>NC_080385.1:55717206-56326626 GCF_014773155.1 Arachis stenosperma | reverse complement strand
GCAAGGAACTAAGGTCCATTACCGTGCCAAGAAACCAAGGAAAATGATTGAGCGTGTGTTTCTGCCCGGATTCGAACGCGGGACTTCATTTTGGAAACACTGCCCTGCCCTCCGCGAGGGCAGGGCAGCATTTTATTGGTGCATGAATCTGGCGCACCAAGGGACATTTCTGGCGCACCAAATCACTATCCTGGCAGCACCAGCGCGCATCACAGCACGATCCTGGCAGCACCATATTTTTCTGCCCTGCCCTCCGCGCGGGCAGGGCAGCATTCTGCGCACCAAGCCTGCACCACGCCGCACCAACAACGCACCAAACACCAAATCCTGCCCTGCCCTCCGCAAGGGCAGGGTAGCCTCCTGGAAGCAACTTCTCATGGGCCAAAAATTGAATTAAAAATCCAATTCAATTCAATTCTTCACCAAATCAAAAGCCCATCTAAATCCCAAGATCCAAGAATAGAAAGGGTATAAATAGGAGTTACTTTGATGTAATTAGGACTTTTACTTTCACTTTTGAACTTTGGATATTGACCTTTTACTTGATTTTTGAATTTCATACTTCCTTTGGAGCTTGGAATTCTGCAAATTCTCTTGGTGACTTCACTGAGAATTCAGAGAATTAGGGAGGAGAATTGATCTCTCTTCTTCCTCGTTCTTACCTGAGCACTTTTATTTTTCTTGTTTTGAGTTTTGGGTGTGAAGAGTTGAGGAACTTCTGTCTCAACCCCCATTCCAAAATCTCTTTAATTCTTTTCTGCATAATTAAATTGAATTTCAATTTCCTTTACTGCTTCTTCTTTAATTTCTTGTCAATTGCTTTGTGAACTTGGATCTAGGAAGGTAATTGAGATCTAGGCTCTTCTACCTAGTCTCTTGAATCCTGAGATCCCAATTTACTTTTGGTTCTTCTGTGAACCTCTGCTGCACTTTAATTTCCATCTCTGTTTGAACTTTAGTTTATTCCAATTCATCTTCTACTTAATTAATTGTTGCAATTTACTTTCTCTTTGTTTAGATTCTGCAATCCCAGTCCTCAAATCCCTTTTACATTCAAGCAATTTACATTTCTTGCCATTTAAGTTACTGCTATTTACATTTCTTGCACTTTAAGTTTCAGTCATTTACTTTCTTATTCTTTAAGATTCTGCAAGTTTACTTTCCTGCTCTTTAATTTACTGCAATTTGCCCTTCCCCCTTTACATTTACTGTCATTTACTTCCTGTTAAACACAAATCACTCAACCAACACTTGATTCGCTTGACTAAACCAACCACTAAACTAAAATTGCTCAATCCTTCAATCCCTGTGGGATCGACCTCACTCATGTGAGTTATTATTACTTGATGCGACCCGGTACACTTGCCGATGAGTTTTGTGTCGGATCGTTTTCCGCACATCAAGTTTTTGGCGCCGTTGCCGGGGATTGAAATAGATTGACAATGATTAAGTGAAGTGGAGGTCTAGATTAAGCACTTTTTCTCTTCTGTTTTTCTAACACACTAACTGTTTGAATTTTTGCTTAAACTAACTAAAACCTCATTCTAGCAATAGATTGAAGTTTTATTGATTTTCTGGGTCTGTGTGTTTATTGTTGTGTGTTTGTATGTCAGGTACAGGAAGATCTTCACCTGTCCTCTCTGAAATTGACCAAAGAACTCTTCGAAGAATAAGAAGAGCTGAAAGAGGAAAGAACGTTATTGGAGAGGAAGAATCTGAGGAGGAATTCCAAGAGATGGAAGGAGATCTCAATCAACCAGGAGAAGGAGCCAACAATAACCAACAACAACGAAGAGTCTTGGCTTCATACACATTTGCAAATGCTAGACACTGTGGGAGTAGCATTCTTCCCCCCAATGTCAATGCAAACAACTTTGAATTAAAGCCACAACTCATCACTTTGGTTCAAAACAACTGTTCCTTTGGAGGAGGACCATTGGAGGACCCAAATAAACACTTATCCACCTTCTTGAGGATTTGTGACACTGTTAAAACCAATGGTGTGCCCCCTGACAGTTACAAGTTGTTGCTCTTTCCATTTTCTCTCAGAGACAAAGCCACTCAATGGCTAGAAACGTTCCCAAAGGAAAGCATCGACACTTGGGATGACTTGGTGAGCAAGTTCCTTGCCAAATTTTATCCCCCTCAAAGAATCATAAGATTGAAGACTGAGGTGCAGACATTCACTCAAATGGAGGCTGAGAATTTATATGAAGCATGGGAAAGATATAAAGCTCTATTGAGAAAGTGTCCACCAGAGATGTTTACTGAATGGGATAAGTTACAAAACTTCTACGAAGGACTCACTCTAAAGGCTCAAGAAGCACTTGATCACTCAGCCGGAGGCTCATTACAACTCATGAAAACCACAGAGGAAGCTCAAAACCTCATTGATATGGTGGCCAACAACCAATATTTCTTTGCTCATCAAAGACAACGCCAACCATCACAGAGAAGAGGAGTAATGGAGTTAGAAGGAGTGGATTCAATTCTAGCTCAGAACAAGATGATGCAGCAGCAGATTCAACAACAGTTTGAGCTAATGGCCAAAAGAATTGATGGCTTGCAAGTGGCAGCAGTGAGCACCACAAGCCAACCACCAACCACTTGGGTGCAAAGTGAAGAAACTCAAGAGGAGCAACAGCAAGAGCAAGTCCAATACATGCACAACCAAAATCCTGGAACAAATGAAGTTTATGGTGATACTTACAATCCATCTTGGAAGAACCATCCCAACCTCAGATGGGGAGACAACCACAATCAAAACCAACAATCATGGCAAAGGAACTCAAGTCAGAACAATTGGAAAAACACAAACCATAACCCCCAGCCAAACACTAACCAAAACACATACAGAAAACCACAAAACAACTACCCCAATTCTAACCATCACCTATCCAATAACCACCCAACTAACCAAAGCACTTACCATCATCCATCAACACCCGAAAATCAACCAATCTCACAAGACTCTCAGAGGATCACTAATCTAGAGCTGCTCATGGAGAAAATGATGAAGAACCAAGAATTGACAAAAAAGAACCAAGAAGCTTCCATGAAGAACCTAGAGAGGCAGATTGGACAAATCTCCAAACAGATTTCTGTTGAAAAACCATCAAGCTCACTACCTAGTGACACCATTCCCAACCCAAAGGAAGAATGCAAGGTCGTGCAACTAAGAAGTGGAAAAGTATTATTGGATGGCAACCAAGGAGCAACCAAGAACAATGACAATGAGCCAACAAAGAATGATGAAGCCATCAACAAGGACATGATAAACAAGAATGATGCAAATGCATATTTGCATTATTAGTTAGTTAGTTTAGTTAGTTTTAGCTTAATTTCACTCATTTTCTCTAAATAAACAAGTCCTTTTATGAGTTTTGTTTCCATGCATGATGATATCAAGGAACATGTTAATTCTAGCCAAATTCATGCAAATGCTTTAAGGAATGCATATATGAATGAGTATGAATGAATCTCATGAAATTTATTGCATGAATTGGTGAGACTTTGAAGCTATTTCCCTTGTTGATGATAGGTGATGAAACAAGGAAGCATGGAAGCAAGAATGATGCAAGCTGGGCAAGAAGTTGGCGTTGCCAACTTGGATACAAGGGGCGTTATTCTTGCCAACGCCAGGAAAATGAAGTTGGCGTTGCCAACTTGGATATAGTGTGCGTTATTGAGGACAACGCCCACACACAAAGAGCTTGGCCCTGGAGGAAGCAAAGTTGGCGTTGCCAACTTGAAGCTGGCGTTGCCAACGCCACACACAAGCAAGGCAAGCTTGGCCCTGGAGGAAGCAAAGTTGGCGTTGCCAACTTGAAGCTGGCGTTGCCAACGCCACACACAAGCCACAAGCAAGCAAACTTGGCCCTGGAGGAAGAGCTGGCGTTGCCAACTCTAAAATCAAGTTGCCAACGCCAAGCCTCACCATGCACGTTGTCAACGCCCACCAGCCGTGCCAACCAAGTTCCAAACGCCCACAAGCGCACCAAACACGTTGCCAACGCCTAATGGCCTTGCCATGCACGTTGCCAACGCCAGGAAGCAAGCATGGAGCCTTGAGAAGGGCTCGAGCACGTTGCTAACGTGCTAAAGAGAAGGAGTTATTCACAACAACGCCAGGAAATTATGGTGCACGTTGCTAACTTGAAATGTATGGGCGTTATTCACAACAACTCCAACAAGGCAGCCTGACCATGTCCTCTTCAATGGAAGATAGCTTGAGCTACAGAGATCCAAATTGAGTGCTTCCAGTTGCATTGGAAAGCTGACATTCAGAGCTTTCCAACCATATATAATATTCTATGATGGAGCACAAAATTGAAGCCAAACCAGAGTCATCTTTAGGCCCTAAAAACAAGAACATGAAGTGAAATTCAAGAAAGCTAGAGATTGGCTTTGGGGTGTGGGTCGAGCACGTTGCCAACGTGCCACAAGGGGGGCGTGTTTTGCAACAACGCCAGCCCCAAGTCCTTGCCTTGGGAGAGTGATGCACGGGCACGTTGCCAACTTGGGGTTGAGGGTGCGTTATTCACAACAACTTGGCAGCTTGACCTTACCTTCTTTGAGGAACCATAACTTGAGCTAGGAAAGTCCAATTGAGGTGATTCCAGTGGCATTAGAAAATAGACATCAAGAGCTTTCCAATGATGTATAATAGTCCATATTGAAGCTGAAGGTTGACACTCAAATTCTGGGCTACATTTAGCATGAAAGTAAGGCCAAGAAGAGGAAAAGCAAGTTGTTGGCAACAACTTGGGCTAGCAACGCCCAAGTCTCATACTTCATGCCCAGGAAATTGTCCTGCACGTTGCCAACGTGCATTTGGCCTGGAGTTAGTGCCAATAATGCCAAGCCAATGGGCCAGAATCATGATGAATGAACCCTTCCTTTCCAAGCCTAGCAACACCTCCAATTGAGCCAAGAATTCAACAATGAGAAAGCCCACATTGCTAACCCAAATTGAAGATCTCTGAAGAGTTTTAGAGTAGTATAAATAGAAGAGATTGATGTACTTGTAGGGGACTTTTTACACTTTTGGGGAATACTTTCTAACACTTAGACATTTTTACACTTTTTAGCACTTGTATTTGAGAACACTTTTGGTACTTCCGAGAGGGGACCCAGAGAGCTAATTTTGGTTCATCTTGGAACTTCTCTTCTTCATTTTTTTTAATCTTTAAGCATTTCATTCTTCTTCTTCTTCCTCCTTTACATTTAGTTTGATTTTGATTTATGGCAATTGTTGTTGGAATTGGAGCAATGACTCACTAAACCCCACTTTCATTAGGGGGAGGAGCTCTGTTTGTTGGAATGAATTGGTGAACCCATCTTCTCCTCCTCAATTCTAGTGGTTGATCTAAAGAAGGAACTCTTGCTCTTCATAGATTCAACCACCATCGAGAGAGGGGTTAATCTACATGAATTATGTGGTGAATTTGAGGAATGAGCCACATAATTCAGTTTAGAGTTCATCCTTTCATGATTTCTTTAATCAATATACCTTGGTTAGTATGTGAGATGTAACTCTCCTTGGTTGAGATTATAGGAATTGTGTGGCTGGATTAGATTTGAGCTTCATCTCTTCTCATGAACAATTAGATCACGAGAGTGGCAATTGGGTATGTTGAGAGAGATTGAATCACCAAGAGATTGGGATTCAATCACCCACTTGCCATGGATCTATACCCATGATTGAGGAAGATTTGACTAACATCAATTCATGAAAACTAGCATCTCTGATCCCTAATGATCCTTTCCATCATTAATTCTCATTTCTTTTGTTCTTAGTGTTTGAAAACCCATTACCCAATTCCCTTCTACATTCTTGCAATTTATTATTCTTGTAATTTACATTCTGTTTCTTATTTCTTACTCTTATGCTCTTTAGAATTCAGCACTTTAATTCCTTGCAATTTATCTTTGATGTCATTTCAGTTCCTTGCACTTTAAGTTTCCGTCATTTACTTTCATTTTATTTCTCTATTCTAGTTCTTTACATTTTTGTGTCATTTACATTCTTGCAATTATGTTCAAAAAATCAAAATGCTCATGAAATCAAAACTATGTTTGCTTGACTAAATTTACCATTAACTAAAGTTGCTTAATCTACCAATCTCCGTGGGATCGACCTCACTCTTTGTGAGTTTTATTACTTGATACGACCCGGTATACTTGCCGGTTATACGTGAAATCCTGAATTTTACGTATCAAAGAACGTCCCAGGAGAACTCACAGAAGAAAATAACCAACCACAAAATTTGAAGAAGGGAAAGCAGATCATGGAATCCCAAGACAACTTCAAGGAGAGAAAAACTTGACACCCCCAATACCTTATCCACAAAGATTCAACAAAGAAACAAAGGATCACCACTTCCACAAATTTCTTGAGACTTTCAAGAAGCTGGAAATCAACATACCTTTAGCTGAGGCATTGGAGCAAATGCCTCTGTATGCCAAGTTCTTGAAAGAGCTCATCAACAAGAAAAGAGATTGGAATGAGAAGGAAACGGTGATGCTTAGTGAAGAATGTAGTGCTGTGCTCCAAAAAGGAATCCCACCAAAACTTAAAGATCCAGGGAGTTTTGTAGTGTCATGCACTATAGGCAAACTATCCTTGGACAAGGCTCTCTGTGATCTTGGAGCTAGTATCAACTTAATGTCTCTGTCCATGATGAAGAAGCTTGCTATAGAAGATCTCAAACTCACCAGGATGTCACTAGTCATGGCCGACAGATCAATCAAAATACCCAATGGAATTGTGGAAAATTTGTTAGTAAAGGTTGGAGAGTTTATCTTCCCTGCGGACTTTGTAATCCTAGACACTGATGAGGAAGGGAACAATTCAATCATCTTGGGAAGACCATTTCTAGCAACTGCAAGAGCCATTATAGATGTGGAAAAAGGAGAAATGATTTTCAGAGTACACAATAAGCAAATGATCATAAATGTTTTTAAGTCAATGCAACATCCTCCTGAGCAAGAAGATCATTTGAGAGTGGATATGATAGAGAGCCTGGTGGAAGAAATATTAGACATTGATCAGCATGAGCAAGAAAGAGACAATCAAGAAACAATAGAGGAACATGTAGCTGAGGCTTCCATAGACAAAGAGGTGGAACCAAGCAAGAAAGAAGAGGTGCCAAAGCAAGAACTGAAGCCATTACCTTCTCATCTCAAATATGCATTTCTTGGCACTTCAGAGAGCTTCCCAGTGATCATCAATTCGTCCTTGACAAAGAAAGAAGAAGGAGAGCTTCTTGATGTTCTTAGAGCTCACAAGGATGCCTTAGGATGGACCATTGATGACCTGAAAGGCATCAGCCCTACAGTATGCATGCATAAGATTCTTTTGGAGGACAATTCCAAAGCAGTAATTCAACCTCAGAGAAGACTAAATCCTGCAATGAAGGAAGTCGTCCAAAAGGAAGTAATGAAATTATGGAATGCAGGAATCATATATCCTATTTCCGATAGCTCATGGATAAGCCCAGTCCAAGTGGTACCAAAGAAAGGGGGAATGACAGTCATTATTAATGAGAGGAGTGAACTCATTCCCACCAGAACTGTGACAGGGTGGAGGATGTGTATTGATTATAGAAGGTTGAATGATGCCACACGCAAAGATCACTTCCCACTTCCTTTCATTGATCAAATGCTTGAAAGGTTGGCTGGTCATGCTTATTATTGCTTCCTGGATGGCTATTCTGGGTACAATCAGATAGTGGTGGACCCAAAGGACCAAGAAAAGACTTCATTCACATGCCCAGTTGGAGTTTTCGCTTATAGAAGAATGCCATTCGGACTATGCAATGCCCCAGCCACATTTCAAAGGTGTATGCTCTCCATTTTTTCAGATATGGTTGAAAAATTTTTAGAAGTTTTTATGGATGACTTCTCTGTTTTTGGTGATAATTTCAATATTTGCCTAAACCATCTAACTCTTGTTTTGAAACGATGCCAAGAAACTAATTTGGTTTTGAACTGGGAGAAGTGCCATTTCATGGTACCTGAGGGGATTGTTCTTGGTCATAAAGTTTCAAGAAGAGGGATAGAGGTTGACAAGGCAAAAGTGGAAATAATAGAAAAGCTTCCCCCACCAACTAATGTGAAATCTGTTAGAAGTTTCTTGGGGCATGCAGGATTTTATAGAAGGTTTATCAAGGATTTTTCTAAAATAGCCAAACCCTTGAGTAATCTGTTAATGATTGATAAACCTTTTGTTTTTGATGAGAATTGCCAGCATGCTTTTGAAACTTTGAAACATAAACTCACAACAGCACCAATTATCACACCCCCTGATTGGAACTTACCCTTTGAACTCATGTGTGATGCAAGTGATATTGCAATTGGTGCTGTACTTGGACAGAAGAAGGGAAATCTGCATCATGTCATATATTATGCAAGTAAAGTATTGAATGAAGCTCAAAAAAATTACACTACAACAGAGAAGGAATTGTTAGCTGTAGTCTATGCATTTGATAAGTTTAGATCGTACTTGATAGGATCTAAAATTGTGGTTTATACTGATCATGCTGCTCTCAAGTATTTGATGTCAAAGCAAGATGCTAAACCAAGACTTATCAGGTGGATTCTACTCCTACAAGAATTTGACATTGAGGTAAAGGACAGGAAAGGCACTGAAAATCTAGTTGCTGATCATTTGTCAAGGCTGCCACCAGAAACCATTCAAAAGGCCTCATTACCTGTGAATGAAAGCTTCCCAGATGAACATCTTATGCTGATCCAACAAACACCATGGTTCGCTGATATAGCAAACTACAAAGTAGGGAGAAAGATACCTCAAGAATTCACTAAGCAACAAGTGAAGAAACTAATCAATGAAGCAAAGAAGTTCTTGTGGGATGAACCCTATCTGTTCAGAAGGTGCTCTGATGGAATAATCAGGAGATGTATTCCTGAAAGTGAAATAAGAGATATATTATGGCATTGCCATGGCTCAGCTTATGGTGGACACTTTGGTCCAGAAAGAACAGCAGCAAAGATATTACAAAGTGGTTTCTATTGGCCAACCATCTTCAAAGATGCCAGGGAGTTTGTCCACCAATGTAATGAATGCCAGAGAGCAGGAGGACTAACAAGAAGGAACGAGATGCCACAGAACTTCATTTTGGAAGTAGAATTGTTTGATCTATGGGGCATTGATTTCATGGGACCCTTTCCCCCTTCTTATTCCTTTAGATATATCTTGGTAGCAGTAGAGTATGTTTCAAAATGGGTGGAAGCCATAGCCACAACTACCTGTGATGCACAAATTGTCCTTCAATTCCTAAAGAAGCACATCTTTACTAGATATGGAGTACCCAAGGGTCTCATTAGTGATGGTGGTGGTCATTTTTGTAACAAACAAATGGAGAAACTTCTCCACAAATATGGAGTTATTCATAAGGTAGCCACACCATATCACCCTCAAACTAATGGGCAGGCAGAATTAGCAAATAGGGAACTGAAGAAGATCCTAGAAAAAACAGTCGGTAGCACAAGAAAGGATTGGGCTAGGAAGTTGGAAGATGCACTTTGGGCATATAGAACAGCTTTCAAAACTCCTATTGGGAAGTCCCCATTTCAGCTGTTATATGGCAAATCTTGTCATCTCCCTGTAGAGCTTGAGCACAAAGCCTTTTGGGCCACTAAACTTCTAAATTTGGATTCTGAAGCAGCAGGAGAGAAAATGTTGTTGCAGCTAAATGAGCTAGATGAGTTTAGGCTAGAAGCCTATAAAAATACCAAGATATACAAGGAAAAAGCTAAGAGATGGCATGACAGGAAGATTTTGAAGAAAGAATTCAAACCTGGACAACAAGTACTCTTGTATAACTCACGGCTCAAGATATTCCCTGGCAAGGTTAAGTCTAAGTGGACTGGTCCATATTTGGTGACTAAGGTTTTCCCTTATGGGAGTATTGAATTGTTAGATGAAGCAACAAAGAGTCGGTTTACAGCAAATGGTCATAGAGCAAAACTGTACCTAGGGGGGCAATGGAACAAAGAAAAGGAGGTTCAGAACCTAAATCCCCCTTGAAGCAAAAATAGAAGATGTCAAGCTAGTGACAATAAAAGAGCGCTTGTTGGGAGGCAACCCAACCTGAGGTAGTTTTCTTTTCATAGCTTTTTCAATAAAAATGTTGAATAATTGGTATGCATTGCAAGGAGCTAAGTTTAGTGTTGCACACCAAAACAATTTAAGGGAGAATAAAAGATTCTAAGTTTGGTGTTCCACCAAAATATCATTTAAAAACACATTCTCACCTCTTGCTTGATGCTAGCCCCAAGCAACCAAACATATTACTCAACTGTTTAATTGCTTTCTAGCTTTAATTTCATTAACCTTTAGCAAGGACACAAGGTTTCACATATGGTTAAAACTGTTGCATAAGAGGCAGTGGCAAACAATTAAGTTTGGTGTTCCCACACCAAAATCAATCCAGAGTCACACTCAATTTATGCATACTAACCATACACTTAAGGGCTTGAGAAGCAAGCAACTTTGAGAATTATGCAGGACATGAGTCAACAATTGAAGATATTGTGCATCTTAACTCAAAGAAAACACAACAGAAGGAAGAATCAAAGGACTGTAACTTCGAAGGTTGTATCTAAACTTGATCCTTGCTGCTGTGAAATGTTTTGAATCTGGAAACCATTGGATGTCTTGCTAAAGTGTTCATCTAGTTGCAAGTGAAACTGCTTGTTAAAATTGCTAAATCTGCATAATGGTTGTTATCCACCACTTAGCTTTAAATTTTGTCTTGTTTCCCATATGCTTAAATAAAAGAGATTTGGTTTGAATTGAAAAGTGAAATATCCAATGTTGCATAAGTAAGAATGGAAGTTAGTGGTGGTATATGTGCTTGATTAAATGCATAACTCATGAAATAATTGTTGCATAATATCATTCTCATACAAGTGTGAGTTAGCTTGCTGTTGTAAAGACTCTTATCAATAATGAAAAAGCCCTTGGTAACAAAAACAGAAAAAAAAGGGAAAGAAAAAGCCAAAATGGCAATAAAAACAAAGAATAAAGGTTGGACACCAATAGCTTGGACCCTAGGACACATGCCTGTGGTGTTCTTGTACTAAGATATGCTTGGATGAGTAAATTCTAAGGGGTATTTTAAAACCCGGTCACTTAGATCAACTGATTTGGGATGGCCAATTGAAAGTCCACAATAAAGAGCAACTTAGATACAGAACATTTAGTTATCCAAAGAGATGCTAGGCATCAATGATCCTAATAAGAAATAGTGAGCCAAGTGTCTGTGGTGGAGAGATGTTGAGTAAAAGAAAGAAACAAATAAAGCCAAAGGCTACTACTGCAATATTTGATACCAAACCTCCAAAAGAATAAGCTTGTTAAGCATTATAAGAAAGAAAAGTTAGCAAGGGAGTGAGTAAAGAGTAAGTCTTATAACAGCAAGTTTAGCAAACCTTTGATGAAAAATGTGTATTATGTAACAGCAAACAATAACTTGAGTTATCATTGTCTGCATAAAGACCCCATAGATCAAGTTCTGCTATATGCCTAATAAGGATATGTGTTCTTTTCTTGTTCATTTCAATTTCTCTTAGTTTTGATGCTTGCTTGGGGACAAGCAAGATTTAAGTTTGGTATTGTGATGACAAGTCATCATATACCCATTTTTCAAGCTAATTTCACTTGTTTTATTAGCATTTATACACTTTCTTGCATCCTAAGTAAGTGATTTGGAATGAAAATGCATAACTTCTTTAAATCACGCAACCACCATGAAATTAATGTTAAATCATAAGGTTTAAGCTAATTTTAATTGAATTTTAATTGATTTATAAGCCTTATGAATTTAGTGATACTTGGAGTGGTTGTTTTGGTTTATTGTAGGTGAAGAAAAGAATAAAAGAGAAAAGCGTGGCTTAAGAAAGCGTGACCAAAGGAGAAGAAAGTGTGGTCAAAGGAAGGAAAAGTGTGCCGCATGCAATGGGGGAGGCAAGCATTGCCCTCCACAAGGGCACACTGCCCTCTAGGAGGGCAACATAAGGGAACAAGGCAAAGAAGGCAACTCTGCCCTGCCCACTACAAGGGCAGAGCACAAATTTGTGCCTTGGAATCAAGAAGAAGAAAATGTTGCCCTGCCCTCCACAAGGGCAGTATCGGGCTCACCAAGGAAGAAAATCAAAGGAAAAATGCCTATGATGCTTGCCACAAGAGTTGAACACGGGACCATGAGGAAGCAAGGAACTAAGGTCCATTACCGTGCCAAGAAACCAAGGAAAATGATTGAGCGTGTGTTTCTGCCCGGATTCGAACACGGGACTTCATTTTGGAAACACTGCCCTGCCCTCCGCGAGGGCAGGGCAGCATTTTGTTGGTGCATGAATCTGGCGCACCAAGGGACATTTCTGGCGCACCAAATCACTATCCTGGCAGCACCAGCGCGCACCACAGCACGATCCTGGCAGCACCATATTTTTCTGCCCTGCCCTCCGCGCGGGCAGGGCAGCATTCTGCGTACCAAGCCTGCACCACGCCGCACCAACAACGCACCAAACACCAAATCCTGCCCTGCCCTCCGCAAGGGCAGGGCAGCCTCCAGGAAGCAACTTCTCATGGGCCAAAAATTGAATTAAAAATCCAATTCAATTCAATTCTTCACCAAATCAAAAGCCCATCCAAATCCCAAGATCCAAGAATAGAAAGGGTATAAATAGGAGTTAGTTTGATGTAGTTAGGACTTTTACTTTCACTTTTGAACTTTGGATATTGACCTTTTACTTGATTTTTGAATTTCATACTTCCTTTGGAGCTTGGAATTCTGCAAATTCTCTTGGTGACTTCACTGAGAATTCAGAGAATTAGGGAGGAGAATTGATCTCTCTTCTTCCTCGTTCTTACCTGAGCACTTTTATTTTTCTTGTTTTGAGTTTTGGGTGTGAAGAGTTGAGGAACTTCTGTCTCAACCCCCATTCCAAAATCTCTTTAATTCTTTTCTGCATAATTAAATTGAATTTCAATTTCCTTTACTGCTTCTTCTTAAATTTCGTGTCAATTGCTTTGTGAACTTGGATCTAGGAAGGTAATTGAGATCTAGGCTCTGCTACCTAGTCTCTTGAATCCTGAGATCCCAATTTACTTTTGGTTCTTCTGTGAACCTCTGCTGCACTTTAATTTCCATCTCTGTTTGAACTTTAGTTTATTCCAATTCATCTTCTACTTAATTAATTGTTGCAATTTACTTTCTCTTTGTTTAGATTCTGCAATCCCAGTCCTCAAATCCCTTTTACATTCAAGCAATTTACATTTCTTGCCATTTAAGTTACTGCTATTTACATTTTTTGCACTTTAAGTTTCAGTCATTTACTTTCTTATTCTTTAAGATTCTGCAAGATTACTTTCCTGCTCTTTAATTTACTGCAATTTGCCCTTCCCCCTTTACATTTACTGTCATTTACTTCCTGTTAAACACAAATCACTCAACCAACACTTGATTCGCTTGACTAAACCAACCACTAAACTAAAATTGCTCAATCCTTCAATCCCTGTGGGATCGACCTCACTCATGTGAGTTATTATTACTTGATGCGACCCGGTACACTTGCCGGTGAGTTTTGTGTCGGATCATTTTCCGCACATCAGTGGACGGTTGGGGTTTGGCATGAAATGGGCACAAGGATCACCACTTTTATGAGGTGATTGGTTCGGTCTCCAAGGGTATCTCTCTTCAATGTTGCAAGGAAACATTTCCCAAGGCATCCCTTTTAAAGACGTGTGTCTAATCTCCTTGTGAAGTGGTTGAACCCCTCTCTTGGGTTGTCCCATCAATTCCATCCAATCTTTCCTTCATTTTTCCTGTAAGACAAAAGAAAATCAAAAGTTAGTTTGAATTATGGCGGAAAAAAATGAAAGAGTGGAATAACTACTTTTTAAATTTTTCAATTTAGACAAACCAAATGCTATTCATGAATACAAACCAAATGACTTCATTGGAAATTAAGTATGCAACATTGGTGACACCAAACTTAGTTTGTGACCATGTGGTGTAAAGAGAGTTGATTAAGACTCTAAGATTGGCATGATATGATTCGTGTACGTGCCCTTTTAGTGTGCCTTGAACGCCAAACTTGTTGTTCACTATATGTTGCATACAAGAATTCACCTAAGTGTCTGTCAAAGTGGATTTGAAATTCATGACCCTTGCTTTATTAACTACTATTAAAGACTTAAAGGAAAAGATATAAAACATGGGTTGCCTCCCAAGAAGCGCTTCTTTAGCGTCATTAGCTTGACGGTTGGCCTTCGTCAGGGAGGTTGATAGTGCCTAAAGTCTTCTCCTCTCGCAGTGAAGCTATCTTCAGTTGCTTCCTTGAGAATCTCCACATGTTCTAAGGAGAGGATCTTACTGATGGTATACACCTGAGGTAGTTGAGATAGAATAGTGGGGAGATGAGGTGGGATTATGGGATGATGGGCAGATATCACTTTATCTCCTGGAGAGAAGTTCTCTGTGGGGATCTTTTTGTTCCTCCATCCTCTTGGCATCTTTTTTCTCCCTTCCTCTGGTGATTCCTTACTCTAGGTTGCTTCTCTTCTAAGGAACACCTCGTTGCTAGTTTTAGATAGCTCTTGTGGGTTCAACGCCCCCTGGGTTTTCCTTGGCTGTTGTAGCATCTGACTATCTTGTTTTTCAACCCATGGGGTTTCCAGATGCCCTATTTGTGTTTCCTCCTCATGGTGGTTTTCCATGTTTTCCTCTATGTCTGTCTCAAAATCCTCCTCTTCTTCCTCAGTACCAACCACCCTCTTCCCTCTTGCTTCCCTCTTGCTTCCCTCCTTAATCTAAGGAAGGTCCTCTCAGGTTCAGATTCAAAGAAGGTTGAAGCTCATCTTCTTCTACCTGTCATACAATCAGCAGATTACACAAGCAAGATAAAAGTGAAAAAATCACTCTCGTTAAGGTTACTGTTAGTGTGAGTGAAGCAATTTATCAAACAGTTAGTGGATTAGTTTACAGAGTTGTGAATTAACTGAGAAAATAACACAAAAGGAAATAATAAATGAAAATGGCTGAGACTGAAAGTACATGACAGAACAAAATAAATGAAACAAAAGAAAATTGCTCAATCTAGTTGTCCTATAAATAAATTGTCGTCAAGTATACCGAATTGTCGTCAAGTAAAAACTCACAATAGAGTGAGGTCGAATCCCATAGGGATTGATTGGTCGAGCAACTTTAATTAGAGGAGTGTTCTAGTCAAGCTAAGCCAAATTGAGTGTGAACTGCAAAAAATTTAAAGAGGAGATCTAAAATATGGAGAGTTTCTTTTCCAAGATAACTAACCAATTGGTTGAAGACCGAAAGCTTTCTAGCAAAATCAAGAGAAAAGAAAGAGGAAGAAGAATGAAAACTATAATTAATCCATCAAATTACAACAGAGCTCCTTAACCCAATAAAAAAGGGTTTAGTTGTTCATAGCTCTGGGAATGGAATGCGTAAAAGAAAAGTGCATTGTAAAGTAAACTAGAATTTGCCTAGAAAGTAAATATACAGAATGTAGCTCCCAATAATGCCAAGCTTCTTTCTAGTTCAAAACTACTCCTATATATACTACTCTTCTGATCTTCTAGTTAGCTCTCCAAGTCTTGGATATGGGCCTTTGATCTTTAGTTGAAGCAGTTACAGTTCTCAGTGGGCTCAGCTTTGCATGCAAAAAGAGAGTGAGTCAGGCATGGTATGCAGTTAGTCAAGACGTTAGTGCTGTTAACGTTAAGTGTGAATTCTGGTTCGAAGACGTTAGTGACACTAACTTTGTCACTAACGTCCCAACCTACTTGAGCCACGTTAACTCCAACATTAGTGGCACTAACGTGACCACTAACGTAGCCTTTCCATCCTTTGTTAGCGTTATTGGCGTTAACTTTTCCAATAACGCTGCTCCTTATCCCTTTTTCCCACGTTAATGGTCCACGTTCATGTAACTAACGTGGTCCTTAACGTAGGCATGCCAAGACTCGAGGGCGTTAGTGACACTAACTTTGTCACTAACGCTACAAAACTCCTCTTCCACGTTAGTGCTCACGTTAATTGCATTAACGTGGCCACTAACGTGAGTATGTTGCCATCTCCAACGTTAGTGACAAAGTTAGTGTCACTAACGTTGGCTCCTCATTCCTTGCTCCTCGTTAACTCCTACGTTAGTGGCATTAACGTGGCCACTAACGTAAGTGAACTTGGCCTGATCCAACATTAGTGACAAAGTTAGTGTCAGTAACGTTGGCGATCCTCTATTGCTCTTTTTTTTTGCAACATTAGTGGTGTTAACTTCACCACTAACGTTGGAGCTTCCTCTTCCTTCGACGTTAGTTCCTTCGTTAGTATTACTAACGTGACAACTAACGTGGGTTGTGATGGCTTTCGAAGGCGTTAGTGGTGATAACTTCACCACTAACATTGCAAGCTTGTTCCCTTTCCACGTTAGTGGTCACGTTAGTGATATTAACGTGGCTACTAATGTGGTTCTTCCATGCTTCCTTTGTTCTGAAATCAAACAAACAAGGTGCATCAAAACTTTGTTCCAGGTCATGAGATCTTGCATTATATAAATTGGCCTTCAATTCATGCATTATTCTCATGAAATCATATAAAGTTCATAATGTTTGCTTGAATCAAGATGTAAGTGTATATTCATCCAAAACTTGCTTATTTCTTAATAAAATGCATGAAACTACCTAAAAACAGTAAAAAGGCTAGTGAAACTGGCCAAGATGCCCTAGTATCAGGCATGCAGCTGCTGAGTCAATGGGCCATTCTGTTCTAGAAGGTTAGGTTAAGTAGATACTGCCTTAACCTCTCCTTTCATAGAAGTCTCAACAGTTGAGTACAGATGCTGATTAGTAGCAACTGTCTCAGTAAGCTCGCGAGCCTCTTCAATGGTCTTTCTCATATGTATAGAACCACCAGCAGAGTGGTCCTAAGACATTTTGGCCATGTCTGAAAGTCCATAGTTGAAGATATCTAATTGTAACCATCTTGAAAACATTTTGTTGGGACATTTTTGTTGGGACATTCTCTATCTCCTTGTTTGAAGCTTTAGATGTCCAGTCTCAACTGGGTCATCTTCCTTGGAGAAAGTATCGATTTAAAAACTTGTCTACTAATTGTTTCCAAGTTTTCAAACTATCTTTGGGTTGGTTATCCAACCACCGCTTTGCTTGGCCCTTTACGGCAAAAGGAAAGAGTAATAGTCTGTAGACATTTTGGTCTACTCCTTCATTGTGTACTGTGTCAGTAATCTTTAAAAAATCTGCCAGAAACTCAGTAGGTTCTTCCTGTAGAAGTCCAGAATACTGGCAGTTTTGCTGTACTATAGTAATGAGTTGAAGGTTTAGTCAAAGCTACTTACTCTGATGTGTGGTATGCTAATACTTCTTCCATAGAAGTCAGCACTGAGATTTGTATAAGATCTCAGAGTTCTTCTGAACTCCGCATTCCCATTTGGGTTCATGATAAAGAAAGGTAGAATAAGAGAAAGAAGAATGAAGATAGAAGAAGTAGTAGAAGAAATAGAAGTAGAAAAGATAAATAAGAATTAAGATTATTTTTTTGTTTTTGTTTTATTTATTTATTTATTTCGAAAATTAAGGTTAATTAATTAAAAGAAATTGAAAATTAGTTAATGAATTTCTAAAAAAGAAAAGAGAGAACTAGAAGGAAATTTTCGAAAATTAAGAGAGAGAAGAATTAGTTAGGAAATTTTGAAAATGAAGAAAGAGAAGATAAGTAATTAATTAAGAAAGATTTGAAATAAGATAAGATAGAAGATTAGAAAATGTTTCAATTTAAAATTTGAAATTAGAAAAGATAAGATAAAAATTTAAAATTAAAATCTTAATATTTTTAATGAAATTTTCGACAAATTAATTAAAAGATAAGAAAAGATATTTTTTTAATTTAATGAAGAAAGAGAAAAACAACAAAATGACACCAAACTTAAAATTTTTAGATCTAAAACACTCAATTTTTGAAACTTTGAAGACAAACACAAAGAGACACCAAACTTAAAAATTTTAAGATCAAAACAAAAAGAAAAACAAGAACACTTTGAAGATTAAGAAGAACACTAAGAACAAAACTCAAAGAATTCAAAGAACACAAGAACATGCAAAAGACACCAAACTTAAAATTTTTGAAAACCAAGAACAAAATTTTTGAAAATGTAAAGAAAATACACAAGAAGACACCAAACTTAAAGATTGACACAAGATTTAAATAAAGAAACTATTTTTGAAATTTTTAGAAAGAAAGACTCAAAATTTTTGAAAATTTCAACAAGAACAAAAACAAGGGACTCAAACCAAGAACAAAGATTAAACAAGGAAAAGAAAAAAAATTTTTGAAAAAGTTTTTGATTTTTTTGAAAAAAGAAAAATAAAATAAAAGACTCTAACAAAATTAAAGACAATATCTGATCTAAGGAACAAGATAATCCGTCAGTTGTCCAAACTCGAACAATCCTCGGCACGGCGCCAAAAACTTGGTACACAAATTCCCACACTTTGTACAATTGAACTAGCAAGTGTGCTGGGTCGTCCAAGTAATACCTGAGCGAATCATGGTCGATCCCACGAGGATTCCGGTTTGAAGCAAGCTATGGTCATCTTGCAGATCATAGTCAGGCGGATAGAAGAGTTATTGGTTTGAATTTGGTTAAAAGCATAAAAGGGATGAAAAATGGAATTACAATGTTTGATTATAAGCAGTGATAAGAAGATGGTTAAGGCTTGGAGATGCTTTGTCCTTCTGGATTAACTCTGGTATTACTGTCTTCTTCAATTGTGAATGATTTCTTCTATGGCAGGCTATATGTGATCAATGCCATACGGCCAAGGTCGCCAATCTCCTCTATATCTGAACCCCATGGTTAGTGTGGATCCATTCTGATTGAGGGTGAAGCTCCTGCAGTCCATTCTCCTTAGTGATCCTACTCAAAATGCTACAGACAATGTCGAATCTTCTGGATCAGAAAATGTTGCGCCTTTAGGTTATAGCCTTTACAATAGAGACCCTAATCTCCCCATACCTCGGTTGAATTGGTGTCTCGAGAAGTCCCCAACGAAGTCGTGGATTAGCCGTCTAAGAGATGTATAATCAAGATGGTGGTTCGATGCGTTCCGGTCACGTATTCACACGAACCCAAGAAGAACACGGGTGGTTATCAGGCACACAGTCTTAGTATGAAGAACGAAGATGATTGTCACGGGTCATCCCATTCATCAAGTTGAAGAACTAAGATACATCTTAGAATTGAATCAAACACGAATTGAAGAGAAACAGTAGTACTTTTATTAATCCATAAAACTCGTCAGGGCTCCTCCCCTCAACCTAGGACGTTTAGAAACTCATATTGATAGAAAACACAATGATAAACGAAAATATGACATAGTATTTTTTATGATTATGTAAATTATCCCTTAAATACTAAACTAATGACTAAGGATTACATAAGAAGGATAAAATAGTATTTTTAGTGCTAAGATCCACTTCTGGGGCCCACTTGGTGAGTGTTTGGGCTGAACTTTGATGAGATCCATGTGCTAGGAGGTTTCTAAAGCATTAAACGCTGGCTAGGGGGTCCGCCTTAGGTGTTTGGACGCTGGTCTCTTCTCCTTAGGCGTTGGACACCTGAAAGGGGGCAGGAGGCTGGCGTTGGACTCCTATTTTGGGCCTTCTAATTTGAAGCAAAGTATAAACCATTATACATTAACAGAAAGCTCTAGAAGTCAGATTTTCATATCCATTCAGAACGCTCCATTTGGACTTCTATAGCTATAGAAAAGCTCTTCCGAGTGCAAGGAGGTCAGATTCGGACAGAATCTGCAGTGCTTTCTCTTTCTCTGAATCAGACTTTTGCTATAGCTCCTCAATTTCAGCCAGAAAATACCTGAAATTGCATAAAAAAACAAAAACTCAAAGTAGAATCCAAAAATGTGAATTTAACACTAAAACCTATGAAAAATTAATAAAAATTAAATAAAACATGTTAAAAACTATATGAAAATGATGCAAAAAAAGCATATAAAATATGCACTCATCAACCTTGGCAAGGTCAATAGAAATGCCTTTATCAGAAATAATGTGCCTAACACTATGCCTTGTCTCACCATAAAGTGACATTTTTCAAAATTGAGGACAAGGTTAACACACCTCTCTAAGACCTTAGCCAATTTATCTAAACAGCTCTCGAAGGAAGTTCCATATACACTAAAATCGTCCATAAACACTTCCAGACAACTCTCCATGAGATCGGAAAAGACACTGGTCATGCACTGCTGAAAAGTAGCGGGTGCATTGCATAACCCAAATGGCATCTTTTGTAAGTAAATGGGCTAAAAGGACAAGTAAAGGTGGTCTTTTCTTGGTCCTCAGGAGCAATATCTATCTGGAAGTAGCTAGTAAAACCATCAAGGAAGCAGTAATGAGATTTAGTTGAAAGTCGGTCCAACATCTGGTCAATGAATGGCAAGGGGTAATGATCTTTCCTTGTTGCATCATTTAGCTTCCTATAATCAATGCAAACCAGCCAAGCATTTTGCACCCCTTGTTGTGACCATCTCACCATCTTCTTTCTTGATAGCAGTGATTCCTAATTTCTTTGGAACAACTTGAACTAGGCTCACCCACTAACTATCGAAAATTGGATAAATAATGCCCGCATCAAACAACCTTGTGACTTCCTTCTTCACCACATCAAGAATGGTGGGGTTGAGCCTTCTTTAGGGTTGTCTCACCAGCCGAACTCCATCTTGGAGGAAGATGCAATGCATGCACATACGTGGGTCAATCCCCACAATATCGGCCAAGCTCCAACCAATTGCTTTCTTGTACTTTCTTAGGACCCCTATGAGCTTTTCTTCTTCTTGGCTAGAGAGCTCACTAGCAATGATTACCGAAAATCTTTGGTTGTCCTCAAGGAATGCATATTTCAAGTGAGAAGGTAGAGGCTTCAAATTAGTTTTCACTTCAAGTTGAGGTTCTTTCTCACCATGATCGTGAAGCTCATCCTCATCGACTTTCTCTTGTTTATCCTCGTGTTTATCCTTCCCTTGAATAATAGGATAATACAACCTTTTATAGTATTCTCTTTGTATCTCCGCTACTACCTCATCAATGACATCACACCGGAGAATGGAGTGCTCTTCCGGTGGATGTCTCATGGCCTCTTCCAAGTTAAACTTGATGGTCTTGTCACCTACCTCAAAAGAGTATGTGCTGGTAAAGACATCCCACATTAACTTAGAGGTCTTCAAGAAAAATCTACCAGGCAAAATGGATGAAGAGCTTCCACTATCCATCGGAGGCATTTCAAGGATATAGAAATCAATTAGAAACACTAAATCCTTGATTGTCACAAGCACATCTTTTGCTATCCCTACTACAGTGATCACCCTTTTGTCAGTTAGAAAAAATTTGGCGGCCGAGCTTTTCAATGGAGCCAATTTCAACCTCGCAAATACAGATAGTGGCATGATACTTACACAAGCCCCTAAATCACACATGCAATCATAAAAGGCAACTCCACCAATCCAACAAGATACTAAACATGGTCCGGGGTCACTACACTTTTCCAGAATGGATTTCATCAATGATGAAATAGAACTACCCAAGGACCATGTTTCCAACTCACCAATCCTATCTTTGGGGGTGCACAAATCCTTTAAAAACGTAGCATACTTCAGAATTTGTTGAATGGCATCAAGAAGTGGAATGGTTACCTCAACCTTCTTGAAGACTCAAAGCATGTTTCGATCAAACTCCAGAGTTTTCTTGGCCTTTTTTTACCATGGAAGGGAATGGAATAGGAATGGATTCATCCACTATGGCCTTCCTCTTGGGCTCCTTAAGGCTCACTTCTTCTTTCTCTTGGTTTGTGTTTCCCTCATTCTCCTCATGTTGAGCTTCAACAACCACTTCTACCTCATAGATGTCTTCCATGGTCCTAGGAGGTATCTCTTCCAATGTAGTCCCCGACCATAGAGTAATGGCGTTCAGGCCGCCCTTTGGGTTAGGAAGGGGTTGGGATGGAAGGTTAGAAGAGCTTGAGGCTCGGTCGGTGTTGGTATTGTTTGTAGGAGGTAGGGACAATCTTGAGAGAATCTTGGCTATATTCGACAATTGGTTCCTAGTGTTCTCTCTTTATTTTGGCACACATTATAAATATTCCCCGGAAACGGCGCCAAAAACTTAATGTGAGAATTATCGTTGGTCTAGAATTTCTCAATAGAAAAGAACTTCGTTGTAAGCATAGTTTCAAACCACCTAATAACTCTCAATAAAATTTTGATATGGTTGTCACTAGTTCAAAAGTAATTGAGAGTATTAGTCTAGAATCGTTCTCAAGAGAATGGGCAAACATCTGCATCAAGATTGGTTAGAATTCTGGGGTTGGGAGTCATAAACAAGAATTTAAACTACTAAAGCTTAGCATGTAGGAAATTTAAAGTGTAAGAAACTAAATCAAAGCAATTAAAGTAAGGTATAAGCAAGTGCAATCTAACAAGATAACATATACATCTACTTCTACTCTAGAACTAAGATAACAACTAAACTTGCTATAACAAGAATCAAGTAATTGGAATTTTTGGGTTTCAAATATGAATTATAAAAAGGACTCGTGGCTAACGCATAGGAATTGGGATCACCATCCTTGTCTAATAACCAAATATTTACAATTATGAGGAACCAAGCCCATTAAGTCTACTTCTACAAGTGAAGTATGTCAAATAGGCTTGATTAACTTCAACTCATAAGTCCCAATCTAACTACTAATTGGCTTAGTAGTAGATTAGTGTCAATGGGTATCAATTTGACTAACAAGGGTTCTCAAATCACCAATTCAGTTAGACCCAATGACTCAAGGTCACTCAATTTCCTTAGCCTAGGCCAAGAGTATAGAAAACTACTCCATAATCAAAGGAAACATTTCATCAAACACATGGTAGGCATTAACTAAAGACATATTTAAATTGCAAATTTAATTGAAAATTACAAGTACCCATTAACAATTATCATAGAAAATAACTCAAATAACACTATCAATCATAGAAAACATCAATGCACAAAGAGAAATTCAAAATCAACAAAGTTCATAAAATGAGAAGAAAAGGGGAAATAAAGAGGAAATAAAATTCTAACATAAGATCCAAATGAAATTATAACAAGAGAATTAGGATTAATTAAATAAAACTAGAATCAACAAGACCCAATTCAGAAATTCAACAAAGGATGATCAAAACAAACTAAACCTAGAAAGAAGTGAGAGTTTCTATCTCTAGGAAAACAAGAACAAAAACTAGCTAAAATTATGTGTATGTTGTGTATGATTGATTCCCTCATTCTCCCATCAATTCTTGGGTCTTTTCCCTTCAGAAATTGCCAGCCACGTTTTCCATTAAAGAGTCACGTGCTGGGCGTCACGCGTGTGCGTCGGCCACGCGTTCACGTCAAATGAGTTCCACGAGCCACGTGTACACGTCAAGCATATGTGCACGTCAGTCACTGCTGTGCCAGGCCACGCGTACGTGTCAGTCACGTGTGCGCGTGGGTACCAACTTCTCCAAAGCTATATTCTTAATATTCCTTCCTCTTTTGCATGCTTTCTTCCCAACTTCTAAGCCATTCCTCTCCTATAGATCCTGAATCTACTTAACAAACACATCACGACATCGAATGGTAATGGAAGAGGATTAAAATTTATCATGTTTAAGGTTAAAGAAGCATGTTTTAAACTATGAAGCATAATTAGGAAGGAAACACAAAAACATGTGATTTATATGAATAAGTGTGAAAAATATTGATAAAACCAACCAAATTTTACACAAGATAAACACTAAAATTGGGGATTATAAAACCTAGCTTCTTTTGAGTCTTGGCCATGACCTTAAGCACTTTGTTTTTCAGTATTACCACCGGATACATAAAAGCTACATACACTTAACTGGGTGAACCCTTTAGGATTGTGATTCAGCTTTGCTAGAATTCCCAGCCAGTGGTGTCCAGAGTTCTTAAGTACACTCTTTTGCTTTGGATCACGACTTTAACTACTCAATCTCAAGCTTTTCACTTGACACCTTCACCACAAGCATATAGTTAGGGAAGAAGCTCAATTGAACTGTTTATGCCAAAATTTTTCTTCTTTTAGGCCCTTCTAACCATTGATGCTCAAAGCCTTGGTTCCTTGCTTTTTCCTTTTGGTTTAAAGAGCTATTGGCTATTTTTTCTTTTTCTTTCTGTTTGTTTTTTTCTTCTTCTTTTTTTCTTTTTTTCTTTTTCTTTCTTTTGCTGCTTTTTCTTGCTTTAAGAATCAATTTTAGGATTTTTGAGATCGCCAATAATACTTCACTTTTATCATCATTCTTTCAAGATCCAACATTCTTAACTCCAACATCAAATATGCATTATTCATTCATGCATTCAGAAAATAAAAGCAATGCCACCACATCAAATAATTGAACTACTCTTATTATATAACTCGAGTTCATGCATCTTGTCTTTTTCAAATAAAATTTTTCTTTTAAGCAAGGTGAGAGAGTCATGGAATATTTCATAGCTTTAAGACATACAATAAAGATTATCATGCACTAGAAACAGACAATAAAATAAAATACACGGAAAATAGAAAAATAACATAGGCAATAGGGGACTAAGGGAACGGGTCCACCTTAGTGACGTCGGCTGCTGCTTCCTCTTTGGAATCCAATTGAGCACTTGATGCCTTCTATGTCACGCCCTTCTCTCTGTTGTTCTTCCCTCAGGGCTCTTTGATCTTCTCTTATTTCATGGAGGATGGTGTAATGCTCTTGATGTCACATCCTTAGTTGATCCATGTTAGAGCTCAATTCTCCTAGAGAAGTATGCAATTGGTCCTAGTAGCCTTGGGTTGGAAAAGGCATCCCTTGAGGCATCTCAGGAATTTCTTGTTGAGGCATATCTACATGCTCTTGTTGAGGTTCATATGTAGGCTCTCTTGTTTCCTCCATCCTTCTTTTAGGGATGGGATTATCTTCCTCAGTGGAAATGTCTCCTTTTATGACAATTCCAGCTGAATTGCATAGGTAACAGATAAGGTGGGGGAATGCCAACCTTGCTAAGGTGGAAGGCTTTTCAGCTTTCTTGTATAACTCTTGAGGTATTACCTCATGTACCTGCACCTCACCTCTAATCATGATGCAATGAACCATGATAGCTCTGTCAATGGTCACTTTTGACCGATTGCTAGCAGGGATGATAGAACGTTGGATTAATTCCAATCATCCTCTAACTACAGGCTTGAGGTTAAACCTTCTTAGTTGGATAGGCTTGTCTTGAGCATCCATCTTCCACTGAGCTCCTTCCACACAAATATCTGAAAGGACTTGGTCCAGCCTTTGATCAAAATTAACTCTCCAAGGGTAAGGATGTGGGTCTCTTTGCATTATAGGCAATTGGAGCGCCAATCTTACACTTTCCGCGCTAAAATGCAAGAGACGCGCTCGGACCATAGTATGCCAATTTTGGGACTTGGGTTCACACTTGTATCATGTTTTTTCGTGACCCATGCATTGGCATAGAACTCTTGTACCATTAAGTTTCCAACTTCCAGGATAAGATTGGTTAGAACTTTCCAACCTCTCCTCCGGATTTCTTGTCGGATCTCCGGGTACTCATTCTTTTTTAGCCTAAAGGGGACTTTAGGAATCACCCTTATCTTTGCCACTACTTCATAGAAGTGGCCTTGATGAGCTTTGGTGATGAATCTCTCCATCTTTTAAGGTTCGGAGGTGAAAGCAATAGCTTTCCCTTTCCTCTTTCTAGAGGATTCTCCAACTTTGGGTGCCATAAGTGTGAATGGAAAGCAAAAAGCATGACTTTTCCAACACCAAACTTAAAAGTGTTGCTCTTCTGATGAACGGATAATTTATACACTTTTTGGCATTGTTTTTATATAGTTTTTAGTATGATTTAGTTAGTTTTTAGTATATTTTTATTGGTTTTTAAGAAAAATTCACATTTCTGGACTTTACTATGAGTTTGTGTATTTTTCTGTAATTTCAGGTATTTTCTGGCTGAAATTGAGGGACCTGAGCAAAAATCTGATTCAGAAGCTGACAAAGGACTATAGATGCTGTTGGATTCTGACCTCCCTGCACTCGAAATGGGATTTTTGGAGCTACAAGAGTCCAAATGGCGCGCTCACAATTGCGTTGGAAAAAATAATAGCCCATACTTTGCCTGAGTTTAGACGATGAAAACTAGCGTTTAACACCAGTTTTCTGCCCTATTCTGGCGTTAAACGTCAAAAACAAGTTGCAAAGCAGAGTCAAACGCCAGAAATAAGTTACAAACTGGCGTTCAACTCCAAGGAAGACCTTTACACGTGAAAGCTTCAATGCTCAGCCCAAGCACACACCAAGTGGGCCCAGAAGTGGATTTTTGCATCATTTACTCATTTATGTACCCCTAGTAACTAGTCTAGTATAAATAGGACTTTTTACTATTGTATTTTCATCTTTGGATTATCTTTTGATCCTTTGATCATGTTTTGGGGGCTGGCCTCACGGCCATGCCTGGACCTTGTTCTTATGTATTTTTGGTGCACGAAATTGCAATCACACTTTGCAATCCCGCACAACTAACCAGCAAGTGCACTGGGTCGTCCAAGTAATACTGATGAGCGGATAATTTATACGCTTTTTGGCATTGTTTTTAGTATGTTTTTAGTAGTTTTAGTTTAGTTTTTAGTATATTTTTATTAGTTTTTAGTTAAAATTCACTTTTCTGGACTTTACTATGAGTTTGTGTGTTTTTCTGTGATTTCAGGTATTTTCTGGCTGAAATTGAGGGACCTGAGCAAAAATCTGATCCAGAGACCAAAAAGGACTGCAGATGCTGTTGGATTCTGACCTCCCTGCACTCGAAGCGGATTTTCTGGAGCTACAGAAGCCCAATTGGCGCGCTCTCAACGGCGTTGGAAAGTAGACATCCTGGGCTTTCCAGCAATATATGATAGTCCATACTTTGCCCAAGATTTGATGGCCCAAACCGGCGTTCAAAGTCACCTCAAGAAATCCCAGCGTTAAACGCTGGAACTGGCACCCAAATGGGAGTTAAACGCCCAAACTGGCACCAAGGCTGGCGTTTAACTCCAAGAAGAGTCTCTACACGAAATTGCTTCATTGCTCAGCCCAAGCACACACCAAGTGGGCCCGGAAGAGGATTTTTATGTCATTTACTCATTTCTGTACACCCTAGGCTACTAGTTTCTTATAAGTAGGACCTTTTACTATTGTATAGAAATCTTTAGATCTTTGGATTGTTTTTGATCCTTTGATCATCTTTGGACATCTAGTTCTTAGATCAATTGGGGGCTGGCCATTCGGCCATGCCTAGACCTTGTTCTTATGTATTTTCAACGGTGGAGTTTCCACACACCATAGATTAAGGTGTGGAGCTCTGCTGTACCTCGAGTATTAATGCAATTACTATTGTTCTTCCATTCAATTCCGCTTGTTCTTTTACCAAGATATCACTTGTTCTTCAACATGATGAAGGTGATGATTGACGCCCATCACCATTCTCACCTATGAACAAGGTGACTGACAACCACTCTTGTTCTACAAGCATTCGAGGCTTGGTGAATATCTCTTGGATTTCTGATTGCATGATGCATGGTTGATCGCCTGACAACCGAGTGCTCGCCTGACAAACGAGCCAGCCATTCCGTGAGATCAGAGTCTTCGTGGTATAGGCAAGAACTGATGGCAGCATTCAAGAGAATCTGGAAGGTCTAACCTTGTCTGTGGTATTCTGAGTAGGATTCAATGACTGAATGACTGTGACGTGCTTCAAACTCCTAGCAGGCTAGGGCGTTAGTGACAGACGCAAAAGTATCAATGGATATTATTCCGGCCTGAACGAGAACCGACAGCTGAATTCCGCTATGCCGTGACAGGACATATGCAATCGCTTTCACTGAGAGGATGGGAGGTAGCTGCTGACAACAGTGAGACCCTACACAAGCTTGCCATGGAAAGGAGTAAGAAAGGATTGGATGAAGACAGTAGGAAAGCAGAGAGACGGAAGGGAAGGCATCTTCATACACTTGTCTGAAGCTCTTACACCAATGATATACATAAGTATCACTATCTTTATCTTCTATGTTATTTTCGTTCATCATCATATATATTTGAGTTTGCCTGACTAAGATTTACAAGATGACCATAGCTTGCTTCAATGCTAACAATCTCCGTGGGATCGACCCTTACTCACGTAAGGTTTATTACTTGGACGACCCAGTGCACTTGATGGTTAGTTGTGCGAAGTTGTGTAATGCCATGGAATTGAACCACCAAGTTTTTGGAGTTCATGACCAGGGATTATTTGAGTTGTGAAAAAGTATTGTTCACAATTTCGCGCACCAAGTTTTTGGCGCCGTTGCCGGGGATTGTTCAAGTTTTGAGCAAGCTTTTGGTAACATCAGTGCCAAGATCCGGCAACAACATCAAGTTTTTGGTGTTATTGCCCGAGATTGTTTAGGCTGGACAACTGACGGTTCATCTTGTTGCTTAGATTAGGTATTATTTTTTTTTTCTCGAAATTCTTGAAGATGAATTCTAGAGTTTCATGATGATTTGTTGAAATCTGGCTGGCTGAGAAGCCATGTCTAATCTGATTGGACCGAGGTTTCAACTTATCACCACAAGAGCTTGTTGATTCTCATCAATTTTGCTCTTGGAGCAGTGATCTGCTAAGATTTGGCTGACCTTTGGTCATGTCTAGTGTTTTGGACCGAAGCTTTCTTTGAAAGCTTGGCTGGCTGTGAAGCCATGTCTAATTCCTGGACCGGAGTCTCAGACTAGCACTGCACTGATTCCTGGAATTCTCATTAAGAATTTTGATACCTTTTCCCATTTAATTTTCGAAAAACACAAAAAAATTACAAAATCATAAAAAGACCAAAAATATTTGATGTTTCTTGCTTAAGTTTAGTGTCTCATCCTAAGTTTGGTGTCAAATGCATGTTTTTGTTATAATTTTCGAATCCATGCATATATTTCTTTGTTTTGATCTTTGAATTCTATTGACTTGAAGTATTTTGTGTGTCTCATATGCATTTTCATATTGTTAGTGTCAGTAGTACACAAACTGCTAAGTTTGGTGTCTTGCATGCATTGTTATTTGATTCTTGTCACATTTTGATTATTAAAAAAATCCAAAAATATTTTTATTTGTGTCTTTTCAAGTCAATGATACAAAGAATTGAAGATTCAGAACATACTGCAGAGGAATTATACAGAAAAAGCTGAGCATTCAAAAATGCCCAGTGAAGAAGGCAGACTGGCGTTTAAACGCCAGCCAGGGCACCTGGTTGGGCGTTTAACGCCCAAAGAGGTAGCATTTTGGGCGTTAAACGCCAGAATGTATACCATTCTGGGCGTTTAACGCCAGGATGGTGCTAGGGGGAAGATTTTGTTTTCAAATCAATTTTTTTAGTTTTTCAAAATCAAATCTTTTTCAAATCAAATCTTTTCAATCAAATGTTTTCAAAATCAATTTCTTTCCTTTTTAAAAGATACTTACTAACAATTAATGATTTGATTGAACATCTCAAAATTGTTGCCTTTTCTATTAAGAAAGGTTTTATGTTTGAATCATATCTTTTCTTGTTAGGCAAGTCATTAATATTTCTTTTAAAATCATATCTTTTCAAATTGTTTTCAAATCAAATCTTTTAAAATTGTTTTCAAATCATATCTTCTCAATCACATCTTTTTAAAACCATAACTTTTCAATCAAATCTTTTTAATCACATCTTTTTCAAAATAGTTTTCAATCAAATCTTTTTGATTTCTAATTTCAAAATCTTTTTCAAAAATCACTTGATCTCTTTCTCACTCTTGTTTTCGAAAATCAATTAAGTGTTTTTCAAAATGTTTTCAAAATCTTTTACTTAATTTTCGAAAATCCTCTTCCCTCCTTCTCACATCCTTCTATTTATGGAGTACTACTCCTTCTTAATGCACAATTCGAACTCTAACTAATCAAGTTCGAATTCTTCTACCTTCTTTTCTTCTATTTTTCTTTTCCTCTGACACTTCAAGGAATCTCTATACTGTGACATAGAGGATTCCATATTTTCTTGTTCTCTTCTCTTTCATATGAGCAGGAGCAGAGACAAAGACATTCTTGTTGAAGCTGACCGAATTCTTCAAAGAGGAAGAAGGCATGGCAGCCGAAAACAACAACAATGCAAACAATGCAAGGAAGGTGCTGGGTGACTTTACTGCACCTACTCCTGATTTCTATGGGAGAAGCATCTCTATCCCTGCCATTGGAGCAAACAACTTTGAGCTTAAGCCTCAATTAGTTTCTCTAATGCAACAGAATTGCAAGTTCCATGGACTTCCAATGGAAGATCCTCATCAGTTTTTAGCTGAATTCTTGCAAATCTGTGACACAGTCAAGACTAATGGGGTTAACCCTGAGGTCTACAGACTGATGCTATTCCCTTTTGCTGTAAGAGACAGAGCTAGAATATGGTTGGATTCTCAACCTAAAGAAAGCCTGGACTCTTGGGAAAAGCTAGTCAATGCCTTCTTGGCAAAGTTCTTTCCACCACAAAGATGGAGTAAGCTTAGAGTGGAAGTCCAAACCTTCAGACAGAAGGATGGAGAATCCCTCTATGAAGCTTGGGAAAGATACAAACAATTAATCAGAAAATGTCCTTCTGACATGCTTTCTGAATGGAGCATCATAGGTATTTTCTATGATGGTCTCTCTGAACTATCCAAGATGTCTTTGGATAGCTCTGCTGGAGGATCTCTTCATCTGAAGAAGACGCCTACTGAAGCTCAAGAACTGATTGAAATGGTTGCAAATAACCAATTCATGTACACTTCTGAAAGGAATCCTGTGAACAATGGGACTAGTCAGAAGAAAGGAGTTCTTGAAATTGACACTCTGAATGCCATTTTGGCTCAGAATAAAATATTGACTCAACAAGTCAATCTGATTTCTCAAAGTCTGTCTGGAATGCAAAATGCACCAAACAGTACTAAGGATGCTTCATCTGAGGAAGAAGCTTATGATCCTGAGAACCCTTCAATGGAAGAGGTAAATTACCTGGGAGAACCCTATGGTAACACCTATAATTCTTCATGGAGAAATCACCCAAATCTCTCATGGAAGAATCAAGAGAGACCTCAACAAGGTTTCAATAATAATGGTGGAAGAAACAGGTTTAACAATGGTAAACCTTTTCCATCATCTTCTCAGCAACAGACAGAGAGCTCTAAGCAGAATACCTCTGACTTAGCAACCATGGTCTCTGATCTAATCAAAACCACTCAAAGTTTCATGACTGAAACTAGATCCTCCATTAGGAATTTGGAAGGACAAGTGGGTCAGCTGAGCAAGAAAATTACTGAACTTCCCCCAAGCACTCTCCCAAGTAACACTGAAGAAAATCCAAAAGGAGAGTGCAAAGCCATAAATATGGCCGAATTCTGGGAGGAAGAAGAGGCAGTGAACGCCACTGAGGAAGGCCTCACTGGACGTCCACTGGCCTCCAATGAGTTCCCCAATGAGGAACCTTGGGAATCTGAGGCTCAAACTGAGACCATAGAGATTCCCTTGGACTTACTACTGCCTTTCATGAGCTCTGATGAGTATTCTTCCTCTGAAGAGGATGAGTATGCCACTGAAGAGCAAGTTGCTAAATACCTTGGAGCAATCATGAAGCTAAATGACAGGTTATTTGGAAATGAGACTTGGGAGGATGAACCCCCTTTGCTCATCAAAGAACTGGATAACTTGTCTAGGCAGCAATTGTCTCAAAAGAGGCAGGATCCTGGGAAGTTTTCTATACCTTGTACCATAGGCACCATGACCTTCAAGAAGGCCTTGTGTGACTTGGGGTCAAGTGTAAACCTCATGCCCCTCTCTGTAATGGAGAAATTAGGGATCTTTGAGGTGCAAGCTGCAAAAATCTCACTAGAGATGGCAGACAACTCAAGAAAACAAGCCTATGGACTTGTAGAGGATGTTCTGGTTAAGGTTGAAGACCATTACATTCCTACTGATTTCATAGTCCTAGAGACTGGGAAGTGCATGGATGAATCCATCATCCTTGGCAGACCCTTCCTAGCCACAGCAAAGGCTGTGATTGATGTTGATAGAGGAGAGTTGATCATTCAAGTGAATGAAGAATCCTTGGTGTTTAAGGCCCAAGGATATCCCTCTGTCATCATGGAGAAGAAGCATGAAGAGCTTCTCTCAAAACAAGAGCCAAACAGAGCCCCCACAGTCAGACTCTAAGTTTGGTGTTGGGAGGCCACAATCAAACTCTAAGTTTGGTGTTGAACCCCCACATTCAAACTCTAAGTTTGGTGTTGGGAAGTTCCAACACGGTTCTGAGCATTTCTGAGGCTCCATGAGAGTCCTCTGTCAAGCTAATGACATTAAAGAAGCGCTTGTTGGGAGGCAACCCAATGTTTTATAGTTAACTATTTTCTTTTGTTATTTTATCTTTTTTTTGTAGGTTGATGATCATAAGAAGTCACAAAAACAATAAAAAAAAAAGCAAAAACAGAATGAAAAACAGGAAGAAAAACAGCACACGCTGGAGAAGAAGAAGCTGGCGTTCAAACGCCAGTAATGCTAGCTGTTGGGCGTTTAACGCCCAGTCTGGCACCATTCTGGGCGTTTAACGCCAGAAAGGGGCACCAGACTGGCGTTAAACGCCAGTAAAGGGCAAAAACCTGGCTTTAAACGCCAGGAATGGGCACCAGCCCGGCATTTAACGCCAGAAAAGGCTCAAAACGTGGATTTTGATGCCATTTGGTGCAAGGATGCCTTTTCCTTGACACTACAGGATCTGTGGACCCCACAGGACCCTACCATCACTCTCTCTCTTCTTCCCCCATTCACCAATCACCTCAACACCTCTTCCCCAAAAACCCCTCACCTATCAAATCCCATCTTTCTCTTCACCACTCACCTCCATAAAACCCCACTTACCTCACCATCCAAATTCAAACCACTACTTCTTCCCCTTTTGGCCGAACCACAAAGCCATCTCCCTCTCCTCCATTTCTTTTTCTTCTACTCTCTTCTTTCTTCTTTTGCTCGAGGACGAGCAAACATTTTAAGTTTGGTGTGGTAAAAGCATTGCTTTTTGTTTTTCCATAACCATTTATGGCATCCAAAGCCGGTTCAACTGAGAAGGCATGATCTCAAGCCCATCACTAAGAAGAAGATGGAGCAAACAAGAGACCCCCCTCATCAAGAGATCCCTGAGATACCTCAAGGGATGCACTTTCCTCCACAAGACTATTGGGAGCAACTAAACACCTCCCTAGGAGAATTGAGTTCCAACATGGGACAACTAAGGGTGGAGCACCAAGAACACTCCATTCTCCTCCATGAAATTAGAGAAGATCAAAGAATCATGAGAGAGGAGCAACAAAGGCAAGGAAGAGACATTGAGGAGCTCAAGCACTCCATAGGACCTTCAAGAGGAAGGAAGAGCCGCCATCACTAAGGTGGACCCGTTCCTTGATTTCCTTGTTCTTTATTCTTCTGTTTTTCGAATTTTAGTGCTTTATGTTTATCTATGTTTGTGTCTTATGATCATTAGTATCTTAGTGTCTATGCCTTAAAGCTATGAATATGAATCCATCACCTTTCTTAAATGAAAACTGTTTTTATCACAAAAGAACAAGAAGTACAGGATTTCAAATTCATCTTTAAAACTAGCTTAATTAGTTTGATGTGGTGACAATACTTTTTGTTTTCTGAATGTATGCTTGAACAGTGCATATGTCTTTTGAATTTGTTGTTCATGAATGTTAAAATTGTTGGCTCTTGAAAGAATGATGAAAAAGGAGACATGTTACTGAGGATCTGAAAAATCATAAAAATGATTCTTGAAGCAAGAAAAAGCAGTGAATATAAAAAAAAAGAAAAGCAAGTGAAAAAAAAAAACGAAAAAGAAAGAGAAAAAGAAAGGAAAAGAAAGAAATAAAGTTGTGATCCAAGGCAATAAGAGTGTGCTTAAGAACCCTGGACACCTCTAATTGGGGACTTTAGCAAAGCTAAGTCACAATCTGAAAAGGTTCACCCAATTATGTGTCTGTGGCATGTATGTATCCGGTGGTAATACTGGAAAGACAGAGTGCTTTGGGCCACGGCCAAGACTCAATAAGTAGCTGTGTTCAAGAATCATCATACTTAACTAGGAGAATCAATAACACTATCTAGATTCTGAGTTCCTAAAGAAGCCAATCATTCTGAATTTCAAAGGATAAAGTGAGATGCCAAAACTGTTTGGAGGCAAAAAGCTACTAGTCCCGCTCATCTAATTTGGAGCTATGTTTCATTGATAATTTGGAGTCTATAGTATATTCTCTTCTTTTTATCTTATTTGATTTTCAGTTGCTTGGGGACAAGCAACAATTTAAGTTTGGTGTTGTGATGAGCGGATAATTTATACGCTTTTTGGCATTGTTTTTAGTATGTTTTTAGTAGTTTTAGTTTAGTTTTTAGTATATTTTTATTAGTTTTTAGTTAAAATTCACTTTTCTGGACTTTACTATGAGTTTGTGTGTTTTTCTGTGATTTCAGGTATTTTCTGGCTGAAATTGAGGGACCTGAGCAAAAATCTGATCCAGAGACCAAAAAGGACTGCAGATGCTGTTGGATTCTGACCTCCCTGCACTCGAAGCGGATTTTCTGGAGCTACAGAAGCCCAATTGGCGCGCTCTCAACGGCGTTGGAAAGTAGACATCCTGGGCTTTCCAGCAATATATGATAGTCCATACTTTGCCCAAGATTTGATGGCCCAAACCGGCGTTCAAAGTCACCTCAAGAAATCCCAGCGTTAAACGCTGGAACTGGCACCCAAATGGGAGTTAAACGCCCAAACTGGCACCAAGGCTAGCGTTTAACTCCAAGAAGAGTCTCTACACGAAATTGCTTCATTGCTCAGCCCAAGCACACACCAAGTGGGCCCGGAAGAGGATTTTTATGTCATTTACTCATTTCTGTACACCCTAGGCTACTAGTTTCTTATAAGTAGGACCTTTTACTATTGTATAGAAATCTTTAGATCTTTGGATTGTTTTTGATCCTTTGATCATCTTTGGACATCTAGTTCTTAGATCAATTGGGGGCTGGCCATTCGGCCATGCCTAGACCTTGTTCTTATGTATTTTCAACGGTGGAGTTTCCACACACCATAGATTAAGGTGTGGAGCTCTGCTGTACCTCGAGTATTAATGCAATTACTATTGTTCTTCCATTCAATTCCGCTTGTTCTTTTACCAAGATATCACTTGTTCTTCAACATGATGAAGGTGATGATTGACGCCCATCACCATTCTCACCTATGAACAAGGTGACTGACAACCACTCTTGTTCTACAAGCATTCGAGGCTTGGTGAATATCTCTTGGATTTCTGATTGCATGATGCATGGTTGATCGCCTGACAACCGAGTGCTCGCCTGACAAACGAGCCAGCCATTCCGTGAGATCAGAGTCTTCGTGGTATAGGCAAGAACTGATGGCAGCATTCAAGAGAATCCGGAAGGTCTAACCTTGTCTGTGGTATTCTGAGTAGGATTCAATGACTGAATGACTGTGACGTGCTTCAAACTCCTAGCAGGCTAGGGCGTTAGTGACAGACGCAAAAGTATCAATGGATATTATTCCGGCCTGAACGAGAACCGACAGCTGAATTCCGCTATGCCGTGACAGGACATATGCAATCGCTTTCACTGAGAGGATGGGAGGTAGCTGCTGACAACAGTGAGACCCTACACAAGCTTGCCATGGAAAGGAGTAAGAAAGGATTGGATGAAGACAGTAGGAAAGCAGAGAGACGGAAGGGAAGGCATCTTCATACACTTGTCTGAAGCTCTTACACCAATGATATACATAAGTATCACTATCTTTATCTTCTATGTTATTTTCGTTCATCATCATATATATTTGAGTTTGCCTGACTAAGATTTACAAGATGACCATAGCTTGCTTCAATGCTAACAATCTCCGTGGGATCGACCCTTACTCACGTAAGGTTTATTACTTGGACGACCCAGTGCACTTGCTGGTTAGTTGTGCGAAGTTGTGTAATGCCATGGAATTGAACCACCAAGTTTTTGGAGTTCATGACCAGGGATTATTTGAGTTGTGAAAAAGTATTGTTCACAATTTCGCGCACCAAATACCTTACGTGAGTAAGGGTCGATCCCACGGAGATTGTGGCTTGAAGCAAGCTATGGTTATCTTGTAACTCTTAGTCAGGATATCAATAATTATCAGGGTTGATTGTAAAAAGCAAAAGAACATGAAATAAGCACTTGTTTTGCAGTAATGGGAAACAGGTTGAGGTTTTGGAGATGCTCTGTCTTCTGAACCTCTGCTTTCCTACTGTCTTCTTCTTCAAACACGCAAGGCTCCTTCCATGGCAAGCTGTATGTAGGGTTTCACTGTTGTCAATGGCTACCTCCCATCCTCTCAGTAAAAATGTTCAACGCGCTCTGTCACAGTACGGCTAATCATCTGTCGGTTCTCAATCGGGTTGGAATAGAATCCAATGATTCTTTTGCGTCTGTCACTAACGCCCAGCCCTCAGGAGTTTGAAGCTCGTCACAGGCATTCAATCCTTGAATCCTACTCAGAATACCACAGACAAGGTTTAGACCTTCCGAATTCTCTTGAATGCCGCCATCAATTCTAGCTTATACCACGAAGATTCTGATTAAGGAATCCAAGAGATATCTACTCAATCTAAGATAGAACGGAGGTGGTTGTCAGGCACGCGTTCATAGTTGAGAATGATGATGAGTGTCACGGATCATCACATTCATCCGGGTTAAGAACAAGTGATATCTTAGAACGGAAGCAAGCATGATTGAATGAGAAACAGTAGTAACTGCATTAATCCATCAAGACACAGCAGAGCTCCTCACCCCCAACCATGGGGTTTAGAGACTCATGCTGTAGAAGATACAATGAGAAACGTGTAAAGTGTCATGAGGTACAGATACAATGTCAAAAGATCCTATTAATAGTGAACTAGTAACCTAGGGTTTACAGAAATGAGTAAATGACAGAAAAATCCACTTCTGGGCCCACTTGGTGTGTGCTTGGACTGAGCATTGAAGCATTTTCGTGTAGAGACTCTTCTTGGAGTTAAACACCAGCAATTTTGAAGCTGATTTGCAACGCCAGTTTGGGCCATCAAATCTCGGGCAAAGTATGAACTATTATTCATTGCTGAAAAGCCCAGGATGTCTACTTTCCAACACCGTTGAGAGCGCCCCAATTGGGCTTCTGTAGCTCCAGAAAATCTACTTTGAGTGCAGGGAGGTCAGAATCCAACAGCATCTGCAGTCCTTTTAGCCTCTGAATCAGATTTTTGCTCAGATCCCTCAATTTCAGCCAGAAAATACCTAAAATCATAGAAAAACACACAAACTCATAGTAAAGCCCAGAAAAGTGAATTTTAACTAAAAACTAATAAAAATGTAATAAAAACTAACTAAAATATACTAAAAACATACTGAAAATAATGCCAAAAAGCGTATAAATTATCCGCTCATCACAACACCAAACTTAAATTGTTGCTTGTCCCCAAGCAACTGAAAATCAAAATAGAATAAAAAGAAGAGAATATACTATAGACTCCAAAATATCAAAGAAACTTAGCTCCAATTAGATGAGCGGGACTAGTAGCTTTTTGCTTCTGAACAGTTTTGGCATCTCGCTTTATCCTTTGAAGTTCAGAATGATTGGCATCCATAGGAACTCAGAACTCAGATAGTGTTATTGATTCTCCTAGTTAAGTATGATGATTCTTGAACATAGCTATTTTATGAGTCTTGGCTGTGGCCCAAAGCACTCTGTCTTCCAGTATTACCACCGGATACATACATGCCACAGACACATAATTGGGTGAACCCTTTCAGATTGTGACTCAGCTTTGCTAGAGTCCCCAATTAGAGGTGTCCAGGGTTCTTAAGCACACTCTTTTTGCTTTGGATCACAACTTTATTTCTTTCTTTTTCTTTTTCTCTTTCTTTTCTTTTTTTTTCTCGTTTTTTTTTGTATTCACTGCTTTTTCTTGCTTCAAGAATCAATTTGATGATTTTTCAGATCCTTAATAACAGTTCTCCCTTTCTATCATTCTTTCAAGAGCCAACAATTTTAACATTCTTAAAACAACAAGTTCAAAAGACATATGCACTGTTCAAGCATTCATTCAGAAAGCAAAAAGTATTGTCACCACATCAAACTAATTCAACTAGTTTCAGAGATAAATTCGAAATCCTGTACTTCTTGTTCTTTTGTGATTAAAGCATTTTTCATTTAAGAGAGGTGATGGATTTATAGGACATTCATAGCTTTAGGACATGAACTTTAAATTTTATTAATCATGAATTAAGAACAAAACTCAGAAATAGATATAAGATAAGACTAATAGTAATAAAAAAAAATTTAAATAGGCTCCTAATGATAGAGGTTATCACAGAGTTAGGACTCAACAACCTTGATTTTGAGAAGTGGATGCTCCCTCAACTTGAGGGGAGAGCTTTTGGTGTTTCATCTCTTGAAGTTCACGCCCCTGCTTCTCTTGTTCCTTCAGCAATTTGCAGAGCATGCAGTTCTGATTCTGCTGTTCTTCCTTAAGTTGCTCCATAGTTTCTTGCAACTTGGTGATAGATGCTTCTAGGCTGGCCCAGTAGTCAATTTCAGGAAATTCAGGGAGGAACTCCTGCGCCCTCTTTTTGATAGAGTTGTCTTGCATTTGTCCTTCCATTGACTTCTTGGTGATTGGATGTTCAATGGGTATGAATTCATCTACTCCCATCTTTACCCCAGCCTCTTTACAGAGCAAAGAGATCAAGCTTGGGTATGCCAGTTTGGCTTCAGTGGAATTCTTGTTTGCAATTGTGTAGATCTCACAAGCAATCAGATGATGAACCTCCACTTCTTTTCCAAGCATAATGCAATGAATCATCACTGCTCTCTTGATGGTAACCTCAGAACGGTTGCTAGTGGGTAATATGTAACGCCCAATAAAGTCTAGCCAACCTCTTGCAATTGGTTTGAGGTCTCCCCTCTTGAGTTGGTTTGGGACACCTTTTGAATTGGTTATCCATTTAGTTCCAGGGAGGCATATGTCCTCTAGAACTTGATCCAACCCTTTATCCGCTCTCACCATCTTCCTATTAAAGGATTCAGGATCATCTTGCAGTTGAGGCAATTTGAAGACCTCTCTTATTTTGTCCAGATGGAAGTAAATAATTCTCCCTCTGACCATGGTTCTGTAGGTATGAAAAGCAGTTCCAGTCATTCTCTGCTTATCTGTCAGCCACAGATTTGAGTAGAATTCCTGAACCATGTTCCTTCCAACCTTTGTCTCAGGGTTGGTTAGAACTTCCCATCCTCTGTTTCGAATTTGCTCTTGGATCTCCGGATATTCATCTTCTTTCAGGATTGAATTTGACTTCCGGGATCACTGACCTCAGACCCATTATTTTGTGGTAATGGTCTGCATGTTCTTTGGTTAAGAACTTCTCTTGACTCTAAACATCCTTTGGATTATTCTCTTTCTTGCCTCTTGAATTGGTTTGTTTTCCTCTAGGAGCCATGATCTTGATAAATCTTGGCCTAGTGATCACGGAAAGCACACCAAACTTAGAGGTTTACTTGTCCTCAAGCAAAAGAAGGCAAAGAGGGGAGAGAGGAGGAGAGCAAATTCGAATGGTGTGGAGAAGGAGGGTGGCCGAACGTGTTTAAATAGGAGAGGAGGAGAAATTTTCAAAAAATTGAAGGAGATTTTAGAAGATATGGAAAAAATTTGAGGAGATAATTGAGTTTTTGAAAGAGTCTAGGAAAGGATTTGAAATATATTTGAAGAAGATTCTAATTTTTAAAATTGGAAGGTGAATGATGAAAGTTTGTAATGTGTTTATGGAGAAAGATATGGATCAAAACAATAAAGTTTAAAAAAAAATTAAAGTGGGAAACAAAATCTCCTCCCCCAGCCTTTCTGGCATTAAACGCCCAGAATGGTATCCATTCTGGCGTTTAACGCCCATTTGTTGGCCTATTTGGGCGTTTAACGCCCAGCCAGGTATCTTGGCTGGCGTTAAACGCCAGAAATCCCTTCTTCACTGGGCGTTTTGCTAAACGCTCAGGATGCTGCACACCTGGCGTTAAACGCCCAGAATGGTGCCCATTCTGGCGTTTAACGCCCAGAGTACCCCTTACTGGCGTTTTTTCGCCAGTAAGCTATTTTTCTCTGCTTTTTGCACTGAATCCTTCTGTAACTCTGTGAATTCCTTCAATTTTGATAATTACCTTTTAAGAATATGTATCAAACCTTGATTAGACAGAACTGATACCCTTCTAATCACTGGGTTGCCTCCCAGTAAGCACTTCTTTACTGTCTTTAGCTGGACCTTCACTGAAAATCACTCAAGTCTCAGTTTTGAGCATTCTTGCTCAAAATTGCTTTCAAGATAATGCTTGATCCTCTGTCCATTGACAATGAACTTCCTGAAGCTCAACATATCCATATGGTTATACTCCTGTAATCACATATGGACCCCTCTAGCGGGATTTAAGCTTTCCTGGGAACAATCTGAGCCTAGAGTTGAAGAGCAGGACCTTTTGTCCTGGCTCAAAGACTCTGGATGACAATTTCTTGTCATGCCACTTCTTTGCCTTTTCCTTATAGATTTTTGCATTTTCAAAGGCATTGAGTCTGAATTCCTCTAGCTCATTTAGCTGGAGCAATCTTTTTTCACCAGCTAACTTAGCATCCATGTTTAGGAATCTGGTTGCCCAGTAGGCTTTATGTTCCAGTTCCACGGGCAGATGACAGGCCTTCCCATACACCAGTTGGTATGGAGAGGTTCCTATAGGAGTCTTGTATGCTGTTCTGTATGCCCACAGAGCATTATCCAAGCTCTTTGCCCAATCCTTTCTACGGGCAATAACAGTCCGTTCCAGGATTCTTTTGAGCTCTCTGTTAGAGACCTCAGCTTGTCCATTTGTCTGTGGGTGATACGGAGTTGCTACTTTGTGGCTAATTCCATATCTAACCATAGCAGAGTATAGTTGTTTAGTGCAGAAATGGGTACCTCCATCACTGATCAGTACTCTGGGAACACCAAACCTGCTGAAGATGTGTTTCTGTAGAAATTTTAGCATGGTCTTGGTATCATTATTGGGTGTGGCAATTGCTTCCACCCATTTAGATACATAGTCTACTGCCACTAGAATATAAGTGTTTGAGTATGATGGTGGGAAGGGGCCCATGAAGTCAATTCCCCATACATCAAACAATTCAATCTCTAAGATCCCTTGCTGAGGCATGGCATAACCATGAGGCAAGTTACCAGCTCTTTGGCAACTGTCACAGTTACGCACAAACTCTCGGGCATCTCTATAGAGAGTAGGCCAGTAGAATCCGCATTGGAGGACCTTGGTTGCTGTTCGCTCACCTCCAAAGTGTCCTCCATATTGTGATCCATGGCAATGCCACAGGATTCTTTGTGCTTCCTCTCTGGGTACACATCTGCGGATTATTCCGTCTGCACATCTCTTAAAGAGATATGGCTCATCCCATAGGTAGTACTTGGCATCAGAAATTAATTTCTTTCTTTGCACTCTGCTGTACTCCTGGGGTATGAACCTCACAGCTTTATAATTTGCAATATCTGCAAACCATGGAGCTTCCTGAATGGCAAAGAGTTGCTCATCTGGAAAGGTCTCAGAGATCTCAGTAGAAGGGAGGGACGCCCCAGCTACTGGTTCTAGTTGGGACAGATGATCAGCTACTTGGTTCTCTGTCCCTTTTCTGTCTCTTATTTCTATATCAAACTCTTGCAGAAGCAATACCCATCTTATGAGCCTGGGTTTTGAATCCTGTTTTGTGAGTAAGTACTTAAGAGCAGCATGGTCAGTGTACACAATCACCTTTGATCCTACTAAATAGGATCTAAATTTGTCAATGGCATAGACCACTGCAAGTAACTCTTTTTCTGTGGTTGTGTAATTCTTCTGTGCATCATTTAGGACACGACTGGCATAGTAAATAACGTGCAGAAGCTTGTTATGCCTCTGTCCCAACACTGCAACAATGGCATGGTCACTGGCATCACACATTAATTCAAATGGTAATGTCCAGTCTGGTGCAGAGATGACTGGTGCTGTGACCAGCTTGGCTTTCAGGGTCTTAAATGCCTGCAGACACTGTGTGTCAAACACAAATGGTGTGTCAGCAGCTAGCAGGTTGCTTAGAGGTTTAGCAATTTTCGAAAAATCCTTTATAAACCTTCTGTAGAATCATGCATGCCCCAGAAAGCTTCTGATTGCCTTAACATTGGCAGGTGGTGGTAATTTTTCAATTACCTCTACCTTTGCCTTATCCACCTCTATTTCCCTGCTTGAAATTTTGTGCCCAAGGACAATTCCTTCAGTCACCATAAAGTGACACTTCTTCCAGTTTAAAACCAGGTTAGTCTCTTTGCACCTTTTCAGGACAAGTGCTAGGTGGTTAAGACAGGAGCTGAATGAATCTCCATATACTGAGAAGTCATCCATGAAGACTTCCAGGAATTTCTCCACCATATCAGAGAAGATGGATAGCATGCATCTCTGAAAGGTTGCAGGAGCATTACACAGACCAAAAGGCATCCTCCTGTAGGCAAACACGCCAGAAGGGCAAGTGAATGCTGTTTACTCTTGGTCCTGAGGATCTACTGCAATTTGGTTGTAGCCTGAATAGCTATCCAAAAAGCAATAATAATCATGCCCAGCTAGTCTTTCTAGCATTTGGTCTATGAATGGCAAAGGAAAATGATCCTTTCTGGTGGCTGTATTGAGCCTTCTGTAGTCAATACACATGCGCCACCCTGTGACTGTTCTTGTAGGAACCAGTTCATTTTTTCATTATGAACTACTGTCATGCCTCCCTTCTTGGGGACAACTTGGACAGGGCTCACCCAGGGGCTATCAGAAATAGGATAAATAATCCCAGCCTCTAGTAATTTAGTGACCTCCTTCTGCACCACCTCCTTCATGGCTGGATTTAGCTGCCTTTGTGGTTGGACCACTGGTTTGGCATTATCCTCCAATAGGATCTTGTGCATGCATCTTGCTGGGCTAATGCCCTTAAGATCACTTATGGACCACCCAAGAGCTGTCTTGTGTGTCCTTAGCACTTGAATCAGTGCTTCCTCTTCCTGTGGATTTAAAGCAGAGCTTATAATCACTAGAAAAGTGCCACCCTCTCCCAGAAATGCATACTTCAGGGATGGTGGTAGTGGCTTGAGTTCAGGTTTGGGAGGCTTATCCCCCTCCTGAGGAATTTTCGAAAATTCTTTTGTTTCCTCTAGTTCTTCCTGATCAGGCTGAGCATCCTTGAAGATGTCCTCAAGCTCTGATTTTAGACTTTCAGTCATATTAATCTCTTCCACCAAAGAGTCAATAATGTCAGCGCCCATGCAATCATTTGGTGTGTCTGGATGCTGCATAGCTTTTACAGCATTCAACTTGAACTCATCGTCATTGACTCTCAGGGTTACTTCCCCTTTTTGTACATCAATGAGAGTTTGTCCAGTTGCTAGGAAAGGTCTTCCTAGAATGAGAGTTGCACTCTTGTGCTCCTCCATTTCCAGCACTACAAAGTCAGTTGGAAAGGCAAATGGCCCAACCTTGACAATCATGTCCTCAATTATGCCTGATGGATATTTAATGGAGCCATCAGCAAGTTGGAGGCATATTCGGGTTGGTTTGACTTCTTCAGTCAACCCAAGCTTTCTGATAGTGGATGCAGGTATTAGATTGATACTTGCTCCAAGGTCACACAGGGCTATCTTGGTGCAAGCACCTTCTAATGTGCATGGTATCATAAAGCTTCCTGGATCTTGAAGCTTTTCTGGTAAGCTTTTCAGAATGACTGCACTGCATTCTTCAATGAGAAACACTTTTTCAGTTTCTCTCCAATCCTTCTTATGGCTTAAGATCTCTTTCATGAACTTAGCATAAGAAGGTATTTGCTCAAGTGCCTCTGCAAACGGAATCTTTATTTCAAGAGTCCTTAGGTAGTCTGCGAAGCGGGCAAATTGCTTATCCTGCTTCGCTTGGCGGAGTTTCTGAGGATAAGGCATCTTGGCTTTATATTCTTCAACCTTGGTTGCTGCAGGTTTTTTCCTTACAGAAGTGGTTGGAGAAGCCTTTTTAGAGGGGTTATTATCAGCACTCTCAGGTGTCTGGTTCCCCTGTTGCATTTGAACGCCAGGATTGGGTGGAAAATGGGCGTTTAACACCAACTTTTCCCCCTTTTCTGGCGTTTGAACGCCAGAACTGGGCAGGGAATGGGCATTTAACGCCAGCTTTCCCCCCTTTTCTGGCGTTTGAACGCCAATAGTATTCCTCTCTGGGCTCTTACTGTCCTCAGAGGGATTTTGGATAGTGGTTTGGCTATCCTCTATCAATTGTTCCTTTATTGACTTTTTGCTACTTTGAGCAGTGTTATTCAATTTCTTCCCACTCCTCAGTTGAACTGCTTGGCATTCTTCTGTTATCTATTTAGATAGCTGCTGTTTTGCCTGATTCAACTGTGATTCTATGTTCTTGTTAGCAATTTTAGTCTCTTGGAGCATCTCTTTAAATTCTGCTAACTGTTTTGTCATCAGGTGTAATTGTTGAGTAAGCTCAACCATTTGTTCTTGAGGATTAGGATCAGTGGCTAATGCCATAACTTTTTCTTTTGTAGAGGGCTCATTGCTAGAGTACAAATGTTGATTTCTAGCAACCGTATCTATAAGCTCTTGAGCCTCCTCAATCGTCTTCCTCATATGTATAGATCCACCAGCTGAGTAGTCTAGAGATATCTGAGCTTTTTCTGTAAGCCCATAGTAGAAGATGTCTAACTGTACCCACTCTGAAAACATTTCAGAGGGGCATTTTCTTAGCATACCTCTATACCTCTCCCAGGCATTATAAAGGGATTCATTATCCTTTTGTTTAAAGCCTTGGATGTCCAGCCTTAGCTGTGTCATCCTTTTTGGAGGGTAAAATTGATTCAGGAATTTGTCTGATAACTGTTTCCATGTCTTTATGCTTGCTGTAGGTTGGTTATTTAACCACCTCTTAGCTTGATCTTTTACAACAAATGGAAACAGTAATAGTCTGTAGACATCCTGATCCACCTCTTTATCACGTACTGTGTCAGCAAGTTGTAAGAATTGTGCCAGAAACTCAGTAGGTTCTTCCTGTGGAAGACCGGAATACTGGCAATTTTGCTGCACCATGATAATGAGTTGAGGGTTTAGCTCAAAGCTGCTTGCTTTGATGGGTGGTATACAGATGCTACTCCCATATGCAGCTGTAATGGGGTTAGCATATGACCCCAGAGTCCTTTTGGACTATCCATTCCCATTTATGTCCATGATGGAGAAAAGGGAATTGATGTGAATAGTAATCAAGATATATATGTATATATATTTTTTTGAAAAGAGAAAAGATAAAAACAACAAAGAGACACCAAACTTAAAATTTTTCAGAAAATCAAACATGAATTTTTGAAAACCTAAAGAAAAACACAAAGAAGACACCAAACTTAAATTTTTTTTTTAAAAGATCAAAAAGGGACTAGGAACAAGTAATTTCGAAAAATTAAAAGAAAAACAAAAGCATGCAATTGACACCAACCTTAAAATATGAAATTATACTCAAATAAAAGACTCTAAACCAACAAAAATAAAACAGTCCTAATCTAAGCAACAAGATAAGCCGTCAGTTGTCCAAACTCGAACAATCCCCGGCAACGGCGCCAAAAACTTGGTGCACAAAATTGCAATCACACTTTGCAATCCCGCACAACTAACCAGCAAGTGCACTGGGTCGTCCAAGTAATACCTTACGTGAGTAAGGGTCGATCCCACGGAGATTGTCGGCTTGAAGCAAGCTATGGTTATCTTGTAACTCTTAGTCAAGATATCAATAATTATCAGGGTTGATTGTAAAAAGCAAAAGAACATGAAATAAGTAGTTGTTTTGCAGTAATGGAAAACAGGTTGAGGTTTTGGAGATGCTCTGTCTTCTGAACCTCTGCTTTCCTACTGTCTTCTTCTACAAACACGCAAGGCTCCTTCCATGGGAAGCTGTATGTAGGGTTTCACCGTTGTCAATGGCTACCTCCCATCCTCTCAGTGAAAATGTTCAACGCGCTCTGTAACAGCACGGCTAATCATCTGTCGGTTCTCAATCGGGTTGGAATAGAATCCAGTGATTCTTTTGCGTCTGTCACTAACGCCCAGCCCTTAGGAGTTTGAAGCTTGTCACAGTCATTCAATCCTTGAATCCTACTCAGAATACCACAGGCAAGGTTTAGACCTTCTGGATTCTCTTGAATGCCGCCATCAATTCTAGCTTATACCACGAAGATTCTGATTAAGGAATCCAAGAGATATCTACTCAATCTAAGATAGAACGGAGGTGGTTGTCAGGCACGCGTTCATAGTTGAGAATGATGATGAGTGTCACGGATCATCACATTCATCCGGGTTAAGAACAAGTGATATCTTAGAACGGAAGCAAGCATGATTGAATGAGAAACAGTAGTAATTGCATTAATTCATCAAGACACAGTAGAGATCCTCACCCCCAACCATGGGGTTTAGAGACTCATGCTGTAGAAGATACAATGAGAAACGTGTAAAGTGTCATGAGGTACAGATACAATGTCAAAAGATCCTATTAATAGTGAACTAGTAACCTAGGGTTTACAGAAATGAGTAAATGACAGAAAAATCCACTTCCGGGCCCACTTGGTGTGTGCTTGGGCTGAGCATTGAAGCATTTTCGTGTAGAGACTCTTCTTGGAGTTAAACGCCAGCTTTTATGATAGTTTGGGCGTTTAACTCCAATTTTTATGCCAGTTCCAGCGTTAAACGCTGGGAATTTTGAAGCTGATTTGCAACGCCGGTTTGGGCCATCAAATCTCGGGCAAAGTATGGACTATTATACATTGCTGGAAAGCCCAGGATGTCTACTTTCCATCGCCGTTGAGAGCGCGCCAATTGGGCTTCTGTATCTCCAGAAAATCCACTTTGAGTGCAGGGAGGTCAGAATCCAACAGCATCTGCAGTCCTTTTAGCCTCTGAATCAGATTTTTGCTCAGATCCCTCAATTTCAGCCAGAAAATACCTGAAATCACAGAAAAACACACAAACTCATAGTAAAGCCCAGAAAAGTGAATTTTAACTAAAAACTAATAAAAATGTAAGAAAAACTAACTAAAATATACTAAAAACATACTGAAAATAATGCCAAAAAGCGTATAAATTATCCGCTCATCAATTTTCAACGGTGGAGTTTCTACACACCATAGATTAAGGGTGTGGAGCTCTGCTGTTCCTCGAGTATTAATGCAATTACTACTGTTTTCTATTCAATTCATGCTTATTCTTATTCTAAGATATTCATTCGCACTTCAACTTGATGAATGTGATGATCCGTGACACTTATCACCATACTCACTTATGAACACGTGCCTGACAAACACTTCTGTTCTACCTGTGAAAGCTAGAGTGTGTATCTCTTGGATTCCTGGTCCACGACGCATGGTTGCCTCTCCTGACAATAGAGCCTTCCATTCCATGAGATCAGAGTCTTTGTGGTATAAGCTAGAATCCATTGGTGGCATTCTTGAGATCTGGAAAGTCTAAACCTTGTTTGTGGTATTCCGAGTAGGATCTGGGATGGGATGACTGTGACGAGCTTCAAACTCGTGACTGTAGGGCGTGGTGATAGACGCAAAAGGATAGTAAATCATATTCCTACACAATCGAGAACCAACAGCTGATTAACCATGCGGGAAACCGTAGAGGACCTTTTTCACTGAGAGGATGGGAAGTAGCCATTGACAACGGTGACGCCCTACATACAACTTGCCATATAAAGGAGTATGAAGGATTGGATGAAGGCAGTAGGAAACCAGAGATTCAAGAGGGATAAAGCATCTTCATGAACTTATCTAAAATTCCCACCAATGATTTACATAAGTATTTCTATCTTTATTTTCTGTTTATTTATCTTTTAATTATTAAAACTCCATAACCATTTGAATCTGCCTGACTGAGATTTACAAGGTGACCATAGCTTGTTTCAAGCCGACAATCTCCGTGGAACTGACCCCTACTCACGTAAGGTTTATTACTTGGACGACCCAGTGCACTTGCTGGTTAGTTGTGCGAAGTTGTGAAAAAGAGTGATATTACAATTATGCGTACCAAGTTGTTGGCACCATTGAGATCACAATTTCGTGCACCATCGTCCTTGAGCAAAATAAGAACCAAAGGGAAGAAAAAAGTAGAAGAAGAAGAAGAGAATAGAGGAGATAGAGGGAAAGAGTATTTTGGCCAAGTGAGAGCTTTAGTATATGAGGTGTGTGTATGAAGGGTTAAAAGAAGAGGTATTTATAGGGGTGGGATAGGGTGTAAATTTTGAATTTGAAGTGGGTAAGGGTTGGTGGGAGTTATGATGGTTTTGGAAAGAGATATGGATGTAATTAGTTGAAGGTTTATGGGGAAGAGTGTGTGGGGAAGAGTGAAAGTAAGAAAGAGAAGAAGATGGGATATGTGGAGAATCTGTGGGACCCACTGGTCTTGGGAGGCTAGGGAATTCAAATTTCATGCCCCTTGTGGGCGTTGAACGCCCAGCTCCTACTCCTGGCTGGTGTTCAATTCCAGTTATGTGCTCCTCTTAGGGCGTTGAATGCCCATAGTCTCTCCCTCCTGGCTGGCGTTCAACGCCAGCTTCATGCTTCTTGTCTATTTTCCATTGTATTTCATTGTTTGTTTCCTATTTCTAAGTGCATGATCATCCTTTGTTTTGTCTCAAGCTATGAAATAGTCCATGCATCTCTCACTATACTTAAAAGAAAAATTTTATATGATAAAGAGAAGTAAGATGCATGAACACAAGTTATATAATAAGAATAGTCTAATTATTTGATGTGGTAGCTTTACTTTTACTTTTTGAATGCATGAATCAACAGTGCATATTTGATGTTGGAGTAAAGTTTATTGGCTCTTGAAAGAATGATGAAAAATAAAAAGTATTATTGGTTTTTTGAAAACTCCAAATATTGATTCTTGAAGCATGAAAAGGAAGCAAAAAGAAAGAAAAAAAAAGAAAGAAGCGAAAAAAATGCGAAAAAAATAGAAAAAGAAAGAAAAAGAAAAAGCCAATAGCCCTTTAAACCAAAAGACAAGAGCAAGGATCCAAGGCTTTGAGTATCAAAGGTTAGGAGGGCTTAAAAGAGACAAAATCTTAGCCTAAAAAGTTCAAATGAGCTCCTTCCCCTAACTAAATGCTTGTGGTGTGAAGGTGTCAAGTGAAAAGTTTGAGACTGAGTAGTTAAAGTCGTGATCCCAAAAGCAAAAGAATGTGCCTAAGAACTCTGGACACCACTATTTAAAGATTCTAGCAAAGCTGAATCACAATCCAATTGGGTTCACCCAGTCAAGTGTCTGTGAAATTTACGTATCCGGTGGTAATACGAGAAAACAAACGCTTAGGGTTACGGTTAGGCACTAAAAGAAGCTGTGTTCAAGAATAAAAAAGAACTAAACTAAAAGAGTCAAAAATATCATCTGGATTCTGAATTCCTAAAGACACCAACACTTCTGAGCTTCAAAGGATAGTGAGATGTCAAAACTGTTTAGAAGTAAATGGTTACTAGCCCCGCTCATCAATTGGAACTCATCTTCATTGAAAAACTCTGAGATCCATTGTATCCTTCTCTTCTTTTAGATACTACCTAGTTTTGGTTGCTTAGGGACAAGCAACAGTTTAAGTTTGGTGTTTTGATGAGCGGATATTTTATATGCTTTTTGGCATCATTTTTATATTGTTTTAATTATGTTTTGTTTAAGTTTTATTATGTTTTCACAGGTTTTAGTGCAAAATTCATATTTTTGGATTCTACTTTGAGTTGTTGTGTTTTATGGTTATTTCAGGTAAATTCTGGCTGAAATTGAGGAGATTTGGCAAAGTCTAATTCAGAGGCAAGGAAAGGGTAGCAAATGCTGATAGAATCTGACTTCCATGCATGCAAACAAGCATATATGGAGCTATAATGGTCTATACTTTTCTTCAAAGGAACCTGCCCATATTGGGCGTTGAATGCAAAGGAGCTATCCCCTGGCTGGCGTTCAACGCCCCAAGGAGACAAGCCAGTGTTGAACGCCCAAGAACCACCCGCTTTAGGGCGTTCAACGCCCACCAAGAAGCAAGCCAATGCCAATCACACCCTAATGGGCGTTGAACGCCCATTCCTCAAAGTTGGACGCCAAGCTCAGCCCAAGTACTAAACCAAAGTGGGCCCAGGGATGGATTTTCCCACCTCTAGTCTAGTTTGTCATACTTTTTGTACTTCTTTGTTCTTAGATTAGTATTTAAAGGAGAAGATCACCTATGTTTAGGATCTTCGGCCTCATCTTTAAATTTTTCATATTTGACATTACTTTCTGTAAAGTAAGAGCAACTAAACCTCCTAAGTTAGGGTTATGAGCTCTGCTGATTTTCATGGATTAATAATATTACTGTTTCTATTTCAATACATGTTTGACTCCATTCTCTTGTGCATTTTCATTCTTCATCTAGTGAATTAAGGATGACCCATGACAATCATCATTTTCTACATGGGTTCCGTGTGAGTCCTGACCCGGATAGCATTGAACCACAGCTAGAGATTGCACTGCGGATTCCAAGAGTGTGCCTGGGTGACTTTGGTTACGTGACATATAATTTCATTGACCATGGGTTATTGAGGTTTCTATGGCGTTAAGGCTAGAGTCAGAAAAATAGTGTACCCTGATTCGGAAGATCCGACCTTTTCTGTAGCGTTTTGAGTAGGATCGCGAAGGGGGGTATATTGCTTAGGTCTTCACCTTCGACTATCGTAGGAAGCCATGAGTTAACTTGATGAGGATGCTACATGAGTTGCTCGGATATGGTGGACTGCTATGGCTTAGAAGAGACTAACTTGATGAGGATGCTACATGAGTTAGTCAATTACGGCTGCCATTGAATAAGTCATTCGTTGTTGAAGTAGACAGTAAGAAAAGTTAATCTGAAAAGACTTAATGAAATATCCATCATTGCTTTTACACTAATCTGGTATTTCGTTCTTTACTATTTCATTTATGCTTTCAAACAAACAACCATCTTTTCTTAATCGCCAAACTAAGATCTACAGGATAGCCATTTCTTGCTCAATCTGACAATTTCCATGGGATTCGACCCTCACTCACCTGAGGTATTACTTGGACGACCTGGCGCACTTGCCGGTTCAGTTGTGCAGAGTTCAATTTCGCACACCTTTATTCATCATCACAAGGATTTGGGAAATAATTCTAATCTGAATTGAGTTCTATTATCACCTTTACCAAAGTTGGTTATTAGAATTAAATTTGGAAACTTTTTCTCATAATTATTTAAGTTTTAAAACTATTTTTAAAAAGTGACATAAAATAAACTGGGTTTAGTTCTTAAGAATTATGTAGTTTTGAATCAGTAAACGTGCCTCACCTCTTATCATAATCAATTAATCAAGGAATTGATGGTTTGTTGAGTTAAGAGAAATTAAACTACCAAGGAATTGGGATTTGATTAACTATGATTTGCCATGGATACTTCTTTGCATATCAAAGTAGATAGCCAAAAGCATTTTTTCTGAAATCTAAACATCTTCAAAACCTTAACGCATTTATTCATATTACTTTTTCAACCATTTACAAACTACTTTCATTTAATTCTCTATTTTTGATATTAAATACCTCTAAAACCTAATTTTTAATCTAACTAGATTAATCAATCAACTATTACTTGTTTAGTCCATTAATCTTTGTGGGAATGATAACCCACTCACCGTGGTATTACTTTATACGATTCGGTGCACTTGCCGAGTTAAAAATTTTTCCATCAAGTTTTTGGCACTGTTGTCAGAGATTAACAAACATTAACAACAAACCAGTTAATTGATTACCTAGATTAGATCTTTTTTTCTTTCATTTATCACATCACTCGAAATTCCATTCACTCTAACATAGGGAATTCAAATTTTTCTTATTGATTGTGTATTTATGCAGGGTAATAAGGATAAAAATCCTCTCCACTTTGATCCAAAGAGAAAGAACACTATTCCAAATAAGAAAAAATCTAGAGATCAAAGAGAAAAGGTTGAAGTAGTGGAAGAAGTAGACGAGTCTGAAGAGTTAGGCATAATGGCAGACAACAACAACAATCCTAATAACAACAATGTCAATACTATAAGGACTCTTAGGTCTTTCACTCACCCCACTCTTGGAAATTGTAAAAGCCGCATAGTAGCACTTGATGTGGAGGCCAATAAACTTTGAATTGAAGCCCCAATTCATCTCCCTGGTACAGCAAAGTCAATTCAGTGGGAGCCCTCAAGAAGATCCGAATATGCACATCTCCATATTTCTATAGATTTGTGACAAGCCAAAACCAATGGAATCTCTGCCGAAGCTTATTGATTGAGTCTATTCTCATTTTCTGTTGGGGATCGAGCCAAGCAGTGGCTCCAAACCCAGCTGCTGGAAAGTATATCAATATGAAATAATTTGGTCAATAAATTCCAAACCAATTTGTTTTCCAACACAAAAGTTGGCAAAGATGAGACATGATATCCACACTTTCACAGAAAAAGATGGAGAATTCCTCTATGAAATATGGAAGAGATACAAGAAAATGTTAAGAAAGTGCCTCCTAATATGTTCTCTGATAGAGTACAACTCCAAATCTTTTATGATAGAATTACTAATTCTTCTAGGAATTTATTAGACTCCTCAGTTGGAGGATCCCTACACATGAAGACAACTGAAGAAGCCTTGGAATTAATTAAGATAGTGGCCAATAATCCATACTTATATTCCTCCAAAAGAATAATGAAGAGAGGAGTGATGGAATTAGACACACTGGATACTATTTTGGTATAGAAGAAGGTTATATCCTAGCAAATCAGTGCACTCGCTAACACAATGTTTGGTTCAAAAAAATACGAGGGAAAAGAAAATATAGAGAAAGAAAATGGGTGAAAAATCAAATTTTTCACTGTTTGGATGACCATAGAAAATTAATAGGAAAGGAAAAAAAGTGGTGTAGGGTCTATCCAAAACTTTTCTCTTCCACCACGAGATGAAAACTGATGGAGAAGGAGTAAATAATGGTACAATCATAGATTTTTTCTTTACTTAACAAAGAAAGAAAAATTTCCCATTTTACTTTTGTTCAAATCTGAAAATCCTTCTCTTGTCTTCTTCCCAGTTTTCCCGTTGTTGTCAACAATGCCACCGAAACTTCATCCTCATCGTTCACAATATCACCGCGGCATTATCATCATTGTCCTCATAGGTCTATTACAACTTCATGTCTTCATCCTCAATACAAAGGTGAGTCTTTTTTCCGTCGTTTTCATCATTTCTCCCAAATTAAGTGAAAAAATCATCACTGCACATAGTTTGCCAATTTTTTTTCAAACTGATAAATTATTGTGATTTTGTATTCTATAGATGATTCTTATCTTTGTAGTGAAAAAATAACCGATTTTGCCTTCCCCGCATTCAAATGAGTGTTGTATTCTAGTCCAAAAATTCAACCATCTTTCAGTTTATGTTTCACCATACTTGGTCATGTTTGATTGGAAAAGGAGGAATTTTGAACTCAATAGCTCCTTGGTTTTATTAGCTTATGTGGAAGAAAAGAATTTGAGACTACTTATCATATTATTTTAGTGGTGTAAGATTATGTTTTTTAGTTTGAATTCTTCAAGGTTTAAATTTTGAGTTTGAATTTTTTATACGTGCTGCACATTGTATGATATGCAAGAGAACACAATTATATTGGCACTATAATTTTCTGAACTTTATCACTGTAGTTATTACTGAAATTGATAGTGATGTAATATTAAAATTGGTTTAATTTGGTTCAAAACTGGACTGAACCAAAAAAATTGGTTTATAATAAATTAGTTTCTATTAAAAAAACTATAATTTTAATAAAGCTGGTTAAAATGGTTATTTTTTAGCACCCCTAGTTATCATATAATTTTAGTTGTATAAGGTTATGTCTTTGAGCTGGAATTCTTCATGTTTTGAATTTGAGTTCAAAAACCCTTTAATTTTACTAGCTTATGTGGAAGAGGGAATTTGAGACTAGTTTTCATATAATTTTACTTGTATATGGATATGCTTTTTAATTTTAATTATTCATGGTTTAAATTTGAGTTTTAAAATGCTTTAACTATACTAGCTTATGTGAAATAAGGAAGTTTGAGACTAGTTACCATTTAATTTTAGTTGTATAAGATTATAGTGGATTCTTTGACTAGTGTCTTAGACTATGGTGGATCAAGGTTCTTCATTTCAGTGATACATATGTCTTATGCTCAATTCTAAATTAGAATATTCAACTAGTTACTATTAATCTGGATTACATATTTATTTGCCGTCATCCAACAATAAATTTCTTATTGATTGCATAGTTTGTTGATTTGCTGATTATTTAATGTTAAATCAATGGGATTATTTAGTGCAAATTGCATATGTTCATGCCATTATGGAAAACGTGGACTTTAGAATGTTGAAGTATTTTAAATATTATAGAAATAAAGATAGTTCTAATTAATTTAGAATCATGGTTTAGCTCTTATGAAATTTTGATTCAAGTTTAAATGTTATTTTCATAAGAATTTATCTTATAGGAGTTTCTGCTGGTATTTACATAATAACTATGAATATCATTATTATACTTTGCAGGTGATTGATGCAGCAAATGAGGTGATCAACAATATAGATAGGGAAATATTAGCCAACTTTTTTGCACCGAAAAATGATATAGAAGATGATGAAGCTAAGGTGATAAATTCTATCAGTTAACACACCCTATTTTGTAGAAAATGTGAGATTGATGACAAAAAGCATGGTTGTTATTGGTCTATGAATCTATTCATGAAGACATCCACGAACCTTCAACATACATGACTGGTGATTTAACTACAAATTATGTTAATTTAAAACTTGGATAAAAAATATTGTTACAATTTTGTTTTATGTTGATGGTATATATCAGATGTTGCTTGATTGTTTGTCATTCATGTCCCCTATATGCTGAGAAATGAACTTTCTACTATCACAAGTCACAGAGTGATCGAAGGAAAAAGTGAAATACTGTATTTGTTCTGTATCATGGATGTTATGAAATTTATTTTCCTTTAACAAATGAATTATTTAATGTATCATGTGATTTACAGTTTATATTTATTGTTTATAACAACAAGCTTAGAACTTGAGTTTGGAATTTAGGGATTGGAGATAAATGCCCCCACAAAAGGTATTTTATATTGCATAAGGTGAAATCATAGTTTTATGTAAAACTTTAGTTTTAGTTTTTTTTTTCAAGAAATAAATTTTTATATTGTAACAAAAGTTGCAACTTTCTGGTTACTTTTATTATTGATACGTCCACCGTAAATATTATATTATTGAAAGAAGGGAGTTTGAGACTAGTTATCATATCATTTTACTTGTATAAGGTTATGTTTTTGAATTTAAATCCTTAATAGTTCAAATTTGAGTTGCAAAATTCTTTAATGTACTAGCTTATATGAAAAATTTGAGTGAAATTTAGCTTATTACACAAGAAGAAAGCTTTTTTATCTTTGGTTATTGTTTATGATACTGAGCTTTAGAATTGACTTTGGCATTTAAGGGATGAGATAAGTTTCTCAGAACAATGTATTTTTATATTACGTAAGGTGAAACCATAGTTTTATATAAAACTTTAGTTTGGTTTTTTTCCAACAAATGAATTGTTATAATGTAATAGAAAATGTAACTTTCTGGTTACTTTTATTATTAATATGTCCACTATAAACATTATATTTCATAGATGGATGACAAAAATATTGAAGATATGAATGTTGAAGATATTATGAATGTAATACCCGGTCTAACCAAAATTAATTAAATGATGAGTTAAGTAGGAGCGAATATGCTTGGAAGATTTGGCAATTGGAATTTGATAATTTAAATATGATATTTGGATTTAGTGAGTTTTTCCGAGTCGGAAGACATAGTTTTCTGCGTAAAAGCGCGCAGTGGAATTTTGACCGGCAGTACCGGCTGAGACCTGTCTGGTACTGCAGCTGAGAAAATTGATTATGAGTAAATAGGATTAAGAAATGAGGAATTATAATTAGGGGAGGTAGAAATATTTGAAGTGCGATTTAGAGCGCTAATCTTAAAGGTTTTGGTCCAAAATTGGGCCAACGGACAAAAATAAGTGAACCGGGCCTAAGTGGGCCCAAGACCCAACATATATAAACATTAGTTATGAGCATTTCAGCTCATTTTACCCTAAAAAGAAGGGTTGGGGCGCTGAATTAAGAAGAGAGAAGAGAAGAGAGAAAACCTAACTCTCTTTGATCTTCAAACCACCATAACTTGAGCTACGGAGCTCCGATTGACGAGCCGTTTGCGGCCACGCGTCGCTCTTCTCATCCTCTACATTTCTATCTAAGCTTTGTGGGATACTCCAACATGGATTCTAAGTGAGTTCTATCCCTACTTCATATGGGCTGAGTGCATTTGATGGTTTTGGTGCACAATTGGGAGATTGGTGTTGCTTGAGGAGCTTTGGTGAGGCTTGGGGCTAAGGTTGGTGGAGACTTCCAAAGAAGAGGCTCAATTGATTTGGCTACAAGAGGTACGGTTTAAGTTTCATTTAAGTACCGTGTGGTGTGATGAGAATTCCTAGGCTAGATGCCCCTAGGATTAAGTTTGGATTGTGTAAATGGTTGGTGCTAATATGCATAGTTGGTATGTAATGTGAAATTAATGATTGGATTGAGAATTGTGTGGCCTTGTATGTTTGGTGTATTGAAAATTTGATGTATTGGGTAATGAGTATTAATTTGTGGTTTATGCATTTAAGTTGTGAAATTGGGCCGGAGGCCGTAAATTTTGGGCCGGAGGCCGGAAAGAGGTAAGGGAGGTAAGTTGATGTGTGCATTGTATGATGACACAAGTGATTGGATGAATTTCATATAATGAATATATGAATGATTGGGTTGGTTATTGAATAATGAGGTTTGAGGAGTTGAAGTGTGAAAATCGGTAATTTTGGGTGAAATTGTATAGATGAAGTATGTTTGATTTTGGTTGATATATATTATGTGGTCATATATGTGAGTATGATTATTGATGCCTTGATGGTATGATAATGCATGAGAGATATGTATGTTGTGACATATGCTTGTGGAATGATTAAGGTTGATTTGGGGGTGAAACCACGTGATAGTGAGTATGATATTGGTTATGTATAATGATGGTTGATTGGAAATAGTATTGTTGGAAATTGGGATGAGGAAGGATGTATGACATGTTGATATGTTTGTAATTTAGCCATTTGTTTGCAATGGGTAAAGATGGTTATATGGCGGTTTTGTGAATTGTGGTAAGGTGTTAATGTATGAGTTGAGGAGGCTTGATGTTGATTTTGGTATATTTTGATTGGTTTCAAAAAGGGTTGAAATTGGCATGTTTTGGTTGATTTTGAAAAGAGTTGAAAATGGCTTGTTTTGAAAATGGCACTTTGTGGTTTTATATGAAAACATGGTTTTTGGGCATACTTTGACGGGACATAACTTGGACTACGGATCTTTGTTTTGTGCCAAATCTGTTTAGAAATGAAATTGGATCCGGGATGTCCATGCCGTTCGAAGAACGGGTGAAAAACGATTTAAAATGAGGAAGTTATGTCCGTCGGAAGATTGGGGGTTGAATCTGTGAATTCTGCAGCTTTTAACTTAGAAATTTTTTTTAGCAGAATGACCCTCCACGCGTAGGCGCAATTGGCGCGTACGCGTCGTTCTTCGAGAAGGCACCATCCACACGAGCGCGTGGTGTGCGCGTGCGCGTCGATGCGCTGCACCCAATGCGCAGCCATTTTCCCAAGAGTTGTGCCAGAGTTATGCCAGTTTTGTGCCTGGGGCGCAAATGCACCCACGCGTACGCGTGGCTGACGCTTACGCGTCGTCTGGCTGTGTTTCAATCCGCGCGTCCGCGTGTATGACGCATACGCGTCGATGAGCTTTGTGGGCTTCCACGCTGCGCGTGGAGTACGCGTACGCGTGGCCCTGTTTTCATGCCAAAGTTGATTTTTGAGTTTTAAAAGCTAACTCTCATACTTCTAAGCCTCCGATCTTACCCCTTATGTATTAAATCATTATGATATGCCTAGCAATGAGAAAGGAGCTAGGGGATGTGGTAACTTGCGAGTGATGCAAGGGGAAGAGTTATGATCAATGGTGATCAACGATGATTATATGAGATATGGAGGATGACGGTAGGAGTACCGTGTATGCCATGAGCCGAAGGGCTATATCTATTGATAAATGGCTGGTTCTTGATTGAACCATGAGCCGGATGGCTGAGTTATTGCCGGGTCACGGCAAAGCCATTATTGATTATGGCTGAGTATAAATGCATATATGATTAATGACTGAATGTGTTAAATGGATAATAATGGAAAATGTTGAAATGTGATGTGTAACCCCGGGTAGTAGGCAGTGGCATTGCCCACTTGCTCCGGGTATGAGACGGAAAAGGATGTTTATGATAAATGAGTTAATTATGGAGTTTTGAATGAATGTAACTCTGATACCTGGGTAGTAGTAAGGGTTGGGGTTCGTCCCACTTGCTCCAGGTTAATGTTTGAGATTTGATAACAATGAGGATTGATAATTTGAATTGAGATTGAATGAATATATGCTTAAGATACCTGGGCAGTAGCAAGGGTTGTGGTTCGTCCCGCTTGCTCCGGGTCAATGATTAAGATACCTGGGCAGTAGCAAGGGTTGTGGTTCGTCCCACTTGCTCCGGCTCAGAGATTGTGACGCCTGGGTAGTAGCCGCAGTAGTGGTTGTTCCACTGGCTCCAGGTTGAGCTGTTAAACACCCGCCTGGGTAGTAGCCGCAGTAGTGGTTGTTCCACTGGCTCTGGGCTGAGCGGGTAGTAGCAAGGGGGTTGTAGCTCAAACCTACTTGCTCCGCAAGGGGTGTTTCTGTCCATGGTTAGCTACCAGGACGTGTCGGGTTGGCTATATAACCGACAGATGATATCATCAGCCATAGGGCAAGCATACATCATTTGCCTATGTTTGAATTGTTTGGGTTTGCCTATTTGTTTTGGATTTCTATATCATATATGCTATGTTACCTGATTACATGCTACTTGTTCTACTTGTACCTTATTTGTGTATTACTTGTCTGTATTGCTTGTGTTTGTACAACTGAGAGATCCCTCATGATGGTGTTGGTGGATGTTGGGGGCTGTTCTTGATGAGATGAATTGATAATGCGATTGCATAATGATGATAACTTTTTTTTAATGAGATCATTTGAACCCCCTGGGTAGACGTAGTGATGTGATTTCACTAGCTCCAGGCGAGGGTATGATGTATTGATATAGAGTTGCTGAGGCAGGACAATTGGTAATGGTTTTGCTTATGATTCTGAGTCTGATTCGTGAAAGAATCAGCAAATTGGGAAACATGTGTAATATGAACTAGATTTAGTATCCCCTTACGTCAGATGCCTATTTATGGATTAGTGAGAATCTAGGCTGGATATTTGGTGAAAAGGAGTCTAGTATGCTTAGTGAGTTTTTATTGCAGTGCATTGTATTTATTTGGCACTTTTACCGTACTGGGAACCCATGGGCCCGGGGTTCTCATTCCGTATATATCTCTTGTTTTTCAGATACAGGTTCAGGTGCTCAGAAGTGAGCTGCGGTTCGTCTGAGAGACGGCAAAGATATTTATTTTCCCTACTTTGTGTTTTGATTAGAATCTCTCCACCTTTGTTTTGAAAAGATTATATTATGTATTGAACTCTTTTGGAACTTTCCTATAGAGGCTCTTATGTTTCCTTTGGGAGAGATTAGGATATATTGTTGTCAACTACTTTCATACTGTACCCTAGCCGGCCTAAACTTCGCGGGTCGCGACTAGTGGCTATTACTTATGTTATATATATATATATATCCATTATCTATCTCTTAATCTCCTTTATGCCTTGTCCGTATATCGCTTTCGGCTTCACAGTTTAACTTTTCGTTGTCGAAACGTGAGTGATACGTCTTCGCGATTTTATTTCTACTCTTTTCAGGCTTCTCGATTAATACTCCTTTCGAAATTACCTATATTTATATATTAAAAATCCACCTGAGAGTCGTACCACCGTAATATCATTGACTTATGACTCGAGCATAAGGATTAGAATATTAGGGTGTTACATTATGGTATCAGAGCAGTTCGTCCTCGTGAGCCTGAGGGATAGAACTGCTTATGCTTCAATGCATACTCTGAGTCTGTGCCTGTGCTAGTTAGGGTATCTAACTGATACATCTAGCATGATGTCCATGAGTGTACCTTTGGTACTTTGAAGCACTATACTTCCGATATTGAGACTGATCAACTTGATATCGATTGTTTGGTGTGTATAGGAACCAGATGGCGCCTCGTAGACCCAGTCAGGGACGTGAGAGAGATCGTATTAGCACGCAGGAACCGGAAGTCAACCCGAATATCCCGGTAAACCTTATGGCGGCGTTGGAAAATATGGCTGCTGCTATGCAAGCCACTGCGGAGGCTCTTGGGCAACAGATAAACAATAATGGCAATGGTGGAAGGGAAGCTCAGGGCCCGATGACACTGGCAACTTTCTTAAAGGTTAATCCACCTAAGTTCAAGGGGACCACCAATCCGACTGAAGCTGATACTTGGTTTCAAGCCATGGAGCGAGCGCTGCAAGCGCAGTTGGTGCCTAAAGAGCAGCGTGTTGAATTTGCTACCTATCTGCTCATGGGGGAAGCATCGCATTGGTGGCAAGGGGCTCGACGTCTCCTGCAACAGGGAAATGATCATATCACTTGGGATGCCTTCCAGGTGGAATTCTATAAGAAGTACTTTCCAAATTCCGCCAGGACAGCCAAGGAATTGGAGTTACTACAGTTGAAGCAAGGTGCTATGTCCGTATCTGAGTATACAGACAAATTTGAGGAGCTATTCAGGTTTTCCCGCATGTGTCAGGGAGCTCCAGGAGACTTCGAGGAATGGAAGTGTATTAAGTATGAGGGAGGACTTCGAAGTGAAATCCTGAGCTCCGTTGGACCGATGGAGATTTGGGTCTTCTCCGAACTTGTGAACAAGAGCTGTATTGCTGAAGAATGTGTGAAGAAGGCTGTTGAGGCGAAGAATGACCGTGGGAGTCCCACCGCAGGGAGCACAATCAAGAATACCCAACAAGGGGTCAAGAGTTTAAGAGAAGAGGATACCCACAACGTTTTCCTCAAAGGCGAAATGACTTTGCGACGAGTGAGGAGTCCCAAAGAAATGGTAAGGGAAAACGGGCAGCGGCTACTTCTGATGTTTTGAGCTGTCGGAGGTGTGGAAGTCATCACCCAAATAGGCCGTGCCGATTGGGGTTAGGTGTATGTTACAAGTGCGGGTTACCAGGGCATGTATCAAGAAATTGCCAACAAGGAGGGAGTCAGGATACGGGCTGATTGCGACAGTAAGATTGAGGTAATTATTATCATCAAGCTTAAAGGACAGTGCATGATTTTATAATACCGCCTGTACAGTAGAATTGGGACTGTCGAACTTAATATTAGACTGAGAAGTAAACCGGATGGTCCGAGTAAGGATTTACCTTAATACAAATGGATAAATGCCTATGATGTAAATGATTTTCTGTTGAGAATGATGTGTTGTGTTTGTTATGTAGTTGGCTGAATTCTAGATTTTTGGTAAAACGGATTGACCCGTGACTTTTAGTTCCTTTGATTTAAATAGATAAGAAATGGTCCTAAATGATGGACTTGGAAACGTTGATTTGAAATACCAGTCATGCTAAGTTGTGGGTGGGTACTTGAGAAAATAAGTGATGGAGCTAATACTTGACGAGAAATCAAAGTGGCATAGCGGAAGCTTGCTAAAGCGTTAGCATACTATGGTAATAATAAGGAAAAGTGGGGTATGATTAAAATGCTTTATGCTTAGAGTACTTAAAAGTTTAGTGAGCTTATACAGATAATAATTCTAGATAAATGGAATTAATTGCGGCTGTGAGCCTTGATGATTCTGAAACGGATGAGAAAATTATCATTGATGCGTAATCAGATTTAGATGATGATTGAGTGCAAGTTGTTGTGTTCGAGAGATGAGTGCTATGATGTTTGGTCGTGGTGACCTTGGATTTAGATCAAGATTTGTAATGATCGGTTTCAGAGGAATCGTTTGGAAACCTTTAAATTGCAATGCTGATGTGGTACTGAGATTGGTTTGAGGAAAATCGTGACGGGTGGTAAACTCCAATTTTTGGAGAGGCGTTGTTGAAAATTTTCCCAAGAATTTGAAAGAGTATTTGGTTATATTTTGGAAGATGATTTTTGATCTGAGTAACTTCAACAAAAGAGAAGTGTCTCAAAAGCTTTTATAGATTAGAAAAGCAAAGCGGATTCATAAGAGTTTGTCAGCTTGTTAGTACAAACTCATTGGATTCTAAAAATGAAGAAAGCTTTGATTGATTATAGTGATGTGGGATGATGGCTATGATTAACGATGATGACAATATTATTGATGACATGAGTCGAAATTTAATAAGGTGTGAGTCGATGAGACGATAAAAGTAAGGAACGAATGACCGAGATCCTCAGAGATAGAGAAATTAGAGCGCGGCAACGGAAGCGCGCAGAGTAAAAGGACCTTGGAACTGTTATGCGTTGGATATAAAGGCACACTACGTGCGCGTACTCGTAGTGATGGATGGAATTTTCGAGGGCAAAAATTTCTGTTAGGGGGGTAGGATGTAATACCCGGTCTAACCGAAATTAATTAAATGATGAGTTAAGTAGGAGCGAATATGCTTGAAAGATTTGGCAATTGGAATTTGATAATTTGAATATGATATTTGGATTCAGTGAGTTTTTCCGAGTCGGAAGACATAGTTTTCTGCGTAAAAGCGCGCAGTGAAATTTTGACCGGCAGTACCGGCTGAGACTTGTCTGGTACTGCAGCTGAGAAAATTGATTATGAGTAAATAGGATTAAGAAATGAGGAATTATAATTAGGGGAGGTAGAAATATTTGAAGTGCGATTTAGAGCGCTAATCTTAAAGGTTTTGGTCCAAAATTGGGCCAACGGACAAAAATAAGTGAACCGGGCCTAAGTGGGCCCAAGACCCAACATATATAAACATTAGTTATGAGCATTTCAGCTCATTTTACCCTAAAAAGAAGGGTTGGGGCGCTGAATTAAGAAGAGAGAAGAGAAGAGAGAAAACCTAACTCTCTTTGATCTTCAAACCACCATAACTTGAGCTACGGAGCTCCGATTGACGAGCCGTTTGCGGCCACGCGTCGCTCTTCTCATCCTCTACATTTCTATCTAAGCTTTGTGGGATACTCCAACATGGATTCTAAGTGAGTTCTATCCCTACTTCATATGGGCTGAGTGCATTTGATGGTTTTGGTGCACAATTGGGAGATTGGTGTTGCTTGAGGAGCTTTGGTGAGGCTTGGGGCTAAGGTTGGTGGAGACTTCCAAAGAAGAGGCTCAATTGATTTGGCTACAAGAGGTACGGTTTAAGTTTCATTTAAGTATCGTGTGGTGTGATGAGAATTCCTAGGCTAGATGCCCCTAGGATTAAGTTTGGATTGTGTAAATGGTTGGTGCTAATATGCATAGTTGGTATGTAATGTGAAATTAATGATTGGATTGAGAATTGTGTGGCCTTGTATGTTTGGTGTATTGAAAATTTGATGTATTGGGTAATGAGTATTAATTTGTGGTTTATGCATTTAAGTTGTGAAATTGGGCCGGAGGCCGTAAATTTTGGGCCGGAGGCCGGAAAGAGGTAAGGGAGGTAAGTTGATGTGTGCATTGTATGATGACACAAGTGATTGGATGAATTTCATATAATGAATATATGAATGATTGGGTTGGTTATTGAATAATGAGGTTTGAGGAGTTGAAGTGTGAAAATCGGTAATTTTGGGTGAAATTGTATAGATGAAGTATGTTTGATTTTGGTTGATATATATTATGTGGTCATATATGTGAGTATGATTATTGATGCCTTGATGGTATGATAATGCATGAGAGATATGTATGTTGTGACATATGCTTGTGGAATGATTAAGGTTGATTTGGGGGTGAAACCACGTGATAGTGAGTATGATATTGGTTATGTATAATGATGGTTGATTGGAAATAGTATTGTTGGAAATTGGGATGAGGAAGGATGTATGACATGTTGATATGTTTGTAATTTAGCCATTTGTTTGCAATGGGTAAAGATGGTTATATGGCGGTTTTGTGAATTGTGGTAAGGTGTTAATGTATGAGTTGAGGAGGCTTGATGTTGATTTTGGTATATTTTGATTGGTTTCAAAAAGGGTTGAAATTGGCATGTTTTGGTTGATTTTGAAAAGAGTTGAAAATGGCTTGTTTTGAAAATGGCACTTTGTGGTTTTATATGAAAACATGGTTTTTGGGCATACTTTGACGGGACATAACTTGGACTACGGATCTTTGTTTTGTGCCAAATCTGTTTAGAAATGAAATTGGATCCGGGATGTCCATGCCGTTCGAAGAACGGGTGAAAAACGATTTAAAATGAGGAAGTTATGTCCGTCGGAAGATTGGGGGTTGAATCTGTGAATTCTGCAGCTTTTAACTTAGAAAATTTTTTTAGCAGAATGACCCTCCACGCGTAGGCGCAATTGGCGCGTACGCGTCGTTCTTCGAGAAGGCACCATCCACGCGAGCGCGTGGTGTGCGCGTGCGCGTCGATGCGCTGCACCCAATGCCCAGCCATTTTCCCGAGAGTTGTGCCAGAGTTATGCCCGTTTTGTGCCTGGGGCGCAAATGCACCCACGCGTACGCGTGGCTGACGCTTACGCGTCGTCTGGCTGTGTTTCAATCCGTGCGTCCGCGTGTATGACGCATACGCGTCGATGAGCTTTGTGGGCATCCACGCGTGCGCGTGGAGTACGCGTACGCGTGGCCCTGTTTTCATGCCAAAGTTTATTTTTGAGTTTTAAAAGCTAACTCTCATACTTCTAAGCCTCCGATCTTACCCTTTATGTATTAAATCATTATGATATGCCTAGCAATGAGAAAGGAGCTAGGGGATGTGGTAACTTGCGAGTGAAGCAAGGGGAAGAGTTATGATCAATGGTGATCAACGATGATTATATGAGTTATAGAGGATGACGGTAGGAGTACCGTGTATGCCATGAGCCGAAGAGCTATATCTATTGATAAATGGCTGGTTCTTGATTGAACCATGAGCCGGATGGCTGAGTTATTGCCGGGTCACGGCAAAGCCATTATTGATTATGGCTGAGTATAAATGGATATATGATTAATGAATGAATGTGTTAAATGGATAATAATGGAAAATGTTGAAATGTGATGTGTAACCCCGGGTAGTAGGCAGTGGCATTGCCCACTTGCTCCGGGTATGAGACGGAAAAGGATGTTTATGATAAATGAGTTAATTATGGAGTTTTGAATGAATGTAACTCTGATACCTGGGTAGTAGTAAGGGTTGGTGTTCGTCCCACTTGCTCCAGGTTAATGTTTGAGATTTGATAACAATGAGGATTGATAATTTGAATTGAGATTGAATGAATATATGCTTAAGATACCTGGGCAGTAGCAAGGGTTGTGGTTCGTCCCGCTTGCTCCGGGTCAATGATTAAGATACCTGGGCAGTAGCAAGGGTTGTGGTTCGTCCCACTTGCTCCGGGTTAATGCTTGAGATACTTGGGCAGTAGCAAGGGTTGTGGTTCGTCCCACTTGCTCCAGGTCAGAGATTGTGACGCCTGGGTAGTAGCCGCAGTAGTGGTTGTTCCACTGGCTCCAGGTTGAGCTATTAAACACCCGCCTGGGTAGTAGCCGCAGTAGTGGTTGTTCCACTGGCTCTGGGCTGAGCGGGTAGTAGCAAGGGGGTTGTAGCTCAAACCTACTTGCTCCGCAAGGGGTGTTTCTGTCCATGGTTAGCTACCAGGACGTGTCGGGTTGGCTATATAACCGACAGATGATATCATCAGCCATAGGGCAAGCATACATCATTTGCATATGTTTGAATTGTTTGGGTTTGCCTATTTGTTTTGGATTTCTATATCATATATGCTATGTTACCTGATTACATGCTACTTGTTCTACTTGTACCTTATTTGTGTATTACTTGTCTGTATTGCTTGTGTTTGTACAACTGAGAGATCCCTCATGATGGTGTTGGTGGATGTTGGGGGCTGTTCTTGATGAGATGAATTGATAATGCGATTGCATAATGATGATAACTTTTTTTTAATGAGATCATTTGAACCCCCTGGGTAGACGCAGTGATGTGATTTCACTAGCTCCAGGCGAGGGTATGATGTATTGATATAGAGTTGCTGAGGCAGGACAATTGGTAATGGTTTTGCTTATGATTCTGAGTCTGATTCGTGAAAGAATCAGCGAATTGGGAAACATGTGTAATATGAACTAGATTTAGTATCCCCTTACGTCAGATGCCTATTTATGGATTAGTGAGAATCTAGGCTGGATATTTGGTGAAAAGGAGTCTAGTATGCTTAGTGAGTTTTTATTGCAGTGCATTGTATTTATTTGGCACTTTTACCGTACTGGGAACCCATGGGCCCGGGGTTCTCATTCCGTATATATCTCTTGTTTTTCAGATACAGGTTCAGGTGCTCAGAAGTGAGCTGCGGTTCGTCTGAGAGACGGCGAAGATATTTATTTTCCCTACTTTGTGTTTTGATTAGAATCTCTCCACCTTTGTTTTGAAAAGATTATATTATGTATTGAACTCTTTTGGAACTTGCCTATAGAGGCTCTTATGTTTCCTTTGGGAGAGATTAGGATATATTGTTGTCAACTACTTTCATACTGTACCCTAGCCGGCCTAAACTTCGCGGGTCGCGACTAGTGGCTATTACTTATGTTATATATATATATATATATCTATCCATTATCTATCTCTTAATCTCCTTTATGCCTTGTCCGTATATCGCTTTCGGCTTCACAGTTTAACTTTTCGTTGTCGAAACGTGAGTGATACGTCTTCGCGATTTTATTTCTACTCTTTTCAGGCTTCTCGATTAATACTCCTTTCGAAATTACCTATATTTATAAATTAAAAATCCACCTGAGAGTCGTACCACCGTAATATCATTGACTTATGACTCGAGCATAAGGATTTGAATATTAGGGTGTTACAATGAATGTCACACATGACTCAGAATTTCAAGCAAATCAAATCACTTCTATTAACCTATATCATCTTGAACCAATACAAATCTTAACTCGTATAAGGGAAGAATTAGAAAAGAGATAACATATCTGTGTCACATCTCTTTCATATGTTACAGTGCATGCATTATATCTTTTGGAATTATTATCATAACATAGACCTTAGCAAATTAATGACGACAACTTGGAAAGAGAAATTAGGCATACTCAGTTAATGGCATGGTTACTAAAGTCTGAATAATGCCGAGATGTCATACATATAGGCCTTGAAGCATTTAGGCAATTGTGTGAAAAGTTAAGAGGAACTGGTAGAGTAAAGGATTCAATTTGCTCAACGATTGAAGGGCAAGTTGCTAAATTTCTACATATTATAGGGCATAATTTGAAAACTAGAATCATGTGTTTCTTTTTCCATCGTTTAGGGGACACAATTAGTCATCACTTTCACAATGTTCTACATACTATTCTATTGTTAGAGGGAGACTTCTTCAAGCAACCATCTGGTGAGGATGTTCCTTATGAAATACTTACTAATAGTCAATTCTATCCGTATTTTAAGGTACTAACTCTTTTAATTTACTTAGTGACAAATTATTGTCAATGAAATAATTATAAAACTATTATGTTAATATGTCAATATACTTTCAAAAGAGGACTGCATTGGAGTCATAGATAAAACTCATAGTAGTGTGAAGGTACCAAGGGTGGAATCCTCGCGTTTTTGCGAAAGAAAAGATCACCCGACACAACATGTTGTAGCTACCTATGGATTTGATTTGAAATTCACTTATATGTTGTCTGGTTGGGAAGGAACTGCCTCTGACTCAAAAATTTTAAAAGATGCTTTAAGTAGGGAATAGTCACTTCAAATTTTCAAAGGTCTGTGATAGTGTAATTTATGAAATCATCCTCAAAAAGTTAAATTCATAGTCATAGTATGTTATGCTAAAACCTGGGATACTTACACCATATAGAGGTGTTTGGTATCACTTGAAAGAGTATTCAGTATATGAGCCACAAAATCTTAAAGAACTATTCAACCACTGACATTCTTCATTAAAAAATTTCATTGAAAGATGTTTTGGAGTTCTAACGAAAATATTCCCAATTATAGCTGGTGACACTGAACCTTGTTATTCAATTGAAAGTATGAGAGATGTTTTTTTTTGCATGTTATATATTGCATAATTTTTTTATGAGTTTCGATGTTGATTAGTCTATAATTGATCCAATTGACCGAGAATTGCTACAAGAATGTAACATAGATAGATTACAATCAAAACAACAACGTGATGAGGAATATAGGCATGCAGCATTATTACGAGATAACATTGCAGTTGAAATGTGTAATGTGTATAAAAAATTATGAGTGATTATATATTTCATATATATATATATGTGTGTGTGTGTGTGTGTGTGTGTGTGTGTGTGTAGTTTATCGTCGGAATTATTTAATTGGATTTTATAAGGAAATGTTACAGGTTAAATAATGCCAAATAAAGAAAATAAATCAACAGAAGCTAATCAACCTTCTAAAGACAACTTAAGATGGTCTAATGATATGGATGAAGTTATTTTGAATGCATTAGCAGTAGAAGCATTGAAAGGTAATAAACACGATGGCTTGTGGATAACTGAAGCATATGCCAGTGTTGTGAAGACTTTAAGCATAGCAATGGGTCTGCATATAACAAAGAACCACATCAAGAATAGAATGAAGATGTTGAAAGATCATTTTTCTAAGGCATATGACTTACTAGAAAGTTTGAAGCTAAAGAAGAAGTATGGCAAGACTTTATTAAGGTAGATTAAAATTTGCTTTTATTACTTATACTATTGATGAAGTTAGTCATAACATAATTTCATTTCTTTATATAGGAGAAATCACATGCAGAAAAATGGAAAAAAATACAAATTAAGCATTATGATACTTTGAAGGAGTTTTTCGAAGCTGATAGAGCTACTGGTAAAGGGGCTACTACTTCACGAGAAAGGATTCAATAACTTGATAGACATCCCATTGACTTGAATGACTCATTTGAAAATATTGGGTTTTCTGACATAGATGTTAACATGGGACTTGATACCCCTATATTTTCTGTTAATTTAGATTCACCAAGTGCTCCTCAGAGTTATCCAAATCAATTAGGAGGGACTTCAACTTTAAGAGGTACAAAGCGTAAGACTCCTATGAATATTTTTTGGAGGCACAGTATGAAAAAGTTACGTTGGGAATTACTACTATGGCCGATGATGTAAAAGAGGGTAATTATCTTTCTATCAAGCTACACGACATGGCTGAGCAACAAGTTGCCATGGCTTAGTGGCAAGTTGAATCAGTTGAGAGACAAGCCTCTGTGGCTGAGAGGCATATTTTGGTTGCCGAAAAACAAGTCTCATTAATTAAAAGACAAGTTGTAATTGTTGAAAAATGGGTTAACTATCATGCAACAAAATAGGCCTCACCTTTACAGCGCATCAGATGTATGGGATATGTTGACTGAATTGGATTTGGTAGGTTCATATCGGATGTAATGTTATCAATTTTCACGTCGGATGCAATGTTATCAATTTTTATGTGAAAATGAGCAGAAAAAGCGCCAACTTTTTGGTATACCACTTGAAATGTGACTAGATGCTCTTTCTCATTTCATGATTGCTACTGGTGTTTGCTTAAGAGATATAGTACTTCTAGAAAACATTTACCATAACAGTTATAATTTTTTATACGCACTTAATTTCTGGTTAATTTGAGGTTATAGTTTTTAACAATTGATTGTGTATTTTTTTATTGTTGTAAAGTATGAGTATATGTCCATGTATTTGAATAAGATATCATTTTGTTTGTTTTATTTATGTTAACACATGGTTACAAATCACTTTTTGTTGATACTTTGAGGGTAATTGTTTGTTTAATCAAAAAATGTTGAAAAAATAATTTATTATTATCAACTCTGTGTTAATTTATATTTGTTGTATATGCTTATGCAAGAATCATAATAGATGAAAATGTTTGGAAACAGCGAGTATACTACTTAGTACAAGCAGAAATGAATCAGGTGTTAATATTTTTAACTAGGAAAAATTTTCTTTTTTGAAGTAGATGTGTTTAGATGGCTTTAGCTACGTAGAATCGATTTTTTGGAAGTAGGTGTATGCTGATGACTCTAACTATGAAGAACTAACCTTTTTGAAAATTTTGTATGGTGATAAAATATTATTCTCCTGGAGTCCCAGTCATTGATACACTTTTGGTGTTTTGTATATGGCTTTCCGTCGCATGTAGTAAAAAAGAAATGCTAACCACTTTTGATGTTAATATTTTATTTTTTAAAGACGATTTAGTGACACTTTTTCTTAAATATAATTAAAGAAATTAATGATGTTACCTATGAGTAATTTTTATTATTTATTTATAAAATTATTTATTTGTATATATTAAAGAAACAGAGATACTTTTCATTTATGATATTTAAAAGACAACAGAGAAGGATAATTGAAAAAAATATTATTTGTTAATAAAGATAATATGTTGAAATCTTGAAAACTAATTTGGATGACTTTTTTCTATTGGAAAAATGATTTAAATGCATTAATAAATTATAATTTGAATATACTTTTGGTAAGGGTATTAATGTAATTTTACTCTATTATAATTTTCTCTCTTCTTACTTTTCCTTCGATCGAAACAAAAGAAATTTTTTCCTCTATTTTCTTTCAATTTATTTTCTCTTCATCCAAACAACACATAAAAAAATTCATTTTTTCTTCTATTTTCTTTCCTCTCATTTTCCATATTATATCTAAACAATGTGTAAACAATTAGGGCACATACAAGTTTCAGTAGTGAGAACACAAGGCATCACCTGTGACATCAGTGGAGGAGCCCATCAAAGTGAAGGTTGTGAGCTACTCACTATGACCAACCCTCTATTGAACAAGTGAACTACATGAAAGATTTCTCTAGACCACCACACAATGACCCATTCTCCAAAATTTACAACTCTGGATGGAGGAACCACCCTAACTTTGGAAATTATTCCAAAGTTTGCCCACCGAAGCAGTTACCATGGGGCTCGTCAATGGCCTCAAGAAAGGTCCATTCTCATAATCCATATCAAAATAGCACCAGACCTCACTCTATGAGCTACAAAAATGGGTAGAAAATTATATTAATTTGGAGAAAATCACATAGTTGAGGAAGCCTACATCAGGGTCAAGCACCCAATATCAACCTCGGGAAAAGAAAAGGAATCAAAGAAGAAAAAAGAATACAACTTGGACAAGTTTCAAAAATGTCATTCTTATACTCTGTTGCAAGTATCCCTGGTCGACGTTTACAAAGAGATACGCCATATTGGAAAATACCACCCCCACAGGCCAATTTGGAGCAAGAAGGGCAGAAGTCGGGTAGAATACAATGAATATCACAAAATTTACGTCCATTCCACCAATGATTGCTACAATTTAAAGAATGTGATTGAAAAGTTGGCCCGACAAGGGTGCTTGGATAGATACCTTGCTGGGAAGTCAAGCGAAACCAGCAAGAGGAAAAGAGATGAAGAGGACAAAGGAAGATGGGAAAACCACAAAGGACCCCTAAAAGACATATCCAAACTATCGCTGGTGGTTTTGGAGGGGGAGGAACAACCAAGTACTCTCGCAAACAACACTTGAAGGAAGTCTATCAGGTCAGAACTCTAGTAGATATAGGAATCTTAGCTAACATTTTGTTTAAACCGGTATTTGGCAAGCTAAGCCTGAAAGAAAAATCCAAATTCATATTTTTTTTCTTATAAAAATCTTAAAAGTTTTCTAAACTGTATGAATGATCCACTTGTTCTAAGCATAGGTTCATTAAGTCTATGTTAAACTAACTTAATTTTTCATACTTTACTAAACCTTAAAAATAAATCATTCTTGCCCTTCGGCCCAAGTATAATTAATCACGGCCTTCGACCCAAGCATAATTAATCAGCCCTCAATCCACCACAATCTAACCAACCAGTTGGTACGGTATTTACAACCACAAACTAACCAGTAAGTGCACCGGGTCGTACCAAGTAATACCTCAGGTGAGTGAGGGTCAATCCCATGAGGATTGATGGACTAAGCAACAATGGTTGATTAAATTACTTAGTTAGACAAACAGAAAAGAGTGTTTGGGTCTCAATTTCATTAAACAGTAAATTCAGAATATCAGAAGACAGGCAATAAATAAGTTGAGAATAATATATAGAGAAACAGTTAAGGCTTCAGAGTTATCTGTTTTCCTGATTGACTTCTCTTACTAACTATTTTAATCATGCAAGATTTAATTCATGACAAACTATATATGACTAAACCCTAATTCCTTAGACCTTTTTAGTCTCCTCTAAAATTTATCAACCGCCAATTCCTTGGTCAATTAATTCCAATTAGAGGGTGAAGTTCAATTCTAGTTATATGCCACAGAAATCCTAATTACCCAAATATAAGAGGATTATATGTCACGTATCCCATTAAATCTAGATAAATAGAAATTTAGGAGAATATGTTTTGAAGTTGTTGTTCAAGTAAAGAGCTTTTCCAAGTTATACAAGAACTCAATTAGAAAGATGGTCATACTTCTGTTCCACCCAATTTCATAAAATAAAGAATGAAAATAATTCTTGAAATATAAATCAGTACATAAATTAAAAAAAACAAGGAATAAAACCAATTCATACAATAGACGGAGCTCCTAACCTTAACAGTGGAGGTTTAGTTGCTCATGGAAAAGAGTGAAAACTAGGATTCTGGTAAACTGCGAATTTTTGGGATGAGATGGAATAATCCCCAGAAGAAAAGTTTCTTCTTTTTATATCTAATTATACTTAATTTAAAATCTATTTTCTAAAATTAAAATAATATATTTTCCTATTTTAAAATAAAATTTAAATTTAAATCAGAATTAATTAACAATCCGTGCGTGCCTTGTAAGCGTGGGGACCACTTGGCTTCACCAGGATCCACGCCTAACTTGGGGAATAACTATGCCTTACTTGAGGAATTCATGGAGTTTTGGTGTGTTGAACTCACATGGTGCACTGGTGCACGAAATTGTGATCCCCATGGCGCCAATAACTTGGTACGCACAATTGGAGCTCTGCTGTACCTCGAGTATTAATGCAATTACTATTGTTCTTCTATTCAATTCAGCTTGTTCTTGTTCTAAGATATCACTTGTTCCTCAACTTGATGAATGTGATGATCTGTGACACTCATCATCATTCTTACCTATGAACGTGTGCCTGACAACCACCTCCGTTCTACCGTAGATTGAGTGGATATCTTTTGGATTCCTTAATCAGAATCTTCGTGGTATAAGCTAGAATTGATGGCGGCATTCAAGAGAATCCGAAAGGTCTAAACCTTGTCTGTGGTATTCTAAGTAGGATTCAATGATTGAATGATTGTGACGAGATTCAAACTCCTAAAGGCTGGGCGTTAGTGATAGACGCAAAAGAATCACTGGATTCTATTCCAACCTGATTGAGAACCGACAGATGATTAGCCGTGCTGTGACAGAGCGCGTTGAACATTTTCACTGAGAGGACGGGACTGTAGCCACTGACAATGGTGATGCCCAACATACAGCTTGCCATGGAAAGGAGTAAGAAGGATTGGATGAAGACAGTAGGAAAGCAGAGAGACGGAAGGGACAAAGCATCTCCATACGCTTATCTGAAATTCTCACCAATGAATTACATAAGTATCTCTATCCTTATTTTATGCTTTATTCATAAATCATCCATAACCATTTGAATCTGCCTGACTGAGATTTACAAGGTGACCATAGCTTGCTTCATACCAATAATCTCCGTGGGATCGATCCTTACTCGCGTAAGGTTTATTACTTGGACGACCTAGTGCACTTGCTAGTTAGTTGTGCGAAGTTGTGTTAAAGAGTTGAGATTGCAATTGAGCGTACCATGTTGATGGCACCATTGATGATCACAATTTCGTGCACCAAGTTTTTGGCGCCGTTGCCGGGGATTGTTTGAGTTTGGACAACTGACGTTCATCTTGTTGCTTAGCTTATGTATTTTTCTTCAGAGTTCTTAAGAATGAATTCTAGTGTTTCAAGGTGATGTTCTTATCATCACCAAAGCTGATTGATTCTCATCAATTTAGCTCTTGAATGCAATGTCCTGCTGAAGCTTGGCTAGCCATGTCTAATTTCTTTAGACTGAAGCTTTAGACTAACATTGCATGATTCCTGGAATTCTCATTAAGAATTTTGATATCCTTATTTACTTTTTCACTCAATTTTTGAAAAAATCCAAAAAATTACAAAATCATAAAAACCAAAAATATTTTTTATGTTTCTTGTTGAGTCTAGTGTCTCATTTTAAGTTTGGTGTCAATTGCATGTTTCTGTTCTTCTTGCATTTTTTTTCGAATTCATTCATGTGTCTTAATTGATCTTCAAGTTGTTCTTGATGATTTCCTTGTTCTGATCTTTAAATTCTCTTGTCTTGTGTGTTTTGTTGTTTTTCATATGCATTCTCATTTTGTTAGTGTCAATAGTATACAAACTTCTAAGTTTGGTGTCTTGCATGCATTGTTTATTTGATCTTAGTTGCATTTTGATTATTCCTCATCATTAAAAATTCAAAAAAAAATTTTATTTGTGTCTTTTCAAGTCAATAATACAGAGAATTGAAGATTCAGAACATATAGCAGAGGAATTACACAGAAAATGCTGGACGTTCAAAACGCCCAGTGAAGAAGAAAAACTAGCGTTTAAACGCCAGCCAGGGTACCTGGCTGGGCGTTTAACGCCCAAAAGGGTAGTGTTTTGGGCGTTAAACGCCAGAATGGATACCATTCTGGGCGTTTAACGCCAGGATGGCACAAGAGGGAAGATTTTGTTTTTAATTCAAATTTTTTTCAAGTTTTCTGAATTTTTCAAAATCAAATCTTTTTCAAATCATATCTTTTCAATCATATATTTTCAAAATCAATTTCTTTCCATTTTCAAAACTACTTGCTAACAATCAATGATTTGATTCAACATTTCAAGTATGTTGCCTTTTCTGTTGAGAAAGGTTTAATGTCTGAATCATATCTTTCTTGTTAGGCAGGTTATTAATTTTTAAAATCAAATCTTTTTAAATTATTTTTCAATCATCTCTTTTCAATCATATCTTTTTAAAACCATAACTTTTAAATCATATCTTTTTAATCACATCTTTTTCAAAATAGTTTTCAATCATATCTTTTTAATTTCTAATTTCAAAATCTTTTTCAAAAATCACTAGATTTCTTTTCCACTCTTAGTTTTCGAAAATCAATTAGTATTTTTCAAAATGTTTTTAAAATCTTTTTAATTTATTTTTGAAAATTTCTTTCCCTCTTCTAACATCCTTTTATTTATGGACTAACACTCCTCCTCAATGCACAATTCGAACTCCATCTTTTTTGATAAGTTCGAATTCTTCTACCTCTTCCTTCTATTTTTCTTTCCTCTGACACCTCAAGGAATCTCTATACTGTGACATAGAGGATTCTATATTTTCTTGTTTTCTTCTCTTTTATATAAGCAGGAGCAAAGACAAAAGCATTCTTGTTGAGGCTGACCCTGAACCTGAAAGGACCTTGAAGCGAAAGCTAAGAGAAGCTAAAGCACGACTCTCTGTAAAGGACCTAACAGAAATATTCAAAGAAGAAGAACCCATGGCAGCCGAAAACAACAACAATGCCAACAATGCAAGGAAGGTGCTGGGTGACTTTACTGCACCTACTCCCGACTTCTATGGGAGAATCATCTCTATCCCTGCCATTGGAGCAAACAACTTTGACCTTAAACCTCAATTAGTTTCTCTAATGCAACAGAATTGCAAGTTCCATGGACTTCCATTGGAAGATCCTCATCAGTTTTTAGCTGAGTTCTTGCAAATCTGTGACATTGTCAAGACTAATAAGGTTAACCCTGAGGTCTACAGACTTATGCTATTCCCTTTTGCTGTAAGAGACAGAGCTAGGATACGGTTGGACTCACAACCTAAAGAAAGCCTGAACTCTTGGGAAAAGCTAGTCAATGCCTTCTTGGCAAAGTTCTTTCCACCTTAAAAATTGAGTAAGCTTAGAGTGGAAGTCCAAACCTTCAGACAGAAGGAAGGTGAATCCCTCTATGAAGCTTGGGAAAGATACAAACAATTGATCAGAAAGTGTCCCTCTGACATGCTTTCTGAATGGAGCATCATAGGTATCTTCTATGATGGACTGTCTGAACTGTCCAAGATGTCATTGGATAGCTCTGCTGGAGGATCTCTTCATCTGAAGAAGACGCCTGCAGAAGCTCAAGAACTCATTGAAATGGTTGCAAATAACCAATTCATGTACACTTCTGAAAGGAATCCTGTGAACAATGGGACGAATCAGAAGAAAGGAGTTCTTGAGATTGATACTCTGAATGCCATATTGGCTCAGAACAAAATATTGACTCAGCAAGTCAATATGATCTCTCAAAGTCTGTCTGGAATGCAAGCTGCACCAGGCAGTACTAAGGACACTTCATCTGAAGAAGAAGCTTATGATCCTGAGAACCCTTCAATGGAAGAGGTGAATTACATGGGAGAACCCTATGGAAACACCTATAATCCTTCATGGAGAAATCATCCAAATCTCTCATGGAAGGATCAACAGAGACCTCAACAAGGTTTCAATAACAATAATGGTGGAAGAAACAGATTTAGCAATGGCAAGCCTTTTCCATCACCTTCTCAGCAACAGACAGAGAATTCTAAGCAGAGCCACTCTGACTTAGCAACCATGGTCTCTGATCTAATCAAAACCACTCAAAGTTTCATGACTGAAACAAGGTCCTCCATTAGGAACTTGGAGGCACAAGTGGGTCAGCTGAGTAAGAAAGTTACTGAACTCCCTCCTAGCACTCTTCCAAGCAATACAGAAGAGAATCCAAAAGGAGAATGCAAGGCCATTAACATGGCCCACATGACCGAACTTAGAGAGGAGGAAGAGGCAATGATCGCCACTGAGGAAGACCTCAATGGATGTCCACTGGCCTCCAATGAGTTCCCTAATGAGAAACCATGGGAATCTGAGGCTCATAATGAGACCATAGAGATTCCATTGGATTTACTTCTGCCATTCATGAGCTCTGATGAGTATTCTTCCTCTAAAGAGGATAAAGATGTCACTGAAGAGCAAGTTGCCAAGTACCTTGGAGCAATCATGAAGCTAAATGACAAGTTATTTGGTAATGAGACTTGGGAGGATGAACCCCCTTTGCTCACCAAAGAATTGGATGACTTGTCTAGGCAGAAATTACCTCAAAAGAGACAGGACCCTGGGAAGTTCTCAATACCTTGTACCATAGGCACCATAACCTTTAAGAAGGCTCTGTGTGACTTAGGGTCAAGTATATACCTCATGCCTCTCTCTGTAATGGAGAAGCTAGGGATCTTTGAGGTACAAGCTGCAAGAATCACACTAGAGATGGCAGACAATTCAAGAAAACAAGCTTACGGACTTGTAGAGGATGTTCTGGTAAAGATTGAAGACCATTACATCCTTGCTGATTTTATAGTCCTAGAGACTGGGAAGTGCATGCATGAATCCATCATCCTTGGCAGACCCTTCCTAGCCACAGACGTAAAAGAATCACTGGATTCTATTCCAACCTGATTGAGAACCGACAGATGATTAGCCGTGCTGTGACAGAGCGCGTTGAACATTTTCACTGAGAGGACGGGACTGTAGCCACTGACAACGGTGATGCCCAACATACAACTTGCCATGGAAAGGAGTAAGAAGGATTGGATGAAGACAGTAGGAAAGCAGAGAGACAGAAGGGACAAAGCATCTCCATACGCTTATCTGAAATTCTCACCAATGAATTACATAAGTATCTCTATCCTTATTTTATGCTTTATTCATAAATCATCCATAACCATTTGAATCTGCCTGACTGAGATTTACAAGGTGACCATAGCTTGCTTCATACCAACAATCTCCGTGGGATCGACCCTTACTCGCGTAAGGTTTATTACTTGGACGACCCAGTGCACTTGCTAGTTAGTTGTGCGAAGTTGTGATAAAGAGTTGAGATTGCAATTGAGCGTACCATGTTGATGGCACCATTGATGATCACAATTTCGTGCACCAGTCAGCTTTATGCCCTTTTCTGCCGTTAAACGCCAATCTGGTACCCATTTCTGGCGTTAAATGCCCAGAATGGTGCCAGACTGGGCGTTTAACGCCCATTCTGCTACTCTTACTGGCGTTTTAACGCCAGTAAGTTCCTCCTCCAGGGTGTGCTATTTTTAATGCTATTTTTGAATTTGCTTTGATTTTTGTAGTTGTTTTTGTGACTTCACATGATCATCAACCTAAAGAAAACATAAAATAACATAGATAAATAAAAATTGGGTTGCCTCCCAACAAGCGCTTCTTTAATGTCAATAGCTTGACAGTGGGCTCTCATGGAGCCTCACAGATATTCAGAGCATGGTTGGGGCTTCTCAACACCAAACTTAGAGTTTGGTTGTGGCCTCCCAACACCAAACTTAGAGTTTGAATGTGGGGGCTGTGTTTGACTCTGTATTGAGAGAAGCTTTTCATGCTTCCTCTCTATGGTTGCAGAGGGAGATCCTTGAGTCTTAAACACAAGGTAGTCCTCATTCAATTGAAGGACCAACTTTCCTCTGTCAACATCAATTACAGCTTTTGCTGTGGCTAGGAAGGGTCTGCCAAGGATGATGGATTCATCCTTCTCCTTCCCAGTGTCTAGGATTATGAAATCAGCAGGGATGTAAAGGCCTTCAACCTTTACTAGCACGTCCTCTACTAGTCCATAAGCCTGTTTCATTGATTTGTCTGCCATCTCTAGTGATATTCTTGTAGCTTGAACCTCAAGGATTCCCAGTTTCTCCATTATAGAGAGTGGCATGAGGTTTATGCCTGATCCCAGGTCACACAAAGCCTTCTCAAAGGTCATGGTGCCTATGGTACAAGGTATTAAGAACCTTCGGGATCCTCTTTCTTTTGAGGTAATGTTTGTTGAACCCAAGTATTTAGTTCACTAATGAGCAATGGAGGTTCATCTTCCCAAGTCTAATTATCAAATAGTTTTGCATTCAGCTTCATGATTGCTCCTAAATACTGGGCAACTTGCTCTTTAGTAATATCTTCATCCTCTTCAGAGGAGGAATACTCATAAGAGCTCATAATTGGCAGAAGTAGGTTCAATGGAATCTCTATGGTCGCTAGATGAGCCTCAGATTCCTTAGGTTCCTCAATTGGGAACTCCTTTTTGTCCAGAGGACGTCCCATGCGGTCTTCCTCACTGGGATTCACGTCCTCCTCCTCCTCTCTAGGTTCGGTCACACCAAGTAATGTTATGGTCTTGCACTATCTTTTTGGATTCTCTTGGGAGAGTACTAGGAGGAGTTTCAGTGACTCTTTTACTCAGTTGGCCCACTTTTGCCTCCAAATTTCTAATGGAGGACCTTGTTTCATTCATGAAACTTAGAGTGGCCTTAGATAGATCAGAGACTATGTTTGCTAAGCTAGAGGAGCTCTGCTCAGAATTCTCTGTCTGTTGCTGAGATGATGATGGAAAAGGCTTGCCATTGCTAAACCTGTTTCTTCCACCATTATTATTGTTAAAGCCTTGTTGAGGCTTTTGTTGATCCTTCCATGAGAAATTTGGATGATTTCTCCATGAGGGATTATAGGTGTTTCCATAGGCTTCACCTATGTAATTCACCTCTTCCATTGTAGGGTTCTCAGGATCATAGGCTTCTTCTTCAGAAGATGCCTCTTTAATACTGTTGGATGCATTTTACAATCCATTCAGACTCTGAGAAATCATATTGACTTGTTGAGTCAATATTTTGTTCTGAGCCAATATGGCATTCAAGGCATCAATTTCAAGAACTCCCTTCCTCTGAGGCGTCCTATTACTCACAGGATTCCTTTCAGAGGTGTACATAAACTGCTTATTTACAACCATTTCAATGAGTTCTTGAGCTTTTGCAGGCATTTTCTTTAAGTGAATAGATCCACCTGCAGAATGATCTAATGACATCTTAGACAATTCAGACAGACCATCATAGAATATATCCAAGATGGTCCATTCTGAGAGCATGTCAGAAGGACACTTTTTGGTCAATTGCTTGTATCTTTCCCAAGCTTCATAGAGGGATTCACCTTCTTTCTACCTGAAGGTTTGAATATCCACTCTAAGCTTGCTCAGCTTTTAAGGAGGAAAGAATTTGGCTAAGAAAGTCATGACCAGCTTATCCCAAGAGTTCAGGCTATCTTTAGGTTGAGAGTCCAACCATATTCTAGCTCTGTCTCTTACAGCAAAAGGGAAAAGCATAAGCTTATAGACCTCGGGATCAACTCCATTGGTCTTAATAGTATCACAGATCTACAAAAATTCAGTTAAGAACTGAAAAAAAATCTTCTGATGGAAGTCCATAAAACTTGCAATTCTGTTGCATCAGAGAAACTAATTCAGGCTTTAGCTAAAAATTGTTTGCTCCAATAGCAGGGATTGAGATGCTTCTTCCATGGAAGTTGGAAGTTGGTGCAGTAAAGTCACCAAGCATCTTCTTTGCACCTCCACCATTGTTATTGGGTTTGGCCATCTCTACGTCTTTTTCAAAAATTTTAGTAAAGTCCTCTTCAGAGTGTTGTGTTTTAGCTTCTCTTAGCTTCCTCTTCAGAGTCCTTTCAGGTTTCGGATCAGCTTCAACAAGAATGTTCTTATCCTTGCTCCTGCTCATGTGAAAAAAAGATAACAGAAAAGGAAGAGGAATCCTCTATGTCACAGTATAGAGATTCCTTTATGTGAGTAGAAGAAGAAAAGAATAGAAGAATGATGTAAAGATAAGAGATGAAGGAGAGGAGTTTTCAAAAATAATTAAGAAGAAAAGGAAAATATTTTTGTTTTTATTTTAAAATATTGTTAGAATTCGAAAATTATGAGAAGAAATAGAATAAAATTAAAATTTAAAACAATTAGTTAATTAAAAAGAATTTTGAAAAAGGGTGAGGAATTTTCAAAAATTAGAGAGAGAAAAGTAGTTAGGTGGTTTTGAAAAAGATAAGAAATAGTAAAACAAACAAAAAAAATCAATTAGTTAGTTAAAAAAGATTTGAAAATCAATTTTGAAAAGATAAGTTAGAAAAGATTTTGAAATTGATTTTGAGAAAAAAGATATGATTGAAAAAGATTTGATTAAAAAGATATGATTGAAATTTATTTTGAAAAAGATTTGAAAAGAAAATTAAAAAGATTTGATTTTTAAAATTAAAATTGATTACTTGACTAACAAGAAACTAAAAGATATGATTCTAGAATTTAAAGATTGAACCTTTCTTAACAAGAAAGTAACAAACTTCAAATTTTTTAATCAATCACATTAGTTGTTAGTAAAGTTTTCGAAAATTATGAAATAAAATTAAGAAAAAGATTTTGAAAATCAATTTCTAAAATTTTCGAGAATAATAAAAAAAATAAAAAAGATTTAATTTTTGAAAAAGATTTTGAAAAGATAGGATTTTTGAAATTGAAATCTTGACTTGACTAACAAGAAATAACTTATTTTAAAAATTTTTGAGTAAGTCAACCCAAAGAATATATATATATATATATATATATATATATATATATATATATATATATATTAACTTTTAATGATGAGAGAGAAAAACCATAAAATGACTCAACACATAGAAATATTGGATTAAAACAAATGATGCATGCAAGAACACTATGAATGTCAAGATGAACACCAAGAACACTTTGAAGATCAAGATGAACATCAAGACTTATTTTTGAAAATTTTCAAGAAAAGAGAAGCATGCAAGACACCAAACTTAGCAATTTTTTAATGTTTAGACTCTACGAATTCAAGAATGCATATGAAAAACAAGAAAAGACTCACAACATGAAAATGCAAAGATCAAACAAAGAAAATCATCAAGAACAACTTGAAGATCATGAAGAACACATGCATGAATTTTCGAAAAATGAAATGATTATTGAAAGCATGCAATTGACACCAAACTTACAAATTGACTCTAGACTCAAACAAGAAACAAAAATTATTTTTTATTTTATGATTTTATAATTTTTATTTTTTGTATTTTTTTTCGAAAATTATTTTTAAAAAGAAAATAAGTAACTCAAAATTTTTTAATAAAAATTCCAGGAATCAAACAATGTTAGTCTAAAGCTTCAGTCTAAAAAGATTAGACATAGCTAGCCAAGCTTCAGCAGGACATTACATACAACGGCCAAATTGATGGGAATCAACTAGCTCCTATGATCATAAAAGCATCATCTGAAACTCTAGAATTCATTCTTAAAAATTCTAAAGAACAAAATAAAAAGAAAAAATACCTAATCTAAGCAATAAGATGAACCATCAGTTGTCCAAACTCGAACAATGCCCAGCAACGGTGCCAAAAACTTGGTGCACGAAATTGTGATCCCCATGGTGCCAACAACTTAGTACGTACAATTGTAATCTCAACTCTTTTTTACAACTTCGCACAACTAACCAGCAAGTGCACTGGGTCGTCCAAGTAATAAACCTTACGTGAGTAAGGGTCGATCCCACGGAGATTGTCGGCTTGAAGCAAGCTATGGTCATCTTGTAAATCTCAGTCAGGCGGATTCAAATGGTTATGGAGTTTTGATAATTAAAAGATAAATAAACATAAAATAAAGATAGAGATACTTATGTAATTCATTGGTGGGAATTTCAGATAAGCGTATGGAGATGCCTTATTCCTTTTGAATCTCTGCTTTCCTACTACCTTCATCCAATCCTTCATACTCCTTTCTATTGCAAGCTGTATGTTGGGGGATCACTGATGACAAGTCATCTTAGCCTAGTTTCACTAGCCTTTTTCTTTTGTTTCCAATTGAATTATGCACTTTCTTGAGGTCTAAGCAAGCCAATTTGGGTAGATTTTCATGCTTCCTTTGATTGAATTAACCATAGATGAATTAATGCAATTTCATGAGGTTTTATGCTATATTTGATGCATATTAGGAAAGAATGAATATCTCGTGATTTTGAGCATAGCTTTGATGTGTTTGGTTGATTAATGATAGGTGAAGAAAGCTTGAAGAAAGGTTGAAGCAAGAAGGAATAACTAGAAGCAAAGAGAGGACAATGAAATAAGTGAAATTGAACCAGGAAGCAAAAAGTTGGACCTAAAGTTAGCCCTCAAACTTTTGCACAAACTTTTGGGTGAAAAGTTAGCCTCAAAGTTAGACCCCTAACTTTTGGTCTAACGTTGGCGCAAGAAAAACCTCCCTGCCACCAAAAGTTTGCGCCAACGTTAGCCCCCTAACTTTTGGGCTAACGTTGGCACATGAAGATATAAGGGGAGGGGCAAAAGTTTGCGCCAACGTTAGCCCCCTAACTTTTAGGCTAACGTTGGCGCCATAGGTGCATTAGGAAGGGCCAACGTTGGAGCAAAAGTTAGACCCCTAACTTTTGCACCAACGTTGGTATCAGCAAATTAGGCTATCTGATATGAAAAGTTGGGGCAAAAGTTAGACCCCTAACTTTTGCTCAAACTTTTACTCCAACTTTTACAAAACTCCAACCCAGTTCAATTGGTTCACTTTGGTTCCTCTCCAAACTCCAAGAGCAATCAACCAAGGCCTCTATCAACCCAATTCCACCAAGAGAAAAGGCCCAACTCAAGGCTTGAAGATCATTTGAAGAAAGTGTATAAATAGGATAGAATTCAAGTTCTTCGGGGAGCTTTCCTTTTTAAATTTTCATAATAGTTTTCGGAGAGCTTTGGATATAGAGTGATCTTTAATTTCTTAGTTTGGGGGAAGGAGAATTCCATTCTCTTCCTCTTAGTTTTATTGCTTTTAATTTCAATTACAATTGTCTTGGATCTTGGGTTGGAGAATTAAAGGAATTCTGTTTCAATCTCACCTTGGATCTCGTTTATTTTCACTGCAATTGAATTTCCATTTCTGTTACTTGCGTCTCATCTACTTTTTTTTGCAATTTACAATTCCCTTGCAATTGTTCTTGTTGGATCTAGGAAGGCATTGAGATCTAGACTTGGTTTTCTAGTCTCTGGGTCCTGAGATCTAAATTCCCAATTTACATTCTGTTTATTGCTTTTCATGTTCATTTACTCTTCTGTTTCAGATCCAATCGCAATCCCCTTTTACTCTTCTGTTTAATGCAAATTTACTTTGCCTTGTTTAATTTCTGCAAATCCAATTCCCATTTCCCTTTACAATTCAAGCCATTTACATTTCTTGCAATTTAAGATTCTGCAACTTACATTTCTTGTGTTCTAAGTTTCTGCCATTTAATTTCTTGCTCTTTAAGATTCAGCACTTTAAATTTCAATTCTCCTCTTTAATTTCATGCAATTTACCCATTTCCTTTACTTTCCATACAATTTAAATTCTGCAAATCATAAATCACTCAACCAAATCTTGATTCGCTTGACTAAATCAACCACTAAACTAAAATTGCTCAATCCTTCAATCCCTGTGGGATCGACCTCACTCCCGTGAGTTATTATTACTTGATGCGACCTGGTGCACTTGCCGGTGAGTTTTATGTCGGATCCTTTTCCGCACGTCAATCACCGTTGTCAATGGCTACTGTTTGTCCTCTCAGGGAAAATGGTCAAAATGCGCTGTCACCGCACCGCTAATCATCTGTCGGTTCTCACTCATGTGGGAATAGGATCCATTGATCCTTTTGCGTCTGTCACTACGCCCAACACTTACGAGTTTAAAGCTCGTCACAGTCATCCCATCCCAGATCCTACTCGGAATTCCATAGACAAGGTTTAGACTTTCTGGATCTCAAGAATGTTGCTAATTGATTCTAGCTTATACCACGAAGACTCTGATCGTAAACCAGAAGGCTAAGAGATATGCATTCAAGCTCGTTTGCATGTAGAACGGGAGTGTTTGTCAGGCACGCGTTCATAGGTCGAGAATGGTGATGAGCGTCACATAATCATCACATTCAGCATGTTTTTTTGTGCTAATGGATATCTTAGAACAGGAATAAGCATGAATTGAATAGAAAACAGTAGTGCTTTGTATTAATACTCGAGGAACAGCAGAGCTCCACACCTTAATCTATGGTGTGTAGAAACTCCACCGTTGAAAATACATAAGTGATGATGGTCTAGGCATGGCCGAATGGCCAGCCTCCAAGTCTAAGGACTAAACATCCACAGATCCCAGCATTAAAATACAATAGTAAAAAGTCCTATTTATACTAGACTAGTTACTAGGGTTTACAGAAATAAGTAAATGATGCAGAAATCCACTTCCTGGCCCACTTGGTGTGTGCTTGGGGTGAGCATTGAAGCTTTCATGTGTAGAGACTTTTTTTGGAGTTAAACGCCAGTTTGTAGCCTGTTTTGGGCGTTTAACTCTAGCTTGTAACTTGTTTCTGGAGTTTAATGCCAGAATAGGGCAGGAAGTTGGCGTTTAAATGCCAGTTTGCGTTGTCAAAACCCGAGCAAAGTATGGACTATTATCTATTGCTGGAAAGCCCTGGATGTCTACTTTCCAACGCAATTGAGAGCGCGCCATTTGGGTTTCTGTAGCTCCAAAACTTCATTTTTGAGTGTAGAGAGGTCAGAATCCAACAGCATCAGCAGTCCTTTTTCAGCCTCTGAATTAGATTTTTGCTCAGGTCCCTCAATTTCAGCCAAAAAATACTTGAAATCACAGAAAAATACACAAACTCATAGTAAAGTCCAGAAATTTGAATTTTGCTTAAAAACTAATAAAAATATACTAAAAACTATGTAAAAATAATGCCAAAAAGCATATAAATTATCCGCTCATCATGCGCCTTACTTGAAGAATTGGGTGCCTAACTTGAAGAATGGAGTGCTACGTTGTGTGTTGTTGTTATGCTTGGCGCCTAACTTGAGAAATATCAAGTTTCGCGCAGCCTTGGCAGCGTTGATGGAGAAGAAGTATAGATTATTATATATCGATGGAAAGCTCTGGAAGTTAGCTTTCGAACACCACTGAAATCATATCCATTGGACCTCTGTAGCTTGCGATATTCAGGTTTGAGTGAAGAGAGGTCAGGGATGACAGCATCATTCGTCTTCTTTTCTTTCTCTGTGGAAACTCCATCGAATCCAGTCGAATGCTACCTAAAATAAACATAATTGCGCATGACTGAAAGTAGCATCCATAGTGGCTAAAAGATAATTAATTCTTGATTAAACTCAACAAATTGAATGTAAATTCACTAGAAAAATATAGGAAAGATGCTCGCGCATCACCAGTCACAATCTAAATTCATATTTTCTTTCTTATAAAAAACTTAAAAGTTTTCTAAACTTTATGAATGACCAACCAGTTTGTAGCATAGGTTCATTAAGTCTATGTTGAACCAACTTGATTTTTCATATTTCACTAAACCTTAAACATAAATCAGTCTTGGCCTTCGGCCCATGCATAATAAATCACGGCCTTTGGCCCAATCATAATCAATCAACACTCAATCCACCACAATCTAACCAACCAGTCACAATCACAAGTAATGAAATTCAAACACAATCAAGAGAAATTACAGCAAGTATGGTAATTAACATTTAAACATAAACATTCACATTGGCAAACTAAATACAATATGCATACTCAAACAATTTCACAAAGTTGCACATGGTGCATGTCTGTCTTACTGGCCATGAGCTCAGATTTAAGTTAAACTGCTAGAACCTGACACATCTGGTAGCTAACCCGGACGTTGTCTCTTTGTTGTGTATCCCCAAGAGGCATAACCTAGACTTATCACATGCCGATCTAAAAGGGAGAGTGCCCTATCACCTTCTCCATAGAGGTATCAATATCTGGGATGCATTCCTAGCCACCCTTACAACCAAAGAGAACCTTCATTTCTGTCATACATCCCCAAGAGGCATAACCCGAACTTATCATAAGCCAGTCTAAGTGGAGGAGTACCCAAACCCCCAGTCACCTTCTCCGTGGAGGCAACGCTATTCGGGATGTGTGTCCGACCACCTTTACCATTAGAGAAAACAAATCTCAACTGGGATATAGTGCCCTTGCACACTCTCAGGATATCCTGTTTGGCACACTTTTCATTCACAATCAACCTCGATTCAAAATTAGTCTTGGCCCATTTATTTTCAATAACAATATACATTTAATTCTCAACACACCAAGAATCACCTTTTTCTCAAATCATTTTCCTTTAAAACTAATACCGCTTTCTGTAAAATTTATCAAAACCTCCAAAGAAACTTCACTTACAACCAGTTCTTCTTTTATAAAAACAAGTTCTCACTCAACCAAAAATTTCCAAACTAACTTCAAAACATTTCAAGTTTAAACCTCTTTCAAAACACAAAAAAATCATTTATTCTTAAATCAATCACTTAATTAATTTAAATTAGGATTTATTAATTAAACCCCACAACAAGGTCTCTAGACTTTAATGGAGGACAACTAATCTCATTTTTAACTAAACTTACGAAATTTTTACAAAACAATTTCCAGCATCACTTTTGAGTTAAGATATTTTCAAAAAGTCTCGAAATCCATTTCATTTTCACCGAATTAACCAGCTTCAACTTTTTTTTTCGAGCTCAAATTTTTTTCTCAAAGACTCGTAAATTATTTATTCTTTAATACACACTTACATTACTTTATTTTTCATTAAAATCCTCAAATCACAACTTTTCAATTCAAATCAATTCAATAGAAACTCATTTTCGCTCAATTAAATACCCAAATCATAATTCTTTTTATAATCAACCAAACCAAAGTAAGTTAAATCTTCAATCCGCTTCTATTACATTAGTTTTTTTTTTCTGAAACTCCTCACAAATATAACCTTTAAACCAAAATTAATAAAAAAATTCATTTCTTTAATTCAAGAAATTTTTCCAAAAGACACTTAAAGATCATTTCATTTCACCAATCAATCCTAATGATTTAAATTCACTTAAATACTTATAAAAATTTTGGCAATACCTCTCCTAAAACTAGGACTTTACCACCCTTCAAGGGTTTCCTATAAACATCTCTTAAACCCTTCTCAACCATTTCCAATATCAAACTATTTTCAAATATCAAATCACTTCTAATCTCAAACTATTTTCAATATCAAATTATTTTCAAATATCAAATCACTTCCAATATCAAATCACTTCCAATCTCAAATTATTTCCAATATCAAACCAATTTTGATATCAAATTATTTTTAATAAATCAAGAAAACCACTTTGATAAAATCAACCAACAAACCAGAATACCCAACCTTCTCAAACAGTCAATAAATCAATCAGGCGAATAATTACATTCATCCAAAGTAACTCAGTTTAATCCATAAGACTTACATAATTACAAAAATACATTTTTCACATCAATATCTATTTATAACAATTCCATAGTATAAAATAAGTTTTAAGAAAATCCTTATCTCGAATGGTCAATACCCACAACACCAAACACATTTCAAAACCCTTTTCTCTCGGCCCAAAATGAGTGGCATCAAATTCGACTATTTCCCGCAGCAGCAACAACCACAAAAGCACCATACAATAATAGTAACTCAATTATGAGATATTAATGTCGCGTAAAACTCAATAATATATAACAGAATAACAACTATAGAGGTTCGAAACAAGGAACAGCTTATCGTAATTACGAATAAGCGAGAGAACGGAAAAACGACAGCTTCAGTGATGACTTTCAGCAAGTAGAATAGCTACAGAGAGTCTCGGCAATGACGCAGCAGCTTGGTGTCGCATGCATCAACCATTAAACTCATCATGCAAGAATCGAGACTCAACCTTATATCACCAACACCTCAAAATATCTAACAAAATATAACAGAATAATGATTTTCAAAGGTTCTAAAACGAAGACGCTTACCATAACTAAGGAAGAACGACTGAACCGAACAGTAGTAGCTTCAGTGATGGTTCAGATGGCTACAGCCATAGTGGCATAGCATCTAGCAACAGTGGCAATGACGGCAAAGCAAGAATGGCAATGACATTCTTCCTCTCCCTTTAGCTCACGTTTTTCTCACTCTTTTTCTTTGTTGTCAGCAACGGCGATGGATCTGGTGGCTTCACAGTGGTTCGATAGTGATGACGACATGGGCTTCCTTCCCTCTATCGCTTTCTGTTCCTCCAGCGACGTCATGCACGGTGACGGCTTCGACAACGGCGGCAACTAGGCACGACTATGGAGTCTCCTTCGACGGCGATGCTTCCTATGGTGAGCACAAGCTTTCTCTCACTCTCTCTCACCATGTGCCATGTCGTCCTCTTTTTTCCTCTTTGCAGTAGCATCAACAGCGGCTTTGCGGCAGCAGAACTTCGACGACGAGGTGTGGTGATTGCAGCTTCTTCCCCCATTTCACTTTTCTTTCTTGACAAACACTCTCAATTCTCTCTTTTCCTTTCTTCTTTGCAAGTATGGGGGTGAGGGGGTGAAGTGAGTGATGGCCTGTATTCATGAGTGGGAGTGTGTGTTGTGTTGTATTTTAAGGTAGGGTTTCTAAACTAGGTTTAGGGTTTATGTATGATATTGGGGATTTTGGGGTTATGAAGTGTAGTAATTTTAATAAAAATAAAAGGATAGAGTATGATGCAGATTTTTGAATACCACAAACTACCCAGCAAGTGCACCAGGTTGTAGCAACTAATAACTCAAGTGAGTGAGTGTCGATCCCACGAGGATTAATAGATTAAGCAACAATATTTGAGTTAAGCTAGTTAAACAAGCTAAAATGAGTGGTTTCAAGTTCAAAGAGCATAAACAGTAATTCAGAATGTGCAAAAAAGCAAACAGTGAATGGTTGGTGAAAATAATATGAGAAAATAGTTAAGACTTTGGAGATGTTTAAATTTTCAGATTAACAATTCTTATCAACTACTTTAATCATGCAAGAATTCAATTCATAGCCAATCTTAAGTGATTGAACCCTAATTCCTTAGTAGTTTAAAATCCTCTAACTCAACCCTTGGTTACTTAAAAAGTTGTAACCATGCGTCATGCGTGCCGTAAGTGGGCTCCGGTGGGGGAACCCGTAGGAAGGGGGGATGACCCGCCGAATTCACATCAGAAATCGCCAAAACACAAACGAAATCTTGAATTGTGTACAAAAACAAAACAAACCACTTCAATTCTCGGAGCCCCCGACTCAAACAAAAAGGGCTCCTAAATGAAAGCCTTTTTCTTATATATGAAACCACCATTGGACAGCGAACAAAGATGCCATACTAAGAAATTAAAATTAGAAGATTAAGTCTAATTCTAGTTTATAAGTCAAACAAACCCTAAGTACCCAAAATGAGGCAATTATATGTCAAGTATCACGTTAAATCCAGATAATTAGAGAATTGTGAGGAATTGATTTCAAGCTATAATTCTAGTGATATAACTTTTTTTAAGATTCAACAAGAATTCAAATAGACAAGGAGTAATATTCCAATATACTCTAATTCCTAGGATAAAGAACAAAATCAATCCTTGAATTTAAACCAGTGCATTGATTAAGAGTAGAATTGACAATAATATTAATCCATTAAAATAAACAGAGCTCCTAACCTTGAAAATGGAGGTTTAGTTGCTCATGACTCAAAGAAAAACCTAGAGTTGTAAAAAAGTGTAAATTGCGGAATCAGGAAGAAGAAGAGAAAAGAGCCTGAAGGGGTAAATCTTTTCTCTTTTTATATCTAATCCTAATATATACGAAATTAAAATTCTAAAACCTCATAGTATCTTTTCTTAATTCAAAATTCAAATTTAAAAAAAATAAACAAAGAGGTCTTCCGTGGATTTTCTTGACACGGGCTTGGCCCAAAACGCCAAGTTGTGGCATTTAACGCCACCAAACAGAATGTTTTTCACACTTTTCAGGGCACCTGGCACTTAACACCGAGTTGTGATGTTTAGCACCATCTTCACAGAATGTTGGAACACATTTCGAGGCTTGCAGTGCTAAATGTTGGGTAGTGGGGTTTAATGCCAGCTTGAGTACAATCATTTTTCTCCCTTTTTCGGCACAAACTCTGTCAAATTTACCCAAATTTTACCTATAATCAACAAAGCAACAATACAACTCAAAGTAGCATTCATGATGGTCTAAAACACCAAAATCTCATAAAAACTCAACAAATCCACATCTAAATTACTAAAAAAGAGATAGGAAAGATGCTCATGCATCACAACACCAAACTTAAAATGTTGCTTGTCCTCCAACAACTGAAAATAATGGAAACTTAGGATGTGGGTTTGCCTAAGAGTTGAGTTTTCAATTAAGTACCTGTCTATCTTCTGAATAGGATTGATGACACTGTGATCATGAACAGCCTTGGCATCTTACTGTCCCTTGGAGACTTAACAATGCCAATATCATTCAGAACTGGAATCCAGATAATGTTATAAATGCTCTTTCTTTTAACTTCCAATTAATCCACATCTCTCATTGTGCCTTGAGCCTAGCCATGACTCTAAATATTTTTTCTCAAGCTTTTCTCAACACAGAAATACCACAAGCACTTAAATTGGAAAACCTTTCGAGATATGATTTTTCTAGTGATTTTTTTACAGTCAGTGGTACTCAGAGCCTTTGACTTCTCTTTCTTTGCACTTGGCTTTGACTCTAAGTGCTCTATCTCAAGAGTTCCTTGACAAATTCACACCACAAATATTTAGCTAGGAAAATAACTCTTTGAGCTTTGATCATTTTTACCCTTCCTAGCCATTTATGCTCGGAGCCTTGGGTCTTGCTTTTTATTTTCTTTTTCTTGTTGTTTCTTTTGTTTCCAGGATAAACATTTTGTTTAATTTTAGAGAATTCATAATACTTCTCTAAATTCCTGTTCCTCATGAATTAACATCCTTTGTTCCAAGATCAAATATGCACTATTCTTTTTCATGCATTCAAAATCATAGATAAACACAACCACTTTAATTAAACAAGACAATTCTAAATATAAACTCAACTGTTCATGCATTCCACCACTTTTCTCTTCTTATTTTTTTTTTAATTTAAGCTTAGTGATCTATGCATGAGACATTTTTTTAAAGTAAAATAAAAATAACTAAAATAAAATAAATAGACCAAAAACATTAAAAATCATGCATATGATAAAAAAAATAAATCAACAAAAAATAGGAGATAACAAAATAAGAACGAAAAGAGAAAATAGAACAAAAGAAAACTCAACCACCTCAGTCATCTTGGTGGTCATCTCCCTACTCAGGCGAAGCTCCATGGTATCCTCTTAGTCACCCTATGTCAAATCTCATCTAGGTGAGCTCTTGGCGCTGACTCTGCTGCTCATCCAAAACCTGCTAAAAGAGGGCACCGTGGCCATCCTGGCCAATATTCAACTGCTCAATGGAGAAGGTTAGTTGATGCCAATAGTACTGCGGTAGGAAGCAGTGTCCATGAAGCATCATGGGTTGCTCCTGCTAGGGAGGGCAACCGGCTCTTCCTTGGTTGCGGGCTCATCTCTCGGGGCTCGTGCATACTCTCTGGCATACTCCATAGTCCTCCTAGAGATCAGCCTCTCTGTGGGGATGAGGCTGTCAATCTCTAGGCACACTCTTGCGGCATTACAGAAACGGTGGATGAGATGTAGGAAGGCCAACTTGGCGTGCATGGAGGTGTTGGAAGCAATGCTGCATATCTACTATGTAATTGTGAGCTTCACATTCACCTCATTCCCTAGCATGATACAGTGGACCATAACAGCCAGGTCCACGGTATCCTCAGAGCGGTTACTAGTGAGAATGATGGAGCATTGGATAAATTCTAACCAACCTTGGGCTACTGGCTTCAGATCATGCCGCCCCAGCGGATTTGGTTTCCCTTCTGAATTAAGCCTCCATTGAGCTATAGTGCGGAATTTAAGGTCCACAAACTAACTGTCAAGTGCACCGAGTTGTACCAAGTAATACTTCAAGTGAGTGAGGGTCGATCGCACGAGGATTGATGAATTAAGCAACAATGATTGAGTGATTAACTTAGTCAGACAAGCAGAAAATGGTGTTGAGAGTTAAATTGCATAAAATCAGTAATTCAGCGCATTAAGAAAGCATATAGTAAATTGATGTGAAGAATATAGGAGAAAATAGTTAAGGTTTCAGAGATGTTTATCTTCCAAATTAACTTTTCTTACCAACTATTTTAATCAGGTAAGATTTAATTCATGGCAAATTATATGTGACTAAACCCTAATCCCTTAGCAATTTAGTCTCTTCTAACCTAGTTAACCGCCAATTCCTTGGTCACTTAATTTTAATTAGAGGTTTATGTCCAATTCTGGTTTATTAGCCACAAATACCCTAATTATCCAAATATAAGAGGATTATATGTCACGTATCCTGTTAAGTCTAGATAATTTGAAATGTAGGAGAAATTATTTTCAATCTATTGTTCAGGTAAACTGCTTTTTGCAAAGTTTACAAGAACTCAAATAAAATGAGGATTATTCTTCTGATCTACCCAAATCCTTAAGATGAAGAACGAAGACAAATTCTTGAAATTGAAATAAAAAATTAATTAAAATAGAAGAGTAATAGTATCAATCCGTACAATAAACAGAGCTCCTAACCTTAATAGTGGAGGCTTAGTTGCTCATGGCTCAGAGAGAAAACTAGGATTCACAAAAAATGTAAAGTGCAGAATGAGGTACGTAAAAAGAAGAGAGCCCGAAGGGCTAAATCTTTTCCCTTTTATATCTAATTTTAATTAATGTAAAATATATTTTCTAAAACTAAATAATATCTCTTCCTATTTGTAAATAAAATAATTTTTTAATCAAATTAGTAAAATCTTCGTTGCCATCATCATTATAGATGCGGGGACCACTCCTTTCTCTTAAGCTGGCACCTAACTTGATGAAATTGAAGTTGGGCGCCATTGCACCCGAACGTATTGGAGTGAAACTTCTTCATGCGCCACCAAGACCGTACAGTTTGGGAGAGAAGTGTATATTGTTATATATCATTAGAAAGCTCTAGAAGTTAGCTTTCCAATGCTGTTGAAATCACATCAATTAGATCTTCGTAGCTTAAGCTATGTTCATTAGAGGGCAAAAAGATCAAGGTTGACAACATCATCCACTTACTTCCTTTTCTTCTACACAAACCTTATCAAATCCATCCAAATGCTACCTGAAATAAATCAAATTACACATGACTCAAAGTAGCATTTATAGTGGCTCAAAGGTACTTAAATCTTGATTAAACTAACAAATTCGAATGCAAATTCACTAGGAAAGAATAGAAAAGATGCTCACTCATCAGGCTTCTGGGAGGCATATGTTTGCAAGAATCTGATCGTGCCTCTGATCACCACTCATCCTCTCACTATAGGAGTGATCATCATCCCTCAAAGGTGGCAGTTCGAGTGCCTCCCTCACACTTTTTGGGCCGAAGTCCAGAATTATCCCTCTTACCATAGTGTAGTAGTTCTTGGGACTGGTATTCACAATATGCACATGCTTGTATGTAACCCACGCATTTTCTAAAACTCTTGGACCTTCAGCTGGCCCACTTCAGTCTGCGGGTTACATAGTGTTCCCCAGTTTCTTTCTCTGTATATGCTCCTGAATCTCCAAATACTCATCCGTGTTGAGATCAAACCGAATTTCTGGAATGATTTTCTTTTTCATATGATCTCAAAAAAATGATCTTCATGTAATTTGAAGCTAAATCGGTTGGTATTGAACGGACCGTTCTGAGGGGCTTTTTCCTTGAAGTGGACTCTCCTTCCTTTGGTGCCATGTATAAATCAATGAGCAAGAGGCAGACCACCCCAAACTTAAAAATTTTGCTTGTCCCTGAGTAAAGAAAATCAGAAAATAGAGGAGGGAGAAAGAGAAAGGGGGAAGCATTGGGTCAAGAAAAAACAATTTGGGTTGGAGAAGTGATGAGCGGATAATTTATACGCTTTTTAGCATTATTTTTAGGTAGTTTTTAGTATGTTTAGTTACTTTTAATTAGATTTTTATGCAAAAATTACATTTTTGGACTTTACTATGAGTTTGTGTGTTTTTCTGTAATTTCAGGTATTTTCTGGCTGAAATTGAGGGACCTGAGCAAAAGTATGATTCAGAGGCTGAGAAAGGACTGCAGATGCTGTTGGATTCGGATCCTCCTGGACTCGAAGTGGATTTTCTAGAGCTACAAAAGCCCAATTGGCGCGCTCTCAATTGCGTTGGAAAGTAGATATCTTTGGCTTTTCAGCAATGTATAATAGTCCATACTTTTCCTGAGATTTGATGGCCCAAACTGGCGTTAAAACGCCCACCAGAGATCCTTTTCAGGCGTAAAATGCCGGTACTGGCACCAGAACTGGAGTTAAACGCCCAAACTGGCATCCAAGCTGGCGTTTAACTCCAAGAATGGCCTATGCACGTGAAAGCTTCAAAGCTCAGCCCAAACACACACCAAGTCGGCCCCGGAAGTAGATTTCTACACTATCTGCACTTAGTTACTTATTTTCTATAAACCATAGTAACTAGTTTAGTATAAATAGCACTTTTTACTATTGTATCAGGGGGCTTATGCCATATTTTCATATTTGGGAGGCTGGCCATTTGACCATGCCTAGACCTTTCTCTCTTATGTATTTTCCAACGGTGGAGTTTCTACACCTCATAGATTAAGGTGCGAAGCTCTGCTGTTCTTCATGAATTAATGCAAGTACCATTGTTTTTCTTTCACTTCATGCTTACTTCTTCTCCAAGATATACTATCGTACTTAATTCAGTTAACTCAGAATAAAAGGGTGACCCGTGACAATCACCCACTATCTTCGTTACTCACTTAGCCAAGATTCGCGTGCCTGACAACCACAAGCAGTCTACATGATGTTCAACGTAGTCATTGGATGACAGCCAGAGTATAGTCTCTTGGGACTCTGATCCATGGACCGAGTCTATGAGGTTATAACCTTCGTGGTATAGACTAGAACTAATTGGCAGCATTTCTGAGATCCGAAAAGTCTAAACCTTGTCTGTGGTATTCCGAGTAGGATCTGGGATAGGATAACTGTAACGAGCTTCAAACTCGTGAATGTTGGGCGCAGTGACAGTGTGAAAAAGGATAGAGAGATCCTATTCCAACATAAGTGAGAACCGACAGATGATTAGCCGTGCGGTAGCTGTACCTGGTATTTTTCATCCGAGACAAGAAATCCAACAGTTGATTAGCCATGCAGAAACCGTACTTGGACCATTATTACTGAGAGGATCATACAGCTTGCCATAGAAGGGAGCACGCATGATTAGATGAAGACAACAGGAAAGCAGAGGTTCAGACGCAACAAAACATCTCCAAACACTTATTTGAAATTCCCACCAGTGAATTACATAAGTATCTTTAGTTATTTTATGTTTTATTTATCTTTTAATTATCAAAACCTCATAAATATTAGAATCTGCCTGACTAAGATTTACAGGATGACCATAGCTTGCTTCAAGCCAGCAATCTCTGTGGGATCGACCCTTACTCGCGTAAAGTTTTATTACTTGGACGACTGGTGCACGAAATTGTGATCATCAATGGCGCCATCAACATGGAACGCTCAATTGCAATCTCAACTCTTTATCACAACTTCGTACAACTAACCAGCAAGTGCATTGGGTCGTCCAAGTAATAAACCTTACGCGAGTAAGGGTCGATCCCACGGAGATTGTTGGTATGAAGCAAGCTATGGTCATCTTGTAAATCTCAGTCAGGCAGATTCAAATGGTTATGGATGATTTATGAATAAAGCATAAAATAAAGATAGAGATATTTATGTAATTCATTGGTGAGAATTTCAGATAAGCATATGGAGATGCTTTGTCCCTTCCGTCTCTCTGCTTTCCTACTGTCTTTATCCAATCCTTCTTACTCCTTTCCATGGCAAGCTGTATGTTGGGCATCACTGTTGTCAGTGGCTACAGTCCCGTCCTCTCAGTGAAAATGTTCAACGCGCTCTGTCACAGCATGGCTAATCATCTGTCGGTTCTCAATTAGGTTGGAATAGAATCCAGTGATTCTTTTGCGTCTGTCACTAACGCCCAGCCTTTAGGAGTTTGAAGCTCGTCACAGTCATTCAATCATTGAATCCTACTCAGAATACCACAGACAAGGTTTAGACCTTCCGGATTCTCTTGAATGCCGCCATCAATTCTAGCTTATACCACGAAGATTCCGATTAAGGGATCCAAGAGATATCCACTCAATCTAAGGTAGAACGGAGGTGGTTGTCAGGCACACGTTCATAGGTGAGAATGATGATGAGTGTCACGGATCATCACATTCATCAAGTTGAGGAACAAGTGATATCTTAGAACAAGAATAAGCTGAATTGAATAGAAGAACAATAGTAATTGCATTGATACTCGAGGTACAACAGAGCTCCACACCTTAATCTATGGTGTGTAGAAACTCCACCATTGAAAATACATAAGAACAAGGTCTAGGCATGGCCGAATGGCCAGCCTCCCAAAATGTGATCAAAAGATTCAAAGATCTAAAGATGAAAATACAATAGCAAAAGGTCCTATTTGTAGAGAACTAGTAGCCTAGGTTTTACAGAAATGAGTAAATGACATAAAAATCCACTTCCAGGCCCACTTGGTGTGTGCTTGGGCTGAGCATTGAAGCTTTCATGTGTAGAGACTTTTCTTGGAGTTAAACGCCAGCTTTTGTGCCACTTTGGGCGTTTAACTCCCATTCTTGTGCCAGTTCTGGCGTTTTACGCAAGAATTCTTGAGCTGACTTGGAACGCCTGTTTGGGCCATCAAATCTCGGGCAAAGTATGAACTATTATACATTGCTGGAAAGCCTAGGATGTCTACTTTTCAACAAAGCTGAGAGCGCGCCAATTAGGACTCTGTTGCTCCAGAAAATCCACTTCGAGTGCAGGGAGGTCAGAATCCAACAGCATCTGCAGTCCTTTTCAGCCTCTGAATCAGATTTTTGCTCAGATCCCTCAATTTCAGCCAGAAAATACTTAAAATCACAGAAAAACACACAAAATCATAGTAAAGTCCAGAAAAGTAAATTTTTAACTAAAAACTAATAAAAATATAATAAAAAATAACTAAAACATACTAAAAACACACTAAAAATAATGCCAAAAAGCGTATAAATTATCCGCTCATCACAACACCAAACTTAAATTGTTGCTTGTCCCCAAGCAACTGAAAATCAAATAAGATAAAGAGAAGAGAATATGCAATGAATTCTAAAAACATCTATGAAGATTAGTATTAATTAGATGAGCGGGGCTTTTTACTTTTTGCCTCTGAATAGTTTTGGCACTCATTCTATCCTTTGAAATTCAGAATGATTGGCTTCTATAGGAACTCAGAATCCAGATAGTGTTTTTGATTCTCCTAGTTAAGTATGATGATTCTTGAACACAGCTACTTTATGAGTCTTGGCCGTGGCCCAAAGCACTCTGTCTTCCAATATTACCACCGGATACATACATGCCACAGACACATAACTTGGTGAACCTTTTCAAATTGTGACTCAGCTTTGCTAGAGTCCCCAATTAGAGGTGTCCAGGATTCTTAAGCACACTCTTTTTGCCTTGGATCACAACTTTATTTCTTTCTCTTCCTTTTTTTTTCTTTTCATTTTTTTTTTGAATATTCACTGCTTTTTCTTGCTTCAAGAATCATTTTTATGATTTTTCAGATCCTCAGTAACATGTCTCCTTTTTCATCATTCTTTCAAGAGCCAATCATTCATGAACAACAAATTCAAAAGACATATGCACTGTTCAAGCATACATTCAGAAACCAAAATATTGCCACCACATCAAAATAATTAATCTGTTATAAAATTCAAAATTCATGCAATTCTTCTCTTTTTCAATTAAGAACATTTTTCATTTAAGAAAGGTGATGGATTCATAGGACATTCATAACTTTAAGGCATAGACACTAAGACACTAATGATCATAAGACACAAACATAGATAAACATAAGCATGAAAATTCAAAAAACAGGAAAATAAAGAACAAGGAAATTAAAGAACGGGTCCACCTTAGTGATGGAGGCTTGTTCTTCCTCTTGAAGATCTTATGGAGTGCTTGAGCTCCTCAATGTTTCTTCCTTTCCTTTGTTGCTCCTCTCTCATGATTCTTTGATCTTCTCTAATTTCATGGAGGAGGATGGAATGTTCTTGGTGCTCCACCCTTAGTTGTCCCATGTTGGAACTCAATTCTCCTAGGGAGGTGTTGATTTGCTCCCAATAGTTTTGTGGAGGAAAGTGCATCCCTTGAGGTATCTCATGGATTTCATGAAGAGTGGGATCTCTTGTTTGCTCCATCCTTTTCTTAGTGATGGGCTTGTCCTCATCAACGAGGATGTCTCCCTCTATGTCAATTCCAACTAAATAACAGAGGTGACAAATGAGATGAGGAAAGGCTAACCTTGCCAAGGTAGAGGACTTGTCCGCCACCTTATAAAGTTCTTGGGCTATAACCTCATGAACTTCTACTTCCTCTCCAATCATGATGCTATAAATCATGATGGCCCGGTCTATAGTAACTTCGGACCGGTTGCTAGTGGGAATGATTGAGCGTTGGATAAACTCTAACCATTCCCTAGCCACGGGCTTGAGGTCATGCCTTCTCAGTTGGACCAGCTTCCCTCTTGAATCTCTCTTCCATTGAGCGCCCTCTTCACAAATGTCCATGAGGACTTGGTCCAACCTTTGATCAAAGTTGACCCTTCTAGTGTAAGGGTGTTCATCTCCTTGCATCATGGGCAAGTTGAATGCCAACCTTACATTTTCCGGACTAAAATCTAAGCATTTCCCCCGAACCATTGTAAGCCAATTCTTTGGGTTCGGGTTCACACTTTGATCATGGTTCTTGGTGATCTATGCATTGGCATAGAACTCTTGAACCATTAAGATTCCGACTTGTTGAATATGGTTGGTAATAACTTCCCAACCTCTTCTTCGGATCTCATGTCGAATCTCCGGATATTCACTCTTTTTGAGTTTGAAAGGGACCTCGGGGATCACCTTCTTCATGGCCACAACTTCATAGAAGTGGTCTTGATGCACCCTTGAGATGAATCTCTCCATCTCCCATGACTCGGAGGTGGAAGCTTTTGCCTTCCCTTTCCTCTTTTTAGAGGTTTCTCCGGCCTTAGATACCATAAATGGTTATGAAAAAACAAAAAGCAATGCTTTTACCACACCAAACTTAGAAGGTTTGCTCGTCCTCGACCAAAAGAAGAAAGAAGAGAGTAGAAGAAGAGGAAATAGAAGAGATGGAGGTGGCTTTGATATTCGGCCAAAGGGAGAGAAGTAGTGTTTAGGTTGTGTGAAAATGAGGTGGTGAAGATGGGTTTATATAGGAGTGGAGAGGGGTGTATGGTTCGGCCATTATAGGTGGGTTTGGGAGGGAAAGTGGTTTGAATTTGAATGGTGAGGTAGGTGGGGTTTTATGAAGGATTGATGTGAGTGGTGAAGAGAATGGTAGGATTTGATAGGTGAGGGGTTTTTGGGGAAGAGGTGTTGAGTTGATTGGTGAATGGGTGAAGAAGAGAGAGAGTGGTGGGGTAGGTGGGGATCCTGTGGGGTCCACAGATCCTGATGTGTCAAGAAAAATTCATCCCTGCACCAAGTGGCGAGCAAAAATGCTCTTTATGCCAATTCTGGTGTTAAACGCCGAGCTGGTGCCCATTTCTGGCGTTTAACGCCAGTCTGGTGCCCCTTTCTGGCGTTAAACGCCCAGAATGGTGCCAGACTGGGCGTTAAACGCCCATTTACGGCCCTTAATGGCGTTTAAACGCCAGCAAGGTTTTCTTCCAGGGTGTGCTATTTTTCTTTCTATTTTTGCTTTTTCAATTGATTTTGTGACTTTCCATGATCATCAACCTACAGAAAACATAAAATAACAAAGGAAAATAGATAAATATAACATTGGGTTGCCTCCCAACAAGTGCTTCTTTAATGTCAATAGCTTGACAATGGGCTCTCATGGAGCCTCACAGATACTCAAAGCAATGTTGGAACCTCCCAACATAAAACTTAGAGTTTGAATGCGGGGGTTCAACACCAAACTTAGAAGTTGGTTGTGGCCTTCTAACACCAAACTTAGAATTTGACTGTGGGGGCTCTGTTTGGCTCTGTTTTGAGAGAAGCTCTTCATGCTTCCTCTCCATGGTAACAGAGGGATATCCTTGAGCCTTAAACACAAAGGATTCTTCATTCACTTGAATGTTCAATTCTCTTCTGTCAACATCAGTCACAGCATTTGCTGTGGCTAGGAAGGGTCTGCCAAGGATGATGGATTCATCCATGCACTTCCCAGTCTCTAGGACTATGAAATCAGCAAGGATGTAATGGTCTTCAACCTTTACCAGAACATCCTCTACAAGTCCATAAGCTTGTTTTCTTGAATTGTCTGCCATCTCTAGAGAGATTCTTGCAGCTTGTACCTCAAAGATCCCTAGCTTCTCCATTATAGAGAGAGGCATAAGGTTTATACTTGACCCTAAGTCACACAGAGCCTTCTTAAAGGTCATGGTGCCTATGATACAAGGTATTGAGAACCTTCCAGGGTCCTGTCTCTTTTGAGGTAATCTCTGCCCAGTCAAGTCATCCAGTTCTTTGGTGAGCAAAGGGGGTTCATCCTCCCAAGTCTCATCACCAAATAACTTGTCATTTAGCTTCATGATTGCTCCAAGGTATTTAGCAACTTGCTCTTCAGTGACATCTTCATCCTCTTCAGAGGAAGAATACTCATCAGAGCTCATGAATGGCAGAAGTAAATCCAATTAGAATCTCTATGTCTCATTATGAGCCTCAGATTCCCATGGTTCCTCATTAGGGAACTCATTGGAGGCCAGTGGACGTCCATTGAGGTCTTCCTCAGTGGCGATCACTGCCTCTTCCTTCTCTCCAAGTTCGGCCATGTGGGTCATGTTAATGGCCTTGCATTCTCCTTTTGGATTCTCTGCTGTATTGCTTGGAAGAGTACTAGGAGGGAGTTCAGTAACTTTCTTGCTCAGCTGCCTCACTTGTGCCTCCAAATTCCTAATGGAGGACCTTGTTTCAGTCATGAAACTTTGAGTGGTTTTGATTAGATCAGAGACCATGGTTGCTAAGTCAGAGTGGCTCTGCTTAGAATTCTCTGTCTGTTGCTGAGAAGATGATGGAAAAGGCTTGCCATTGCTAAACCTGTTTCTTCCACTATTATTGTTGTTGAAACTTTGTTGAGGTCTCTGTTGATCCTTCCATGAGAGATTTGGATGATTTCTCCATGAAGGATTATAGGTGTTTCCATAGGGTACTCCCATGTAATTCACCTCTTCCATTGAAGGGTTCTCAGGATCATAAGCTTCTTCTTCAGATGAAGCGTCCTTAGTACTGCCTGGTGCGTCTTGTATTACAGACAGACTTTGAGAAATCAAATTGACTTGCTGAGTCAATATTTTGTTCTGAGCCAGTATGGCATTCAGAGTATCAATCTCAAGAACTCCTTTCTTCTGATTCGTCCCATTGTTCACAGGATTCCTTTCAGAAGTGTACATGAATTGGTTATTTGCAACCATTTCAATGAGTTTTTGAGCTTCTGTAGGCGTTTTCTTCAGATGAAAAGATCCTCCAGCAGAGCTATCCAATGACATCTTGGACAGTTCAGACAGACCATCATAGAAGATACCTATGATGCTCTATTCAGAAAGCATGTCAGAGGGACACTTTCTGATCAAATGTTTGTATCTTTCCCAAGCTTCATAGAGGGATTCACCTTCCTTCTGTCTGAAGGTTTGGGCTTCCACTCTAAGCTTACTCAATTTTTGAGGTGGAAAAAACTTTGCCAAAAAGGCATTGACTAGCTTTTCCCAAGAGTTCAGGCTTTCTTTAGGTTGTGAGTCCAACCATATCCTAGCTCTGTCTCTTACAGCAAAAGGGAATAGCATAAGTCTGTAGACCTCAGGGTCAACCCCATTAGTCTTGACAGTGTCACAGATTTGCAAGAATTCAGCTAAAAACTGATGAGGATCTTCCAATGGAAGACCATGGAACTTGCAATTCTGTTGCATTAGAGAAACTAATTAAGGCTTAAGCTCAAAGTTGTTTGCTCCAATGGCAGGGATAGAGATGCTTCTCCCATAGAAGTCAGGAGTAGGTGCAGTAAAGTCACCTAGCACCTTCCTTGCATTGTTGGCATTGTTGTTGTTTTCGGCTGCCATGTCTTCTTCTTGTTTGAAGATTTCTGTTAGGTCCTCTACAGAGAGTTGTGCCTTAGCTTCTCTTAGCTTTTGCTTCAAGGTCCTTTTAGGTTCAGGGTCAGCCTCAACAAGAATGCTTTTGTCTTTGCTCCTGCTCATATGAAAGAGATGAAAACAAGAAAATATGGAATCCTCTATGTCACAGTATAGAGATTCCTTGAGGTGTCAGAGGAATAGAAGGAAGAGGTAGAAGAATTCGAACTTATCAAGAAAGATGGAGTTCGAATTGTGCATTGAGGAGGAGTGTTAGTCCGTAAATAGAAGGATGTGAGAAGAGGGGAAGAAATTTTCGAAAATTATAGTGAATTAATAAAAAAAGTAATTGATTTTCGAAAACTAAGATTGGAAAAAAAAATTAAGTGATTTTTGAAAAAGATTTTGAAATTAGAAATCAAAAAGATATGATTGAAAACTATTTTGAAAAAGATGTGATTAAGAAGATATGATTGAAAAGTTATGGTTTTAAAAAGATGTGATTGAGAAGATATGATTTGAAAAATAATTTAAAAAGATTTGATTTTGAAAATTAATGACTTGGCTAACAAGGAAAGATATGATTCAAACATTAAACCTTTCTCAACAGAAAAGGCAACATACTTGAAATGTTGAATCAAATCATTAATTGTTAGCAAGTATCTTTGAAAAAGAAAGAAATTGATTTTGAAAATATATGATTGAAAAGATTTGATTTGAAAAAGATTTGATTTTTAAAAATTTTGAAAACTTGAAAAAAATTTGAATTAAAAACAAAATCTTCCCTCTTGTGCCATCCTGGCGTTAAACGCCCAGAATGGTATACATTCTGGCGTTTAACGCCCAAAACACTACCCTTTTGGGCATTAAACGCCCAACCAAGTACCCTGGCTGCCGTTTAAACGCCAGTTTTCCTTATTCATTGGGCATTTTGAATGCCCAGCTTTTTCTGTGTAATTCCTCTGCTGTATGTTCTGAATCTTCAATTCTCTATATTATTGACTTGAAAAGACACAAATTAAAATTTTTTTGGATTTTTAATAATGAGGAATAATCAAAAAGCAACTAAAATCAAATAAACAATGCATGCAAGACACCAAACTTAGAAGTTTGTATACTGCTGACACTAACAAGTTGAGAATGCATATGAGAAACAACAAAACACTCAAGACAAGAGAATTTAAAGATCAGAACAAGGAAATCATCAAGAACAACTTGAAGATTAATGAAGACACATGCATGAATTCAAAAAAAATGCAAGAAGAATAGAAACATGCAGTTGACACCAAACTTAAAATTAGACACTAGACTCAACAAGAAACATAAAATATTTTTGGATTTTATGATTTTGTAATTTTTTTGGATTTTTTCGAAAATTAAAAGAAAATAAGGATATCAAAATTCTTAATGAGAATTCCAGGAATCATGCAATGTTAGTCTAAAGCTTCAGTCTAAAGAAATTAGACATGGCTAGCCAAGCTTCAGCAGGACATTGCATTTAAGAGCTAAATTGATGAGAATCAATCAGCTTTGGTGATGATAAGAACATCACCTTGAAACACTAGAATTCATTCTTAAGAACTCTGAAGAAAAATACCTAAGCTAAGCAACAAGATGAACCGTCAGTTGTCCAAACTCAAACAATCCCCGGCAACGGCGCCAAAAACTTGGTGCACAAAATTGTGATCATCAATGGTGCAATCAACATGGTACGCTCAATTGCAATCTCAACTCTTTATCACAACTTCGCACAACTAACCAGCAAGTGCACTGGGTCGTCCAAGTAATAAACCTTACGCGAGTAAGGGTCGATCCCATGGAGATTGTTGGTATGAAGCAAGCTATGGTCATCTTGTAAATCTCAGTCAGGCAGATTCAAATGGTTATGGATGATTTATGAATAAAGCATAAAATAAAGATAGAGATACTTATGTAATTCATTGGTGAGAATTTCAGATAAGCGTATGGAGATGCTTTGTCCCTTCCGTCTCTCTGCTTTCCTACTGTCTTTATCCAATCCTTTTTACTCCTTTCCATGACAAGCTGTATGTTGGGCATCACCGTTGTCAGTGGCTACAGTCCCGTCCTCTCAGTGAAAATGTTTAACGCGCTCTGTCACAGCACGGCTAATCATCTGTCGGTTCTCAATCAGGTTGGAATAGAATCCAGTGATTCTTTTGCGTCTTTCACTAACGCCCAGCCTTCAGGAGTTTGAAGCTCGTCACAGTCATTCAATCATTGAATCCTACTCAGAATACCACAGACAAGGTTTAGACCTTCCGGATTCTTTTGAATGCCGCCATCAATTCTAGCTTATACCATGAAGATTTCGATTAAGGGATCCAAGAGATATCCACTCAATCTAAGGTAGAACGAGGTGGTTGTCAGGCACACGTTCATAGGTGAGAATGATGATTTGTGTCACGGATCATCATATTCATCAATTTGAGGAACAAGTGATATCTTAGAACAAGAGTAAGCCGAATTGAATAGAAGAACAATAGTAATTGCATTGATACTCGAGGTACAGCAGAGCTCCACACCTTAATCTTTGGTGTGTAGAAACTCCACCGTTAAAAATACATAAGAACAAGGTCTAGGCATGGCCGAATGGCCAGCCTCCCAAAACGTGATCAAAAGATTCAAAGATCTAAAGATGAAAATACAATAGCAAAAGGTCCTATTTGTAGAGAACTAGTAGCCTAGGGTTTACAGAAATGAGTAAATGACATAAAAATTCACTTCCGGGCCCACTTGGTGTGTTCTTGGGCTGAGTATTGAAGCTTTCATGTGTAGAGACTTTTCTTGGAGTTAAATGCCAGCTTTTGTGCCAATTTGGGCATTTAACTCCCATTCTTGTGCCAGTTCCGGCGTTTTACGCCAGAATTCTTGAGCTGACTCGGAACGTCTGTTTGGGCCATCAAATCTCGGACAAAGTATGAACTATTATACATTGCTGGAAAGCCCAAGATGTCTACTTTTCAATGCAGTTGAGAGCGCGCCAATTGGGCTTCTATAGCTCCAGAAACTCTACTTCGAGTGCAGGGAGGTCAGAATCCAACAGCATCTGCAGTCCTTTTCAGCCTCTGAATAAGATTTTTGCTCAGATCCCTCAATTTCAGCCAGGAAATACCTGAAATCACAGAAAAAAACACAAACTCATAGTAAAGTCCAGAAAAGTAAATTTTAACTAAAAACTAATAAAAATATAATAAAAACTAACTAAAACATACTAAAAACACACTAAAAATAATGCCAAAAAGCGTATAAATTATCCGCTCATCAACGACCCAGTGCACTTGCTGGTTAGTTGTGAAAAGTTATGAAAAGTGTGATCACAATTTCGTACACCAAGAAGGGAGGGTGAAATAGAAAAAAAAAAGTAAGAAGGAGATACTAATGAAAATTAAGAAAGAGTAAATAAAAGGGTAGTGAGAGGTGGGAATGGAGTGGAGTAAGAACTGGTTTATATAGAGGACACAGGGAGGGGGAGTTATGGTTGGGGGAATGAAATTGGAATTGAATAGAAATTAAAAAAGAAAGAAGGGGTGGGTAGGAGTAACGTTGGGGAAAAGGGATTTGGGGGTTAGGGATGGTGGTGACTGGGTGAGAGTGGGGGGTGCAGAACAGAGGGGTTGGGGCCCACGCCATTTCTCAAATTTGAAATTTGAATTCCCCACGAAGGGGTCTTCGAGACGCAGTCGTCGCTAAACGCCAGGTCTCGACGTTTAGCGCCGCCCCCAGTACATCTTTTTTTTTTTGTATTTATATGCATACATACATATATATATATATATATATATATATATATATATATATATATATTTCACTATACCTAGGTGTTTAACGCCATCAACAAAGTGGGTAAATCACCAATTGCACCACCCTTGGCACTAAACGCCAGATAGCGGCATTTAGCGCCACTAAGACAGTGGCATCTCCTCGAAATACATGTTACTTGGTGCTAAATGCTAGGTCTCTGCATTTAGCGCCACCATCACAGTGGCTTTCCTTGAAATACATGCCTCCTGGCACCAAACACCAGGTCACGACGTTTAGCGCCAAGACACCCGAATGGAAACTCTTACAGAGTATTGGTGCACGAAATTGCAATCACACTTTGCAATCCCGCACAACTAACCAGCAAGTGCACTGGGTCGTCCAAGTAATACCTTACGTGAGTAAGGGTCGATCCCACGGAGATTGTCGGCTTGAAGCAAGCTATGGTTACCTTGTAACTCTTAGTCAGGATATCAAAGATTATCAGGATTGATTGTAAAAAGCAAAAGAACATAAAATAGGTACTTGAATTGCAGTGATGGAGAATAGGTTGAGGTTTTGGAGATGCTCTGTCTTCTGAACCTCTGCTTTCCTACTGTCTTCTTCTTCAAACACGCAAGGCTCCTTCCATGGCAAGCTGTATGTAGGGTTTCACCGTTGTCAATGGCTACCTCCCATCCTCTCAGTGGAAATGTTCAACGCACCCTGTCACGGCACGGCTATCCAGCTGTTGGTTCTCGATCATGTCGGAATAGAATCCAGTGATTCTTTTGCGTCTGTCACTAACGCCCCACAATCGCGAGTTTGAAGCTCGTCACAGTCATTCAATCATTGAATCCTACTCAAATACCACAGACAAGGTTTAGACCTTCCGGATTCTCTTGAATGCCGCCATCAATTCTAGCTTATACCACGAAGATTCTGATTAAGGAATCCAAGAGATATCTACTCAATCTAAGTAGAACGGAGGTGGTTGTCAGGCACGTGTTCATAGTTGAGAATATGATGAGTGTCACGGATCATCACATTCATCCGGTTAGAACAAGTGATATCTTAGAACGGAAGCAAGCATGATTGAATAAGAAACAGTAGTAATTGCATAATCCATCAAGACACAGCAGCTCCTTACCCCAACCATGGGTTTAGAGACTCATGCTATAGAAGATACAATGAGAACGTGTAAAGTGTCATGAGGTACAGATACAATGTCAAAAGATCCTATTAATAGTGAACTAGTGATCTAGGGTTTACAGAAATGAGTAAATGACAGAAAATCCACTTCCGGGCCCACTTTGGTGTGCTTGGGCTGAGCATTGAAGCATTTTCGTGTAGAGACTCTTCCTGGAGTTAAACGCCAGCTTTTATGCCAGTTTGGGCGTTTAACTCCAATTTTTATGCCAGTTCTAGCGTTAAACGCTGGGAATTCTGAAGCTGATTTGCAACGCCGGTTTGGGCCATCAAATCCCGGGCAAAGTATGGACTATTATACATTGCTGGAAAGCCCAGGATGTCTAATTTCCAACGTCTTTGAGAGCGCGCCAATTGGGCTTCTGTAGCTCCAGAAAATCCACTTCGAGTGCAGGGAGGTCAGAATCCAACAGCATTTGCAGTCCTTTTCAGTCTCTGAATCAGATTTTTACTCAGGTCCCTCAATTTCAGCCAGAAAATACCTGAAATCACAGAAAAACACACAAACTCATAGTAAAGTCCAGAAAAAGAAAAAGTGAATTTTAACTAAAAACTAATAAAAATATACTAAAAACTAACTAAAATATACTAAAAACATACTGAAAATAATGCCAAAAAGCGTATAAATTATCCGCTCATCAAGTATTCTAAACTCCCTTCCAAATCCACCTGTTCCCGTTATAAACACCTAACATGACCAAAATATACGTAAAAAGAAGGAAAACTACAAATAGATAGCATAAATAAAATTAAACCAAAATGAATATAAAATCAAAGGATACTAAATATTGGGTTGCCTCCTAACAAGTGCTTCTTTAATGTCACTAGCTTATCAGGTCACTCTGCTATGTCAGCTAGCGGACCTCTGGCGATCAACTTTGCATCCAAAATAGTGCTTTAGCCTGTGGCAGTTGACAGTGATCCTCCTGTCAGATTTTTCTTCTTGGAGTTCCACATGACCATAAGTAGACACTCTAGTTGCCACAAATGGTCCTGAGTACCGGGATTTTAGCTTCCAAGAACAAATCTTCAGCCTTGAATTAAATAGTAAGACTTTTTAGCTTGGCTCAAATTTTCTAGTGGCTATCCTTTTATCATGCCACACCTTTGTTTTCTCCTTATAGAGCTTCGCATTTTCGGATGTTGAGTTTCTGAATTCGTCAAGCTTATTGAGTTAGAGGAGCCGCTTCTCTCCTACAGCTTTGGCATCAAACTTTAGGAACTTTATTTCCCAATAAGCTTTATGCTCCAACTCCACTGGAAAGTGATAGGCTTTGTGATAGACCAATTGATATGGGGACATGCCAATAAGAGTCTTGAACACCGTTCGGTATGCCCAGAAAGCATCATCAAGCTTTCTAGCCCAGTCCTTCCTTAAAGCACTAATGGTCTTCTCTATAATTCTCTTAAGTTCTCTATTAGAGACCTTAACTTGTCCACTTGCCTAAGGATGATAGGAGATAGCTACCTTATGATGGATCTCATATTTTTGAAGAAGAGAGTCCAGCTATTTATTGCAGAAGTGGCTGCTCCCATTATTGATTAGTGTCCTTGGGACACCAAAATGGCTGAAGATATATCTCTGAAGAAAGCTCATCACAACCTTGGCATTATTAGTGAGCAAAGCCACTACTTTCAACCACTTAGACACATAATTCATTGCCACTAAAATGTACTTGTTTGAGTATGAGGGAAAGGTCCTATGAAGTCAATGCCCCACACATCAAACAACTCAATCTTTAATATTCCCTGCTATGGCATCTCATTAAGGTTGGGAATATTTCCAGCTCTCTGGCACTTGTCACCGTACTCGGAACCATGACAATGCCAAAGAATCTGTTGTGCCTCCTCATTCGGAATACATCGTCAGATGATACCATCTTAGCATCTCTTGAAACAATAGGGCTCCTCCCATAAGAAATACTTGGCATCACTGAGTAACTTCTTCACTTGCTATTTAGTATATTCCTTTGGAATGAACCTCATAGCCTTGTTATTTATAATATCTATAAACCAAAGGGCTCTTTGTATAGAAAAAAATTGGTCATTAGGAAAAGTGTCATTCACAGGAGTGGGTTGTTGCATGACATCTTCAGGCTCAATCCTCAAAAGGTGGTCAGCTACTTGATACTCTGATCTTTTCATGAGATTGATGCTTGCTCTAAGATCGCATAATACCCTCTTAATAGTAAACCTCCAATAGTGCAAGGAATTAAAAAGCTTTCCAGATCTTGCATCTTCTCAGGGAGATCCTACTGAATAATTGCTACTGCATTCCTTAGTGAGCACCACGATTTCACTATCTTTCCAATTCCTCTTATTGGTCAACAATTCCTTCATGAATTTAGCATAGGAAGGCATTTTCTCTAAGGCCTCTACAAAACAAATATTGATCTGCAGCTTCCTGAAGACTTCTAGGAATCTTAAAAATTGTTTGTCTTTCGATGCCTTCTGAAGCTTCTGAGGATATGAGATTTTTTGGCTTGTACTTAGGCACTGGAGACTTCACCTTGTATTGCTCAACATCAATCGAAAAAGGGTTGTTCGGATGTCTCTCAGGGGCATATTCTACTTTGTCCTGAGCCTTCTCCGGAGCTTCTTTTTCAACCTGTTCCTTACTAACCTGTGCTTCTGTACTTGCTACCTTTCCACTTCTCAGATGTATGGCCTTGCACTCTTCCCTTGGGTTGGGCATTGTATCACTAGAAAAGGTGTGAGGAGGCCTCTTAGCTACTTGCTTGCTTAACTAACCCATTTGACCCTCCAAATTTTTAATTGAAGCTCTGGTTTCCTGCATGAGACTATTAGTGTTCATGGAGAGTTCTATAACTAAAAATTCCAAGTCAGAAAATTTCTGAGAAAGAGAGCCCACATGGCATTGTTGAATGTACTAGAATTGACGGTTATTGTTGTTGAAATTATTCTGATGGAAGTTGCCCTTAGGAGAGTTGTTGTTGTTAAAATTTAGTTACCTCTGTGGTTAATTTTTCCATCCAAAATTTAGGTGATTCCTCCACCGTGGATTTAACTCTTGGAAAAAGATCATTATTGGGGGTCTGGAGGAATTGCCCATATAATGGACCTGTTCAAAGGAAAATTGACCATAATGAAAATTCTCACCTTGAAGAAATCAGCCACTCATGACATAAGAAGCATTTTGAGTATTAATCGCTGAAACTTGTAATCCACCCAAGTGTTGAGTAATGGCATTTATCTATTGAGACATGGCTTTATTCTAAGCAACAATAGTATCTAAAGCATCAAGCTCCATGACTTCCTTCCTCATGGCGGTTCTCTCAAAAGAGTACAAGTACTGGTTGTTAGCAACCATCTCAATCAACTCTAGAGCCTCTTTAGTGGTTTTCTTCATGTGAATAGATCTTTCTGTAGAATTATCCAAAGAAGTCCTGGCGGCTTGAATAATCTCATCATAAAAGATTTGCAATTGTATCCAGTCTGGAAACATGTCGGGAAGGCACTTTTTGAGCATAACATTGTACCTCTCCCAAGCTTCATAGAGAGATTCATCCTCTTGTTACCTGAAGGTTTGAACATCGGTACTTAACTTGGTCAGCCTCTGAGGTAGAAAGAATTTAGTCAAGAATCTGCTGACTACATTGTCCCATGTATCCAGGCTCTCCTTAGGTTGTGTATCAAGCCACTTCTTGGCTCAGTCCTGTACAACAAACAAAAAGAGCAACAACTGATAAATATCAAGATAGACTTCGTTAGTCTTGACTATAACTATATCACAAACCTACAGGAAATTATAGATGAACAGGTTTGGATCTTCCTGCAGGAGTCCATGAAGCTGACAGTTTTGTTGCACCAAAGTGATGAGTTGAGGCTTCAAGTCAAAATTATTAGCATTCATAGGGGGCACAACAGTGCTACTACCATAGAAAGTGGGATTTGGAGCAATGTAGAGCCAAGAGTTTTCCTAGGTTACTCAAGAGCATTAGGAGCATTAAGAATAGAAAAATTGTTGTTGTTGTTTGGCTCCAGAGTGATTTCTTCAATCTTTTACTCAGAATCGTGCTTGAGGCTTTCAGCAGCTCTATAGGCTCTAGCCTGCTATTGGCGTCTTCTAACAGTCTTTTCAATTTCAGGATTGAAATTAAGAAGAGGTTTCTTATCCTTGTTCTTACTCATAAACAAACAGAAATCAAGAAAAAGTGGAAATCTTTACGTTAAAGTGAAGAGAATTTCCAGTAAGGTAGATTGGATACAAGAAATAAAATAAAAAAACTAAATAAAAGAAAAGAAAATTTTTGAAAAATAGGAAAACTTTTAAGCAAAAATTTCAAAACTAAGAAGGGAAAATAAGAAAATAAAATGAATAAAACCAAGGGAAATTAACGCAAAATTTTCAAAAAAATTAAGGAAGAAAAATAAGCAAATTAAAACAAGAAAACATGTAATTTAGGTAATCAAACAACGGGTAGTTGTCAGTCACAGTTAATTTACAGCAATGGCGCCAAAAACATAATGTAGATTTTTTAATACCACAAGCTAACTGACAAGTGCACGGGGTCGTACCAAGTAATAACTTAGGTGAGTGAGTGTCGATCCCATGAGGATTAATGAATTAAGCAACAATAATTGAGTGATTAAGCTAGTTAGCCAAGCTAAAAAGAGTGGTTTCAAGTGCAAATAGCATAAATAGTAATTCATAGAGTGTAAGATAGCAAACAGTGAATGGTTGGTAAAAATAATATGAGAAAATAGTTAAGGCTATGGAGATGTTTAAATTTCCAGATTAACAATTCTTATCAATTACTTTAATCACGCAAGAATTTAATTCATTGCAAACCTTAAGTGATCAAACCCTAATTCCTTAGTAGTTTAATCTCTTTTAACTCATGCAACTGCCAATTTCTTGGTCACTTGATTTAAATTAGAAGATTAAGTCCGATTCTAATTTATGAGCCATACAAACCCTAAGTACTCAAAAATCAGGTGATTATATGTCACGTATTGCGTTAAATCCAGATAATTAGAGAGTTGTTAGGAATTGATCTCAAGCTGTAATTCTAGTGATATAACTTTTTCAAGATTCAACAAGAATTTAAATAGAAAAAAAGTAATCTTCCAATATACTCTAATTCTAAGGATGAAAAACAAAATCAATCCTTGAATTTAAATCACTACATTGATTAAGAGTAAAATTGATAATAATATGAATCCATTAAAATAAACAGAGCTCCTAACCTTAAAAATGGAGGTTTAGTAGCTCATGACTTAGAGAAAAATCTAGAGTTGTAAAATAGTGTAAATTACGAAATCAGGAAGAAGAAAAGAAGAGAGCCTGAAGGGGTGAATCTTTTCTCCTTTTATATCTAATCCTAATTGATACGAAATTAAAATTCTAAAACCTCATAATATCTTTTCTTAATTCAAAATTTAAATTAAAAAAATAAAAAGGTCTTCTATGGATTCGCTTGACATAGGCTTCACACTAAACGCCAAGTAGTGGCGTTTAGCGCTACCAAACAGAATGCTTTTCACACTTTTAGGGCATCTAGCGCTAAATACTGGATAGTGGCATTTAGCGCCACCTTCACAGAACCTTGCACACATTATGAGACCCTCGGCGCTAAACGCTGAGTTGTGGCATTTAGCACTATCTTCACAGATTGCTGGAACGCATTTTAAGACTTACGGCACTCGGCATTTAGCGCCAGCTTGATAGAAATCATTTTTTCCCTTTTTTCTGCATAAACTCTGTCAAACTCACCCAAATTTTACCTGTAATCAACAAAATAGCAATACAACTCAAAGTAGCATTGATGCTGGTCTAAAATACCAAAATCTCATAAAAACTCGACAAATCCACATCTAAATTAGGAAAGCAAGGCAAGGAGAATTCACTAAAGATAGTGAAGGATTATGGAGATATAAAGGTAAGATGTGTGTGCCGAACATTGGGAGTTTGAGATAGGAGTTATTGATTGAGGCTTATAACAGCGGATTCTCTATTCATCCAAGAAGTACGAAGATGTATCACAATTTCAGAAAAATATTTTGATGGCCTGGAATGAAGGAGGATGTTGCTACACTTGTATCTAAGTGTCTAACATGTCAGAAGGTGTAGATAGAGCACCAAAGACCATCGGGAGCACTACAACCTCTTGAGATTCCTCAATGAAAGTGGGAAGGTGTTGTTATGGATTTTTTAATAGGTTTTTGATGGTGTTTTTGCGGAAAAACAAATTTCCAACACACAAATCCAACCGGCAAGTGTACCGGGTCGCATCAAGTAGTAATAACTCACTTAGAGTGAGGTCGATCCCACAGGGATTGATGGATCGAGCAATTTTAGTGGGTGATTAGTTTAGTCAAGCTAACATTGAGTGAATTGTGTGAAGTTGATCAACAGAAAGTAAATTGCAAGGAATTTAAAAGATGCAGAAAATAAAATTGCAGGAAACTTAAAGAACAAGAAAGTAAAAGAGCTGAAACTTAAATTGCACGAAATGTAAACTGCATTAAATGTAAAGGGGATTGGGAACAAGGAGATTAAAGCAAGCAGTAAGCAGAACCTGGAACAATTGCATAAGAATTAAATTGCATGAAAAGTAAAAGGACTTGGGTGCTGGGAACTAAAATTCAACAAGAGAATGTAGGGAGCAATCAAGCAGAAGTGTAACTTGCAACAAATCTTAAACAGAAAGCAGAATTGCTTGAAGAAGCAAACAGAAATTAAATTCAACTCAATTGGAAAATAAAATTGAAGATCTCAGGGAATCAAAGAGACTAGAAAACAAGTCTAGATCTCACTCCCTTCCTTGATCCAACCAAGAACAATTGCAGATGGAAAGAAGAAGAAAGCAGTAAAGAGAGTTTTGGTTCAAAACAAGAGAAATCCTTAATTCACTGAAATTTCGCAGAAGAATAACAAGAGAAATCTTAGACCAAGAGGGAAACAGAATTCCTTCACTCTCAATCCCAGATTTAAGACAAAAAGAAAATAAAGGAAAGAGCTCTCTTTTTGAAATGAGAGTGATGCCTTTATATAGGCTTTACAAAATAAAAAAATGAAAATGACATTAAAACAAATTACAAAAATGAAAATCCTAATTTAATTGATCCATGTGCCTTTGAGTGATGATGTGGGCTTTGCTTGCTTTGGATTTGAGGAGAAATGGGTTTGGTTGGCCTTGATTCAATTTGGTGAGGAATTGAATTAAATTGAATTTTGGTTGATTTTGGCCCATATGCTCCCAGGAGGTTGCCCTGCCCTTGTGGAGGGCAGAGCAGGAAATGGTGCGTGCGGCCTTGGTGCGTTGGTGCAGGCTTGGTGCGCAGGATGCTTGTGCGTGCGAGCTTGGTGTGTGAAGATGCTGCCCTGCCCTTGTGGAGGGCAGGGAAATGTTGCCTTCCATGTGTGTCTTGCGCACTCACTTCCTTGGACCGTATCATGATGCGCTCCTCACTCCCCTTAGGTGCTTGGTTCGAAACATGGTGAAAGCACTTGAGGAGCAATTTTTTTCTTGATTTTCCATGAAGAGCACGACATTGCCCTGCTCTCCAAGAGGGCAGGGCAGAAAATTGAGCGCCACTTTGTTTTGGAGTGAGGCTCCAGCTTCGAGCCTTGATGGAAGCATTTTGGTTTATTTTCGCTTGTTTTTGGCCCTTAAAGATGCCTCTCGTTTCTGCCTCAATTGTACGCCAAATATGGATTGCTATATATCGTTGGAAAGCTCTGAATGTCAGCTTTCCAACGCAACTGGAAGTACATCAATTGGACGTCTGTAGCTCAAGTTATAGCCCTTTGAAGTAGGCATGGTCATGTTGTGTGCGGCCAGATTTTAACTTAGCGAAAATTCTTGCTTCCAACCTCACTTTGCATCACGATTCTGCCCTGCCCTTGGCAAGAGCAGGGCAGTGTGCGTGCTGGCTGCTTCTTTCTTTCTTTTGGTCATGGGCCACGCTTTTAAAAGCGTGGCCTAAGGCTCCAGAGTGTACCCCAACTTCAAAGTGTACCCCAAAGCTCTTTTTTTCTCCTTTTTTTGTGCTTCTTTGCTTCTTTTTCTTCTTATTTCCTACAAGATTTATAAAATTAAAATATCAAGAAAATATATCATTTAAGTACAAAAAGCATTCAATATTTAAGCACAAATCATCAATTTCTTGTATGAAAAAGCATAGAAAATGGGTATATGATGACATGTCATCAGTTTTCCAAGGACTCGGGAAGAATTTGATGCGGTTTGGTTGGCCATGGATCAACTGACCAAATCCGCTCACTCTTTGCCTATCCGAGTGAACTATTCACTAGAGGAATTGGAAAGTCTATACATTGAGGAGATAAAGAGGTTGCACGGTGTTCCAACAACGATAGTGTTAGATCGAGATTCCCATTTTACGTCAAGGTTTTAGGGAGTTTTTCAAAAAGCTTTCGGTACGAGACTATGTCTCAGCACGACGTATCATCCACAAACTAAAAAACAGTCAGAAAGGACTATTCAGATGTTAGAGGATATGCTAAGGGCATGTGTGTTGGATCAGCCAGGAAGTTTGGACCATTACATGCCGTTGGTAGAGTTTGCGTACAACGACGGGTATTAGGAGAGCAATTAAAATGAGGAAGTTAAATTCGAGATACATTGGACCATTGAAGTGTTGAAGCGAATCGGGCCGATGGCTTATCAAGTGGCCATGCTGCCACATTTGTCTAACCTACATGATGTATTCCATGTGTCACAACTCCATAAGTACACACTGGATGTATCTCATGTGTTAGAGCCTGATCGGTTCAATTGAAGGAGAATTTGACTTTTCAAGCCATGCCGGTAAGAATTGATGATACTAGTGTGAAGAAATTGTGCAGAAAACAGGTTCTATTAGTAAAAGTAGCATGAAGCCAAGCCACAATAGAAGATCACACTTAGGAGATAGAGCTGGAGATGCGGAAGAAATATCTGATGACAAGTCATCATATACCCATTTTTCAAGCTAATTTTACTTGTTTTGTTAGTCTTTATGCACTTTCTTGCATCCTACGTAAGTGATTTGGAAGGGAAATGCATAACTTCTTTAAATCAAACAACCACCATGAAATTAATGATAACTCATGAGGTTTAAGCTAAATTTAATAGATTTTTAATTGATTTATAAGCCTTGTGAATTTAGTGATACTTGGAGTGGTTGTTTTGGTTTATTGTAGGTGAAGAAAAGAAAAAAAAGGAAAAGCGTAGCCTAAGGAAGCGTGGCCCAAGGAGAAGAAAACGTGGCCAAAGGAAGGAAAAGTGTGCCGCATAAATGGAGGAAGCAAGCATTGCCCTCCACAAGGGCACACTGCCCTCTAGGAGGGCAACATAAGGAAACAAGGCTTGGAAGGCAACTCTGCCCTGCCCACCACAAGGGCAGAGCACAAAATTGTGCCTTGGATCAAAGGAAAAAAAACCTTGCCCTGCCCTCCACAAGGGCAGTATCGGGCCTTCATGGAAAATAAATCAAAGGAAAAAGTTCACCCATGCATGCCACAAGAGTCGAACACGGAACAATAAGGAAGCAAGGAACTAGGCCTCATTAGGGTGCCAAGAAAGCCAAGGAAAATGAGTAGCGTGTGTTTCAGCCATGTCTCGAACGCGGGACTTCAGTTTGGAAACACTGCCCTGCCCTCCGCGAGGGCAGGGCAGCATTTTGTTGTGGCACGGCCAGCGCACCAATCTGGCGCACCAAAGCATCATTCGGCAGCACCAGCAGCGCACCAAGGCACCAATCTGGCGCACCAAATTTTTCTGCCCTGCCCTCCGCGAGGGCAGGGCAGCATCCTGTGCACCAAGCTCACACGCCACGCCCGCACCATGGCCGCATGCACCAAATCCTGCCCTGCCCTCCACAAGGGCAGGGCAGCCTCCTGGAAGCAATCCTTCATGGGCCAAAATTAGATTAAAAATCCAATTTAATTCATTTCTTCACCAAATCAAAAGCCCATCCAAATCCCAAGATCCAAGAATAGAAAGTGTATAAATAGGAGCTAGTTTGATGTAATTAAAAAACCTTTTTTTGCTTTGACTTTAAACTTTGAATTTTCCTTTGAACCTTTACTTTTATTTGGAGCTTTTGAAACTTCTCTTGGTGACTTCACTGAGATTTCAGAGAATTGGGGAGGAGAATTGATCTCTCTTCTTCCGCGTTCTTGCTTAGGCACTTTTACTTTTCTTGTTTTGAGTTTTGGGTGTGAAAAATTGAGGAAATTCTGTCTCAATCTCCATTCAAAATCTCTTTACTTCCTTTCTGCACAATTGAGTTCAATTTCAATTTCCTTTGCTGTTTCTTCTTCAATTTCTTGTTAATTGCTTTGTGAACTTGGATCTGGGAAGGCAATTGAGATCTAGGCTTAGCTACCTAGTCTCTGGAGTCCTGAGGTCCCAATTTACTTTTGGTTCTTCTGTGAACCTTTGCTGCACTTAATTTCCTTACTGTTTGAGTTCTAATTGCTTCTAATTCAATTTCTGTTGCAATTCAATTTCTCTTGCTTAAATTCTGAAATCCCTGTCCTCAATTCCCTTTTACATTCAAGCAATTTATAATTCTTGCACTTTAAGTTTCTGCAATTTACATTTCATGCACTTTAAGTTTCAGTCATTTAATTTCTTGTTCTTTAAGATTCAGTTCTTTTACTTTCAGTTTTCTTTAATTTATGCAATTCCACCCTTCCCTCTTTACATTTACTGTCATTTACTTACTGTTGGTTACCAAATACTCAATCAATACTTGATTCGTTTGACTACTCAACCACTAAACTAAAATTGCTCAATCCTTCAATCCCTGTGGGATCGACCTCACTCATGTGAGTTATTATTACTTGATGCGACCCGGTACACTTGTCGGTGAGTTTTGTGTCGGATCGTTTTCCGCACATCAAGTTTTTGGCGCCGTTGCCGGGGATTGAAATAGATTGACAATGATTAAGTGAAGTGGAGGTCTAGATCAAGCACTTTTTCTTTTCTATTTCTCTAACACACTAACTGTTTGTATTTTTGCTTAAACTAACAAAAAAACCCTCACTCTAGCAATAGAAGTGAAGTTTCACTGGTTTTCTGGATCTGTGTTTATTGTTGTGTGTTTGTATGTCAGGTACAGGAAGATCTTCCCCTATCCTCTCTGAACTTGACCAACGGACTCTTCGAAGAATAAGAAGAGCTGAAAGAGGGAAGAACGTTATTGGAGAGGAAGAATCTGAGGAGGAATTCCAAGAAATGGAAGGAGATCCATCAAATCCCAATCAACCAGAAGGAAGAGCCAATAATAACCAACAACAAAGAAGAGTACTGGCTTCCTACACATTTGCAAATGCTAGACACTGTGGGAGTAGCATTCTTCCCCCCAATGTCAATGCAAACAACTTTGAACTAAAGCCACAACTCATCACTTTGGTTCAAAACAACTGTTCTTTTGGAGGAGGACCATTGGAGGATCCAAATCAACACTTATCCACCTTCTTGAGGATTTGTGACACTGTTAAAACCAATGGTGTGCCTCCTGACAGTTACAAGTTGTTGCTCTTTCCATTCTCTCTCAGAGACAAAGCCACTCAATGGCTAGAAACGTTCCCAAAGGAAAGCATCAACACTTGGGATGATTTGGTGAGCAAGTTCCTTGCCAAATTTTATCCCCCTCAAAGAATCATAAGATTGAAGACTGAGGTGCAGACATTCACTCAAATGGAGGCTGAGAATTTATATGAAGCATGGGAAAGATATAAAGCTCTATTGAGGAAATGTCCACCAGAGATGTTTACTGAGTGGGATAAGTTGCAGAACTTCTATGAAGGACTTACTCTGAAGGCTCAAGAAGCACTTGATCACTCAGCTGGAGGCTCATTACAACTCATGAAAACTACAGAGGAAGCTCAAAACCTCATTGATATGGTGGCCAACAACCAATATTTCTTTGCTCATCAAAGACAACGCCAACCATCACAAAGAAGAGGAGTAATGGAGTTGGAAGGAGTTGATTCAATTCTAGCTCAGAACAAGATGATGCAGCAGCAGATTCAACAACAGTTTGAGCAAATGGCCAAAATAATTGATGGCCTGCAAGTAGCAGCAGTGAGCACCACAAGCCAATCATCAACCACATGGGTGCAAAGTGAAGAAACCCAAGAGGAGCAACAGCAAGAGCAAGTCCAATACATGCACAACCAAAATCCTGGAACAAATGAAGTCTATGGTGATACTTACAATCCATCTTGGAAGAACCATCCCAACCTCAGATGGGGAGACAACCACAATCAAAGCCAACAACCATGGCAAAGAAACTCAAGTCAGAACAATTGGAAGAGCACAAACCACAACCCCCAGCCAAACATTAACCAAAACACATACAGAAAACCACAAAATAACTACCCCAATTCTAACCATCACCTACCCAATAACCACCCAACTAACCAAAGCACTTACCATCATCCATCAACACCCCAAAACTAACCCATCTCACAAGAATCTCAGAGGATCACTAATCTAGAGCTGGTCATGGAAAAAATGATGAAGAACCATGAATTGACAACAAAGAATCAAGAAGCTGCCATGAAGAACCTAGAGAGGCAGATTGGACAAATCTCCAAACAGATTTCTGTTGAAAAACCATCAAGCTCACTACCAAGTGACACCACTCCTAACCCAAAGGAAGAATGCAAGGTCGTGCAACTAAGAAGTGGAAAGATATTAGTGGATGGTAACTGGTGCGCGAAATTGTGAACAATACTTTTCACAACTCTCATAATCCCTGGTCATGAACTCCAAAAAACTTGGTGGTTCAATTCCATGGCATTACACAACTTCGCACAACTAACCAGCAAGTGCACTGGGTCGTCCAAGTAATACCTTACGTGAGTAAGGGTCGATCCCACGGAGATTGTTAGCATTGAAGCAAGCTATGGTCATCTTGTAAATCTTAGTCAGGCAAACTCAAATGTATATGATGATGAACGAAAATAACATAAAAGATAAAGATAGTGATACTTATGTATATCATTGGTGTAAGAGCTTCAGACAAGTGTATGAAGATGCCTTCCCTTCCGTCTCTCTGCTTTCCTAGTGCCTTCATCCAATCCTTCTTACTCCTTTCCATGGCAAGCTCGTGTAGGGTTTCACTGTTGTCAGCAGCTACCTCCCATCCTCTCAGTGAAAGCGATTGCATATGTCCTGTCACGGCATAGCGGAATTCAGCTGTCGGTTCTCGGTCAGGCCGGAATAATATCCATTGATACTTTTGCGTCTGTCACTAACGCCCTAGCCTGCTAGGAGTTTGAAGCACGTCACAGTCATTCAGTCATTGAATCCTACTCAGAATACCACAGACAAGGTTAGACCTTCCGGATTCTCTTGAATGCTGCCATCAGTTCTTGCCTATACCACGAAGACTCTGATCTCACGGAATGGCTGGCTCGTTTGTCAGGCGAGCACTCGGTTGTCAGGCGATCAACCATGCATCATGCAATCAGAAATCCAAGAGATATTCACTAAGCCTCAGATGCTTGTAGAACAAGAGTGGTTGTCAGTCACTTTGTTCATGGGTGAGAATGGTGATGGGCGTCAATCATCACCTTCATCATGTTGAAGAACAAGTGATATCTTGGATAAAGAACAAGCGGAATTGAATGGAAGAACAATAGTAGTTGCATTAATACTCGAGGTACAGCAGAGCTCCACACCTTAATCTATGGTGTGTAGAAACTCCACCGTTGAAAATACATAAGAACAAGGTCTAGGCATGGCCGAATGGCCAGCCCCCAATTGATCTAAGAACTAGATGTCCAAAGATGATCAAAGGATCAAAAACAATCCAAAGATCTAAAGATGAAAATACAATAGTAAAAGGTCCTATATATAGAAAACTAGTAGCCTAGGGTGTACAGAGATGAGTAAATGACATAAAAATCCACTTCCGGGCCCACTTGGTGTGTGCTTGGGCTGAGCAATGAAGGAATTTCGTGTAGAGACTTTTTCTGGAGTTAAACGCCAGCTTTTATGCCAGTTTGGGCGTTTAACTCCCATTTTGGTGCCAGTTCCGGCGTTTAACGCTGGAATTTCTTGAGGTGACTTTGAACGCCGGTTTGGGCCATCAAATCTAGGGCAAAGTATGGACTATTATATATTTCTGGAAAGCCCAGGATGTCTACTTTCCAATGCCGTTGAGAGCGCGCCAATTGGGCTTCTGTAGCTCCAGAAAATCCACTTCGAGTGCAGGGAGGTCAGAATCCAACAGCATCTGCAGTCCTTTTCAGTCTCTGAATCAGATTTTTGCTCAGGTCCCTCAATTTCAGCCAGAAAATACCTGAAATCACAGAAAAACACACAAACTCATAGTAAAGTCCAGAAAAGTGAATTTTAACTAAAAACTAATAAAAATATACTAAGAACTCAACTAAAACTACTAAAAACATACTAAAAACAATGCCAAAAAGTGTATAAATTATCCGCTCATCACAACACCAAACTTAAATTGTTGCTTGTCCCCAAGCAACTGAAAATCAAATAAGATAAAAAGAAGAGAATATACTATAGACTCCAAATTATCAATGAAACATAGCTCCAAATTAGATGAGCGGGACTAGTAGCTTTTTGCCTCCAAACAGTTTTGGCATCTCACTTTATCCTTTGAAATTCAGAAAGATTGGCTTCTTTAGGAACTCAGAATCCAGATAGTGTTATTGATTCTCCTAGTTAAGCATGATGATTCTTGAACACAGCTACTTTATGAGTCTTGGCTGTGGCCCAAAGCACTCTGTCTTCCAGTATTACCACCGGATACATACATGCCACAGACACATAATTGGGTGAACCTTTTCAGATTGTGACTCAGCTTTGCTAAAGTCCCCAATCAGAGGTGTCCAGGGTTCTTAAGCACACTCTTATTGCCTTGGATCACAACTTTATTTCTTTCTTTTTCTTTTCTTTTTCTCTTTCTTTTTCGTTTTTTTTTCTTTTTTTTTTTTGTATTCACTGCTTTTTCTTGCTTCAAGAATCATTTTTATGATTTTTCAGATCCTCAGTAACATGTCTCCTTTTTCATCATTCTTTCAATAGCCAACAATTTTAACATTCATGAACAACAAATTCAAAAGACATATGCACTGTTCAAGCATACATTCAGAAAACAAAAAGTATTGTCACCACATCAAACTAATTAAGCTAGTTTTAAAGATGAATTTGAAATCCTGTACTTCTTGTTCTTTTGTAATAAAAACAGTTTTCATTTAAGAAAGGTGATGGATTTCATAGGACATTCATAACTTTAAGGCATAGACACTAAGACACTAATGATCATAAGACACAAACATGGATAAACATAAGCATAAAAATTCGAAAAATAAGAAAATAAAGAACAAGGAGATTAAAGAACGGGTCCACCTTAGTGATAGCGGCTTGTTCTTCCTCTTGAAGGTCTTATGGAGTGCTTGAGCTCCTCAATGTCTCTTCCTTGTCTTTGTTGCTCCTCTCTCATGATTCTTTGATCTTCTCTAATTTCATGGAGGAGGATGGCATGTGCTTCACCCTTAGTTGTCCCATGTTGGAACTTAATTCTCCTAGGGAGGTGTTCAGTTGCTCCCAATAGTCTTGTGGAGGAAAGTGCATCCCTTGAGGTATCTCAGGGATCTCATGATGAGAGGGGTCTCTTGTTTGCTCCATCTTCTTCTTAGTGATGGGCTTGAGGTCATGCCTTCTCAGTTGAACTGGCTTTGGATGCCATAAATGGTTATGGAAAAACAAAAAGCAATGCTTTTACCACACCAAACTTAAAAGGTTTGCTCGTCCTCGAGCAAAAGAAGAAAGAAGAGAGTAGAAGAAGAAGAAATGGAGGAGAGGGAGATGGCTTTGTGGTTCGGCCAAAAGGGGAAGAAGTAGTGGTTTGAATTTGGATGGTGAGGTAAGTGGGGTTTTATGGAGGTGAGTGGTGAAGAGAAAGATGGGATTTGATAGGTGAGGGGTTTGTGGGGATCCTGTGGGGTCCACAGATCCTTAGGTGTCAAGGAAAAGTCATCCCTGCACCAAATGGCACTCAAAATCACGTTTTGAGGCATTTCTGGCGTTAAACGCCGGGCTGGTGCCCATTCCTGGCGTTTAACGCCAGGTTCTAGCCCTTTTCTGGCGTTTAACGCCAGTCTGGTGCCCCTTTCTGGCGTTAAACGCCCAGAATGGTGCCAGACTGGGCGTTAAACGCCCAACTGCTAGCCTCACTGGCGTTTAAACGCCAGTGAGTTCTTCCTCCAGGGTGTGCTGTTTTTCTTCCTGTTTTTCATTCTGTTTTTACTTTTTCAATGGATTTTGTGACTTCTCATGATCATCAACCTACAAAAAACATAAAATAACAAAAGAAAATATATAAAATATAACATTGGGTTGCCTCCCAACAAGCGCTTCTTTAATGTCATTAGCTTGACAGAGGACTCTCATGGAGCCTCAGAAATGCTCAGAACCGTGTTGGAACTTCCCAACACCAAACTTAGAGTTTGATTGTGGCCTCCCAACACCAAACTTAGAGTCTGACTGTGGGGGCTCTGTTTGGCTCTGTTTTGAGAGAAGCTCTTCATGCTTCTTCTCCATGATGACAGAGGGATATCCTTGGGCCTTAAACACCAAGGATTCTTCATTCACTTGAATGATCAACTCTCCTCTATCAATATCAATCACAGCCTTTGCTGTGGCTAGGAAGGGTCTGCCAAGGATGATGGATTCATCCATGCACTTCCCAGTCTCTAGGACTATGAAATCAGTAGGAATGTAATGGTCTTCAACCTTAACCAGAACATCCTCTACAAGTCCATAGGCTTGTTTTCTTGAGTTGTCTGCCATCTCTAGTGAGATTTTTGCAGCTTGCACCTCAAAGATCCCTAATTTCTCCATTACAGAGAGGGGCATGAGGTTTACACTTGACCCCAAGTCACACAAGGCCTTCTTGAAGGTCATGGTGCCTATGGTACAAGGTATAGAAAACTTCCCAGGATCCTGCCTCTTTTGAGGCAATTGCTGCCTAGACAAGTTATCCAGTTCTTTGATGAGCAAAGGGGGTTCATCCTCCCAAGTCTCATTTCCAAATAACCTGTCATTTAGCTTCATGATTGCTCCAAGGTATTTAGCAACTTGCTCTTCAGTGACATACTCATCCTCTTCAGAGGAAGAATACTCATCAGAGCTCATGAAAGGCAGTAGTAAGTCCAAGGGAATCTCTATGGTCTCAGTTTGAGCCTCAGATTCCCAAGGTTCCTCATTGGGGAACTCATTGGAGGCCAGTGGACGTCCAGTGAGGCCTTCCTCAGTGGCGTTCACTGCCTCTTCTTCCTCCCAGAATTCGGCCATATTTATGGCTTTGCACTCTCCTTTTGGATTTTCTTCAGTGTTACTTGGGAGAGTGCTTGGGGGAAGTTCAGTAATTTTCTTGCTCAGCTGACCCACTTGTCCTTCCAAATTCCTAATGGAGGATCTAGTTTCAGTCATGAAACTTTGAGTGGTTTTGATTAGATCAGAGACCATGGTTGCTAAGTCAGAGGTATTCTGCTTAGAGCTCTCTGTCTGTTGCTGAGAAGATGATGGAAAAGGTTTACCATTGTTAAACCTGTTTCTTCCACCATTATTATTGAAACCTTGTTGAGGTCTCTCTTGATTCTTCCATGAGAGATTTGGGTGATTTCTCCATGAAGAATTATAGGTGTTACCATAGGGTTCTCCCAGGTAATTTACCTCTTCCATTGAAGGGTTCTCAGGATCATAAGCTTCTTCCTCAGATGAAGCATCCTTAGTACTGTTTGGTGCATTTTGCATTCCAGACAGACTTTGAGAAATCAGATTGACTTGTTGAGTCAATATTTTATTCTGAGCCAAAATGGCATTCAGAGTGTCAATTTCAAGAACTCCTTTCTTCTGACTAGTCCCATTGTTTACAGGATTCCTTTCAGAAGTGTACATGAATTGGTTATTTGCAACCATTTCAATTAATTCTTGAGCTTCTGCAGGCGTCTTCTTCAGATGAAGAGATCCTCCAGCAGAGCTATCCAAAGACATCTTGGATAGTTCAGAGAGACCATCATAGAGAATACCTATGATGCTCCATTCAGAAAGCATGTCTGAGGGACATTTTCTGATTAATTGTTTGTATCTTTCCCAAGCTTCATAGAGGGATTCTCCATCCTTCTGTCTGAAGGTTTGGACTTCCACTCTAAGCTTACTCCATCTTTGTGGTGGAAAGAACTTTGCCAAGAAGGCATTGACTAGCTTTTCCCAAGAGTCCAGGCTTTCTTTAGGTTGAGAGTCCAACCATATTCTAGCTCTATCTCTTACAGCAAAAGGGAATAGCATCAGTCTATAGACCTCAGGGTTAACCCCATTAGTCTTGACTGTGTCACAGATTTGCAAGAATTCAGCTAAGAACTGATGAGGATCTTCCATTGGAAGTCCATGGAACTTGCAATTCTGTTGCATTAGAGAAACTAATTGAGGCTTAAGCTCAAAGTTGTTTGCTCCAATGGCAGGGATAGAGATGCTTCTCCCATAGAAATCAGGAGTAGGTGCAGTAAAGTCACCCAGCACCTTCCTTGCATTGTTTGCATTGTTGTTGTTTTCGGCTGCCATGCCTTCTTCCTCTTTGAAGAATTCGGTCAGCTTCAACAAGAATGTCTTTGTCTCTGCTCCTGCTCATATGAAAGAGAAGAGAACAAGAAAATATGGAATCCTCTATGTCACAGTATAGAGATTCCTTGAAGTGTCAGAGGAAAAGAAAAATAGAAGAAAAGAAGGTAGAAGAATTCGAACTTGATTAGTTAGAGTTCGAATTGTGCATTAAGAAGGAGTAGTACTCCATAAATAGAAGGATGTGAGAAGGAGGGAAGAGGATTTTCGAAAATTAAGTAAAAGATTTTGAAAACATTTTGAAAAACACTTAATTGATTTTCGAAAACAAGAGTGAGAAAGAGATCAAGTGATTTTTGAAAAAGATTTTGAAATTAGAAATCAAAAAGATTTGATTGAAAACTATTTTGAAAAATATGTGATTAAAAAGATTTGATTGAAAAGTTATGGTTTTAAAAATATGTGATTGAGAAGATATGATTTGAAAACAATTTTAAAAGATTTGATTTGAAAACAATTTGAAAAGATATGATTTTAAAAGAAATATTAATGACTTGCCTAACAAGAAAAGATATGATTCAAACATAAAACCTTTCTTAATAGAAAAGGCAACAATTTTGAGATGTTCAATCAAATCATTAATTGTTAGTAAGTATCTTTTAAAAAGGAAAGAAATTGATTTTGAAAACATTTGATTGAAAAGATTTGATTTGAAAAAGATTTGATTTTGAAAAACTAAAAAAATTGATTTGAAAACAAAATCTTCCCCCTAGCACCATCCTGGCGTTAAACGCCCAGAATGGTATACATTCTGGCGTTTAACGCCCAAAATGCTACCTCTTTGGGCGTTAAACGCCCAACCAGGTGCCCTGGCTGGCGTTTAAACGCCAGTCTGCCTTCTTCACTGGGCATTTTTGAATGCTCAGCTTTTTCTGTATAATTCCTCTGCAGTATGTTCTGAATCTTCAATTCTTTGTATCATTGACTTGAAAAGACACAAATAAAAAATATTTTTGGATTTTTTTAATAATCAAAATGTGACAAGAATCAAATAACAATGCATGCAAGACACCAAACTTAGCAGTTTATGTACTACTGACACTAACAATATGAAAATGCATATGAGACACACAAAATACTTCAAGTCAATAGAATTCAAAGATCAAAACAAAGAAATATATGCATGGATTCGAAAATTATAACAAAAACATGCATTTGACACCAAACTTAGGATGAGACACTAAACTTAAGCAAGAAACATCAAATATTTTTGGTCTTTTTATGATTTTGTAATTTTTTTGTGTTTTTCGAAAATTAAATGGGAAAAGGTATCAAAATTCTTAATGAGAATTCCAGGAATCAGTGCAGTGCTAGTCTGAGACTCCGGTCCAGGAATTAGACATGGCTTCACAGCCAGCCAAGCTTTCAAAGAAAGCTTCGGTCCAAAACACTAGACATGACCAAAGGTCAGCCAAATCTTAGCAGATCACTGCTCCAAGAGCAAAATTGATCAGAATCAACAAGCTCTTGTGGTGATAAGTTGAAACCTCGGTCCAATCAGATTAGACATGGCTTCTCAGCCAGCCAGATTTCAACAAATCATCATGAAACTCTAGAATTCATCTTCAAGAATTTCGAAAAAAAAAATAATACCTAATCTAAGCAACAAGATGAACCGTCAGTTGTCCAGCCTAAACAATCCCGGGCAATAACACCAAAAACTTGATGTTGTTGCCGGATCTTGGCACTGATGTTACCAAAAGCTTGCTCAAAACTTGAACAATCCCTGGCAACGGCGCCAAAAACTTGGTGCGCGAAATTGTGAACAATATTTTTCACAACTCTCATAATCCCTGGTCATGAACTCCAAAAAACTTGGTGGTTCAATTCCATGGCATTACACAACTTCGCACAACTAACCAGCAAGTGCACTGGGTCGTCCAAGTAATACCTTACGTGAGTAAGGGTCGATCCCACGGAGATTGTTAGCATTGAAGCAAGCTATGGTCATCTTGTAAATCTTAGTCAGGCAAACTCAAATGTATATGATGATGAACGAAAATAACATAAAAGATAAAGATAGTGATACTTATGTATATCATTGGTGTAAGAGCTTCAGACAAGTGTATGAAGATGCCTTCCCTTCCGTCTCTCTGCTTTCCTAGTGCCTTCATCCAATCCTTCTTACTCCTTTCCATGGCAAGCTCGTGTAGGGTTTCACTGTTATCAGCAGCTACCTCCCATCCTCTCAGTGAAAGCGATTGCATATGTCCTGTCACGGCATAGCGGAATTCAGCTGTCGGTTCTCGGTCAGGCCGGAATAATATCCATTGATACTTTTGCGTCTGTCACTAACGCCCTAGCCTGCTAGGAGTTTGAAGCACGTCACAGTCATTCAGTCATTGAATTCTACTCAGAATACCACAGACAAGGTTAGACCTTCCGGATTCTCTTGAATGCTGCCATCAGTTCTTGCCTATACCACGAAGACTCTGATCTCACGGAATGGCTGGCTCGTTTGTCAGGCGAGCACTCGGTTGTCAGGCGATCAACCATGCATCATGCAATCAGAAATCCAAGAGATATTCACTAAGCCTCAGATGCTTGTAGAACAAGAGTGGTTGTCAGTCACTTTGTTCATGGGTGAGAATGGTGATGGGCGTCAATCATCACCTTCATCATGTTGAAGAACAAGTGATATCTTGGATAAAGAACAAGCGGAATTGAATGGAAGAACAATAGTAGTTGCATTAATACTCGAGGTACAGCAGAGCTCCACACCTTAATCTATGGTGTGTAGAAACTCCACCGTTGAAAATACATAAGAACAAGGTCTAGGCATGGCCGAATGGCCAGCCCCCAATTGATCTAAGAACTAGATGTCCAAAGATGATCAAAGGATCAAAAACAATCCAAAGATCTAAAGATGAAAATACAATAGTAAAAGGTCCTATATATAGAAAACTAGTAGCCTAGGGTGTACAGAGATGAGTAAATGACATAAAAATCCACTTCCGGGCCCACTTGGTGTGTGCTTGGGCTGAGCAATGAAGGAATTTCGTGTAGAGACTTTTTCTAGAGTTAAACGCCAGCTTTTATGCCAGTTTGGGCGTTTAACTCCCATTTTGGTGCCAGTTCCGGCGTTTAACGCTGGAATTTCTTGAGGTGACTTTGAACGCCGGTTTGGGCCATCAAACTTGGGCAAAGTATGGACTATTATATATTGCTGGAAAGCCCAGGATGTCTACTTTCCAATGCCGTTGAGAGCGCTCCAATTGGGCTTCTGTAGCTCCAGAAAATCCACTTCGAGTGCAGGGAGGTCAGAATCCAACAGCATCTGCAGTCCTTTTCAGTCTCTGAATCAGATTTTTGCTCAGGTCCCTCAATTTCAGCCAGAAAATACCTGAAATCACAGAAAAACACACAAACTCATAGTAAAGTCCAGAAAAGTGAATTTTAACTAAAAACTAATAAAAATATACTAAGAACTCAACTAAAACTACTAAAAACATACTAAAAACAATGCCAAAAAGTGTATAAATTATCCGCTCATCAGTAACCAAGGAGCAACCAAGAAGCTTGTGGAGAACGACAAAGAGCCAACAAAGAATGATGAAGCCATCAACAAGGACATGACAAGCAAGAATGTCCCAGAAAAACTCACAGAGGAAAACAACCAACCACAGAATTTGAAGAAAGGAAAGCAAATCATGGAAGAACCAATTCCAAGACAACTTCAAGGGAAGAAAAGCTTGACATCCCCAATACCTTATCCTCAAAGATTCCACAAAGAGACAAAGGATCAGCATTTCCACAAATTTCTTGAAACTTTCAAGAAGCTGGAAATCAACATACCTTTGGCTGAGGCATTGGAGCAAATGCCTCTGTATGCCAAGTTCTTAAAGGAGCTCATCAACAAGAAGAGAAGTTGGAATGAGAAGGAGACTGTAATGCTTAGTGAAGAATGCAGTGCACTCATCAAAAAGGGACTCCCTCCCAAGCTTGAAGATCCTGGAGGTTTCTTCTTACCCTGCACTATTGGAAACCTATTCATCAACAAGGGGATGTGTGACTTAGGAGCAAGCATAAATCTAATCCCATCTTCTTTAGTAAAGAAGCTTGGCATAAAGGAGGTGAAACCAATACAGATGTCCTTGGAGTTGGTGGACCAATCAGTAGTATATCCTAAAGGGCTGATTGAGAACTTTTTAGTTAAGGTTGACAAGTTCATCTATCCGGCAGATTTTGTGATCCTGGATTCTTCAGAAAATGGAAATGACTCCATAATACTTGGTCGACCATTTTTGGCCACTGCTAGAGCCATTGTGGATATAGAGCAGGGAGAGCTAACCCTCAGGATGCATGAGGAGAGCATCACCTTGAAAGTCTTTCCAGAATTACAAAGGAATGAAGAAACAAGCAAGATAAGTGGTGACTTCCTTCCAAGGCAAGCAACCGACAAGGCAGTAGAACAGAAAAACAAGCATCTGCAAGAAGAAGAAGGAATTCAAAAAGAAGCTGGGATGATAAACAAGAAGGAAGGTGTCACAACCCAAGTCACTGCCAAGAAAGAAAGATAAAAAAGGATGAAAAAGAAGAAAAACAAGAAAAAGGCTTACAAAGGGTGGAAGAATAAGAAAATTCCAACTGAAGGATTTGCCAAAGGTGACAAGGTGCAACTAGTGTATCAACAGCTGGGAACAAAAGATTATTACACTGTCAACTAAATACTTTCTCTTGAGCTTATGGAAATTGAGCATCAAGGCACACAGAGAAAGCTTATAGTGAGAGGTGACAAGTTGAGACATCACCAACATCAACCACCCTAAAGGGAGTTCAATGTCAAGCTAGTGACAATAAAAGAGCGCTTCATGGGAGGCAACCCATGATTTAAGATTTCTGCCTTCTCTTTCATCTAATAAGCTATGATTCCCTTAAGTATGATTTTGAACTTTCATATCTGTTAAATGCAGACATTATTTTAGAGCATAAGGCAGACTTCTAAGTTTGGTGTCCCTGAAGACACACTTAACTTTTGCTTTTCAAAAGAAAGGGGGCTATTCTTAGAACATATGAAAAATCATTTTGATGAAGCATATGATCAAACACTAAGTTTGGTGTCTGCATATGCAACACTGTTCAACAGATCATCTCCCATTCATGAAATCAAAATCACATAGAAAGGGATCATGCATAAATTTTTTTTTTAAATACATCAATTGTGAAGAATGGTTTGCATTGCTAAGCCATCCCCTCAATAAAAGATAAGTTTGGTGTTCACCAACTTTTAGCACCTTTAATTAAGGGACACAATTGACCACGAAAAAAAATATAATGAATAACAATTAAACAAAACAAAACATTTTTTCTTTATTACAAATAAATTGCCAACGACTATATTAATATTCTAAGGCTAGCTGTTTTGGTTCATGCAGGAGAAAAAGATTGAAACAAAAGCAAGGAGGGGCCACGGCTAGGATAGGCTATGGGAGGATGGTCACATGTGCCTAGAAGAATGCGCTCATGGGGAAGCAGAATTTGCATGCATGCATCATCGAACACATAAATGCATGCAGCCAATGGGAAGAGGATCCTCGTCAAAGCCTCAACAATGCATGCAGACCGTCCATTCCATGAACCCCTTAGATGAACAACTCAATTTCAACCCTTCATGAGCACCAACGAGCTCCTTCCTCACTCATTATGGTTTTGTTGGAAAGCTTGAAGAATCCACCTATAAATAGCCGTTGGCACCAAAACGGTTTACACACTCATTCAAGCTACCTTCACATGAAAACCATAATCCCCTCTACTCCCAAAAACCAAAATAATTCCCTTATCTCACACAACAGAACCGAACCAAAACTCATCCCAAACACAACACATACTTCTTCTATTCTCACTTTTCCTTTCTTCTTACCTCAAATCCAATGGCCTCCTCAAGTTCAAAAAGAAGGCCGGGAAAGGAACCTATGGTAGCCGAATCTCCATCATTTGATGCAAACAAATTTAGATCCCATTTCCATGAAGGGAGATATCATAGGTTCATGGAGACAAAGAATGTCATTTATGAGAAAGGCCTTGAGTTGAGAGACGGGGAATACCCCATCATGAGGCAAATTACTAAAGAAAGAAGGTGGGAACTTTTATGTGCTCCTCTTGTTGACATCAGTGCAGTCATGATCAGGGAGTTTTATGCAAATGCTGTAAAAGAAAACAAAGATAGTGTCCCTTACACAAGTTATGTCAGAGGAGTTGAAGTGAGTTTTAGCCCAGCTGCCATCACAAGGGCCCTCAATTTGAGAACCATAACTTATGCAGAGCCCAGTTATGAAGCCAGATTGCAGATGGAAAACAATCCTGATGATATCTTGCAGGGGTTATGTGTGGAGAATACAGATTGGGAAAGAGATTCAAAGGGAGTTCCAAGTCACTTGAGGAGGATAAATCTCACTCCTGTGGCCAAGGGATGGTATGAAATAGTGAGGAGATCTATCCTTCCTACTGGAAACGCCTCTTGGGTCATAATTAAACGAGCACTCTTGACATACTGCATCTTACATGGAGATGAGATCAACCTCGCACAACTCATAGCTGACAGTATTCAAGAGATGGCCAATAGCACAAGCAAATCAAGTGGTCTTGGACATCCGAGTACCATCCTCAGGCTATGTGACAAAGCTGGAGTAATCTTTGAAGATGAGGACACAGAAAAAGTAAAAAAGGGAAAAGGGATCACTAAGAAGAGTATGGAAGGAATAAATGAAGAAGAAGATCCAGAGGGGGTATTAGCTCCCAGACAAAGGAGATCTCAAAGAGAGGAAGGACGAAATCAAGCTCATGATGCCATAGACATGAGCCAGCTACACAGAGCAATAGAAGAGCTATCCCAACAACTCATGCAGACTCAACAAGAGCAAAATCAGGGGTGCCCAGCGCAATATCTAGAGCCCCATCCAAAGTTTAGGGAGCAATATCTGAAAGATAAAGAGGAGAGAGAAGCTTGGCAGCGTCAAATGGAGGAGAAACAAGAGAGATGGCAACAGCAAATGATGACTCAGCAGCAAGAATTTCAAGCACAGATTCTTGAAGGACAAAAAGAGCAATACAAAGAATTCAAAGAATCATATGACAAGCTGTACTTTAGTCAAGCTAAAGCAGGGGAATATAGTCACAACCTGTATCAATGGAAGAATATTCATCACACCATGGGAGAAGTTAGATATGCGCAAAGAATGGAGAATGATGAAAACATGCAAGCAAGGTTGGAGTACTTGACCCATAATTTGCCAACACTCAATCCTCAGATCAAGCCATTTGAGCAATGCCCTGAATTTGAAGCTAAGCAACAAGCAAGGTCTCGTCAATATACGGAGGCAACCTTTAAAAGATTGGAAGACGTTGGGCTCTCAGGAGTCTTAGATTCTGTCTGGGGTAGAAGATGTCCTGGTGAAGAGATCCGAGATTATTCCAAGCTAGGGAAGAGAAAGAAGAAAAAGGGAGAATCAAGCAGCAGCCACGACCAATAGAAGGTGGCAAAGTTCTTTCATTCTCCTTCTTTCACTCTTTCAATAAGGAGAAGCATGTCTGAAACATGATATGCCTCCACTGTTTGTTTCCTTTTTATTTCATTTTCTTGTACTTTCCTTTGTTCAATAAGTAGCTAGAGAAATGATCTGCATAATGCTTGTCATTCATCACTTAGCTTTAATTTTGTTTTGTTTCCCATATGCTTGAATAAAAGAGAATTGTTTGAATTGAAAAGTAAATATCCAATGTTGCATAAGTAGAATGGAAGTTAATGGTGGTGTATGTGTTTGATTAAATGCATAACTCATGAAATAATTGTTGCATAATATCATTCTCATTCAAGTGTGAGTTAGCTTGCTGTTATAAAGATCCTCATCAATAAATAAAAAGCCCTTGAGAACAAAAACAAAAATAAGAAAGAAAAGGAAGAAGAAAAAGCCAAAGTGGCAAGAAAAACAAAGAATAAAGGTTGGACACCAATAGCTTGGACCCTAGGACATATGCCTGTGGTGTTCTTGTACTAAGATATGCTTGGATGAGTAAATTCTGAGGGGTATTTTAAAACCCGGTCACTTAGATCAACTGATTTGGGATGGCCAATTGAAAGTCCACAATAAAGAGCAACTTAGATACAGAACATTTAGTTATCCAAAGAGATGCTGGGCATCAATGATCTTAGGAAGAAATAGTGAGCCATGTGTCTGTGGTGGAAAGATGTTGAGTAAAAGAAAGAAAACAATAAAGCCAAAGGCTACTACTGCAACATTAGACACTAAACCTCCAAAAGAATAAGCTTGTTAAGCATTATAAGAAAGAAAAGTTAGCAAGGGAGTAATTAAATGAGTAAGTCTTATAACAGCAAGTTTAGCAAGCCTTTGATGAAAAATGTATACTATGTAACAGCAAACAATAACTCGAGTTATCATTGTCTGCATAAAGACCCCATAAATCAAGTTCTGCTATATGCCTAATAAGGATATGTGTTCTTTTCTTGTTCATTTCAATTTCTCTCAGTTTTGATGCTTGCTTGGGGACAGGCAAGATTTAAGTTTGGTGTTGTGATGACAAGTCATCATATACCCATTTTTCAAGCTAATTTTACTTGTTTTGTTAGTCTTTATGCACTTTCTTGCATCCTAAGTAAGTGATTTGGAAGGGAAATGCATAACTTCTTTAAATCAAACAACCACTATGAAATTAATGATAACTCATGAGGTTTAAGCTAAATTTAATAGATTTTTAATTGATTTATAAGCCTTGTGAATTTAGTGATACTTGGAGTGGTTGTTTTGGTTTATTGTAGGTGAAGAAAAGAAAAAAAAGGAAAAGCGTAGCCTAAGGAAGCGTGGCCCAAGGTGAAGAAAACGTGGCCAAAGGAAGGAAAAGTGTGCCGCATAATTGGAGGAAGCAAGCATTGCCCTCCACAAGGGCACACTGCCCTCTAGGAGGGCAACATAAGGAAACAAGGCTTGGAAGGCAACTCTGCCCTGCCCACGACAAGGGCAGAGCACAAAATTGTGCCTTGGATCAAAGGAAAAAAAACCTTGCCCTGCCCTCCACAAGGGCAGTATCGGGCCTTCATGGAAAATAAATCAAAGGAAAAAGTTCACCCATGCATGCCACAAGAGTCGAACACGGAACAATAAGGAAGCAAGGAACTAGGCCTCATTAGGGTGCCAAGAAAGCCAAGGAAAATGAGTAGCGTGTGTTTCAGCCATGTCTCGAACGCGGGACTTCAGTTTGGAAACACTGCCCTGCCCTCCGCGAGGGCAGGGCAGCATTTTGTTGTGGCACGGCCAGCGCACCAATCTGGCGCACCAAAGCATCATTCGGCAGCACCAGCAGCGCACCAAGGCACCAATCTGGCGCACCAAATTTTTCTGCCCTGCCCTCCGCGAGGGCAGGGCAGCATCTTGCGCACCAAGCTCACACGCCACACCCGCACCATGGCCGCATGCACCAAATCCTGCCCTGCCCTCCACAAGGGCAGGGCAGCCTCCTGGAAGCAATCCTTCATGGGCCAAAATTAGATTAAAAATCCAATTTAATTCATTTCTTCACCAAATCAAAAGCCCATCCAAATCCCAAGATCCAAAAATAGAAAGTGTATAAATAGGAGCTAGTTTGATGTAATTAAAAAACCTTTTTTTGCTTTGACTTTAAACTTTGAATTTTCCTTTGAACCTTTACTTTTATTTGGAGCTTTTGAAACTTCTCTTGGTGACTTCACTGAGATTTCAGAGAATTGGGGAGGAGAATTGATCTCTCTTCTTCCTCGTTCTTGCTTAGGCACTTTTACTTTTCTTGTTTTGAGTTTTGGGTGTGAAGAATTGAGGAAATTCTGTCTCAATCTCCATTCAAAATCTCTTTAATTCCTTTCTGCACAATTGAGTTCAATTTCAATTTCCTTTGCTGTTTCTTCTTCAATTTCTTGTTAATTGCTTTGTGAACTTGGATCTGGGAAGGCAATTGAGATCTAGGCTTAGCTACCTAGTCTCTGGAGTCCTGAGGTCCCAATTTACTCTTGGTTCATCTGTGAACCTTTGCTGCACTTAATTTCCTTACTGTTTGAGTTCTAATTGCTTCTAATTCAATTTCTGTTGCAATTCAATTTCTCTTGCTTAAATTCTAAAATCCCTGTCCTCAAATCCCTTTTACATTCAAGCAATTTATAATTCTTGCACTTTAAGTTTCTGCAATTTACATTTCTTGCACTTTAAGTTTCAGTCATTTAATTTCTTGCTCTTTAATATTCAGTTCTTTTACTTTCAGTTTTCTTTAATTTCTGCAATTCTACCCTTCCCTCTTTACATTTACTGTCATTTACTTACTGTTGGTTACCAAATACTCAATCAATACTTGATTCGCTTGACTAAATCAACCACTGAACTAAAATTGCTCAATCCTTCAATCCCTGTGGGATCGACCTCACTCATGTGAGTTATTATTACTTGATGCGACCCGGTACACTTGCCGGTGAGTTTTGTGTCGGATCGTTTTCCGCACATCAATATCTCCAGTTATTCTCAAGTAAATCCTAAATTTTGAAGACAAAATTTTTAATTAGGAGGGGAGGATGTAAGAACCAAAAATTTATTAACTGATTAATTGGAATAAAATAATAATTTAATTATCCAAAATAGGTTGGAAAATCTAGAAATATTAATTTGAAAATTTGAAGTTGATATTTGGATTTAATGGAATTTTCCGAGTAGGAAAATATAATCTTCTGTGGAAAATTTGTGTAAAAATGCGTACTGGTAATTTAGCTGGCAGTACTGACTTAAGTCTATCTGGTATTGCATATGAGAAAATAAAACTACAAAAATACTTAGAAAAATATTTAGAATAGAAAATTGGTCACTTATTCTAAAGGTTTTGGCTCGAAGTTGTGTCAAACAAACCAAAAATACAAACCGGTTGGACCGAACCCAAGTTGGACCCAAGCCCAACATATATATACTTCATTAATGAGCAGTCAGCTCATTTTATTCAGCAAGCGAGAGAGGGCAGTGTCAGAAGAGAAGAGGAGGTGAGGGTTCCACAATTCGTCATCACTTTCTTTCGATCATATCTTGAGCTACGAAGCTCCGATCGATGTACTATTTGTGGCTATGCAAAGCTGTCATCGAGCTCTTCAATTTTATCTAAACAAAATGGTAAGAAGCTTTTAATTTCTTACCCAGTTCTCTGTCCTAATAGATTTCAAATTTTTAGATTTAGTTATCGATGTAATTGTGTGATTTTAGTTGTTTAGGTGTGATCTAGCATTAGATTATTATTGGGTTTTGCCCCAAATACCGTTGGGTGAGGTAAGCTACTTCGAAATCCTTATGTTTTAATGTAATTGTGAGTCTTAGTGATAAATTTTGGCAATTTATATGCATATAGCTTGAATTCTTATTTATTGGAAATAATTTGGTGTATTGGAGTGTTTGATTAAGCTTGGTGGCTGTGTTTTGGTGTTTCGTGCTTGGGAGAAAATTGGTTAATGTATGTTTTCGATTTTCTTTAGTTAATATATAATGTTGCGTGAGACTTAGGGTAGTTACCTTAAGATAAGTTGAATTTGTATGAATGATTGCATTGTAGTTGAGAATTGTCAATGTGTGTGGTATAAGAATGTTGAAAATCGAGATTGATGATGAATAATAATGAGCATGTGAATGAATATGATGATGATTATTGATGTTGATGAGAATTGAAGGAAATTAATGAGTATTGAATGATAGATATTGATGATCATGAGAATTGATGTGAATCTTGATGCGCATGTGAAGGAAATTGGAGTATAATGAATATGATGATGATTATTGATGTTGATAAGGATTGATAGAAATTGATGAATATTGAATGGTAGATTTTAATGATGATGATAAGGATTGATGTGATTTAAGTTGAATTGTGTAAATTGTTGAATAAGTTGATGAGGTGAGAATTGAATGATGTAGGTGTTAGAATGCTTGAAAAATGATTGAAGATTATTTTGGTAGGGAATTGGGTATGGTTGATTTCTTTTGGTTTGAGTGTTTTGAAAACTAGAGGATTTTGTAAGTTTTGGTAAAACCTATTTTTGACAAACTTCAACGAGCCATAACTTGCCTTCCGGAACTACAAATTTAGTGAAACTTGTTTTGAATGAAAATTGGATTCGTAAATTTTATGTTGTTGTAAGAATGGATGGAAAAAATGATGTTTAAAAAAGAAATTATGCGCATTTGAAGTTTGGTATAAAAACTGAATTCTGCAGCAAGACAGCCTTTCTAAAAAATTGAAGGCAAGCGTACACGGAACAGGCCATACGTACACGGAAATGGGTCTCTGCCCAGTACCCATGCGTACGCGGCACTGGCATTCATATGTCAAAATGACATTTTTACACTCACGCGTACATGACCAGTGGTATTCGTACACGGGAACCCTTTTCTGTTTCGGGTACTCACGTACGTAGATGATGCTTGTGTAAGCAACAATGCCAATTTAACACTCATGCATACGCGAGAACAAACATGCGTACGCATGACCCCTGTTTTGTTGAAAATGTGATTTTTTAAGTTTTAAAGTGTACCTCTTACTTTCTAAACCTCCATAATTGTTAATTAAGGCCCCTAGCTAGTATTTGGGTTTTAAGACTAATGAGGGTGATTTGAGTATCTTAAAAAGGGTATTTTCTATTATAAGTTTAGAGATGGTGACTTAAGTTTGTAACTTGCTAGAGATGGAATGACTAGAGTGGGTTGGTGATGCATGTGCATCAGTTGTGTTTTTCTATGCCTTTTTCTATAAGAAATAAATGCATAACGCTTAATTATAGAGTGTTTTGATGCTTAAGTTGAATATTGCTTTGATTTTTTATTTGATGAATTTAGTAGAAAATAATAAGAAAAGAAGCAAAAAGTACAAAACAAACTGAAAAGAAGTAAAGAAAAATTTTTGGTACGCTTTGAAGTTTAAGAAGCACTTTAGAGCAAGCGTGGCCCTTGAAGAAAGTGTCATGCATGAAACACGAAGAAAGAACCAAGGAAGCCTGCGTCAAATTAGCATTAAATTAGGTTAAAGAGAAATTGAGTCACCAAGAGATTGGGGTTTAATTACTAATGATTTTCCATAAAAGAATCATTGCATGATTAGAATGGAAATTGAAAAGTATTGATTCAGACGATTAACATCTCTGAAAACCTTATCTTTCTCAAATATATATATATATTTTTTCTAAACTCACAATTTGCTTCTGTTTTGCTTCATTCAATTTCTGTTTATGATTAATTGCTTTCAAAATCCTAAATCATTAGCCTGACTAGATTAATCAATTGATTTTGCTTTCTTGATCTGTTAATCCTCATGGGATCGACACTCAATCACCTGAGTTTATTACTTGATACAAGCCGGTGTACTTGCCAGTATTTTGTGGATTGCAAAATCCGCATTAGTTGGCGAAGTGTTGTATTGAGGATACATAAAGAATTGAATGTGAATAAGAAATGATTAATAACAATGATCATTGAGATTTTGAACAACACTTGATAGATATACTATGATTGGTAAGTCGCTATGCGCCTGGAAAGGATGGAGATTGGATCCTGTTTGTCGAACGCTGACATAGGGCTGTGGCAGTCTCCTGCTTACATTGAGATGTGAAGACTGAGGCAATCTCTCGCTCACATAACCTTTCCTTTCATAAGAGTGAACTCGGACACTATAACCCAAAAAAGTGAGCCGAGCACTATATCACAGGAGTGCGCAGAATAGTGAGTGGGGCACTATATCCCAGGGTTGAAAGTGAGTTGAGCACTATATCCCAGGGGTGCACAAAGTGAGGCGGGCACTATATCCCAAGGGCATGGCAGAAAGGCAACATTCGAAAGGATGTGTTGGGTTTGTAGTTGAACCGACAAGTGATATCACTGGCAATAGGATAAGCATTCATTTTATGCATTTACTATGTGATTTTTTGCTTTGATTAATTGCATTATGCCTAATTGAATAACATGTTTAATTGCTAAATGAATTACTTGCTGTATATGAACTCTTCTTGTGATTTACTTGTCTATATTACTTGTGTTTTATTAGGATTGAGGAGGTTCGGTAGGCGGTGGCGATGGGATTGCTTAAAAGATAGGTTGGTGGAGGCTGTGGGACAGCAGTGACGGTTATAGTAGAAATTCCTGAAGTTATATTACCCTGATTATGGTTTAATTAACATATTTTGTTAAGCTTGAATATTTATGCTTGTGAGAAGTTCTAGGATTGCCTTTAGCTTCCCAAAACCTTATATCTTATCTATTGGATATTGTTACCATATTGAAAACCCCTAGTTCTCATAACATATGTTGTTATTATTTTTCTGATGCAAGTCGAAACCCACCTCAGTGAGTTTGCAGATGGTGACGGAACAGAGGTTGGATCAACTTTTGTTTTGATTTACTTGTGTATTCTCTCACTTTTGTATATTTTGTTACCTCAGAGACTTGAATTTCAGAACCTTTGAGAGATAGGATATGGTTGTTTTTATCTTAAGACTCTGATGTATCTTTTGTAAACTAGTCAGCCCAAACTCCAGGGTTGTGGCTATTTCTTAGAAACCCCCTAAGCTTAGATGACCCGATTTATGGTTTAAGTCCTTTATTTTTTTATTGATGTTAAGCTTGAATATCCATATGTGATGTGAAGTTCTAGGATTGCCTTCGGCATCTCGGAGTCTTACATCTTACATCATTGGGCACTGTTACCATACTGAGAACCTCTAGTTCTCATACCATATTTCTGTTGTGTTTTTCAGACGCAGGTCGCAACCCACCTCGTTGAGTTGTTTGGTTGGTGACAGAAGCGAAGGATCTGGATAACTTTTGAGTCTCTTTGATTTATTTTGTTTATTTATATATATCTCTCACTTTTGTATTTTTATTTTGGCCTAGAGGCTTGTATTAGAGAGAGAACAAAACTTGTATAAGCCATTTTAAACTTCAGTTCCTCCTTATCTGTATATTTGGCTAGTGATGACAAGTCATCATATACCCATTTTTCAAGCTAATTTCACTTGTTTTGTTAGCATTTATACACTTTCTTGCATCCTAAGTAAGTGATTTGGAATGAAAATGCATAACTTCTTTAAATCAAGCAACCACCATGAAATTAATGTTAAATCATAAGGTTTAAGCTAATTTTAATTGAATTTTAATTGATTTATAAGCCTTATGAATTTAGTGATACTTGGAGTGGTTGTTTTGGTTTATTGTAGGTGAAGAAAAGAATAAAAGAGAAAAGCGTGGCTTAAGAAAGCGTGACCAAAGGAGAAGAAAGTGTGGTCAAAGGAAGGAAAAGTGTGCCGCATGCAATGGGGGAGGCAAGCATTGCCCTCCACAAGGGCACACTGCCCTCTAGGAGGGCAACATAAGGGAACAAGGCAAAGAAGGCAACTCTGCCTTGCCCACTACAAGGGCAGAGCACAAATTTGTGCCTTGGAATCAAGAAGAAGAAAATGTTGCCCTGCCCTCCACAAGGGCAGTATCGGGCTCACCAAGGAAGAAAATCAAAGGAAAAATGCCTATGATGCTTGCCACAAGAGTTGAACACGGGACCATGAGGAAGCAAGGAACTAAGGTCCATTACCGTGCCAAGAAACCAAGGAAAATGATTGAGCGTGTGTTTCTGCCCGGATTCGAACGCGGGACTTCATTTTGGAAACACTGCCCTGCCCTCCGCGAGGGCAGGGCAGCATTTTGTTGGTGCATGAATCTGGCGCACCAAGGGACATTTCTGGCGCACCAAATCACTATCCTGGCAGCACCAGCGCGCACCACAGCACGATCCTGGCAGCACCATATTTTTCTGCCCTGCCCTCCGCGCGGGCAGGGCAGCATTCTGCGCACCAAGCCTGTACCACGCCGCACCAACAACGCACCAAACACCAAATCCTACCCTGCCCTCCGCAAGGGCAGGGCAGCCTCCTGGAAGCAACTTCTCATGGGCCAAAAATTGAATTAAAAATCCAGTTCAATTCAATTCTTCACCAAATCAAAAGCCCATCCAAATCCCAAGATCCAAGAATAGAAAGGGTATAAATAGGAGTTAGTTTGATGTAATTAGGACCTTTACTTTCACTTTTGAACTTTGGATATTTACCTTTTACTTGATTTTTGAATTTCATACTTCCTTTGGAGCTTGGAATTCTGCAAATTCTCTTGGTGACTTCACTGAGAATTCAGAGAATTAGGGAGGAGAATTGATCTCTCTTCTTCCTCGTTCTTACCTGAGCACTTTTATTTTTCTTGTTTTGAGTCTTGGGTGTGAAGAGTTGAGGAACTTCTGTCTCAACCCCCATTCCAAAATCTCTTTAATTCTTTTCTGCATAATTAAATTGAATTTCAATTTCCTTTACTGCTTCTTCTTAAATTTCTTGTCAATTGCTTTGTGAACTTGGATCTAGGAAGGTAATTGAGATCTAGGCTCTGCTACCTAGTCTCTTGAATCCTGAGATCCCAATTTACTTTTGGTTTTTCTGTGAACCTCTGCTGCACTTTAATTTCCATCTCTGTTTGAACTTTAGTTTATTCCAATTCATCTTCTACTTAATTAATTGTTGCAATTTACTTTCTCTTTGTTTAGATTCTGCAATCCCAGTCCTCAAATCCCTTTTACATTCAAGCAATTTACATTTCTTGCCATTTAAGTTACTGCTATTTACATTTCTTGCACTTTAAGTTTCAGTCATTTACTTTCTTTTTCTTTAAGATTCTGCAAGTTTACTTTCCTGCTCTTTAATTTACTGCAATTTGCCCTTCCCCCTTTACATTTACTGTCATTTACTTCCTGTTAAACACAAATCACTCAACCAACACTTGATTCGCTTGACTAAACCAACCACTAAACTAAAATTGCTCAATCCTTCAATCCCTGTGGGATCGACCTCACTCATGTGAGTTATTATTACTTGATGCGACCCGGTACACTTGCCGGTGAGTTTTGTGTCAGATCGTTTTCCGCACATCAAGTTTTTGGCGCCGTTGCCGGGGATTGAAATAGATTGACAATGATTAAGTGAAGTGGAGGTCTAGATTAAGCACTTTTTCTCTTCTGTTTTTCTAACACACTAACTGTTTGAATTTTTGCTTAAACTAACTAAAACCTCATTCTAGCAATAGATTGAAGTTTTATTGATTTTCTGGGTCTGTGTGTTTATTGTTGTTTGTTTGTATGTCAGGTACAGGAAGATCTTCACCTGTCCTCTCTGAAATTGACCAAAGAACTCTTCGAAGAATAAGAAGAGCTGAAAGAGGAAAGAACGTTATTGGAGAGGAAGAATCTGAGGAGGAATTCCAAGAGATGGAAGGAGATCTCAATCAACCAGGAGAAGGAGCCAACAATAACCAACAACAACGAAGAGTCTTGGCTTCATACACATTTGCAAATGCTAGACACTGTGGGAGTAGCATTCTTCCCCCCAATGTCAATGCAAACAACTTTGAATTAAAGCCACAACTCATCACTTTGGTTCAAAACAACTGTTCCTTTGGAGGAGGACCATTGGAGGACCCAAATCAACACTTATCCACCTTCTTGAGGATTTGTGACACTGTTAAAACCAATGGTGTGCCCCCTGACAGTTACAAGTTGTTGCTCTTTCCATTTTCTCTCAGAGACAAAGCCACTCAATGGCTAGAAATGTTCCCAAAGGAAAGCATCAACACTTGGGATGACTTGGTGAGCAAGTTCCTTGCCAAATTTTATCCCCCTCAAAGAATCATAAGATTGAAGACTGAGGTGCAGACATTCACTCAAATGGAGGCTGAGAATTTATATAAAGCATGGGAAAGATATAAAGCTCTATTGAGAAAGTGTCCACCAGAGATGTTTACTGAATGGGATAAGTTACAAAACTTCTACGAAGGACTCACTCTAAAGGCTCAAGAAGCACTTGATCACTTAGCCGGAGGCTCATTACAACTCATGAAAACCACAGAGGAAGCTCAAAACCTCATTGATATGGTGGCCAGTAACCAATATTTCTTTGCTCATCAAAGACAACGCCAACCATCACAGAGAAGAGGAGTAATGGAGTTAGAAGGAGTGGATTCAATTCTAGCTCAGAACAAGATGATGCAGCAGCAGATTCAACAACAGTTTGAGCAAATGGCCAAAAGAATTGATGGCTTGCAAGTGGCAGCAGTGAGCACCACAAGCCAACCACCAACCACTTGGGTGCAAAGTGAAGAAACTCAAGAGGAGCAACAGCAAGAGCAAGTCCAATACATGCACAACCAAAATCCTGGAACAAATGAAGTTTATGGTGATACTTACAATCCATCTTGGAAGAACCATCCCAACCTCAGATGGGGAGACAACCACAATCAAAACCAACAATCATGGCAAAGGAACTCAAGTCAGAACAATTGGAAAAACACAAACCATAACCCCCAGCCAAACACTAACCAAAACACATACAGAAAACCACAAAACAACTACCCCAATTCTAACCATCACCTATCCAATAACCACCCAACTAACCAAAGCACTTACCATCATCCATCAACACCCCAAAATCAACCAATCTCACAAGACTCTCAGAGGATCACTAATCTAGAGCTGCTCATGGAGAAAATGATGAAGAACCAAGAATTGACAACAAAGAACCAAGAAGCTTCCATGAAGAACCTAGAGAGGCAGATTGGACAAATCTCCAAACAGATTTCTATTGAAAAACCATCAAGCTCACTACCTAGTGACACCATTCCCAACCCAAAGGAAGAATGCAAGGTCGTGCAACTAAGAAGTGGAAAAGTGTTATTGGATGGCAACCAAGGAGCAACCAAGAACAATGACAATGAGCCAGCAAAGAATGATGAAGCCATCAACAAGGACATGATAAACAAGAACGTCCCAGGAGAACTCACAGAAGAAAATAACCAACCACAAAATTTGAAGAAGGGAAAGCAGATCATGGAAGAACCAATCCCAAGACAACTTCAAGGAGAGAAAAACTTGACACCCCCAATACCTTATCCACAAAGATTCCACAAAGAAACAAAGGATTACCACTTCCACAAATTTCTTGAGACTTTCAAGAAGCTGGAAATCAACATACCTTTTGTTGAGGCATTGGAGCAAATGCCCCTGTATGCCAAGTTCTTGAAGGAGCTCATCAACAAGAAGAGAAGTTGGAATGAGAAGGAGACTGTAATGCTTAGTGAAGAATGCAGTGCACTCATCAGAAAGGGACTCCCTCCCAAGCTTGAAGATCCTGGAGGTTTCTTCCTACCCTGCACTATTGGAAACCTATTCATCAACAAGGGGCTGTGTGACTTAGGAGCAAGCATAAATCTAATCCCATCTTCTTTAGTGAAAAAGCTTGGCATAGAGGAGGTGAAACCAATACAGATATCCTTGGAATTGGTGGATCAATCAGTAGTATATCCTAAAGGACTGATTGAGAACCTTTTAGTTAAGGTTGACAAGTTCATCTATCCGGCAGATTTTGTGATCTTGGATTCTTCAGAAAATGGAAATGACTCCATAATACTTGGTCGACCATTTCTAGCCACTGCTATAGCCATTGTGGATATAGAGCAAGGAGAGTTAACTCTCAGAATGCATGAGGAGAGCATCACCTTGAAAGTTTTTCCAGAATTACAAAGGAATGAAGAAGCAAGCAAGACAAGTGGTGACTTCCTTCCAAAGCAAACAACCTACAAGGCAGTAGAACAGGAAAACAAGCATCCACAGAAAGAAAAAGGAATTCAAAAAGAAGCTGAGATAATAAACAAAAAGGAAGGCAACACAACTCAAGTCACTGTCAAGGGAAGCATATCAACAAGGAAGAAAAAGAAGAAAAACAAGAAAAAGGCCTACAAAGGGTGGAAGAACAAGAAAATCCCAACAGAAGGATTTGCCAAAGGTGACAAGGTGCAACTAGTGTATCAACAGCTGGGAACAAAGGATTATTACACTGTCAACCAAGTACTCTCTCTTGAGCACATTGAAATTGAGCATCAAGGAACACAGAGAAAGCTTACAGTGAGAGGCGACAAGTTGAGACATCACCAACATCAGCCACCTTAAAGGGAGTTCAATGTCAAGCTAGTGACAATAAAAGAGCGCTTCATGGGAGGCAACCCATGATTTAAAATTTCTGTCTTCTCTTTAATAAGCTATGATTTCCTGAGTATGATTTTGAACTTTCATATTTGATAAATGCACATTTTAGAGCATAAGTCAGACTTCTAAGTTTGGTGTCTCTTAAGGCACACTTAATTTTTGCTTTTCAAAAAGAAAGGGAGCTATTCTTAGAACATATGCATAATTCTTTTTGATAAAGCATAGGACCAAACACTAAGTTTGGTGTCTGCATGTGTAACAATGTTCAGAAGATCATTTCCCCAATCATGAAATCAAAACCATACAGAATGGGATCATGCATCAAATAATTTCTTTAAAAATATATCAATTGTGAAGAATGGTTTGCATTGCTAAGCCACCCCCTCAATAAAAGATAAGTTTGGTGTTCACCAACTTTTAGCATCTTTAATTAAGGGACACAATTGACCATTAAAAATTTTTTTTAAAATAATAATAAACAAAACAAAACAATTCTTTTCCTTTAATACAAATCAATTGTCAACGACTATATTGATGATCTAAGGCTAGTTGTTTTGGTTCATGCAGGAGAAGAAGATTGAGACAAAAGCAAGGAGGGGCCACGGCTAGGATCAGCTATGAGAGGATGGTCACATGTGCCTAGAAGAACGCGCTTATGGGGAACAGAATTTGCATGCATGCAACATTGAACACCTAAATGCATGCAGCCAATGGGAGAAGGATCCTCGTCAAAGCCTCAACAATACATGCAGGCCGTCCATTTCATGCATTCCTTGGATGAACAACTCAATCTTAACCATTCATGAGCATCAACGAGTTCCTCTCTCTCTCATTATGGTTTTCTTGGAAAGCTTGAAGAATTCACTTATAAATAGCCGTTGGCACCAACACGGTATACACACTCTCATTCAAGCCATTTTCATATGAAAGCCATAATCTCTTCCACTTCCAAAATCAACATAATCCCCTTATCTCACACAACAAAACCGAACCAAAACTCATCCCAAATACAACACACACCTCTTCTATTCTCACTCTTTCTTTCTTCTTATCTCAAATCCGATGGCCTGCTCAAGTTCAAAAAGAAGGCCGGGAAAGGAACCTATGGTAGCCGAACCTCCATCCTTTGATGCAACCAAATTTAGATCCCAATTCCATGAAGGGAGATATTGATGCCAAGGCATCTTAGGCTAGTTTCACTAGCATTTTTCTGTTAGTTTCAGTTGTTTTATGCATTTTCTTGAGCTTAAAGTAACCAAGAATGGTTAAATGAATAACAAAGCAATGAACCATCCAAACAGTATGATTTTGATGCAAATTCCATGAGTTTTTAGTTATATTACTTGAATGCTATGAATGGAAGATTTCTCATGAAATTTTGCAAGACTTTGATGCAGTTGTTTGGATGATTTCAGGGAAGAAGAGGCTAGGCAAGGAAGCAACAAAATCAATAAAGGAAGCTTGAATATCACATGTGGAGTTTAAGTTCCAGTTTAAGCTTAAACTGGAACTTAAACTGCCAAGCCATATAATGCTGAGAACTATTAGTGGCGTTTAAGCTCCAGTTTAAGCTTAAACTGGAGCTTAAACGCCAAAATCATGAAAGCTGAGGAAAAGCTGAAAGTGGCGTTTAACCTCCAGTTTAACCTTAAACTGGAAGTTAAACGCCAGAAATGAGAAATGCACCAGGGAGCCATTTCCACGTTTAAGCTCCAGTTTAACCTTAAACTGGAGCTTAAACGTGTTCGACCATTCTCCTCCAGGGTTGCTTTCTTCATTTCCACGTTTAAGCTCCAGTTTAACCTTAAACTAGAGCTTAAACGTGTTCGACCATTCTCCTCCAGGGTTGCCTTCTTCATTTCCACGTTTAAGCTCCAGTTTAAGCTTAAACTGGAGCTTAAACGTGTTCGACAATTCCACACTCCAGGATTGCCTTCTTCCATTTCCACGTTTAAGCTTCAGTTTAACCTTAAACTGAAGCTTAAACGTGCTTGAGTTATACCACCTCCAGGAGTCTCCAACGTTTAATTTGCAGTTTAAGCTTAAACTGCAACTTAAACGCCACTATTTGAAAAGGTTTCTGGGCCAAAGATATTGCAGTTTAAGTTAGCATTTGAGCACAAACATTAACTTAAACGTACTCTGGTATGAAACCCAATTGAATATCATGGTTTATGGGATTGGGCCTGAAGAATTGATGAGTCTGGAATTTCAATTTGTTGAGTCATGTGTCATTACTTGATTATCACTAAGTTGGCTCAATGAATGTTACAGAATTGGATCAGCAGCCTCATCAAGATTATGGATCATAAACCCAAAGCAAAAGGAAATCAGGGAAAGGCCTCAAAGCCCAAGAAACACAACAAAAGCTCAATTTAGAAAGTGTATAAATAGGATAGAATTTAAGTTAGTTAGAGGACTTTTGGATCATTTTTCTAGTTTTCATACTTTTTTGGAATTGAATTCAGAGCTATGACTCACTAAACCCCCTTTCATTGGGTTAGGGAGCTCTATTATAATTCAATGAATCAATAATAGTTTTTATCTTCTTCTTCAATCTTTTCTCTTGAATTTTGTTAGAAAGCTTCTCGATCTAATTCCATTGGTTAGTTGTCTTGGGAAAGAAACTATCCATAATTGGAATCCTTCGGAACCTTGGGAAAGGAATGGAGGATTCATGCTAGAGAAGCTTTCTCACAGTGAATTGGATTGGGGTTTGGATGGATATTGTGACATGTAATCCTACCAAATTGTGGTTCATGAAACTGTGTGGTATAATCAGTGATCGAGCATCATCTCTTCTTATGAACATTTAAACCAAGGGATTGGGAATTTGTTTGTTTTTAGAGAGAATTGGTGAGCCAAGGGATTGGGATCCAATCATATAAGATTGCCAAGCAAAATTCAATGAACGCATTGGTTGAGGAAGGGATAAAAATGTCTTGATTCGGAGATCTCAATACCTCCTGAAACCCAATGAATTCCCCATTTCTGATCTACCACTTTCTCTTTACATTCTGCAATTAAATTCATGCAATCACCCCGATCCCCTTTTTAATTTCAGCAATTTAGCTTCTCGCTCTTTAATTCATGCAAATTTAAGATTCCGCAATTTCAATTCCTTGCCATTTACGTTTCCCGCCAATTTTACATTCCGCAATTCTCATCTAAATCTTGATTCCGCTCAACTAGAACACACTTATAATCCGAATTGCTCACTCAACCAATCCTTGTGGGATTCGACCTCACTCTATTGTGAGTTTTTACTTGACGATAACCGGTGCACTTGCCGGAAGGAATTTTTGCCGATCGTGCAATTTCCTAAAACTGAAAGTCATCAAGTTTATGGCGCCGTTGCCGGGGATTGGTTTTCGATTGACAATTCTCAAATTGGAAGTTAACTAGATTGAGCATTTTTCTTGTTTTGTTAATTCAGTTCAAGTTACTTGTTGAATTTTAATTTCTGCACTCTGTTACTTGCTTTCTTTCTTTATGCCTTTAAATTCAAGCAACTAACTCACTGACTCACTAACTATTTGAATTAATTCCTCAACTGCTCTAACCATACTCTTCCATTAACCAAGAGTATTTCACTTGTTTGTTGCCTGTGCTGTGTTCTTGTATGACAGGTAGGAGAGGAGAGACATCAACTCCTCCATATACCGAACCAGGGAGGACCCTTCATAAACTTAGAAGGGAAGCAAGAGGGAAGAGAGTACTGGGAGAAGAAGAATCTGAAGGAGAATCTGAGGACAATTTTGAGGAAGCTCTAGATCTCAACATGGATAGAGAAGTTCACAACCATGAGAGAGCTGATGGAAACAATGCCATTCCCGAGAGGAGGGTTCTTGGTTCATACATAAACCCAACCTCTGGGAATTGTGGTAGCAGCATTCAGAAACCACCCATTCAGGCCAACAATTTTGAACTCAAACCACAGCTAATATCACTGGTGGAGAATCATTGTTCATTTGGTGGGAGTGCTAATGAAGATCCAAACCAACATCTCACAAAATTCCTGAGAATTTGCGACACTGTGAAGTCCAATGGAGTCCAGGAAGATGCCTATAAACTGCTCTTGTTCCCATTTTCACTTAGGGACAAGGCAGCTAAGTGGCTGGAATCATTCCCAAGGGGGAGCCTAACAACCTGGGATGAGGTGGAAAGCAAGTTTCTGGCACGTTTCTACCCCCCACAAAAGGTCAAGAGGCTTCGATCTGAGGTTCAGACTTTTAGACAACAAGATGGTGAAACTCTCTACGAGGCATGGGAGAGGTTCAAGGATTTGACAAGGAAATGCCCACCAGACATGTTCCATGACTGGGTGCAATTGCATATTTTCTATGATGGACTTTCTTATGAATCAAGGAAGGCTATAGACCATTCATCAGGAGGTTCATTGAACAGGAAAAAGACTGTGGAAGAAGCCATTGAAGTGATTGAGACAGTGGCTGAGAATGAGTACTACTATGCTTCAGAGAGACACAATACTAAGGGAGTCATGGAGCTGAACCATGTTGATACAATTCTAGCCCAAAATAAGGTGTTTGCCAAGCAACTAGCAGAGCTCACCAGGAAATTAGAAACAAATCAAGTGGCTGCAATACACACACAAGATCAAGAGGAAGTAAGCACTGAAGGAGGTGATTGGGAAGAGGCCAACTATGTGGGAAATCAACAAAGGCAGCCATATGATCCACATTCCAACACTTACAACCCAGGCTGGAAAAACCACCCAAACTTTGGGTGGGGAAACCAGCAAACCCAACCACAAAACCACAAAACTTACAACCCCAACCAACATAACAATTCCACATACCAAAACTCCAACCAAAGATCATACCAAGCCACACAAAACACTTACTCCCAACCACCATATCATGGCCAAAATAATCAACCTGCCCAACCTAATCCGAACCAACAATTTCAAGATCAATTAAACAGGATAGAAGGAATACTTGCAACCATGGGTCAGGACATAAGTAAGTTGAAAAGCTTTAGGGATGATGTGAGATCTACCTTAAGGAACCATGGTGAAAAACTCAAGAGGATGGAGTCTCGAGTAGGAGAGCTATCTCAACAGGCCCCCAAGTCAACTGCAGTGTTCCCCAGTGACACAGAAAAGAATCCTAAAGGGGAACAAAAGGGAGTGAGATGGGAAGAATGCAAGGCCATCACCATATTGAAGGAAGTCTCAGAAGAAGAAGGAATCAGACCCTCAGAACAGGAGCCAGAAATCTTGAAGGAAGGTGTGGAAGAAGCTAAGCAGGAAAGTGAAACTGAGCAAGCCAAGGAACTGCAAAATAAAGGCATGCTGGAAACATACCAACCAAAAGCACCATTTCCTCAGAGGTTAGGAGGAGGTGAAAAAGGGAAAACATATTCAAGGTTTTTAGAGACATTTAAGTCTCTCCATATCAATATTCCCTTTCTTGAGATTCTCCAGCAGATGCCTACACATATCAAGTATTTGAAGGAATTGCTGAGCAAGAAAAGAGTTTTGAAGGGAGGACAAACTGTAATAATGAACAAAGAATGCAGTGCACTCATCAAGAAGGACATAGTCTCTAAGAAAACAGACCCAGGAAGTTTTCATATCCCCTGCATCATAGGGGAAACAAAAATTGACAGAGGATTCTGTGATCTAGGAGCTAGCATAAATGTGATGCCTCTGACTCTTATGAAGAGGCTACAACTGAATGAGGTGAGATCCACTGATGTAATCATACAACTGGCTGACAAAACTCAGAAGCAAGCTGAAGGGTGGTGCACGAAATTGTCATCAATACTTTTCACAGCTCAAATAATCCCCGGTAATGGCTCTAAAGACTTGGTGCTCAATACCATGGCATAAACACAACTTCGCACAACTAACCAGCAAGTGCACTGGGTCGTCCAAGTAATACCTTACGTGAGTAAGGGTCGATCCCACAGAGATTGTTGGTATGAAGCAAGCTATGGTCACCTTGTAAATCTCAGTCAGGCAGACTCAAATGGGTATAGTGATCAACGAATAAAGCATAAAGATAAAGATAGAGATACTTATGTATATCATTGGTGAGAGCTTCAGATAAGCGTATGAAGATGCCTTCCCTTCCGTCTCTCTGCTTTCCTACTGTCTTCATCCAATCCTTCTTACTCCTTTCCATGGCAAGCTTATGCAAGGGTTTCACCGTTGTCAGTGGCTACCTCCCATCCTCTCAGTGAAAACGTCGACTATGCTCTGTCACAGCATGGGTAATCAGCTGTCGGTTCTCGGTCAGGCCGGAATAAAATCCATCGATCCTTTTGCGTCTGTCACTAACGCCCCGCCTGCTAGGAGTTTGAAGCACGTCACAGTCATTCAATCATTGAATCCTACTCAGAATACCACAGACAAGGTTAGACCTTCCGGATTCTCTTGAATGCCGCCATTAGTTCTCGCCTATACCACGAAGACTCTGATCTCACGGAATGGCTGGCTCGTTTGTCAGACGAGCACTCGGTTGTCAGGCGATCAACCATGCATCGTGTATCAGGAATCCAAGAGATATTCACTAAGCCTCGTATGCTTGTAGAACAAGAGTGGTTGTCAGTCACTTTGTTCATGAGTGAGAATGATGATGAGTGTCACGGATCATCACATTCATCAAGTTGAAGAACAAGTGATATCTTGGACAAAGAACAAGCGGAATTGAATAGAAGAACAATAGTAATTGCATTAATACTCGAGGTACAGCAGAGCTCCACACCTTAATCTATGGTGTGTAGAAACTCCACCGTTAAAAATACATAAGAACAAGGTCTAGGCATGGCCGAATGGCCAGCCCCCAAATGATCTAAGAACTAGATGTCCAAAGATGATCAAAGGATCTAAAAATAATCCAAAGATGAAAATACAATAGTAAAAGGTCCTATATATAGAGAACTAGTAGCCTAAGGTGTACATAGATGAGTAAATGACATAAAAATCCACTTCCGGGCCCACTTGGTGTGTGCTTGGGCTGAGCAATGAAGCATTTTCGTGTAGAGACTCTTCTTGGAGTTAAACGCCAGCTTTGGTGCCAGTTTGGGCGTTTAACTCCCATTTTGGTGCCAGTTCCGGCGTTTAACGCTGGAATTTCTGTAGGTGACTTTGAACGCCGGTTTGGGCCATCAAATCTTGGGCAAAGTATGGACTATCATATATTGCTGGAAAGCCCAGGATGTCTACTTTCCAACGCCGTTGAGAGCGCGCCAATTGGGCTTCTGTAGCTCCAGAAAATCCACTTCGAGTGCAGGGAGGTCAGAATCCAACAACATCTGCAGTCCTTTTGAGTCTCTGAATCAGATTTTTGCTCAGATCCCTCAATTTCAGCCAGAAAATACCTGAAATCACAGAAAAACACACAAACTCATAGTAAAGTCCAGAAAAGTGAATTTTAACTAAAAACTAATAAAAATATAATAAAAGCTCAACTAAAACTACCAAAAACATACTAAAAACAATGCCAAAAAGCGTATAAATTATCCGCTCATCACAACACCAAACTTAAATTGTTGCTTGTCCCCAAGCAACTGAAGGTCAAATAAGATAAAAAGAAGAGAATATGCAATGAACTCCAAAAACATCTATGAAGATTAGTATTAATTAGATGAGCGGGGCTTTTAGCTTTTTGCCTCTGAATAGTTTTGGCATCTCACTTTATCCTTTGGAATCCAGAATGATTGGCTTCTTTAGGAACTCAGAATCCAGATAGTGTTATTGATTCTCCTAGTTAAGTATGATAATTCTTGAACACAGCTACTTTATGAGTCTTGGCCGTGGCCCAAAGCACTCTGTCTTCCAGTATTACCACCGGATACATACATGCCACAGACACATAATTGGGTGAACCTTTTCAGATTGTGACTCAGCTTTGCTAGAGTCCCCAATTAGAGGTGTCCAGGGTTCTTAAGCACACTCTTATTGCCTTGGATCACAACTTTATTTCTTTCTTTCTTTCTTTTATTTTTTCCTCTTTTTTTTTCGGTTTTTTTTTTTCGCTTGCTTTCTCTTTTTTTTTTGTATTCACTGCTTTTTCTTGCTTCAAGAATCATTTTTATGATTTTTCAGATCCTCAGTAACATGTCTCCTTTTTCATCATTCTTTCAAGAGCCAACATTCATGAATCACAAATTCAAAAGACATATGCACTGTTCAAGCATACATTCATAGAACAAAAGTGTTGCCACCACATCAAAATAATTAAACTGTTATAAAATTCAAAATTCATGCAATTCTTTCTTTTTCAATTAAGAACATTGTTTATTCAAGAGAGGTGATGGATTCATAGGACATTCATAACTTTAAGGCATAGACACTAAGACACTAATGATCATAAGACACAAACATAGATAAACATAAAACATAATTTTCGAAAAACAAGGAAATAAAGAACAAGGAGATTAAAGAACGGGTCCACCTTAGTGATGGCGGCTTGTTCTTCCTCTTGAAGGTCTTATGGAGTGCTTGAGCTCCTCAATGTCTCTTCCTTGTCTTTGTTGCTCCTCTCTCATGATCCTTTGATCTTCTCTAATTTCATGGAGGATGATGGAGTGTTCTTGGTGCTCCACCCTTAGTTGTCCCATGTTGGAACTCAATTCTCCTAGGGAGGTGTTTAGTTGCTCCCAATAGTCTTGTGGAGGAAAGTACATCCCTTGAGGCATCTCAGGGATCTCTTGATGAGAGGGGTCTCTTGTTTGCTCCATCATTTTCTTAGTGATGGGCTTGAGGTCATGCCTTCTCAGTTGAACTGGCTTCCCTCTTGAGTTTCTCTTCCATTGTGCGCCCTCTTCACATATGACTGTGAGGACTTGGTCCAACCTTTGATTAAAGTTGACCCTTCTAGTGTAAGGATGTTCATCTCCTTGCATCATAGGCAAGTTGAATGCTAACCTTACATTTTCCGGACTAAAATCCAAGTATTTCCCCCGAACCATAGTAAGATAATTCTTTGGATCCGGGTTCACACTTTGGTCATGGTTCTTGGTGATCCATGCATTGGCATAGAACTCTTGAACCATCAAGATTCCGACTTGTTGAATGGGGTTGGTAGGCACTTCCCAACCTCTTCTTCGGATCTCATGGCGGATCTCCGGATATTCACCCTTTTTGAGTGAAAAGGGGACCTCGGGGATCACCTTCTTCAAGGCCACAACATCATAGAAGTGGTCTTGATGCACCCTTGAGATGAATCTATCCATCTCCCATGACTCGGAGGTGGAAGCTTTTGCCTTCCCTTTCCTCTTTCTAGAGGTTTCTCCAGCGTTGGATGCCATAAATGGTTATGGAAAAACGAAAAAGCAACGCTTTTACCACACCAAACATAAAAGGTTTGCTCGTCCTCGAGCAAAAGAAGAAAGAAGAGAGTAGAAGAAGAAGAAATGAGGAAGAAGGGAGTGGCTTATGTATTCGGCCAAGGAGGGGGAGAAGTGGTGTTTAGGTTGTGTGAAAATGAAGGAGTGAAGAAGGGTATTTATAGGAGAGAGGGGGTGATATGGTTCGGCCATTATGGGTGGGTTTGGGAGGGAAAGTGGTTTGAATTTGAAGGGTGAGGTTGGTGGGGTTTTATGAAGGATGGATGTGAGTGGTGAAGAGAAAGATGGGATTTGATAGGTGAAGGGTATTTGGGGAAGAGGTATTGAGGTGATTGGTGAATGGGTGAAGAAAAGAGAGAGTGGTGGGGTTGGTGGGGATCCTGTGGGGTCCACAGATCCTGTGGTGTCAAGGAAAAGTCATCCCTGCACCAAATGGCATTCAAAATCACGTTTTGAGCCATTTCTGGCGTTAAACGCCGGGCTGGTGCCCATTCCTGGTGTTTAACGCCAGGTTCTTGCCCTTTTCTGGCGTTTAACGCCAGTCTGGTGCCCCTTTCTGGCGTTAAACGCCCAGAATGGTGCCAGACTGGGCGTTAAACGCCCAACTGCTAGCATCACTGGCGTTTAAACGCCAGTGAGTTCTTCCTCCAGTGTGTGCTGTTTTTCTTCCTGTTTTTCATTTTATTTTTGCTTTTTCAATTGATTTTGTGTCTTCTTATGATCATCAACCTACCAAAAACATAAAATAACAAAAGAAAAATAGATAAAATATAACATTGGGTTGCCTCCCAACAAGCGCTTCTTTAATGTCAGTAGCTTGACAGATGGCTCTCATGGAGCCTCACAGGTACTCAGAGCAATGTTGGAACCTCCCAACACCAAACTTAGAGTTTGAATGTGGGGGTTCAACACCAAACTTAGAGTTTGGTTGTGGCCTCCCAACACCAAACTTAGAGTTTGACTGTGGGGGCTCTGTTTGTCTCTGATTTGAGAGAAGCTCTTCATGCTTCCTCTCCATGATGACAGGGGGATATCCTTGAGCCTTAAACACATAGGATTTTTCATTCACTTGAATGATCAGTTCACCTCCATCAACATCAATCACAGCCTTTGCTGTGGCTAGGAAGGGTCTGCCAAGGATGATGGATTCATCCATGCACTTCCCAGTCTCTAGGACTATGAAATCAGTAGGGATGTAATGGTCTTCAACTTTTACCAAAACATTCTCTACAAGTCCATGAGCTTGTTTTCTTGAGTTGTCTGCCATCTCTAGTAAGATTCTTGCAGCTTGTACCTCAAAGATCCCTAGCTTCTCCATTACAGAGAGAGGCATGAGGTTCACACTTGACCCTAAGTCACACAGGGCCTTTTTGAAGGTCATGGTGCCTATGGTACAAGGTATGGAAAACTTTCCAGGATCTTGTCTCTTTTGAGGTAATTTCTGCCTAGACAAGTCATCCAGTTCTTTGGTGAGCAAAGGAGGTTCATCCTCCCAAGCCTCATTTCCAAATAACTTGTCATTTAGCTTCATGATTGCTCCAAGGTATTTAGCAACTTGCTCTTCAGTGACATACTCATCCTCTTCAGAGGAGGAATACTCATCAGACCTCATGAAAGGCAGAAGTAAGTCCAATGGAATCTCTATGGTCTCTTTTTGAGCCTCAGATTCCCATAGTTCCTCATTGGGGAACGCATTGGAGGTCAGTGCACGCCCATTGAGGCCTCCCTCAGTGGCGTCCACTTCCTCTCTTCCCTCTCTAGATTCGGCCATGGTTATGGCTTTGCACTCTCCTTTTGGATTTTCTTCTGTATTGCTTGGAAGAATACTTGGGGGGAGTTCAGTAATTTTCTTGCTCAGCTGTCCCACTTGTGCCTCCAAATTCCTAATGGAGGACCTTGTTTCAGTCATGAAACTTTGAGTGGTTTTGATTAGATCAGAGACCATGGTTGCTAAGTCAAAGGGGTTCTGTTTAGCATTCTCTGTCTGTTGCTGAGAAGATGATGGAAAAGGCTTGCCATTGCTAAACCTGTTTCTTCCACCATTATTGTTATTGAAACCTTGTTGAGGTCTCTCTTGATTCTTCCATGAGAAATTTGGGTGATTTCTCCATGAAGAATTATAGGTGTTTCCATAGGGTTCTCCTAGGTAATTCACCTCTTCCATTGAAGGGTTCTCAGGATCATAAGCTTCTTCTTCAGATGAAGCATCCTTAGTACTGCTTGGTGCATTTTGCATTCCAGACAGACTTTGAGAAATCAAATTGACTTGTTGAGTCAATATCTTGTTCTGAGCCAGTATGGCATTCAGAGCATCAATCTCAAGAACTCCTTTCTTCTGACTAGTCCCATTGTTCACAGGATTCCTTTCAGAAGTGTACATGAATTGGTTATTTGCAACCATTTCAATGAGCTCTTGAGCTTCTGTAGGCGTCTTCTTCAGATGAAGAGATCCTCCAGCAGAGATATCCAAAGACATCTTGGACAGTTCAGAAAGACCATCATAGAAAATACCTATGATGCTCCATTCAGAAAGCATGTCAGATGGACATTTTCTGATTAATTGTTTGTATCTTTCCCAAGCTTCATAGAGGGATTCTCCATCCTTCTGTCTGAAGGTTTGGACTTCCACTCTAAGCTTACTCAATTTTTGAGGTGGAAAGAACTTTGCCAAGAAGGCATTGACTAGCTTTTCCCAAGAGTCCAGGCTTTCTTTAGGTTGTGAGTCCAACTATATTCTAGCTCTGTCTCTTACAGCAAAAGGGAATAGCATCAGTCTGTAGACCTCAGGGTCAACCCCATTAGTCTTGACTGTGTCACAGATTTGCAAGAACTCAGCCAAAAACTGATGAGGATCTTCCATTGGAAGTCCATGGAACTTGCAATTCTGTTGCATTAGAGAAACTAATTGAGGCTTAAGCTCAAAGTTGTTTGCTCCAATGGCAGGGATAGAGATGCTTCTCCCATAGAAATTGGGAGTAGGTGCAGTAAAGTCACCCAGCACCTTCCTTGCATTGTTGGCATTGTTGCTGTTTTCGGCTGCCATGTCTTCTTCTTCTTTGAAGAATTCGGTTAGGTTCTCTACAGAGAGTTGTGCCTTAGCTTCTCTTAGCTTTCGCTTCAAGGTCCTTTCAGGTTCAGGGTCAGCTTCAACAAGAATGCCTTTGTCTTTGTTCCTGCTCATATGAAAGATAAGAGAACAAGAAAATGTGGAATCCTCTATGTCACAGTATAGAGATTCCTTGAGGTGTCAGAGGAAAAGAAAAGTAGAAGACAGAAGTAGAAAATTCGAACTTATCAAAGAAGATGGAGTTCGAATTTTGCATTAAGGAATAGTGTTAGTCCATAAATAGAAGGATGTGAGAAGAAGGGAAGTAATTTTCGAAAATTAAGTAAAAGATTTTGAAAACCTTTTTGAAAAACACTAATTGATTTTCGAAAATGAAAGTGGAAAAGAAATCAAGTGATTTTTGAAAAAGATTTTGAAATTAGAAATTAAAAAGATTTGATTGAAAACTAATTTGAAAAAGATGTGATTGAGAAGATATGATTTGAAAAACATTTTTTTAAAAAAAAGATTTGATTTGAAAACAATTTTAAAAGATATGATTTTAAAAATTAATGACTTGCCTAACAAGAAAAGATATGATTCAAACATTAAACCTTTCTCAACAGAAAAGGCAACAAACTTGAGATGTTCAATCAAATCATTAATTGTTAGTAAGTATCTTTGAAAAAGGAAAGAAATTAATTTTGAAAACATTTGATTGAAAAGATATGATTTGAAAAAGATTTGATTTTGAAAAACTTTGAAAACTTGAAAAAAATTGATTTGAAAAACAAAATCTTCCCCCTTGTGCCATCCTGGCGTTAAACGCCCAGAATGGTATCCATTCTGGCGTTTAACGCCCAAAATGCTACCTTCTTGGGCGTTAAACGCCCAACCAGGTACCCTGGCTGGCGTTTAAACGCCAGTCTGTCCTTCTTCACTGGGCGTTTTGAACGCCCAGCTTTTCTGTGTAATTCCTCTGCTGCATGTTCTGAATCTTCAGTTCCCTGTACTATTGACTAGAAAATAGAACCAAGATCAAATAAACAAGGCATGCAAGACACCAAACTTAAAATTAAACACTAGACTCAAACAAGAAACATAAAATATTTTTGGTTTTTATGATTTTGTAAAATTTTTTTTTTGTGCTTTTTCGAAAATTATATGGAAATAGAAAGTAAAGGTTTCAGAATTCTTAATTTGGATTCCAGGAATCATTGCAATGCTAGTCTAAGACTCCGGTCCAGGAATTAGACATGGCTTCACAGCCAGCCAAGCTTTCAAAGAAAGCTTCGGTCCAAAACACTAGACATGGCCAATGGCCAGCCAAGCCTTAGCAGATCATTGCTCCAATAGCAAGATTGATAGAGATCAACAAGCCATTGTGATGATTAGTTGAAACCTCGGTCCAATGAAATTAGACATGGCTTCTCAGCCAGCCAGACATCAATAGATCATCATGAAACACTAGAATTTATTCTCAAGAACTCTGAAGAAAAATACCTAATCTAAGCAACAAGATGAACCGTCAGTTGTCCATACACAGAAACAATCCCCGGCAACGGCGCCAAAAACTTGGTGCACGAAATTATGATCAATACTTTTCACAGCTCAAATAATCCCCGGTAATGGCTCCAAAGACTTGGTGCTCAATACCATGGCATAAACACAACTTCGCACAACTAACCAGCAAGTGCACTGGGTCGTCCAAGTAATACCTTACGTGAGTAAGGGTCGATCCCACGGAGATTGTTGGTATGAAACAAGCTATGGTCACCTTGTAAATCTCAGTCAGGCAGACTCAAATGGGTATAGTGATAAACGAATAAAGCATAAAGATAAAGATAGAGATACTTATGTATATCATTGGTGAGAGCTTCAGATAAGCGTATGAAGATGCCTTCCCTTCCGTCTCTCTGCTTTCCTACTGTCTTCATCCAATCCTTCTTACTCCTTTCCATGGCAAGCTTATGCAAGGGTTTCACCGTTGTCAGTGGCTACCTCCCATCCTCTCAGTGAAAATGTCGCCTATGCTCTGTCACAGCATGGGTAATCAGCTGTCGGTTCTCGGTCAGGCCGGAATAAAATCCATCGATCCTTTTGCGTCTGTCACTAACGCCCCGCCTGCTAGGAGTTTGAAGCACGTCACAGTCATTCAATCATTGAATCCTACTCAGAATACCACAGACAAGGTTAGACCTTCCGGATTCTCTTGAATGCCGCCATCAGTTCTCGCCTATACCACGAAGACTCTGATCTCACGGAATGGCTGGCTCGTTTGTCAGACGAGCACTCGGTTGTCAGGCGATCAACCATGCATCGTGTATCAGGAATCCAAGAGATATTCACTAAGCCTCGTATGCTTGTAGAACAAGAGTGGTTGTCAGTCACTTTGTTCATGAGTGAGAATGATGATGAGTGTCACGGATCATCACATTCATCAAGTTGAAGAACAAGTGATATCTTGGACAAAGAACAAGCGGAATTGAATAGAAGAACAATAGTAATTGCATTAATACTCGAGGTACAGCAGAGCTCCACACCTTAATCTATGGTGTGTAGAAACTCCACCGTTGAAAATACATAAGAACAAGGTCTAGGCATGGCCGAATGGCCAGCCCCCAAATGATCTAAGAACTAGATGTCCAAAGATGATCAAAGGATCTAAAAATAATCCAAAGATGAAAATACAATAGTAAAAGGTCCTATATATAGAGAACTAGTAGCCTAAGGTGTACATAGATGAGTAAATGACATAAAAATCCACTTCCGGGCCCACTTGGTGTGTGCTTGGGCTGAGCAATGAAGCATTTTCGTGTAGAGACTCTTCTTGGAGTTAAACGCCAGCTTTGGTGCCAGTTTGGGCGTTTAACTCCCATTTTGGTGCCAGTTCCGGCGTTTAACGCTGGAATTTCTGTAGGTGACTTTGAACGCCGGTTTGGGCCATCAAATCTTGGGCAAAGTATGGACTATCATATATTGCTGGAAAGCCCAGGATGTCTACTTTCCAACGCCGTTGAGAGCGGCGCCAACTGGGCTTCTGTAGCTCCAGAAAATCCACTTCGAGTGCAGGGAGGTCAGAATCCAACAGCATCTGCAGTCTTTTTGAGTCTCTGAATCAGATTTTTGCTCAGATCCCTCAATTTCAGCCAGAAAATACCTGAAATCATAGAAAAACACACAAACTCATAGTAAAGTCCAGAAAAGTGAATTTTAACTAAAAACTAATAAAAATATAATAAAAACTCAACTAAAATTACCAAAAACATACTAAAAACAATGCCAAAAAGCGTATAAATTATCCGCTCATCAAAGGGGTAGTTGAGAATGTGCTGGTGAAAGTGGGAAATTTTTTCTTCCCCACAGACTTTGTCATTTTGGACATGGAGGAAAGCTACCTACACCCTATCATTCTGGGAAGGCCATTTCTAGCCACTACTAGAGCGCTCATAGATGTAGAACAAGGAGAGCTAATTTTGAGAATACATGATAAACAGCTCATTTTCCATGTTTTCAAACCTGCATCTGAGCCTGAACCAGAACCTGAAAAGCCTAAGGATGATAGTAGCCATCTGTGTTTGGAGGAAAGCAACCCAGCAGCTGAAACTCTGAAACAGTCCTTGGAAGGCAAACAAGAATTGCAAGAGTTAAAGCCACAAGAATCAATAGAAACAGCTCAGAAGGATCCTCCTGGCATAAGGGTCAATGAAGAAATCCTCAAGAGAGAGGGAAGAATTGTAAAGAAATTGCCAAGAGGGTGGAGAAACAAGAAAATTCCCACTGAAGGTTTCTCTCCGGGAGATAAAGTGATATCAAGTCATTATCTGCCAATCCCACCTGGCCTCAAAACCATTCCTTCCCAGCTCCCTCAAGTGTTCACAATCAGGAAAGTTCTTTCTATGGAACATTTGGAAATCATGAAGGAATCAAATGGGGACGTTTTCATAGTGAGAGGAGAGGACATCAAGCACTACAATCCACCCTAACAAGGGACAACCGTCAAGCTAATGACGTTAAAGAAGCGCTTGTTGGGAGGCAACCCAACCTGAGGTAATACTCCTTTGCTGTTTCTTTTATTTGTTTTAATAAAAAGGTGAAGTAGTTTCTGTGCATTGCAAAGAATTAAGTTTGGTGTTTCACACCAAACAATGAATTCGTGGATCAATAATTCAAAGGGGAATGTGTGACTCTAAGTTTGGTGTTCCACTATACAGATCAACTGAACACAATAATCTTTGAATTATATGAAAGGAACAACCATTCTAAGCAATCACAGAAATGCTTAAAATCCTTAGCAGCAACTTCATTCCAAGGAGAATTCAAGGATTCAAAGAGCAGAGGAGTAAGTAGGAGACTAAGTTTGGTGTTCACACACCAACTTAAGACTCAGACACTTGCCCATACATAGTTGAGCTAACCATTCAAGTGCTTGAGAAGCAAGCAACTTCATCACTCTTTGCAGGAAAGGAAACAAGGATCTTAGAAAGAACATGAAGCAACAACTAGGAGAAGAAGGAGAAATCAAATTGTTTCCTGGCAACAAAGAGAAATCAAGAAATTTCACAAGGTGGTGTTGTTCCTTGACCATTCTTTAAAAGGCAAACAAAAGCATGCTTGTTCTGGTTTAAACTGTAATTGTTGAATCTTTCTGGAATGTGAAGTTTTTAGTATGAGTGTTGGTTTACTGCTTTGAATAAAGTGAATGCCTAGATGTTTGGATATAACTTCACCTTCTTAAACAAATGCTTGCCATGCTTGTTCTGTTTCCAAAAATAAAAGAAAAGTTTGAACAAAAGTAACTTGGCTCAATTAGTGACAAATCAAGTAGAATTAAGTGGTGGTATGCATGCTTGATTGTTTAGTCAGATCACTGGAAATTGAGTGTAGAATTATCATTTTTGTGTAGAAGTTTGAATACTGTCTATGGATCTTGATGAATAAATGTCTTTGGCCATGAAAAAGAAAGAAAAAGAAGAAGAAAAAGCCACTGAAAAAGGGCAACCAAAAAGCAAAAAAATTGAGAAAATAAGCTAGGCACCAATGGTTTGAACTTCTGAGACAAATGCCTGTGGTGTTTATGTATTAAGGATATGCTTGGATGAATAGGTTCTGAGGAGTGTTTCAACACTTGGTAACTTGGGTTAACTAACCCGGGATTATCAACCAAAAGTCCATTATCAAGAGCAACCTAAATACAAAACATTTAGTCACACAAAGAGGTGCTGGGCACCAATGTCTCAAGAAGAAATGTGAACTAAAATGCCTGTAGTGGATATGTGTAGTGCACTGATAAGAAAAAGAAAATGCCAAAGGCTTGTGCAACACATGACACTGAGCAAACAAGGAGCAAAGGAGCTCTAAGAAAAAGAAAAACAAAGAAGGGAAAAGTGCCAAGGACATAAGAATAACAAGAGGCCATAGTAGTGTTTGATAGATGCAATGAAAAAGTGATAATCTTACCTGATAAGAATGAAAAAGTGATGCTGCAACTTTCTGCATAAAACCCTTCTGATGAACTTCAAATGCTTGCTAATATAGCCAATGTAATTGCTTTCTGTTTCATACTTTCTTCTCAAATAACTCAGGACTTGCTTAGGGACAAGCAAGTATTAAGTTTGGTGTTGTGATGCCAAGGCATCTTAGGCTAGTTTCACTAGCATTTTTCTGTTAGTTTTAGTTGTTTTATGCATTTTCTTGAGCTTAAAGTAACCAAGAATGGTTAAATGAATAACAAAGCAATGAACCATCCAAACAGTATGATTTTGATGCAAATTCCATGAGTTTTTAGTTATATTACTTGAATGCTATGAATGGAAGATTTCTCATGAAATTTTGCAAGACTTTGATGCAGTTGTTTGGATGATTTCAGGGAAGAAGAGGCTAGGCAAGGAAGCAACAAGATCAATAAAGGAAGCTTGAATATCACATGTGCAGTTTAAGTTCCAGTTTAAGCTTAAACTGGAACTTAAACTGCCAAGCCATATAATGCTGAGAACTATCAGTGGCGTTTAAGCTCCAGTTTAAGCTTAAACTGGAGCTTAAACGCCAAAATCATGAAAGCTAAGGAAAAGCTGAAAGTGGCGTTTAACCTCCAGTTTAACCTTAAACTGGAAGTTAAACACTAGAAATGAGAAATGCACCAGGGAGCCATTTCCACGTTTAAGCTCCAGTTTAACCTTAAACTGGAGCTTAAACGTGTTCGACCATTCTCCTCCAGGGTTGCTTTCTTCATTTCCACGTTTAAGCTCCAGTTTAACCTTAAACTGGAGCTTAAACGTGTTCGACCATTCTCCTCCAGGGTTGCCTTCTTCATTTCCACGTTTAAGCTCCAGTTTAAGCTTAAACTGGAGCTTAAACGTGTTCGACAATTCCACACTCCAGGGTTGCCTTCTTCCATTTCCACGTTTAAGCTTCAGTTTAACCTTAAACTGAAGCTTAAACGTGCTTGAGTTATACCACCTCCAGGAGTGTCCAACGTTTAAGTTGCAGTTTAAGCTTAAACTGCAACTTAAACGCCACTATTTGAAAAGGTTTCTGGGCCAAAGATATTGCAGTTTAAGTTAGCATTTGAGCACAAACATTAACTTAAACGTACTCTGGTATGAAACCCAATTGAATATCATGGTTTATGGGATTGGGCCTGAAGAATTGATGAGTCTGGAATTTCAATTTGTTGAGTCATGTGTCATTACTTGATTATCACTAAGTTGGCTCAATGAATGTTACAGAATTGGATCAGCAGCCTCATCAAGATTATGGATCATAAACCCAAAGCAAAAGGAAATCAGGGAAAGGCCTCAAAGCCCAAGAAACACAACAAAAGCTCAATTTAGAAAGTGTATAAATAGGATAGAATTTAAGTTAGTTAGAGGACTTTTGGATCATTTTTCTAGTTTTCATACTTTTTGGAATTGAATTCAGAGCTATGACTCACTAAACCCCCTTTCATTGGGTTAGGGAGCTCTATTGTAATTCAATGAATCAATAATAGTTTTTATCTTCTTCTTCAATCTTTTCTCTTGAATTTTGTTAGAAAGCTTCTCGATCTAATTCCATTGGTTAGTTGTCTTGGGAAAGAAACTATCCATAATTGGAATCCTTCGGAACCTTGGGAAAGGAATGGAGGATTCATGCTAGAGAAGCTTTCTCACAGTGAATTGGATTGGGATTTGGATGGATATTGTGACATGTAATCCTACCAAATTGTGGTTCATGAAACTGTGTGGTATAATCAGTGATCGAGCATCATCTCTTCTTATGAACATTTAAACCAAGGGATTGGGAATTTGTTTGTTTTTAGAGAGAATTGGTGAGCCAAGGGATTGGGATCCAATCATATAAGATTGCCAAGCAAAATTCAATGAACGCATTGGTTGAGGAAGGGATAAAAATGTCTTGATTCGGAGATCTCAATACCTCCTGAAACCCAATGAATTCCCCATTTCTGATCTACCACTTTCTCTTTACATTCTGCAATTAAATTCATGCAATCACCCCGATCCCCTTTTTAATTTCAGCAATTTAGCTTCTCGCTCTTTAATTCATGCAAATTTAAGATTCCGTAATTTCAATTCCTTGCCATTTACGTTTCCCGCCAATTTTACATTCCGCAATTCTCATCTAAATCTTGATTCCGCTCAACTAGAACACACTTCTAATCCGAATTGCTCACTCAACCAATCCTTGTGGGATTCGACCTCACTCTATTGTGAGTTTTTACTTGACGATAACCGGTGCACTTGCCGGAAGGAATTTTTGCCAATCGTGCAATTTCCTAAAACCGAAAGTCATCAGATATCATAGGTTCATGAAGACAAAGAATGTCATTTATGAGAAAGGCCTTGAGTTGAGAGATGGGGAATACCCCATCATGAGGCAAATCACTAAAGAAAGAAGGTGGGAACTTTTATGTGCTCCTCTTGTTGACATCAGTGCAGTCATGATCAGGGAGTTCTATGCAAATGCTGTAAAAGAAAACAAAGATAGTGCTCCTTACACAAGTTATGTCAGAGGAGTTGAAGTGAGTTTTAGCCCAGCTGCCATCATAAGAGCCCTCAAGATTGAGAACCATAACCTATGTAGAGCCCAGTTATGAAACTAGATTGCAAATGGAAAATAATCCTGATGAGATCCTGCAAGGGTTATGTGTGGAAAATACAGATTGGGAAAGAGATTCAAAGGGTGTTCCAAGTCACTTGAGGAGGATAAATCTCACTCCTGTGGCTAAGGGATGGTATGAAATAGTGAGAAGATCTATCCTTCCTACTGGAAACGCTTCTTGGGTTACAATCAAACGAGCACTCTTGACATACTGCATCTTGCATGGAGGTGAGATCAACCTCGCACAACTCATAGCTGACAGTATTCAAGAGATGGCCAATAGCACAAGCAAATCAAGTGGTCTTGGACATCCAAGCACCATCCTCAGGCTATGTGACAAAGCTAAAGTAATCTTTGAAGATGAGGACACAGAAAAAGTGAAAAAGGGAAAAGGGATCACTAAGAAGAGCATGGAAGGAATAAATGAGGAAGATGATCCAGAGGGTGTGGCAGCTCCCAGACAAAGGAGAACTCAAAGAGAGGAAGGACGAAATCAAGCTCATGATGCCATAGACATGAGCCATCTACACAGAGCAATAGAAGAGCTATCCCAACAACTCATGCAAACTCAACAAGGGCAAAATCAGGGGTGCCCAGCGCAATATCTAGAGCCCCATCCAGAGATTAGGGAGCAATATCTGAAAGAAAAAGAGGAACGAGAAGCTTGACAGCATCAAATGGAGGAGAAACAAGAGAGATGGCAACAACAAATGATGACTCAGCAGCAAGAATTTCAAGCACAGATTCTTGAAGGACAAAAAGAGCAATACAAAGAGTTCAAAGAATCATATGATAAGCTGTATTTTAGTCAAGCTAAAGCAGGGGAATATAGTCACAACCTATATCAATGGAAGAATGTTCATCACACCATGGGAGAAGTTAGATACGCACAAAGAATGGAGAATGATGAAAACATGCAAGCAAGGTTGGAGTACTTGACCCACAATTTGCCAACACTCCATCCTGAGATCAAGCCATTTGAGCAATGCCCTGAATTTTTAGCCAAGCAACAGGCAAGATCTCATCAATATACTGAGGCAACCTTTAAAAGATTGGAAGATGTTGGGCTCTCAGGACTCTTAGATTCCGTTTGGGGTAGAAGATGTCCTGGTGAAGAGATCCGAGATTATTCCAAGACAGGGAAGAGAAAGAAGAAAAAGGGAGAATCAAGCAGCAGCCACGACCATTAGAAGGTGGCAAAGTTCTTTCATGTTTCCTTTTTCATGTCTTTAATAAGGAGATGCAAGTCTGAAACATGATATGCCTCCATCATCTATTTTCTTTTTACTTCATGCAATCTTTGTTCTTTTCTTTCATTTTAGTTAGTTAATAAATAGCTAGAAAATTGCTAAATCTGCATGATGCTTGTTATCTATCACTTAGCTTTAAATTTTGTCTTGTTTCCCATATGCTTAAATAAAAGAGATTTAGTTTGAATTGAAAAGTGAAATATCCAATGTTGCATAAGTAAGAATGGAAGTTAGTGGTGGTATATGTGCTTGATTAAATGCATAACTCATGAAATAATTGTTGCATAATATCATTCTCATACAAGTGTGAGTTAGCTTGCTGTTGTAAAGACTCTTATCAATAATGAAAAAGCCCTTGGTAACAAAAACAGAAAAAAAAAGGGAAAGAAAAAGCCAAAATGGCAATAAAAACAAAGAATAAAGGTTGGACACCAATAGCTTGGACCCTAGGACACATGCCTGTGGTGTTCTTGTACTAAGATATGCTTGGATGAGTAAATTCTAAGGGGTATTTTAAAACCCGGTCACTTAGATCAACTGATTTGGGATGGCCAATTGAAAGTCCACAATAAAGAGCAACTTAGATACAGAACATTTAGTTATCCAAAGAGATGCTGGGCATCAATGATCCTAGGAAGAAATAGTGAGCCAAGTGTCTGTGGTGGAGAGATGTTGAGTAAAAGAAAGAAACAAATAAAGCCAAAGGCTACTACTGCAACATTTGATACCAAACCTCCAAAAGAATAAGCTTGTTAAGCATTATAAGAAAGAAAAGTTAGCAAGGGAGTGAGTAAAGAGTAAGTCTTATAACAGCAAGTTTAGCAAACCTTTGATGAAAAATGTGTATTATGTAACAGCAAACAATAACTTGAGTTATCATTGTCTGCATAAAGACCCCATAGATCAAGTTCTGCTATATGCCTAATAAGGATATGTGTTCTTTTCTTGTTCATTTCAATTTCTCTTAGTTTTGATGCTTGCTTGGGGACAAGCAAGATTTAAGTTTGGTGTTGGGATGACAAGTCATCATATACCCATTTTTCAAGCTAATTTCACTTGTTTTGTTAGCATTTATACACTTTCTTGCATCCTAAGTAAGTGATTTGGAATGAAAATGCATAACTTCTTTAAATCAAGCAACCACCATGAAATTAATGTTAAATCATAAGGTTTAAGCTAATTTTAATTGAATTTTAATTGATTTATAAGCCTTATGAATTTAGTGATACTTGGAGTGGTTGTTTTGGTTTATTGTAGGTGAAGAAAAGAATAAAAGAGAAAAGCGTGGCTTAAGAAAGCGTGACCAAAGGAGAAGAAAGTGTGGTCAAAGGAAGGAAAAGTGTACCGCATGCAATGGGGGAGGCAAGCATTGCCCTCCACAAGGGCACACTGCCCTCTAGGAGGGCAACATAAGGGAACAAGGCAAAGAAGGCAACTCTGCCCTGCCCACTACAAGGGCAGAGCACAAATTTGTGCCTTGGAATCAAGAAGAAGAAAATGTTGCCCTGCCCTCCACAAGGGCAGTATCGGGCTCACCAAGGAAGAAAATCAAAGGAAAAATGCCTATGATGCTTGCCACAAGAGTTGAACACGGGACCATGAGGAAGCAAGGAACTAAGGTCCATTACCGTGCCAAGAAACCAAGAAAAATGATTGAGCGTGTGTCTCTGCCCGAATTCGAACGCGGGACTTCATTTTGGAAACACTGATGCCAAGGCATCTTAGGCTAGTTTCACTAGTATTTTTCTGTTAGTTTTAGTTGTTTTATGCAGTTTCTTGAGCTTAAAGTAACCAAGAATGGTTAAATGAACAACAAAGCAATGAACCATCCAAAACATTATGATTATGATGCAAATTCATGAGTTTTTAGTTGTATTTCTTGAATGCTATGAATGGATGATTTCTCATGAAATTTTGCAAGACTTTGATGCAATTGTTTGGATGATTTCAGGGAAGAAGAGGCTAGGCAAGGAAGCAACAAAATCAATAAAGGAAGCTTGAATATCAAATGGGACGTTTAAGCTCCAGTTTAAGGTTAAACTGGAGCTTAAACGCCAAAAACATGAGAAGAGAGGAAATGCTGTAACTGGCGTTTAACCTCCAGTTTGACCTCAAACTGGAAGTTAAACGCCAGAATGAGAAAGGGAACTAAGAAGCATTCCACGTTTAACCTCCAGTTTAACCTTAAACTGGAGGTTAAACGCCAGAATGATGATTTGAACCAAGGGAGCATTCCACGTTTAACCTCCAGTTTAACCTCAAACTGGAGGTTAAACGTGTTCGACACTTTTTCCCACCAAGAAGCATTTCCACGTTTAACCTCAAGTTTAACCTTAAACTGGAGGTTAAACGCCAGAAGCAAGAGAGGCACCAGGAGAGTTCCACGTTTAACCTCCAGTTTAACCTCAAACTGGAGGTTAAACGTGTTCGATTGTTTTTCTCCTCCAGGGTGTTTTCTTCATTCCACGTTTAACCTCCAGTTTAACCTCAAACTGGAGGTTAAACGTGCTCGACCCAAATTGCCTCCAGGGTTGCTTTCTTCATTTCCAAGTTTAACCTCCAGTTTAACCTTAAACTGGAGGTTAAACGTGTTCGATATATTCACTCTCCTGGGTTGCTTTCTTTCAATTCCACGTTTAAGTTTTAGTTTAGCCTTAAACTGAAACTTAAATTTCAACTTAAACGCAACCTTTTTAAAGGGTTTCTGGGCCAAAAATATTGAAGTTTAAGTTAGCAATTGAGCACAATTATTAACTTAAACGTATTAAGGCATGAAACCCAATTGAATATCATGGTTTATGGGATTGGGCCTAAAGAGTTGATGAGTCTGGAACTTCAAATTGTTGAGTCTTGTGTCATTACTTGTTTATCACTAAGTTTGCTCAATGAATGTTACAGAATTGGATCACAGCCTCATCAGGATTATGGACCATAAGCCTAAAGCTAAAGGAAATCAAGGGAAGGCCTCAAAGCCCAAGAATCACAACAGAAGCTCAATTTAGAAAGTGTATAAATAGGATAGAATTTAAGTTAGTAAGAACTTTTGGACACTTTGGAACTTTTGATCATTTTGCTATTTTTCATACTTTGTAATTGAATTCAGAGCTATGACTCACTAAACCCCTTTCATTGGGTTAGGGAGCTCTATTGTAATTTAATGAATCAATAATAGTTTTATCTTCTTCTTCAATCTTTTCTCTTGAATTTTGTTAGAAAGCTTCTCGATCTAATTCCATTGGGTAGTTGTCTTGGGAAAGAAACTACCCATAATTGGAATCCTTCGGAACCTTGGGAAAGGAATGATGGATTCATGCTAGAGAAGCTTTCTCACAGTGAATTGGATTGGGGTTTGGATGGATATTGTGACATGTAATCCTACCAAATTGTGGTTTATGAAACTGTGTGGTATAATCAGTGATCAAGCATCATCTCTTCTTATGAACATTTAAACCAAGGGATTGGGAATTTGTTTGTTTTTAGAGAGAATTGGTGAGCCAAGGAATTGGGATCCAATCATATAAGATTGCCAAGCAAGATTCAATGAATGCATTGGTTGAGGAAGAGATGAAAATATTTTGATTCGGAGATTTCAATATCTCCTAACCCCAATGAACCCCTCTTTCTGATCTACACTTTCTATTTACATTTTGCAAATTTCAATTCATGCAATCACCCCAATTCCCTTTTAATTTCAGCAATTTACTTTCTCGCACCTTAATTCTCGCAATTTAAGTTTATGCAATTTCAATTCCTTGCAATTTACGTTTCCTGCCACATTTACTTTATGCAATTCACATCCAAAAGTTGATTCTGCTCAACTAAACAAACTTCTAATTCGAATTGCTCATTTAACCAATCCTTGTGGGATTCGACCTCACTCTATTGTGAGTTTTTACTTGACGATAACCGGTGCACTTGCCGGAAGGAATTTTGACGTTCGTGCAATTTCCTAAAATCGTAGCATAACAAGTTTATGCGCATCAAGTTTATGGCGCCGTTGCCGGGGATTGGTTTTCGATTGACAATTCTCAAATTGGAAGTTAGCTAGATTGAGCATTTTTCTTGTTTTGTTAATTTAGTTCTAGTTTCTAGTTGAATTTTAAATTCTGCACTCTGTTACTTACTTTTTCTTTACTATGCCTTTCAATTCTAGCAACTAACTCACTAACCCACTAACTATTTGAATTAATTCCTCAACTGCTCTAACCATACTCTTCCATTAACCAAGAGTATTCCACTTGTTTGTTGCTTGTGGTGTGTTCTTGTATGACAGGTAGGAGAGGAGAGGCATCAACTCCTCCATATACCGAACCAGAGAGGACCCTTCATAGACTTAGAAGGGAAGCAAGAGGGAAGAGAGTACTGAGAGAGGAAGAATCTGAAGGAGAATCTGAGGACAACTTTGAGGAAGCTCTAGATCTCAACATGGATAGAGAATTTCACAACCATGAGAGGGTTGATGGAAACAATGCCATTCCTGAGAGGAGGGTTCTTGGTTCATACATAAACCCAACCTCTGGGAATTGTGGTAGCAGCATTCAGAAACCACCCATTCAGGCCAATAATTTCGAACTCAAACCACAGTTAATATCACTGGTGGAGAACCATTGTTCATTTGGTGGGAGTGTTAATGAAGACCCAAACCAACATCTCACAAAATTCCTGAGAATTTGCGACACTGTGAAGTCCAATGGAGTCCAGGAAGATGCCTATAAACTGCTCTTGTTTCCATTTTCACTTAGGGACAAGGCAGCTAAGTGGCTGGAATCATTCCCAAGGGACAGCCTAACAACCTGGGATGAGGTGGAGAGCAAGTTTCTGGCACGTTTCTACCCCCCACAAAAGGTCAATAGGCTTCGATCTGAGGTTCAGACTTTTAGACAACAAGATGGTGAGACGCTCTACGAGGCATGGGAGAGGTTCAAAGAATTGACAAGGAAATGTCCACCCAACATGTTCCCTGAGTGGGTGCAATTGCATATTTTCTATGATGGACTTTCTTATGAATCAAGGAAGGCTGTAGACCATTCATCAGGAGGTTCATTGAACAGGAAAAAGACTGTGGAGGAAGCCATTGAAGTGATTGAGACAGTAGCCGAGAATGAGTACTACTATGCTTCAGAGAGGCACAACACTAAGGGAGTCATGGAGCTGAACCATGTTGATACAATTCTAGCCCAAAACAAGGTGTTTGCCAAGCAACTAGCAGAACTCACCAGGAAATTAGACACAAAGCAAGTGGCTGCAATACACACACAAGATCAAGAGGAAGTAAGCATTGAAGGAGGTGATTGGGAAGAGGCCAACTATGTGGGAAACCAACAAAAGCAATCATATGATCCACATTCCAACACTTATAACCCAGGATGGAAAAACCACCCAAACTTTGGGTGGGGAAACCAGCAAACCCAACCACAAAACCACAAATCTTATAACCACAACCAACATAACAATTCCACATACCAAAACTCCAACCAAAGATCATACCAAGCCACACAAAACACTTACTCCCAACCACCATATCATGGCCAAAATAACCAACCTGCCCAATCCAATCCGAACCAACAATTTCAAGATCAATTAAACAGGATAGAAAGAATGCTGATGGTGTTTTTGCAGAAAAACGAATTTCCAACACACAAATCCAACCGGCAAGTATACCGGGTCGCATCAAGTAGTAATAACTCACTTAGAGTGAGGTCGATCCCACAGGGATTGATGGATCAAGCAATTTTAGTGGGTGATTAGTTTAGTCAAGCTAACATTGAGTGAATTGTGTGAAGTTGATCAACAGAAAGTAAATTGCAAGGAATTTAAAAGATGCAGAAAATAAAATTGCAGGAAACTTAAAGAACAAGAAAGTAAAAGAGCTGAAACTTAAATTGCAAGAATTGTAAATTGCATCAAATGTAAAGGGGATTGGGTGCAGGAAATTAAAGAGAGCAATAGATTAAGAAACTAGAAATTTAAATTGCAGGAAATGTAAATGTGCAGGAAATTAAATCAAGCTCAATGTGAACAAAGATGTGAAAGTGCAGAATGCAGGAAAGGAGATTGGGATCATGAACAGAAATCTAAAATGAAGAACAAGTGCAGAAGAATTAAATTGCTTGAAAGTAAATTGAAAGCCAATGGAACAGTAAAATAGAAGAGCAGCCAAGAACTCAACTTAATTTCAAAATAAATTGATCTCAGGGAATCAATGAGACTAGAAAACAAGTCTAGATCTCAAACCCTTCCTTGATCAAAGTAGAAGACAAATTGAAGAAGAAAGGAAGATGAAAGCCGTAGAGAAAAACTTGGATCCAAAACTCAATTCACTGAATTATGCAGAAAAATAACAAAGAGCAATCTTAGATCAAGAATGAAACAGAATTCCTTCACTCTCAATCCCAAATTTAAGACAGAAGAAAATAAAGGAAAGAGCTCCCCCTTCTGAAATGAGAGTGATGCCTTTATATAGGCTTTTCAAAGTGAAAATGAAAATGAAATTAAAACAAATTACAATTAAAATAAAAATCCTAATCTAATTTATCCATGTGCCTTTGAGTGATGATGTGGGCTTTGCTTGCTTTGGATTTGAGGAGAGATGGGTCTTGGATGGCCTTGGTTCAATTTGGAGAGGAATTGAATTTAAATGAAATTTTGGTTGATTTTCGGCCCAAGAACAATTGCTTCCAGGAGGCTGCCCTGCCCTTGCGGAGGGCAGGGCAGGATTTGGTGTTTGGTGCGTTGTTGGTGCGGCGTGGTGCAGGCTTGGTGCGCAGAATGCTGCCCTGCCCTCGCGGAGGGCAGGGTAGGAAAAATTGGTGCGCCAGAATCGTGCTGTGGTGCTGCCAGAATCATGCCTCGGTGCGCCAGAATCGTGCCTTGGTGCTGCCAGAATCGTGCCCGTGTGTGCATCACCAAAATGCTGCCCTGCCCTCGCGGAGGGCAGGGCAATGTTTCCAAAAGTGAAACCCCATGTTCGAAACTCGGTTGATACACACGCAACTATTTTTCCTTGGTTTTCTTGGCACCAAAGTAAGGCTTAGTTCCTTGCTTCTTCATGGTGCCTTGTTCGATCCTTGTTGAAAGCACTTGAGGAGCAATTTTTCCTTGATTTTCCATGAAGAGCACGACATTGCCCTGCTCTCCAAGAGGGCAGGGCAGAAAATTGAGCGCCACTTTGCTTTGGGGTGAGGTTCCAGCTTCGAACCTTGGTGGAAGCACATTGGTTTATTTTCGCTTATTTTTGGCTCTTAAAGATGCCGTTCGTTCTTGCCTCAATTGTGCGCCAAATATGGATTGCTATATATCGTTGGAAAGCTCTGAATGTCAGCTTTCCAACGCAACTAGAAGCACATCAATTGGACGTCTGTAGCTCAAGTTATAGCCCTTTGAAGGAGGCATGGTCATGCTGTAAGCGCCCAGATTTTACCTTAGCGAAATTCTTGCTTCCAACCTCACTTTGCATCACGATTCTGCCCTGCCCTTGGCAAGAGCAGGGCAGTGTGTGCTGTTTGCCTATTCTTCATTAATTTTGTCATGGGCCACGCTTTTAAAAGCGTGGCCTAAAGCTCCAAAGTGTACCCCAACTTCAAAGTGTGTCCCAAAGCTCTTTTTTTCTCCTTTTTTTTGTGCTTCTTTGCTTCTTTTTCTTCTTATTTCCTACAAGATTTATAAAATTAAAAGATCAAGAAAATCTATCATTTAAGTACAAAAGCATTCAATATTTAAGCACAAATCATCAATTTCTTGTATGAAAAAGCATAGAAAATGGGTATATGATGGCTTGTCATCACAACACCAAACTTAAACCTTGCTTGTCCCCAAGCAAGAAAAGAATCATGCAATAAAGATTGACAATCCAAGGTAAGAAGAATAGCAACTCAATGTTCATGGTAAGCTAGTTTTCTATGCATGCTACAATTACAAAAGAGATGTAAATGATTGATGCTTCTATCTAGCTTCTTTTATGAAATCTTTTTCTTATAATTCTTCCTTGAAACAAGCTTTTGAATTTTTTTTTTTTTAGCTTCTCCTTTTGGGTGCTTTGCCCCATGAGTAAATAACAAAGCTACGACTTCTAAATGCTTTGTTTTCAAGTATTACCACTTGATACATAAGCACCACAAGCATTTAATTAGAGGACTTCATTAAGCTCATCATTTTTTTTCTTTTCTTGACTCTCTAATCATTGATGCTCAGAACCTTGAGCTTTGAGGGAGTGCTTTTGCACTTGAGCCTAGCCTTGACTTCTAAGTGTTTTGTTTTCAAACATTTGGCTTGATACATAAACGCCACAAGAACTTAGCAAATAAATTGCCATTGGTACTCAGAGCCTTCAGCTTTCTCATTCTTTCCCTTTTTCTTTTCTTACTTTAATTGTATTTGCTTCTTCAAGGTTTTCATGATTTCAAAAGATTTCACAAAATGTACTAGATGAAAAACTTCAATTAAATAAAATCCAATGCAATTGAGCAACAATTAATCACACTAGCTTTCCAATACTTGTATGCACATGCTAAAATCTTCTTTAATTCCTTGTTTGTTTATGATCATGATGCTTTACTGCTTTTGAATTCACAGGATTCAAGTTGGTAGTTATAATGTCACAGCACCATGTTTCAATCAAAATTCAAGCTATGCTTAGTCATACCACACATGCATACAGAGAATATAAAGACAATCTTGCAATTTAAAGTGCTGGAAACAAAGGAGAGGAAAAGGAACTTTACAACCTTGTAGTTCATCTTCATTATTGTTGTCCTTTTTCTCCAATTCTTCCATTTCCCTTGCCAACTTAGAGTGCTTGCTCATCCTCAAGCAACAATTAGAACAATGGCTATGGGGCTAAGATGGATCATGAGTGTCTTACACAATGAAATGTTAGTAGCATATGTGTTTTAAGCAAGCAAAATAAAAGATAACAATCAAGGCACAAGAGACAAAGACATTTTGATTGCAAACATAAGAGGGTGTGCATGATACATTGCATAAAAAATAAGTGGCACACCAAACTTAGTGTGACACTTTCACTTGAAATTAATGCAAGTATCTAGTAAGCATTGGAACCAAATTTTGTTGCATAGCAACACCAAACTTAGAATACAACCATATGTCAATTTATTTGAATTAAAACTAAACAAAAGAAACTGTTATATGTTAAATACAATCACCAAGCCAAGAATATGTCATGAATAAGGATCTCTTGGTGATATATTAACAAAAACAGTTAAAAAGCAAAATAAGTGGCAGTATTAAAATTAAAGAAATAACTAAAGTAAACAGAATAATAAAGTGTCAAACCAAAAGAAAAACAACACTGCAAAGGCCTTATGATTATGCAGACAAGTGGTGTTGCTTAATGAATTGCATAGAGAATTAAGTGGCACACCAAACTTAGAATCTTAGTGTGTCACTTCCATTTTTGATTTGATGCAATCATCCAAAAAGATTAAAAACAAGTTGTTGCAAGACAACACCAAACTTAGAATGTAACCATATGCCTATTTATTGAATTTAAACAAAGTAAAGAACGAAGACAAAGTAGAGAAGAAATGTTACCTACGGTTGGGTTACCTCCCAACAAGTGCTCTTTTAGTGTCATTAGCTTGACATGTTGTTATTCACTTTCTTCCTCTTCTTCCAATTGGTTAAGAGGAATGACTTCAACGGGGGAGAAGTTTCAGCTTTTGTCCCCTTTCTTGGTCTCCTTTCAGCAAGCTTTCTTTTGAAATTGGCTTGATTGAGCTTGCTTGCTTGATCAGGGGGAGGATTGTTTGCAGTTGACCTTTTCTTGAATATTGTCCTTGATATCTTGGTCACAATCCTCTTCTTGGTGTTTTTGTCAATTGCTTTCACTTCCTTGAGTCCAAGTCTTGGTGGTTGTGTAATTGTTGGAATTTTGTCTTCATCAAGAGTTCCTTGCAGTGATGGTTCAATGACCCCTTCCTTCATGTGATTTTCTGCTTCACTTGAGTTTGACTTCTCTTGAGTGTCTTCCTCCCTTTCTTCTTCATGATTTTCCATTAATGCCTTTGGGAGGGAATCTTTATGTTTCATTGTCACCTCAAGTGGCTCTTGTGAATGTAAAAGTTCAGGATCAAATGCCTCCTCCACCTCATTTTTCATTAAAATTTTTCTTGACACAGAGGCTTCCTCATCTTGCCTTTTCACTTTCTTCGTTGCTCTCAACAATTGAGCTGTGTGCACTTCCATGTTTGTGAAGAAGTTCTCTTTTCTTTTCCATAATTTCTTTTCCTCCTCCCAACATCTTTTGAGCATGGACTCAATCCTAGAGAGTCCTTGGCTTGTGGAAGTTTGTGTTGGTTGTGAGTCATGGGATGGATTTTGTGTTGAGGCATAGTTAATTGATGAAGAATTTTCAAATGAGAAACTGGGAAGTGAGGGTGGATAATTTTTCATGTGATTTGACTGCTCAGAATTTGCAGTTTCTTGGTGATACTCCCATCCACCATGAGGATAATGATATGAATCATTTTGTGGTGGTGGTTGGTATCCCTCATAATTCTCTTGCTCATCTTGGGGTTCTGAAGCAAATCTCCATGGATTGGAGTGCTCAGAATTTGTATCTTCTTGGTGATATTTCCAACCACCATTAGAGATTGGTGATGGTGGGTAATATCCCATAAAATTTGTTCGATCATAAGATGAGTTGAACTCCATTTAAATTTTGGAAAACACAACACCAAGGAAAATTGAAATTACTCATATCAGAGATGAGAATTTCTTAGTGAGGCAAAAACTCAAACACCTTGGTTTCACTTTAAAACAGAGAACAAAAACAAAAAAAATGCTTGATCTAGACTTCTCACCCACTTAATCATTGTTGATCTAATCAATCCCCGGCAACGGCGCCAAAAACTTGATAGTGTTTTTGCGGAAAAACGAATTTCCAACACACAAATCCAACCGGCAAGTGTACCGGGTCGCATCAAGTAGTAATAACTCACTTAGAGTGAGGTCGATCCCACAGGGATTGATGGATCAAGCAATTTTAGTGGGTGATTAGTTTAGTCAAGCTAACATTGAGTGAATTGTGTGAAGTTGATCAACAGAAAGTAAATTGCAAGGAATTTAAAAGATGCAAAAAATAAAATTGCAGGAAACTTAAAGAACAAGAAAGTAAAAGAGCTGAAACTTAAATTGCAAGAATTGTAAATTGCATCAAATGTAAAGGGGATTGGGTGCAGGAAATTAAAGAGAGCAATAGATTAAGCAACTAGAAATTTAAATTGCAGGAAATGTAAATGTGCAGGAAATTAAATCAAGCTCAATGTGAACAAAGATGTGAAAGTGCAGAATGCAGGAAAGGAGATTGGGATCATGAACAGAAATCTAAAATGAAGAACAAGTGCAGAAGAATTAAATTGCTTGAAAGTAAATTGAAAGCCAATGGAACAGTAAAAATAGAAGAGCAGCCAAGAACTCAACTTAATTTCAAAATAAAATTGATCTCAGGGAATCAATGAGACTAGAAAACAAGTCTAGATCTCAAACCCTTCCTTGATCAAAGTAGAAGACAAATTGAAGAAGAAAGGAAGATGAAAGCCGTAGAGAAAAACTTGGATCCAAAACTCAATTCACTGAATTATGCAGAAAAATAAAAAAGAGCAATCTTAGATCAAGAATGAAACAGAATTCCTTCACTCTCAATCCCAAATTTAAGACAGAAGAAAAATAAAGGAAAGAGCTCCCCCTTCTGAAATGAGAGTGATGCCTTTATATAGGCTTTTCAAAGTGAAAATGAAAATGAAATTAAAACAAATTACAATTAAAATAAAAATCCTAATCTAATTTATCCATGTGCCTTTGAGTGATGATGTGGGCTTTGCTTGCTTTGGATTTGAGGAGAGATGGGTCTTGGATGGCCTTGGTTCAATTTGGAGAGGAATTGAATTTAAATTAAATTTTGGTTGATTTTCGGCCCAAGAACAATTGCTTCCAGGAGGCTGCCCTGCCCTTGCGGAGGGCAGGGCAGGATTTGGTGTTTGGTGCGTTGTTGGTGCGGCGTGGTGCAGGCTTGGTGCGCAGAATGCTGCCCTGCCCTCACGGAGGGCAGGGCAGGAAAAATTGGTGCGCCAGAATCGTGCTGTGGTGCTGCCAGAATCATGCCTCGGTGCGCCAGAATCGTGCCTTGGTGCTGCCAGAATCGTGCCCGTGTGTGCATCACCAAAATGCTGCCCTGCCCTCGCGGAGGGTAGGGCAATGTTTCCAAAAGTGAAACCCCATGTTCAAAACTCGGTTGATACACACGCAACTATTTTTCCTTGGTTTTCTTGGCACCAAAGTAAGGCTTAGTTCCTTGCTTCTTCATGGTGCCTTGTTCGATCCTTGTTGAAAGCACTTGAGGAGCAATTTTTCCTTGATTTTCCATGAAGAGCACGACATTGCCCTGCTCTCCAAGAGGGCAGGGCAGAAAATTGAGCGCCACTTTGCTTTGGGGTGAGGTTCCAGCTTCGAACCTTGGTGGAAGCACATTGGTTTATTTTCGCTTATTTTTGGCCCTTAAAGATGCCGTTCGTTCTTGCCTCAATTGTGCGCCAAATATGGATTGCTATATATCGTTGGAAAGCTCTGAATGTCAGCTTTCCAACGCAACTAGAAGCACATCAATTGGACGTCTGTAGCTCAAGTTATAGCCCTTTGAAGGAGGCATGGTCATGCTGTGAGCGCCCAGATTTTACCTTAGCGAAATTCTTGCTTCCAACCTCACTTTGCATCACGATTCTGCCCTGCCCTTGGCAAGAGCAGGGCAGTGTGTGCTGTTTGCCTATTCTTCATTAATTTTGTCATGGGCCACGCTTTTAAAAGCGTGGCCTAAAGCTCCAAAGTGTACCCCAACTTCAAAGTGTGTCCCAAAGCTCTTTTTTTCTCCTTTTTTTGTGCTTCTTTGCTTCTTTTTCTTCTTATTTCCTACAAGATTTATAAAATTAAAAGATCAAGAAAATCTATCATTTAAGTACAAAAGCATTCAATATTTAAGCACAAATCATCAATTTCTTGTATGAAAAAGCATAGAAAATGGGTATATGATGGCTTGTCATCAAATGCTTGCAACCATGAGTCAAGACATAACCGAATTGAAAGCCTTTAAGGAAGAAGTAAATTCCAACTTGCAAAACCAAGGAGCTGCCATCCAGAATCTAGAAAATCAAATTCTGTATTTGTCTAAACAAACCCCTGGGCCAAGCGTTTCTCATGCTGCCAAGGCTATTGCAAGGGAAGAATGTAAGGCCATAACCCTCAGAAGTGGAAAGAAGCTAAAGGAGATCTCAAAGGAAACCACAGAGGATGAAGCAAAGGAAAATGTGAGAGACAAGGAACAGGGACAATCTTTGACACCGTGTTCAACAAAAGAAAAAGAAAAAGAGGTCCTGAAGCCTTATACACCCAAAGCACCATATCCTCAACGCTTGATGAAAAGTGAAAAGGATGGCCAATTCTCCAGATTTTTGGAGATTTTCAAGAAGCTTCAAATCAACATTCCGTTTGCTGAGGCAATAGAGCAAATGCCACTCTATGCAAAATTCTTAAAGGAATTGATGACCAAGAAGAGAAGCTGGAGAAATGATGAAACTGTGTTGTTGACTGAAGAATGCAGTGCCATCATTCAACACAAATTGCCTCAGAAATTGAAGGATCCAGGCAGTTTTCAAATCCCCTGCATCATAGGAGAAGTCATGGTTGAGAAGGCCTTGTGTGACTTAGGGGCAAGTATCAATTTGATGTCTCTAACAATGATGAGAAGAATGAAGATTGAGGAAGCTAAACCAACAAGAATGGCCCTCCAATTGGCAGATCGAACTTTTAAATTCCCTCATGGAATAGTTGAGGATTTGTTGGTGAAAGTGGGGGATTTTATATTTCCTGCTGATTTTGTGGTGTTAGACATGGAGGAAGAAGCCAAAGCTTCAATCATTCTGGGAAGACCCTTCCTGGCTACTGCTGGAGCCATCATAGATGTCCAAAAGGGTGAACTCACTCTTAGATTACATGATGAGAAATTGGTGTTTAACGTATTTAAGGCAATGAGTTATCCATCAGAATCACTAAAGGAATGCATGAGGGTGGATGTAGTGGACATTGCAATACAAGAAACCTTTGAGGAAACAACAAAGGAAGTGACAGAGGAGGAGTTCACAAAGGATATTGAAGTTAGTGACATCAAGGCTGCTGAGACAACCATGCCGAGCATGCCAGAGAGAGTGAAAGAAGAGAAGGAAGCACCAAAACCTGAGCTAAAAGCATTACCCCCTAATCTCAAGTATGCATACTTGGGTAGTGATGAGAGCTATCCTGTTATCATTAGCTCTGCCCTGAGCCAAGAACAGGAAGAAGAATTGATCAAGGTGCTACAAACTCATCAAGATGCCATTGGATGGACCCTAGCTGATTTGAAGGGGATAAGTTCATCCATATGCATGCATAAAATCTTGTTAGAAGAGGATGCTAGACCCTCCATTCAAGCTCAGAGAAGATTGAATCCCGTCATGAAAGAAGTGGTACAAAAGGAGGTCATGAAGTTATGGCAGGCAGGGGTAATCTACCCCATTTCGGATAGCCCATGGGTTAGTCCCATCCATGTAGTCCCCAAGAAAGGTGGCATAACTGTGGTACCAAATGAGAGGAACGAACTCATACCCACAAGAACTGTCACTGGGTGGAGGATGTGCATAGACTATAGGAAGCTCAATGAAGCCACCAGAAAAGATCATTTCCCACTCCCATTTATGGATCAGATGCTTGAAAGACTTGCAGGACATGCTTACTATTGCTTTCTGGATGGATACTCAGGCTATAATCAGATAGTAGTTGATCCAAGAGATCAAGAGAAAACATCATTTGTTTGTCCATATGGAGTATTTGCGTATAGACGCATGCCCTTTGGATTGTGCAATGCACCTGCAACTTTCCAAAGGTGCATGCTGTCCATCTTTTCGGACATGATCGAAAAGTTTATTGAAGTTTTCATGGATGATTTTTCTGTGTTTGGAAATTCTTTTCCTAACTGCCTACACCACCTTGCCTTGGTGCTTAAGAGATGCCAAGAGACCAACCTAGTACTAAACTGGGAAAAGTGTCATTTCATGGTCACAGAAGGAATAGTCCTTGGCCATAAAGTGTCTAATAGAGGCATTGAGGTGGACAAAGCTAAGGTGGAACTCATTGAAAAACTACTGATGAGCGGATAATTTATACGCTTTTTGGCATTGTTTTTAGGTAGTTTTTAGTAAGTTCAAGCTACTTTTAGGGATGTTTTCATTAGTTTTTATGTTAAATTCACATTTCTGGACTTTACTATGAGTTTGTGTGTTTTTCTGTGATTTCAGGTAAATTCTGGCTGAAATTGAGGGATTTGAGCAAAACTCTGAAAAAGGCTGACAAAAGGACTGCTGATGCTGTTGGATTCTGACCTCCCTGCACTCGAAATGGATTTTCTGGAGCTACAGAACTCCAAATGGCGCGCTCTCAACGGCGTTGGAAAGTATACATCCAGGGCTTTCCAGCAATATATAATAGTCCATACTTTATTCGAAAAATGACGACGTAACTTGGCGTTAAACGCCAAGTACATGCTGCTGTCTGGAGTTAAACGCCAGAAAAACGTCATGATCCGGAGTTGAACGCCCAAAACACGTCATAACTCTAAGTTCAACTCCAAGAGAATCCTTAGCTCGTGTATTGATCAAGCTCAGCCCAAGCATACACCAAGTGGGCCCCGGAAGTGGATTTATGCATCAATTACTTACTCATGTAAACCCTAGGAGCTAGTTTATTATAAATAGGATGATTTACTAATGTATTAAGAATTTTTGGTCTCAGTTTTGTTTTATTCTTCATCCTAAGAGGCTATTGATCACGTTTAGGGGGCTGGCCATTTGGCCATGCCTGAACCTCTTTCACTTATGTATTTTCAACGGTGGAGTTTCTGCACACCATAGATTAAGGGTGTGGAGCTCTGCTGTACCTCAAGTATTAATGAAGTTCTATTTTCTTTTATTCAAATCTCTCTTATTCTATTCCAAGATATTCATTCATACCCAAGAACATGATGAATGTGATGAGTTAGATAACCCTCATTATCATTCTCACTTATGAACGCGCGTGATTGACAACCACTTCCGTTCTACATGCAACAGAGCTTGAATGTGTATCTCTTAGATTCCCCAACAGAATCTTCGTGGTATAAGCTAGATAGATGGCGGCATTTATGAGGATCCAGAAAGTCTCACCTTGTCTGTGGTATTCCGAGTAGGATCCTGGGAATCCGGAAAGTCTCACCTTGTCTGTGGTATTCCGAGTAGGATTCCGGTAATGAATGACTGTGACGTGCTTCAAACTTGCAACCTGCTGGGCGTTAGTGACAGACGCAAAAGAATCAAGGGATTCTATTCCAGTAGGAGCGGGAACCAACCGGTGATTAGCCGTACTGTGACAGAGTGCGTGAGCATTAGTTTTCACTGCGAGGATGGGATGTAGCCATCAACCATGGGTGATGCCTCCAGATGATTAGCTGTGTGAGTGACAGCCGCATAGGATATTTTCCCGAGAGGATTGAAAGTAGCCACCGCTGATGGTGAACCCCTATACAAAGCTTGCCATGGAAAGGAGTAAGAAGGATTGAGTAGAAGCAGTGGGAAAGCAGGCGTCCCTGAGCCATACAGCATCTTCATATACTTAACTGAAATTCCTATGCCAATGAATCTACATAAGTATTCTATCCCTTTTATTATTTCTTTTTATTAATTTTCGAAAACCCATAATCCAATTTTAATCTGCCTAACTGAGATTTACAAGGTGACCATAGCTTGCTTCATACCAACAATCTCTGTGGATTCGACCCTTACTCACGTAAGGTATTACTTGGACGACCCAGTACACTTGCTGGCTAGTTGAACGGAGTTGTGAAAATAAACAGTGCCCTAAGAGTAAACTCATCAAAGTATAAAGAACATGTGATCACAATTTCGTCCACCAAGTTTTTGGCGCCGTTGCCGGGGATTGTTCGAGTATGGACAACTGACGGTTCATCTTGTTGCTCAGATTAGGTAATTTTCTTTTCAAAAATCTTTTTCAAAAATTTTTCTTTTATTTTTCGTTTTTATAAATTTTATTTTCGAAAAAAATTTATTAAAAAAAAAAATTAGAAAATCATAAAAATCAAAAATATTTTGTGTTTCTTGTTTGAGTCTTGTGTTAATTTTTAAGTTTGGTGTCAATTGCATGCTTTTAAAATTTTTCTTGCATTTTTTTCGAAAATCCCATACATTCATAGTGTTTTTCATGATCTTCAAGTTGTTCTTGATAAGTCCTCTTGTTTGATCTTGATGATTTTTTGTTTTGTGTTGTTTCTTGTTTTTCATGTGCATTTTTGCATTCATATTTTCCATGCATTAAAGATTTCTAAGTTTGGTGTCTTGCATGTTTTCTTTGCATCAAAAATTTTTCAAAATTGTGTTCTTGATGTTCATCATGATCTTCAAAGTGTTCTTGGTGTTCATCTTGACATTCATAGCATTCTTGCATGCATTCATTGTTTTGATCTAAAAATTTCATGCATTGAGCATTTTTGTTGTTTTTCTCTCTCATAATTAAAAATTCAAAAAATCAAAAAATATCTTTTCCTTATTTCCCTCCAAATTTTCGAAATTTTGGGTTGACTTGGTCAAAAATTTTTAAAATTAGTTGTTTCTTACAAGTCAAGTCAAAATTTCAATTTTAAAAATCTTATCTTTTCAAAATCTTTTTCAAAAATCATATCTTTTCATTTTTTTTATAATTTTCGAAAAATTTCAAAAATCTTTTTCAAAATATTTTCAAAATCTTTTCTTATCTTTTATATCTAATTTTGAAAATTCACTAATAATTAATGTGATTGGTTCAAAAATTTGAAGTTTGTTACTTTCTTGTTAAGAAAGGTTCAATCTTTAAGTTCTAGAATCTTATCTTGTAGTTTCTTGTTAGTGAAGTAAATAATTTCAAAATTTTGAATTAAATCTTTTTTATCTTTTATTTGATCTTTTTCAAAAATTTTATCTTTTTCAAAATTTGATTTCAAAATATCTTATCTAACTTATTATCTTCTTATCTTTTTCAAATTTGATTTCAAATCTTTTTCAATCAACTAACTAACTTCTTGTTTGTTTCTTATCTTTTTCAAAACCACCTAACTACTTTTCTCTCTCTATTTTCGAAAATATCTCTCTCTTTTTCAAAAATTCTTTTTAATTAATTAATTGTTTCATGTTTTAATTACATTTATCTTTAATTTTCGAAAATTACTACCTCTTTTTCAAAATTATTTTCGAATTCTCCCTTCTCTTTTCTTCTTCTATTTAATTATTTAATTACTAACACTTCTCTTCACCTCTCCTCATCCAAAAATCCGAATCCATTCTTCATTCTTCTACCCCTTTCTTTTTCTACTAACATAAAGGAATCTCTATACTGTGACATAGAGGATTCCTCTTCTTTTCTTGTTTTCTTCTCTTTCTTATGAGCAGGAACAAGGATAAAGGCACTCTTGTTGAAATTGATCCAGAACCTGAAAGAACTCTGAAGAGAAAATTAAGAGAAGCTAAATTGCAACAATCCAGAAGAAACCTTCTAGAAATTTTCGAACAAGAGAAAGAGATGGCAGACGGAAATAATAATAATAATGAAAGGAGAATGCTTGGTGACTTCACAAAGCCAACGTCCAAGTTTGATGGAAGAAGCATCTCCATTCCTGCCATTGGAGCCAACAACTTTGAGCTTAAGCCTCAACTAGTTGCTTTAATGCAACAAAACTGCAAGTTTTATGGACTTCCATCTGAAGATCCCTATCAGTTTTTAACTGAGTTCTTGCAGATCTGTGAGACTGTAAAGACAAATGGAGTTGATCCTGAAGTCTACAGACTCATGCTTTTCCCTTTTGCTGTAAGAGACAGAGCTAGAGTATGGTTGGATTCACAACCCAAGGACAGCCTGGACTCATGGGATAAGCTTGTCACTGCATTCTTGGATAAATTCTTTCCTCCTCAAAAGCTGAGCAAGCTGAGAGTGGATGTTCAAACCTTCAAACAAAAAGATGGTGAATCCCTCTATGAAGCTTGGGAAAGATACAAGCAGCTGACCAAAAGATGTCCATCTGACATGTTTTCAGAATGGACCATATTAGATATATTCTATTATGGTCTCTCTGAATTTTCGAAAATGTCATTGGATCATTCTGCAGGTGGATCTATTCACCTGAAGAAAACGCCTGGAGAGGCTCAAGAACTCATTGACATGGTTGCAAACAACCAGTTCATGTATACTTCTGAGAGGAATTCCGTGAACAATGGGGTACCTCCGAAGAAAGGAGTTCTTGAAATTGATGCTCTGAATGCCATATTGGCTCAGAACAAAGTGTTGACTCAACAGGTCAATATGATCTCTCAAAATCTGAATGGATTGCAACATGCATCCAACAGTACTAGAGAGGCAGCTTTTGAAGAAGCTTATGATCCTGAGAACCCTGCCATGGCAGAGGTTAATTACATGGGTGAACCTTATGGAAACACCTATAACTCATCATGGAGAAATCATCCAAATTTCTCCTGGAAGGATCAACAAAAACCTCAACAAGGTTTTAACAATGGTGGACGTACTAGGCTAAACAATAGTAAGTCATATCCATCATCTTCTCAGCAACAGACAGAGAACTCTGAACAAAACAATTCTAACTTAGCCAATATAGTCTCTGATCTGTCAAAAGCCACTTTCAGTTTCATGAATGAAACAAGATCCTCCATTAGAAATTTGGAAGCACAAGTGGGCCAGCTGAGTAAGAAAGTTATTGAAACTCCTCCCAGTATTCTCCCAAGCAATACAGAAGAAAATCCAAAGGGAGAGTGCAAGGCCATTGACATAGTCAATATGGCCGAATGCACAAAGGAGGAGGAGGACAAAAATCCTAGTGAGGAAGACCTCCTGGGACGTCCATCAAGCAAGAAGGAGTTTTCTATTGAGGATCCTGAGGAATCTGAGGCTCATCTAGAGACCATAGAGATTCCTTTGAATCTCCTTCTGCCATTCATGAGCTCTGAAGAATATTCATCCTCTGAAGAGAATGAAGATGTGACTGGAGAGCAAGTTGCCCAATACTTAGGAGCTATCATGAAACTGAATGCCAAGCTGTTTGGTAATGAGACTCGGGAAAGTGAACCTCCCTTGCTCATTAGTGAGCTAGACACTTGGATTCAGAGAACTCTACCTCAAAAGAAACAAGATCCTGGCAAGTTCTTAATACCTTGCACCATTGGCACCATAAGCTTTGAAAAAGCTCTATGTGATCTTGGGTCAGGGATAAATCTTATGCCACTCTCTGTAATGGAGAAGCTGGGGATCATTGAGGTACAACCTGCCTTATTCTCATTACAACTGGCAGACAAGTCATTGAGACAAGCTTATGGAATAGTAGAGGACGTGCTAGTAAAGGTTGAAGGCCTTTACATCCCTACTGATTTCATAATCCTAGACACTAGGAAGGAAGATGATGAATGCATCATCCTAGGAAGACCTTTCCTAGCCACAGCAGGAGCTGTAATAGATGTCAACAGAGGTGAGTTAGTCCTTCAATTGAATGGGGACTACCTTGTGTTTCAAGCACATGGCCATCCCTCTGTGACAAAAGAGAGTAAGCATGAAGAGCTTCTCTCAGTTCAGAGTCAAGAAGAGCCCACACAGTCAACACTACAAGAAAATGGAACATTTGTAACAAAAATTTTGTATCAAATTTAAAAATGTTGCAAAAAACCATTTTTTTTGTAATAATAGTTGCTGATTGTTACAAAAAAGATATGTTTTGTAACAATATCACAAATTGTTACAAAACATCCAGATATTTTGTAACAATCTATTTTATTTTGTTACAAATTATGGTAGTTTTCGTAACGCCGTATTGTGTTGTTACAAAATATTATAATATTTTGTAACAGAAAGTTAAATAGTTGCAAAAACTCGTAGTATTTTGTAACAAAATAGTTTTTTGTTTCAAAAAATCAAATATTTTGTAACAAAATATTTTTTTGTCTGAAAAACTCAAATTATTTTGTAACAAAAAATTCATTTGTCACCAAATTCAACATTGTTTGTAACAAGTTTTTTTTTGTGTCACAAAATATATGTATAATTTATAATTTTCTTTTCAAAATGTTAAAAACTTTAAGAATTAAAAAAATTGTCTGTATATTTTTTTTAAAATAACTGTATTTTGTTTCAGAAATTAAATAAATTGTTTATATAAATCATTTAAAATATATTTTTTATATTATTTTTTACATATTCATTAATTTTTAAATGATGTAAATATTAATTTATATGTCTTTATAAAATTAGTATATAATTTTTAATAATCAGAATTATAAGATAACTTAAAACTAATTTGTGAAATTTAAATTTTTTTTTATTAATTTATAACTATAAATAACAGTAATTAAAAATATTCCAAAAAAAATTAAAAAAAGAAAATGCAGTGTAAAAACCTAAGAGTTAATATCTATAGTGAATGTAAAAAGTAAAAAAACCCTAAGTTCCCCCATTCCCCCACCTCACTCGAAGCCTCACACCCACCCACTCTCAAACCATCGCCTCACACCCACCCACTCTCAAACCATCGCGCCGTCAAAACCCTATCTACGAGGGAGAATGGAGCTGCTGCCGGAGGAAGAGTCGCCGGCCTAGCCCCTGGGAGACGTCTCGGCGGTGTCGTGGTCCTCCACTCGCTCCTCAAATCTGCTTCGTCTGCGCCGCTGCTCACCTCTGTCCGTGTCGTCCTGGCCGTCTAGGCTCCCCTGCGTTCTGCCTTCTTCGCCTCCGCGTCGTACCTCCTCTGTATCTTCTACCTCCGTTTCTGTGGTCGTCTTGTTGGGTGACTCCTCTGCTGGCTGTGCTCTGTCCGTGCGGAAGCTCTGCTCGTGCCAAAGCTCTGATCGTGCTGTGAACTATCCTCACCTGTGGCCTGCGTCTTCGACGGTGGAACGGCCCCAACCTTTCACTCAGTGTGGTTCTGCTGCTGACATTCTTCACTATAGAGGTGATTTTTTTCTTATATGTAGTTATTGTACAGTAATTTTGTGGACTTCATTATTGCTGTTTTATTGTAGGTTTAGAAGAGAAAAATTGATACTAATTCCTAACTGTATCTGTATGTAAAAGTAGATGATTTAATATGTTGTTCTGTTTGTTCTTTTTTCTTTGTTGAGGCTTGTATATTTATGTTGGAAAACCTGAGTTACATAATAAAGCAGAAGAAGCTTTTATTAGTACTAATTTCTTTGTCTCCTAGCTTGATAGTGAAATAATGAAGATTTAATAAAAGGGTCTTCTTCTGGTGTTGTGTTGCAGTCTTTAATTTCATCTGGTTCTGCCGTGCTTCGTTGGTCTGCTGCCGGTCTGCTCCGATCGTCTCCTCTGCTGAAGGTAAGTCCAGTTTAATGTAGATGAACCTTGATTCTGCTGATGTTGTGACTGAAGATATTAGTTTTATATCTGTTGGACTATATTAGTGTTATTAGCTTTTGCTTTCTTTTAACTCTGTTCGATTTTGTTTTTTTTTTTTTACTTTTGTGTTTGTGAATTGAGTAAAGTAGGTAACTATTTGATCCTTAGTAACATAGAGATATGGATTAAATTTTGTTAATAATGTTGTGTATTTTACATTGCATTGAATTAGGATAGTTTATGCTGCTCTACTCATCCGGCGTTGTCCTTTGCCTCTGCTGGTCTGATTCGGGTGTCCTTCTTCTCCTGCTGGTCTGGTCTGGTCCGATTACATTTCTGCTTAAGGTAACTTCAGTTTATTTGAGTATTGTTAAATATGCTACTATCTGATAATCTTAGCTGAAATATTGAACATTGAGTCTGCTGAAGGTAACTTTAGCTTATTTGAGTATTGTTGGTTGATTATGCTGATGTTGTTGTGGTTGAAAGTATTGGTGGGTAACATGGTTGATTATCTAATTTTTAGGTTATTGGGAGAGTTGATATTTTTGTTCTATTTTTTATTTCTGGGCTTTATTATTTTGGTTCTATTTTTTGCAATTTTTTTGGTGATTTTGAAAGTGATAGTCCCGGTGATGCTATGTTATGTCATGCTGCTCTCTTTCTTTTCACTCTTTACATCCTTCTATCCATTCTCGTCTCCTGCAGAAATTAGTCCAATGGTCAATTACCAGAAATATTGGGTTAATTTTGATAGGCGTACTCCTGAGTTTAGAAAGTGCCTCGATGAATTATTTTTGGATATTGCCTTCTCTCAACCCGGTGTGAAAAATCAAATACGTTGTCCTTGTCCCAAATGCAACAATTTTATGTTCAAATTTAGAAATGAAGTTCATCATCATGTGCGCCAATGGGGGATAGTGACCTCTTATAAGACATGGGTGCATCATGGTGAGATACTTCAAGATACATCCACTATAGATGTGTCTGATCTAAATGTAATTGATTGTGAAAGGGAGAATGATTCTGCCACTTATGAGATGTTGTATAACATCTTTAGAGGAGAAACACTAGGGGAGACGCCGAGAGATTTCGCTACCAACTTAGATGAAAATATAGAAGAAGAACCTCATCAGGGGGCAAAGAGGTTCCAGAGGCTAATGAGGGATTATGAGCAAAGCCTGTATCCGGACAGTGGGATATCAAGGTTATCTTTCATTGTCAAGTTGTTTCAAATGAAATGTCGCTATGGATGGAGCAACAATTCAGTTGATGCTTTGTTGCTCTTTCTAAAAAGCATATTTCCAAAGGAAAACTCTTGTCCAACTTCATTTTATGATGCTCGAAAAGTGATTCGAGATTTGGGATTAGATTACGAGAAGATAGATGCTTGTGTGAATGATTGCATTTTGTTTCGGGGGCAAGAATATGCTGATCTTGATGAATGTCCAAAGTGTAAGCAATCTAGATGGGTGAAGGAGAGGGGGAATGAAAAGGATAACCTTCGGAAGAAGGTACCCCAGAAGATACTAAGATACTTTCCGCTAAAACCTAGGCTTCAAAGGATCTTCATGTGTGAAGAAACAGCGCGAGCAATAAGGTGGCACAAAGAGAAACGACTTGACGATGGAGTCCTAAAACACCCAGCAGATTCGATGGCGTGGAAGACATTCGATGAGGAGCACGAATGGTTTGCACGTGATGCTAGAAATATCAGGCTTGGAGTTGCTAGTGATGGATTCAATCCGTTCGGCAATATGAACATTTCCTATAGTACGTGGCCAGTTGTTCTCATCCCATACAACTATCCTCCTTGGATGGCTTTGAAACATTCAAATTGGATGTTATCTCTACTTATTCCAGGCCCTAAATCCCCTGGCAATTCTATTGATGTATACTTAGAACCGTTAATTGAAGAGTTGAAAGAATTGTGGGAAGGGGGTGTTGAAACATTTGATGTGGTTCAGAGACGGAACTTTAAGTTGTCTGCTGCAGTTTTATGGACAATAAATGATTATCCAGCCTATGCTATGTTATCCGGTTGGAGCACTAAAGGTGCACTAGCATGTGCGTGTTGCCACAGGGAAACTAGTTCTAAGAGGCTAAAACATGGACACAAGCATTGCTATATGGGACATCGCCGCTATTTGCCGCATGATCATCCGTGGCGAAGAAATAAGAGTAATTTCGACAATACCAGGGAACTTGGCGAAGCACCTAAGCCACTGTCTGGTTATGATGTCGTAGAAGAATTCAAGACTTTTGAACAAACGGAGTTTGGGAACAATACTAAAAAGAGAAAGAAGTCTGAGCATGACAAGGTGGCTGGAAATTGGAAAAAGAAAAGCATTTTCTTTGAGTTGCCTTATTGGAAGACATTATTGTTACGTCATAATTTAGATGTAATGCATATAGAGAAGAACGTGTTCGATAATATACTGGGTACACTATTGAATATAGATGGAAAGACAAAGGACAATCTTAATGCATGGCTTGATCTTCAACTTATGGGTATCAAGAGAGACCTTCATCCTCGTAGAGTGGGCAACAAGTTTGTGATGCCGATAGCCAAATATACTTTGTCAAAGACTAGGAAGGAGAATGAAAGGCAACTTCTTTGTCAGTTCTTGAAAGAACTCAAGTTGCCTGATTCGTATTCATCAAATATTGGAAGGTGTGTGCACGTTGAAGATTGCAAAATTTATGGCTTGAAGAGCCATGATTGCCATGTCCTAATAGAACGGCTGCTACCACTTGCAATTCGTGAGCTTTTACCCAAAGAAGTTTGTGAACCGTTGATAAAGCTAAGTATTTACTTTGGAGAGCTTTGTTCCAAAGAATTGAAGGTGGACGTTCTAGACAAACTTGAAACCCAGATTGCAATCACACTATGTAAATTAGAGACCGTTTTTCCTCCGGCTTTTTTTGATGTGATGGTTCACCTAACCGTTCATCTTGCCCATGAAGCTAAGTTAGCCGGACCTGTTCAATATCACTGGATGTACTCTGTTGAGAGGTTAGCCCTTTAGAATTGACAACAACTTAGAATTTGCCTTATAGTATTGTATATGTAGGTTTCTAACATTCCTTAAAAATTCAATTCTAGATATTTGCGCACACTAAAGAGTTATGTTGGAAACAAAGCACGTCCTGAGGGGTCAATATGTGAGGGTTATATCTCGGAAGAAGCGATGACCCTTGTGGGGAGATATTTGGATGAAAATTCCAAGAATTCTGACCCTGGCGAGAATGAACCTATGCGAGGCATAGCTGTGTTCAAAGTACTTTGCCAGTTTAGTTGTACAGGGGCATACAAGGAACTTAGTATCTTAGAGCATAGGGAAGCTCAATTCTATGTGCTGAAGAATTGTGAAGAAGTTCAACCATGGGTTGATGAACATATGGCAGTTTTAACAAGAGAAAATCCAAGATATCTGCAGAAAAGGCACAAGGATCAATCTGTGAAATGGTTTGAAAGGAAGGTAAATGAGTAAACTTTGATAATTGTAGAATTGAAGAGTCTCTTGGTAGTTTTTAGTTTTAATTGCAATTCATTAATGTAGATTTCAGATCTACACAAAGTATGGAGTGCACGGGTGAATAATCAGCTGCTTTCTCTAGCAAGAGGTCCTGATCGTCGTGCACATTTCTACAACACATGTGCTGTGAACGGTTTTACATTTCGAAGCAAAATCCATGAAGCCTCTTTGAAGACTCAAAATAGTGGAGTAGTTGTGAAGGGAGATGAATTGACTGGGGGTGTGGATTATTATGGCGTGTTGACTGATATTATTGAGTTAGATTATGTCGGAAAACATAAAGTGGTCTTATTTAAGTGTGAGTGGTTTGATGTTCCTCCAATAGGCCGAAATCAAAGTAGGGGATATAGTAAAGATGAGTATGGATTCATAAATGTGGATGTCACATATGTTAGATATAAGGATGAGCCTTTCATTTTAGCATGTCAAGCTGAACAAGTATACTATGTAAAGGCAATTAAAAGGCCTAATTGGTGTACTGTGGTCCGAGTCAAGCCTCGCAATACATATGATGTGCCCGAGCAAGATATCATGCAAGAAGAGGCATACCAACAAGCTGAAATGGGAAGCTTTAATCAAGTACCCAGTTCGGGTGATATGAATTTTTTGATGGAATTGGGTAGAGGTGACATAGAGGGATCAAGTGTGGACGTCCCTAAGTCTATGGAAGATAAAGAAGAAAAAGAAGAAGAGGAAGAAGAAGAAGAAGAAGAAGAAGAAGATTCAAATGATAGTGATTGACTTCTTAGTATTTTTATTTTGGGGATTACAAGATCTTTGCAATTGCTAAATTATCCATTTTTTGTATAGGAGGATGATTGACCTTATCCACTTTTTGTATAGGATGGTGACTGAATTTAGAGTAGTTTGACTTTACGCTCTCACATCATATTTGCATTTGCTAAGTTATTCACTCTTTGTTCCACTTGTTTAACTTTTTTGAAAAGTATAATATATTTTGAATCATGTCCAACAAAATATTGATGTACTTTCCTTTGTGTAATTGTATATTAAATGATGTAGATATTTTATTATTTCATTTCTTTAATTTTATCTCTGTTAACTTTATTGTAGACTGCGTAACATAATGGCATCACGGAGATTGACAAGGGCTGCTGCATCTGGTTATACACCACGAGCACCTGTCCCAGCCCCGGCAGCCCGTGCCCGTGCCCCAGCCCCAGCCCCGGCAGCCCCTGCCCCTGCAGCCCCTGCCCCAGCCCATGCAGCCCCAGCTCCTGGAGCCCCAGCCCCAGCCCCTGCAGCCCCTGCAGCCCCTGCCCCAGCCCTGGCAGCCCCTGCAGCCCCTGCCCCAGCCCCAGCAGCCCCTGTCCCAGCCCAGGCAGACCCTACTTCAGCACCACCCACTGCCCCCGTTGATAGGCGTATCGGTAAAAGGGGACCTTCGCGTGGGATTGCAACAAATAGGGTTATAAAAACAAAGACAAATGGGAAATTGGAATTGCCAATCTCTATGGAGAACTTAGCTCCTAATGGCATCCATGCTGATCTGTTTGCATCTGAAGTGGGTATTGTTACAAGACAAAATGCTCCTTTGGATGTAGAGAAATGGAGCCAAGTTGGAGATGATGTCAAGCAAAAAATATGCGACATTGTTTTGGTAATACATATTTATATTTTCTGCTATTATGTATATTAAAGCTTTTATTTCTGCTAACTAATTTTGACAAATCATATGTAGGAAAAGTTTGATATAGCAGATACGCAGGTAACGCGCAATATGATTTTAGCTAAGGCTAACATATGTTATCGAAGTTGGCGCTCAAGACTGCGTGAGCACTATGAGTTGTATCAAACTGATGAGGAGCGCCTTCAAAATCCGCCAAACAATGTTCTACCGGAGACATGGGAGAATTTGGTATCCTACTTTGGAAGTCCTTCTTTTCAGGTTTGAATTTTTCATTGTGACAACCATTCAGGTGTGCTTATGTTGTTTTCCTATTTTAGGTCAATGCAAATTATTATACCTTACCTCCTTTTCTCTTTTGTGAGTTTGGTCTTCTATAGGAAAAAAGTTTAAGAAACAAAGATAATAGAAAGCATCACGTTGTACCACATATTGTTGGTCGCAGGACATTTCAAGTTGTTAGACGTGATCGGGTAAATAGTCTTAAACTGTTTAATTTGGTCTTAAATTTTCTGCTATGTCACGTTTGTACTTAACTACATGCTATATTTTAAACTTCCAAAAAATTTACAGCGCCATCCTAGAACCGGTGTCGAACCTGACATTCAAGAATTGTGGCAAATTACTCATCAAAAGAGTAATGGAGAATGGGTCAATGAAAAAGCTAAACAAATTGATGTAATATTACTAACCTTTTCCTCTTTCAACTGCATGGAAGTTAAATTTTATCTCCATTATCAAATCACAAATTGGATTGTGTAGGATGATATTAGCTCTATGCTCGATGAATCCTATGATTTGGAAAATCCTCTCACTCCAAATGAAGCTTTTCTACTTGTGAGAGGTGACAAAAGTGGTGCAAGTTATGGCATAAAGGCTACAAAGTCTAAGTTAAGGATTCAAGCACAACTTCAAGAGGCAATGCAAGATCGTGAGGAGCTAACAAAGGAAATAGATGTTCTCAAAGAAAAACTTGAAGAGCAACGAATGCGGCAAGAGGAAGAATTAGCTCAAATGAAAGCTCAATTGGAAGCTCAACAAGCTGTTGTGAACTCTCTCATGGCGCGCTTTGACAATGAAACAAACTAGACCCTAAAGGTACTCCTAAAGTTGCTTATGGCTTTAATACATTTTCGTAGATGATTCCCATTTTATATTAGTATACTTTAATTTGTTTATGGATCTATCTATCACATTTTGCTTGTGTCATGGTTGAAATATGACAAATGTCCTATTATTTGGTTTGATAAATTTGGTTGGGTATGGTTGAGATATAAGTTGCGCTTTGGTTGTGTTTGTTAGAACCGTGGACGGTGGAAATATCCAAATTTTAGGGGAGGTTCTGCCGAAATTTTTGTAAACATTTTGGATAAAACTTAGTGGAAAAAATAAAATCAGTGTTATATCTTGTTTCTAACTTCTTTGTTTCGGTTTTTCTTATTTACAGGAGTGCTGAAATGGTGATCATATGCTACCAAGAATTAGCTCAACAATATTTTGATGCATAGAGACATTAACCTATGTTAGAACTTTTATGTTTTGGTTGAACTTTGTATGTTAGAACTTTTATGTTTTGGTTGAACTAATCAATGTACTCACTAACTAATGTTATTTTGTTTCAAGACAATTTTAGCTAAAAAGATCTAGTTTGACTTATGTATGTTTTTGCATGTTATATACATGTAAACTTGCTTATTACCATTGTTAATATACTAGTTAATTTAAAAAATAATTTAGTAAATTATGCATGTAATTTGTAATAAAAAAAAGTAGTTACAAAATAATTAATTTCCTTTCGTAACTAAAGAAAAATATGTTACAAAATCATGTTACATTTTGTAACAAAATTTTTTGATAGGATAAAAATTGACTGTCACGAAAAATACCTTCAATATCAAAAATTGTTACCACTTTTGTAACAGCTTATGTTTTTTTTGTATAAAAAAAAGTGTTACAAAATATGCTTCTGAATTGTAACAGCTCCATTTTTCGTTACAAAAACTTTTTGTAACGGGACTTACTGCAATGGACCCTTTTTTTGTTACAAAAAACTTTTGTTTCAAAATTATGACGTTTTGTAACAATATCTTTTGTTACAAATGCGCCTTTTTCTTGTAGTGCAAACTCTAAGTTTGGTGTTGTGAGGCCACAACCAAACTCTAAGTTTGGTGTTCAAACCCCATATCCAAACTCTAAGTTTGGTGTTGGGACTCCACAACATTGACCTGATCACTTTGTGGCTCCATGAGAGCCACTGTCAAGCTATTGACATTAAAGAAGCGCTTGTTGGGAGGCAACCCAATTTTATTTATCTAATTTTATTTTATTTTGTTTCTTTGTTATTTTTGTGTTTTATTAGGTACATGATCATGAGGAGTCATGAAAAAAATCAAAAAATTAAAAACAGAGTCAAAAACAGAAGAAAAAATTTTTCACCATGGAGGTAGCGCAGACTGGCGTTCAACGCCAGTAAGGTGCATCTGGCCGGCGTTCAACGCCAGAACAGAGCACCATTCTGGCGTTGAACGCCCAAAACAAGCAACAACCTGGCGTTAAACGCCAGGATGGTGCACAGAGAGGACAAACTGGCGCTGAACGCCAGAAACAAGCATGAAACTGGCGTTCAACGCCAGAAACATGCATTACATGGGCGTTGAACGCCCAGAACGTGCATCAATGGGCATTTGAACGCCAGAATGTTGCATGAAGGCATGTTACATGCCTATATGGTGAAGCAATGGTATTTGTTTTCACCTCAGGATCTGTGGACCCCACAGGATCCTCACCTCAGGATCTGTGGACCCCACAGGATCCCCACCTACCACATTTCTTTTAATCCTAATCACACTCTCCTAATCCAAATCTCATTCTCCATGTCACCCTTCCCAACACCCGTCACCAATCACCTCAACTCCTCTTCCCAAGTAACCCATTCACCATTCACATCAACCTCCTCTTCCCCATAAACCCCACCTACCCTCATAAAATTCAAATTCAATTTCCCACCCATTCCCACCCAAAATGGCCGAACTCCCACCCTCCCTCTCCCTATAAATACACTTCCATTCTTCTTCATTTTCACACAACAATAACCCCTTCTTCTCCCACATAGCCGAACCTACCTTTCCCCCTCTCTACCATATTCTCTTCTTCTTCTTCTCTTCTTTTCTTTCTTGCTCGAGGACGAGCAAATTTTAAGTTTGGTGTGGTAAAAGCATAAGCTTTTTTTGTTTTTCCATTACCAATGGCACCTAAGGCCGGAGTTTCCTCAAGAAAAGGGAAAGGGAAAGCAAAAGCTTCCACATCCGAGTCATGGGAGATGGAAAGATTCATTTCCAAGAGCCATCAAGACCACTTCTATGATGTTGTGGCAAAGAAGAAGGTGATCCCTGAGGTCCCTTTCAAGCTCAAAAAGAATGAGTATCCGGAAATCCGACATGAGATCCAAAGAAGAGGGTGGAAAGTCATAACCAACCCCATGCAACAAGTCGGAATATTAATGGTTCAAGAGTTCTATGCCAATGCATGGATCACTAGGAACCATGACCAAGGTATGAACCCAAGCCCAAAGAATTATCTCACAATGGTTAGGGGGAAATACTTGGATTTTAGTCCGGAAAATGTGAGGTTGGCGTTTCACTTACCCATGATGCAAGGTGATGAACGCCCCTACACAAGAAGGGTCAACTTTAATCAAAGGTTAGACCAAGTCCTTAGGGACATTTGTGTGGAAGGCGCCCAATGGAGAATAGACTCCAAAGGCAAGCCAGTCCAACTAAGAAGACTGGACCTCAAGCCTGTAGCTAGAGGATGGTTGGAGTTCATCCAAAGATCCATCATCCCTACAAGCAACCGATCTAAAGTTACTGTGGATCGGGCCATCATGATTCATAGCATCATGATTGGAGAGGAAGTGGAAGTTCATGAAGTCATCTCCAATGAACTCTACAAAATAGCTGACAAGCCTTCATACATGGCACGGCTAGCCTTCCCTCACCTTATTTGCCATCTATGTTACTCAGCTGGAGTTATCATAGATGGAGATGTCTCCATTGAAGAAGACAAGCCCATCACCAAGAAAAGGATGGAGCAATCAAGAGAAGTTCCTCACAGTCCTCAAGAAGAACATGAGGAAGTTCATCATCAACAAATGCCTCAAGGAATGCACTTTCCTCCCAACAACTATTGGGAGCAACTCAACACCTCCTTAGAAGATTTGAGCCATAATGTTGAACAACTAAGGGTGGAACATCATGAACACTCCATCATTCTCCAAGAAATAAGAGAAGATCAAAGAGCAATGAGGGAGGAGCAACAAAGGCAAGGAAGGGACATAGAAGAGTTGAAGAACATCATTGGTCCTTCAAGAAGAAGACGCCACTAAAGGTGGATTCATTCCTTGTTCTTTATTTCTTTTTGTTTTCGGTTTTTAATTAGTATGTTTATCTATGTTTTGTGTCTTTATTTCATGATCATTAGTGTGTAACCATGCCTTAAAGCTATAAATAAATTCCATTAATCCTTCACCTCTCTTAAAAGAAAAATGTTTTAATTCAAAAGAACAAGAAGTACATAATTTTCGAAATTATTATTGAATTTAGTTTAATTATATTGATGTGGTGACAATGCTTGTTGTTTTCTGAATGAATGATTGAACAGTGCATATGTCTTTTGATATTGTTGTTTATGAGTGTTAAAAATTGTTGGCTCTTGAAAGAATGATGAACAAAGAGAAATGTTATTGATGATCTGAAAAAATCATGAAATTGATTCTTGAAGCAAGAAAAAGCAGTGAAAAAAAAAAGAGAAGGAACAGTAGAAAAAGCCAATAGCCCTTAAAACCAAAAGGCAAGGGTAAAAAGGATCCAAGGCTTTGAGCATCAATGGATAGGAGGGCCCAAGTAAATAAATCCAGGCCTAAGCGGCTAAACCAAGCAGTCCCTAACCATGTGCTTGTGTCATGAAGGTCCAAGTGAAAAGCTTGAGACTGAGTGGTTAAAGTCGTGATCCAAGGCAAAAGAGTGTGCTTAAGAGCTCTGGACACCACTAACTGGGGACTCTAGCAAAGCTGAGTCACAATCTGAAAAGGTTCACCCAGTTATGTGTCTGTAGCATTTATGTATCCGGTGGTAATACTGGAAAACAAAGTGCTTAGGGCCACGGCCAAGACTCATAAGTAGCTGTGTTCAAGAATCAACATGCTTAACTAAGAAAGTCAATAACACTATCCCAAATTCTAAGTTCCCCAGAGACGCCAATCCCTCTAAACTACAAAGGAAAAAAGTGAGATGCCAAAACTGTTCAGAAGCAAAAAGCTACAAGTCCCGCTCATTTAATTATAATTAATATTCAGTGATATTTCTGAATTTATAGTATATTCTCTTCTTTTTATCCTATTTGATTTTCAGTTGCTTGGGGACAAGCAACAATTTAAGTTTGGTGTTGTGATGAGCGGATAATTTATACGCTTTTTGGCATTGTTTTTAGGTAGTTTTTAGTAAGTTCAAGCTACTTTTAGGGATGTTTTCATTAGTTTTTATGTTAAATTCACATTTCTGGACTTTACTATGAGTTTGTGTTTTTTTCTGTGATTTCAGGTAAATTCTGACTGAAATTGAGGAATTTGAGCAAAACTCTGAAAAAGGCTGACAAAAGGACTGCTGATGCTGTTGGATTCTGACCTCCTTGCACTCGAAATGGATTTTCTGGAGCTACAGAACTCCAAATGGCGCGCTCTCAACGGCGTTGGAAAGTCGACATCCAGGGCTTTCCAGAAATATATAATAGTCCATACTTTATTCGAAAAATGACGACGTAACTTGGCGTTAAACGCCAAGTACATGCTGCTGTCTGGAGTTAAACGCCAGAAAAACGTCATGATCCGGAGTTGAACGCCCAAAACACGTCATAACTCTAAGTTCAACTCCAAGAGAAGCCTTAGCTCGTGTATTGATCAAGCTCAGCCCAAGCATACACCAAGTGGGCCCCGGAAGTGGATTTATGCATCAATTACTTACTCATGTAAACCCTAGGAGCTAGTTTATTATAAATAGGATGATTTACTAATGTATTAAGAATTTTTGGTCTCAGTTTTGTTTTATTCTTCATCCTAAGAGGCTATTGATCACGTTTAGGGGGCTGGCCATTCGGCCATGCCTGAACCTCTTTCACTTATGTGTTTTCAACGGTGGAGTTTCTGCACACCATAGATTAAGGGTGTGGAGCTCTGCTGTACCTCAAGTATTAATGAAGTTCTATTTTCTTTTATTCAAATCTCTCTTATTCTATTCCAAGATATTCATTCGTACCCAAGAACATGATGAATGTGATGAGTTAGATAACCCTCATTATCATTCTCACTTATGAACGCGCGTGATTGACAACCACTTCCGTTCTACATGCAACAGAGCTTGAATGTGTATCTCTTAGATTCCCCAACAGAATCTTCGTGGTATAAGCTAGATAGATGGCGGCATTTATGAGGATCCGGAAAGTCTCACCTTGTCTGTGGTATTCCGAGTAGGATCCTGGGAATCCGGAAAGTCTCACCTTGTCTGTGGTATTCCGAGTAGGATTCCGGTAATGAATGACTGTGACGTGCTTCAAACTTGCAACCTGCTGGGCGTTAGTGACAGACGCAAAAGAATCAAGGGATTCTATTCCAGTAGGAGCGGGAACCAACCGGTGATTAGCCGTACTGTGACAGAGTGCGTGAGCATTAGTTTTCACTGCGAGGATGGGATGTAGCCATCAACCATGGGTGATGCCTCCAGATGATTAGCTGTGTGAGTGACAGCCGCATAGGATATTTTCCCGAGAGGATTGAAAGTAGCCACCGCTGATGGTGAACCCCTATACAAAGCTTGCCATGGAAAGGAGTAAGAAGGATTGAGTAGAAGCAGTGGGAAAGCAGGCGTCCCTGAGCCATACAGCATCTTCATATACTTAACTGAAATTCCTATGCCAATGAATCTACATAAGTATTCTATCCCTTTTATTATTTCTTTTTATTAATTTTCGAAAACCCATAATCCAATTTTAATCTGCCTAACTGAGATTTACAAGGTGACCATAGCTTGCTTCATACCAACAATCTCTGTGGATTCGACCCTTACTCACGTAAGGTATTACTTGGACGACCCAGTACACTTGCTGGCTAGTTGAACGGAGTTGTGAAAATAAACAGTGCCCTAAGAGTAAACTCATCAAAGTATAAAGAACATGTGATCACAATTTCGTCCACCAACTACCTCCACCAAGTAATGTCAAGGCAGTTAGGAGTTTTTTGGGACACGCTGGCTTTTACAGAAGGTTTATTAGAGACTTTTCTAAAATAGCTAAACCTTTGAGTAACTTACTTGTCTCTGATACACCCTTTGTATTTGATAAAAATTGCATGTTAGCATATGAACTTTTGAAGCAAAAACTTTCCTCTGCACCTATCATTGCCCCACCTGATTGGAACCTACCTTTTGAACTGATGTGTGATGCATCAGACCTTGCTATTGGGGCAGTGTTAGGACAAAGGAAGAACAATTTGGTACATGTGATTTATTATGCCAGTAAGGTCTTGAATGATAACCAAAGGAATTACACAACCACTGAAAAAGAACTCTTGGCAATAGTCTTTGCATTTGATAAATTTAGATCCTATCTCATTGGATCTAAAGTCATTGTTTTCACTGATCATTCAGCTTTAAAATACTTACTTGCTAAACAAGAATCCAAACCAAGACTTATTAGATGGGTTCTTTTATTGCAGGAATTTGACATTGAAATCAAAGACAAAAAGGGTGTAGAGAACAAGGTGGCAGACCATTTATCAAGGATACCATGTGAAGAAGGAAGTACACAAAGCACACATATAAATGAATGCTTTCCTGATGAACAACTCATGATGATTCACAAAGCACCCTGGTTTGCAGACATAGCAAACTTCAAAGCTACTGGGAGTTTGCCGTTGGAATTTAACAAGCATCAAAGGAAGAAATTGGTAAATGATGCCAAATACTTCATCTGGGACAAACCATACTTGTTCAAAAAATGTTCTGATGGCCTACTCAGAAGATGCATATCAGAGGAAAAAGGAAGGAAAGTTTTATGGGACTGCCATGGTTCCACTTATGGAGGACATTTTGCAGGAGAAAGAACAGCAGCTAAGGTGTTGCAGTGTGGATTTTATTGGCCCACTATCTTCAAAGATGCAAAGGAACTAGTGAAGCACTGCCATGAATGCCAGAAAGCGGGGAACCTACCAAGAAGAAATGAAATGCCACAACAATTCATTCTGGAACTTGAATTGTTTGATGTATGGGGGATAGATTTCATGGGACCCTTCCCCACCTCATACTCAAATAACTACATTCTTGTGGCAGTAGACTATGTCTCCAAGTGGGTTGAAGCAATAGCAACTCCAACCAATGATAATAAGGTAGTCATGAACTTCCTCAGAAAACACATTTTTGCCGTTTTGGGGTTCCAAGAGCAATCATCAGTGATGGAGGAAGCCACTTCTGTAACAAACCATTGGAGGCATTGCTTCTAAAATATGGAGTCAAACACAAGGTAGCCACACCATACCATCCACAGACAAGTGGGTAAGCCGAAATATCTAATAGGGAACTCAAAAGAATCTTGGAAAAGACTGTGGGAACTTCAAGGAAGGACTGGTCGATTAAGCTAGATGATGCTCTTTGGGCATATAGGACAGCTTTCAAAACACCAATTGGAATGTCTCCTTACCAACTAGTATATGGAAAAGCCTGCCATTTACCACTGGAGTTAGAGCACAAGGCATTCTGGGCCTTGAAACTCTTGAACTTAGACAGCAAAGCTGCTGGAGAAAGAAGGATGTTGCAAATTCAAGAGTTGGAAGAATTCAGAGCTGAAGCTTATGAGAATGCCAAAATTTACAAAGAAAGAGCAAAGAAGAAGCATGACAGCAACATAGCCCCAAGAAAATTTGAAGAGGGACAAAAAGTATTGCTCTACAATTCTAGGCTGAAGCTATTTCCAGGGAAGCTAAAATCAAGGTGGTCTGGACCATTCCTTGTCACCAAGGTCTCCCAATATAGACAAGTAGAAATCATGGAAGAAAAGTCACAACGAACCTTCACTGTGAATGGTCAAAGACTCAAACATTACTTGGGAGATGTGGAGGAGAAGGACAAGGTTAAATATCACCTCAACTGAGGGACAACCGTCAAGCTAGTGACGTTAAAGAAGCGCTTGTTGGGAGGCAACCCAACCTGAGGTAATACTCTTTTGCTGTTTCTTTTATTTGTTTCAATAAAAAGGTGAAGTAGTTTCTGTGCATTGCAAAGAATCAAGTTTGGTGTTTCACACCAAACAATGAATTTGTGGATCAATAATTCAAAGGGGAATGTGTGACTCTAAGTTTGGTGTTCCACCATACAGATTAACTGAACACAACAACCTTTGAATTATATGAAAGGAACAACCATTCTAAGCAATCACAGAAATGCTTAAAATCCTTAGCAGCAACTTCATTCCAAGGAGAATTCAAGGATTCAAAGAGCAGAGGAGTAAGTAGGAGACTAAGTTTGGTGTTCACACACCAACTTAAGACTCAGACACTTGCCCATATATAGTGAGCTAACCATTCAAGTGCTTGAGAAACAAGCAACTTCATCACTCTTTGCAGGAAAGGAAACAAGGATCTTAGAAAGAACATGATGCAACAACTAGTAGAAGAAGGAGAAATCAAATTGTTTCCTGGCAACAAAGAGAAAACAAGAATTTTCACAAGGTGGTGTTGTTCCTTGACCTTTCTTTAAAAGGCAAACAAAAGCATGCTTGTTCTGGTTTAAACTGAAATTGTTGAATCTTTCTGGAATGTGAATTTTTTAGTATGTTTGTCTGTTTATTGCTTTGAATAAAGTGAATGCCTAGATGTTTGGATATAACTCCACCTTCTTAAACAAATGCTTGCCATGCTTGTTCTGTTTCCAAAAATTAAAAGAAAAGTTTGAACAAAAGTAACTTGGCTCAATTAGTGACAAATCAAGTAGAATTAAGTGGTGGTATGCATGCTTGATTGTTTAGTTAGCTCACTGAAAATTGAGTGTAGAATTATCATTTTTGTGTAGAAGCTGAATACTGTCTATGGATCTTGATGAATAAATGTCTTTGGCCATGAAAAAGAAAGAAAAAGAAGAAGAAAAGCCACTGAAAAAGGGCAACCAAAAAGCAAAAGAATTAAGAAAATAAAGCTAGGCACCAATGGTTTGAACTTCTGAGACATATGCCTGTGGTGTTTATGTACTAGGATCTGCTTGGATGAATAGGTTCTGTGGAGTGTTTCAACACTTGGTAACTTGGGTTAACTAAACCGGGATTATCGACCAAAAGTCCATTATCAAGAGCAACCTAAATACAAAACATTTAGTCACACAAAGAGGTGCTGGGCACCAATATCTCAAGAAGAAATGTGAACTAAACTGCCTGTAGTGGATATGTGTAATGCACTGATAAGAAAAAGAAAATGCCAAAGGCTTGTGCAACACATGACACTGAGCAAACAAGGAGCAAGGGAGCTCTAAGAAAAAGAAAAACAAAGAAAGGAAAAAGTGCCTAAGACATAAGAATAACAAGAGGCCATAGCAGTGTTTGATGGATGCAATGAAAAAGTGATAATCCTACCTGATAAGTGTAAAAAAGTGATGCTGCAACTTTCTGCATAAAACCCTTCTGATGAACTTCAAATGCTTGCTAATATAGCCAATGTAATTGCTTTTTGTTTCATACCTTCTTCTCAAATAACTCAGGACTTGCTTAGGGACAAGCAAGTATTAAGTTTGGTGTTGTGATGCCAAGGCATCTTAGGCTAGTTTCACTAGCATTTTTCTATTAGTTTTAGTTGTTTTATGCAGTTTCTTGAGCTTAAAGTAACCAAGAATGGTTAAATGAACAACAAAGCAATGAACCATCCAAAACATTATGATTATGATGCAAATTCATGAGTTTTTAGTTGTATTTCTTGAATGCTATGAATGGATGATTTCTCATGAAATTTTGCAAGACTTTGATGCAATTGTTTGGATGATTTTAGGGAAGAAGAGGTAGGCTAAAAGCAACAAAAAATAAAGGAGGAATATCTTGAATAAATGGGACGTTTAAGCTCCAGTTTAAGGTTAAACTGGAGCTTAAACGCCAAAAACATGAGAAGAGAGGAAATGCTGTAACTGGCGTTTAACCTCCAGTTTGACCTCAAACTGGAAGTTAAACGCCAGAATGAGAAAGGGAACTAAGAAGCATTCCACGTTTAACCTCCAGTTTAACCTTAAACTAGAGGTTAAACGCCATAATGATGATTTGAACCAAGGGAGCATTCCACGTTTAACCTCCAGTTTAACCTCAAACTGGAGGTTAAACGTGTTCGACACTTTTTCCCACCAAGAAGCATTTCCACGTTTAACCTCCAGTTTAACCTCAAACTGGAGGTTAAACGCCAGAAGCAAGAGAGGCACCAGGAGAGTTCCACGTTTAACCTCCAGTTTAACCTCAAACTGGAGGTTAAACGTGTTCGATTGTTTTTCTCCTCCAGGGTGTTTTCTTCATTCCACGTTTAACCTCCAGTTTAACCTCAAACTGGAGGTTAAACGTGCTCGACCCAAATTGCCTCCAGGGTTGCTTTCTTCATTTCCAAGTTTAACCTCCAGTTTAACCTTAAACTGGAGGTTAAACGTGTTCGATATATTCACTCTCCTGGGTTGCTTTCTTTCAATTCCACGTTTAAGTTTTAGTTTAGCCTTAAACTGAAACTTAAATTTCAACTTAAACGCAACCTTTTTAAAGGGTTTCTGGGCCAAAAATATTGAAGTTTAAGTTAGCAATTGAGCACAATTATTAACTTAAACGTATTAAGGCATGAAACCCAATTGAATATCATGGTTTATGGGATTGGGCCTAAAGAGTTGATGAGTCTGGAACTTCAAATTGTTGAGTCTTGTGTCATTACTTGTTTATCACTAAGTTTGCTCAATGAATGTTACAGAATTGGATCACAGCCTCATCAGGATTATGGACCATAAGCCTAAAGCAAAAGGAAATCAAGGGAAGGCCTCAAAGCCCAAAAATCACAACAGAAGCTCAATTTAGAAAGTGTATAAATAGGATAGAATTTAAGTTAGTAAGAACTTTTGGACACTTTGGAACTTTTGATCATTTTGCTATTTTTCATACTTTGTAATTGAATTCAGAGCTATGACTCACTAAACCCCTTTCATTGGGTTAGGGAGCTCTATTGTAATTCAATGAATCAATAATAATTTTATCTTCTTCTTCAATCTTTTCTCTTGAATTTTGTTAGAAAGCTTCTCGATCTAATTCCATTGGGTAGTTGTCTTGGGAAAGAAACTACCCATAATTGGAATCCTTCGGAACCTTGGGAAAGGAATGATGGATTCATGCTAGAGAAGCTTTCTCACAGTGAATTGGATTGGGGTTTGGATGGATATTGTGACATGTAATCCTACCAAATTGTGGTTCATGAAACTGTGTGGTATAATCAGTGATCAAGCATAATCTCTTCTTATGAACATTTAAACCAAGGGATTGGGAATTTGTTTGTTTTTAGAGAGAATTGGTGAGCCAAGGAATTGGGATCCAATCATATAAGATTGCCAAGCAAGATTCAATGAATGCATTGGTTGAGGAAGAGATGAAAATGTTTTGATTCGGAGGTTTCAATATCTCCTGACCCCAATGAACCCCTCTTTCTGATCTACACTTTCTATTTACATTTTGCAAATTTCAATTCATGCAATCACCCCAATTCCCTTTTAATTTCAGCAATTTACTTTCTCGCACCTTAATTCTCGCAATTTAAGTTTATGCAATTTCAATTCCTTGCAATTTACGTTTCCTGCCACATTTACTTTATGCAATTCACATCCAAAAGTTGATTCCGCTCAACTAAACAAACTTCTAATTCGAATTGCTCATTCAACCAATCCTTGTGGGATTCGACCTCACTCTATTGTGAGTTTTTACTTGACGATAACCGGTGTACTTGCCGGAAGGAATTTTGACGTTCGTGCAATTTCCTAAAATCGTAGCATAACAAGTTTATGCGCATCAAACACTGCCATGCCCTCCGCGAGGGCATGGCAACATTTTGTTGGTGCATGAATCTGGCGCACCAAGGGACATTTCTGGCGCACCAAATCACTATCCTGGCAGCACCAGCGCGCACCACAGCACGATCCTGGCAGAACCATATTTTTCTGCCCTGCCCTCCGCGCGGGCAGGGCAGCATTCTGCGCACCAAGCCTGCACCACGCCGCACCAACAACGCACCAAACACCAAATCCTGTCCTGCCCTCCGCAAGGGCAGGGCAGCCTCCTAGAAGCAACTTCTCATGGGCCAAAAATTGAATTAAAAATCCAATTCAATTCAATTCTTCACCAAATCAAAAGCCCATCCAAATCCCAAGATCCAAGAATAGAAAGGGTATAAATAGGAGTTAGTTTGATGTAATTAGGACCTTTACTTTCACTTTTGAACTTTGGATATTTACCTTTTACTTGATTTTTGAATTTCATACTTCCTTTGGAGCTTGGAATTCTGCAAATTCTCTTGGTGACTTCACTGAGAATTCAGAGAATTAGGGAGGAGAATTGATCTCTCTTCTTCCTCGTTCTTACCTGAGCACTTTTATTTTTCTTGTTTTGAGTCTTGGGTGTGAAGAGTTGAGGAACTTCTGTCTCAACCCCCATTCCAAAATCTCTTAATTCTTTTGCATAATTAAATTGAATTTCAATTTCCTTTACTTCTTCTTAAATTTCTTGTCAATTGCTTTGTGAACTTGGATCTAGGAAGGTAATTGAGATCTAGGCTCTGCTACCTAGTCTCTTGAATCCTGAGATCCAATTTACTTTTGGTTCTTCTGTGAACCTCTGCTGCACTTTAATTTCCATCTCTGTTTGAACTTTAGTTTATTCCAATTCATCTTCTACTTAATTAATTGTTGTAATTTACTTTCTCTTTGTTTAGATTCTGCAATCCCAGTCCTCAAATCCCTTTTACTTCAAGCAATTTACATTTCTTGCCATTTAAGTTACTGCTATTTACATTTCTTGCACTTAAGTTTCAGTCATTTACTTTCTATTCTTTAAGATTCTGCAAGTTTACTTTCCTGCTCTTTAATTTACTGCAATTTGCCCTTCCCCCTTTACATTTACTGTCATTTACTTCCTGTTAAACACAAATCACTCAACCAACACTTGATTCGCTTGACTAAACCAACCACTAAACTAAAATTGCTCAATCCTTCAATCCCTGTGGGATCGACCTCACTCATGTGAGTTATTATTACTTGATGCGACCCGGTACACTTGCCGGTGAGTTTTGTGTCGGATCGTTTTCCGCACATCAGCTAGCCGGCTTAAACTCCGCGAGTCATGGCTTGTTCCCTATGATATTACACTACTATACTATTATTTTGTTTATATAACATCTGTTTCCTTGTGCTTAAGTTAGACGCTTCATTAGTTCGTTTTGCGCTTTTAAATCCTATTTTTGAACTATATCCTTCATCAGGCTTCTAGATAATATTATTCCTTCTATATATCAAATGTTTGAGCTTAGAACTGTCGTAATCCTTGATTAATCTTTGCTTTACGATGTGAGCTAAAGCTTAGACTAATTGGTGTGTTACATTTAGTGGTATCAGAGTGGTTCGTCCTCGTGAGCCTGAGGGATGGACCGATTGTGCTTCATTGCATACTTTGGGTCATTTTGCTTTCATGCTATTTAGGTTATCAACTTGATATTTCATAGCATGCTTGTTTGTGAGTGCCTTTTTGGAATAATAGAAGAACTAGACCTTTGATATTGAGACTGATCACCTTGATATCGAATGTTTGGTGTAGAAAGGAACCCTAATGGCTACTCGCGGATGAGGTCATACACATTCACAAAGAGAAAATAGGAATGAGCGACCGGCCGATAACCATGCCGAGTTCATGGCGGCAATGGCGAACCATGCGAACACCATGGAAGCTAACGCTACTGCTACTCTACAAGCTGTACAAAGGTTAGGCGGACCGGCCTTAAACGGAAACGGGAATGGCGAAGGAAATGCGGATGACAATGCTGAAGGGAGCGGAGACAACACGAGAGGTGCTCCGATGACCTTGGCAACTTTTCTCAAGGTTCATCCACCAAGTTTCAAAGGTTCAACAAATCCCACAGAAGCGGACAATTGGTTCCAAGCTATAGAGCGCGCGTTACAAGCACAGCATGTCCCGCACAATTGATGACAAGTCATCATATACCCATTTTTCAAGCTAATTTCACTTGTTTTGTTAGCATTTATGCACTTTCTTGTATCCTAAGTAAAGTGATTTGGAGTGAAAAAAAAATGCATAACTTCTTTAAATCAGCAACCACACATGAAATTAATGTTAAATCATGAGGTTTAAGCTAATTTTAATGATTTAATTGATTAAGCCTCTTGAATTTAGTGATACTTGGAGTGGTTGTTTTGGTTTATTATAGGTGAAGAAAAGAAAAGAAAAAAGAGTGGCCTAAGAAGTGTAGCCCAAGGAAAGGAAAGTGTGGCAAAAGAGAGAAGAAGCGTGCCGCATGCAAAGGGGGAGGCAACATTGCCCTCCAAGGGCCACATGCCCTCTAGGAGGGCAACATAAGAGAACCAAGAAGAGAAGGCAACTCTGCCCTGCCACTACAAGGGCAGAGCACAAAATGTGCCTTGGAACCAAGAGGAAGAGAACCTTGCCCTGCCTCCACAAGGGCAGTATCGGGCTCTCCAAGGAAAGAATCAAGGAAAAATGCCTATGATGCATGCCACAAGGATCGAACAAGGAACCATGAGGAAGCTAGGACTTAAGGTTGATTACCGTGCCAAGAAGCCAAGAAAAAAAATGATGAGATGTTTGTGTCTTCAGTGTTTCGAACACGGGACGTGAAAGAGGGAACATTGCCCTGCCCCTCGCGCGGGCAGGGCAGCATCTGTGTGTGGCGCCCAAGAAGCGATTCTGGCGCACCAATTTTCGACCCTGGCAGCGCCAAGCGCGCACTCTCGATCTGGCAGCACCACAATTTTCTGCCTGCCCTTGGCACGGGCAGGGCAGCGTTTTGCGTTCCTGGCAGCACCAATCCGCACCAACACGCACAAGACGCACCAAACCTACGCACAAGCACCAATTTTCTGCCCTGCCCTCCACAAGGGCAGGGCAGCTGAGATTTCTGAGAATTGGGGAGGAGAATTGATCTCTCTTCTTCCTCATTCTTGCCTAAGCATGCTAATCTTTGTTTTGAGTTTTGGGTGTGAGAAATTGAGGAAATTCTGTCTCAATTCCCATTCAAACTCTCTTTAACTATTTTCTGCATAATTCAATTCAATTTCAATTCCTTACTGCTTCCTCTTCTAATTTTTGTCAATGCTTTGTTAACTTGGATCTAGGAAGGCAAATAGAGATCTAGGCTCTGTACCTAGTCTCTTGAGACCTGAGACCCAATTTTGCTTTTGGTTCTTCTGTTAACCTTGTGCACTTTAATTTCCTATTCTGTTTGAATTTCTGTTTTATCTAAATTCATCTTCTACTTAATTGATTGCTGCAATTTACTTCTTCTTTGTTTAGATCTGCAATCCCATTCCTCAATTCCCTTTTATATTCAAGCAATTTACATTCCTTGCCATTTAAGTTACTACAATTTACATTCTTGCACTTTAAGTTTCAGTCATTTAGTTTCTTGTTCTTTAAGATTCAGTCCATTTTACCTCCTGTCTTTAATTACTGCAAATTCTCCTCTCCCTTACATTTACTGTCATTTACTTCCTGCTAAAACACAAATGTTTAGATCCTGCAATCCCATTCCTCAATTCCCTTTTATATTCAAGCAATTTACATTCCTTGCCATTGTTCTTTAAGATTCAGTCCATTTTACCTTCCTGTTCTTTAATTTACTGCAAATTCTCCTCTCCCTTTACATTTACTGTCATTTACTTCCTGCTAAACACAAATCAGTCAACCAATACTTGATTCGCTTGACTAAACCAACCACTACACTAAAATTGCTCAATCCTTCAATCCCTGTGGGATCGACCTCACTCATGTGAGTTATTATTACTTGATGCGACCCGGTACACTTGCCGGTGAGTTTTGTGTTGGATCGTTTTCCACACATCAAGTTTTTGGCGCCGTTGCCGGGGATTGAATAGATGACAATGATTAAGTGAAGTGGAGGTCTAGATTAAGCACTTTTTCTTTTCTGTTATTCTAATTCCTACTAACACACTAACTGTTTGAATTTTTGCTTAAACTAACTAAAACCTCATTCTAGCAATAGATTGAAGTTTTATTGAATTTCTGGGTCTGTGTGTTTATTGTTATGTGTTTGTATGTCAGGTACAGGAAGATCTACCCCTGTCCTCTCTGAAATTGATCAAAGAACTCTTCGGAGAATAAGAAGAGCTGAAAGAGGGAAGAACGTTATTGGAGAGGAAGAATCTGAGGAGGAATTCCAAGAAATGGAAGGGGATACCTCAAATCCCAATCAACCAGGAGAAGGAGCCAACAATAACCAACATCAACGAAGAGTCTTGGCTTCATACACATTTGCAAATGCTAGGCACTGTGGAAGTAGCATTCTTTCTCCTAATGTCAATGCAAACAATTTTGAACTCAAGCCACAACTCATCACTCTGGTTCAAAACAACTGTTCTTTTGGAGGAGGACCATTGGAGGACCCAAACCAACACCTATCCACCTTCTTGAGAATCTGTGACACAGTGAAAACCAATGGTGTACCTCCTGATAGCTACAAGTTGTTGCTCTTTCCATTTTCTCTCAGAGACAAAGCCACTCAATGGCTAGAGACCTTTCCAAAAGAAAGCATCAACACTTGGGATGACTTGGTGAGCAAGTTCCTTGCCAAATTTTATCCCCCTCAAAGAATCCTAAGGTTGAAGACTGAGGTTCAAACGTTCACTCAACTGGAGGCTGAGAACTTATATGAAGCATGGGAGAGATATAAAGCTCTATTGAGAAAGTGTCCACCAGAGATGTTCACTGAGCGGGACAAGTTGCAGAACTTCTATGAGGGACTCACTCTTAAAGCTCAAGAAGCTCTTGATCACTCTGCCGGAGGCTCATTACAACTCATGAAGACCACAGAGGAAGCTCGAAACCTCATTGATATGGTGGCCAACAACCAATATTTCTTTGCTCATCAAAGACAACGCCAACCATCACAGAGAAGAGGAGTAATGGAGTTGGAAGGAGTTGATTCTATTCTGGCTCAGAACAAGATGATGCAGCAGCAGATTCAACAACAATTTGAGCAAATGGCCAAAAGGATTGATGGCTTGCAAGTGGCAGCAGTGAGCACCACAAGCCAACCTCCAACCACTTGGGTGCAAAGTGAAGAAACTCAAGAAGAACAACAGCAAGAGCAAGTCCAATACATGCACAACCAAAATCCTGGAACAAATGAAGTCTATGGTGACACTTACAATCCATCTTGGAAGAACCATCCCAACCTCAGATGGGGAGACAACCATAATCAAAACCAACAACCATGGCAAAGAAACACAAGTCAGAACAATTGGAAAAACACAAACCACAACCCCCAGCCAACCAATAACCAAAACTCATACAGAAAACCACAAAACAACTACCCAAATTCTAACCAATACCCACCCAATAACCACCCAACAAACCAAAACACCTATCTTCATCCATCAACACCCCAAAATCAACCCATCTCACAAGACTCACAGAGAATCACCAATCTAGAGCTGCTCATGGAGAAACTGATGAAGAACCAAGAAGCCTCCATGAAGAACCTAGAGAGGCAGATTGGACAAATCTCCAAGAAGATTTCTGTTGAAAAACCATCAAGTTCACTACCTAGTGACACCATTCCCAACCCAAAGGAAGAATGCAAGGTTGTGCAACTAAGAAGTGGAAAAGTGTTAACAGATGGTAACCAAGGGGCAACCAAGCATAGTGACAATTGATGTGTGGAAAACGATCCAACACAAAACTCACCGGCAAGTGTACCGGGTCGCATCAAGTAATAATAACTCACATGAGTGAGGTCGATCCCACAGGGATTGAAGGATTGAGCAATTTTAGTTTAGTGGTTGGTTTAGTCAAGCGAATCAAGTGTTGGTTGAGTGATTAGTGTTTAACAGAAGATAAATTGCTTGGAATGTAAAGGGGAAAGGGAAATGTGCAGTAAATTATAAAGCAGAGAAGTAAACTTGCAGAATCTTAAAGAACAAGAAACTAAATGACTGAAACTTAAAGTGCAAGAAAGGTAAATTGCAGTAACTTAAATGGCAGGAAATGTAAATTGCTTGAATGTAAAAGGGAATTGAGGAATGGGATTGCAGGATCCAAACAAAGAAGAAGTAAATTGCAGCAATCAATTAAGTAGAAGATGAATTTAGATCAAACAGAATAGGAAATTAAAGTGCAGCAAGGTTCACAGAAGAACCAAAAGTAAAATTGGGTCTCAGGTCTCAAGAGACTAGGTAGCAGAGCCTAGATTTCTATTTGCCTTCCTAGATCCAAGTTAACAAAGCAATTGACAAGAATTAGAAGAGGAAGCAGTAAAGAAAATGTAAATAGATTCAATTATGCAGAAAGAGAAGTAAAGAGAATTTGAATGGGAATTGAGACAGAATTTCCTCAATTTCTCACACCCAAAACTCAGAAACAGAAGATTAGAAATGCTCAGGCAAGAATGAGGAAGAAGAGAGATCAATTCTCCTCCCCAATTCTCAGAAATCTTAGTGAAGTCACCAAGAACAAGTGCCAAAGCTCAAAAGAAAGGTAAAAGTAAAATTCAAAAGTGAAGGTAAAAGTGTGTGTGTAAAAGTCCTAATTACATCAAACTAACTCCTATTTATACACTTTCTATTCTTGGATATTGGGATTTGGATGGGCTTTTGAATTGGTGAAGAAATGAATTCAAATGGATTTTAATTTGAATTTTCGGCCCATGAAAAGTGCTCCCAGGAGGCTGCCCTGCCCTTGTGGAGGGCAGGGCAGAAAATTGGTGCTTGGTGCATGAGATTGGTGCGGCGTTGTGCGAGCTTGGCGCGGCAATGTGCGCAGAATTTGCTTCTTGGTGCGCAAGGTGCTGCCCTGCCCGCGCCAAGGGCAGGGCAGGAAAAGTTGTTGCTGCCAGGGACGAGCGTTGTGCGCGTTGGTGCTGCCAGGAACGAGACTTGGTGCGCCAGGGACGAAAATTGGTGCGCTAACCACAAGATTCTGCCCTGCCCGCGCAGAGGGCAGGGCAATGTTCCTTCTTTCACGTCCCGTGTTCGAATCACGGAGGAAGCACACGCTACAATAATTTCCTTGGTTTCTTGGCACGGTAGTGGACCTTAGTGCCTAGCTTCCTCATGGTCCCTTGTTCGATCCTTGTAGCATGCATGGGTGACATTTTTTCTTTGAATTTCTTCCTTGGAGAGCCCGATTCTGCCCTCCACAAGGGCAGGGCAATGTTCTCTTCTTCTTGGTTCCAAGGCACAAAATTGTGCTCTGCCCTTGGAGTGGGCAGGGCAGAGTTGCCTTCTCTTCTTGGTTCTCTTATGTTGCCCTCCTAGAGGGCAGTGTGCCCTTGTGGAGGGCAATGTTGCCTCCCCCTTTGCATGCGGCACGCTTCTTCTCTCCTTTGCCACACTTTCCTTTCCTTGGGCTACACTTCTTAGGCCACCATTTTCCTTTTCTTTTCTTTTCTTCACCTACAATAAACCAAAACAACCACTCCAAGTATCACTAAATTCAAGAGGCTTATAAATCAATTAAAGTTCAATTAAAATTAGCTTAAACCTCATGGATTAACATTAATTTCATGGTGGTTGCTTGATTTAGAGAAGTTATGCATTTTCACTCCAAATCACTTACTTAGGATGCAAGAAAGTGCATAAATGCTAACAAAACAAGTGAAATTAGCTTGAAAAATGGGTATATGATGACTTGTCATCACAACACCAAACTTAAATCTTGCTTGTCCCCAAGCAAGCATCAAAACTAAGAGTAAATGGAATGAATAAGAAAAGGATACTTATCCTTATTATGCAGATAGCAGAACTTGATCTATGGGGCATTTATGCAGACAATGACAACTCAGGTTATTATTCCTGTTACATAATATATATCTTTCCTCAAAAGCTTGCTAAACTTGCTGTTATAAGACTCACTTTTTACTCATTCCCTTGCTAACTTTTCTTGGCTTACAATGCTTAACAAGCTTATTGTATTTTTTAGAGGTTGGGTGTCAAATGCTGCAGCATTGCCTTTGGCTTTATTTTCTTTTCTTTTGCTCAACATCTTTCCACCACAGACACATGGCTCATTAATTCTTCCTAGGATCATTGATGCCCAGCATCTCTTTGGATAACTAAATGTTTTGTATCTAAGTTGCTCTTTATTGTGGATTTTCAATTGGCCATCCCAAATCAGTTGATCTAAGTGACCGGGTTTTAAAATACCCCTTAGAATTTACTCATCCAAGCAGATCTTAGTACAAGAACACCACAGGCATGTGTCCTAGGGTCCAAGCTATTGGTGTCCAACCTTTATTCTTTGTTTTTCTTGCCATTTTGGCTTTTTCTTTCCCTTTTCTTTCTGATTTTGTTACCAAGGGCTTTTTCATTATTGATGAGAGTCTTTGTAACAGCAAGCTAACTCACAATTGAATAAGAATGATATTATGTAACAATTATTTCATGAGTTATGCATTTAATCAAACACATATACCACCACCAACTTCCATTCATACTTATGCAACATTGGATATTTCACTTTTCAATTCAAACCAAACTCTTTTATTTAAGCATATGGGAAACAAAGCAATTTTCAAATCTAAGTGATGGATAACAAGCATTATGCAGATTTAGCATTTTTAACAAACAACTTCACTTGTAGCTAGATAAACACTTTAGCAAGACATACAAAGGTATCCAGATTCAAAACATTTCACAGCAGCAAGGATTAAGTTTTAGATACAACCTTTGAAGTTGCAGCCCTTTGATTTTTCCTTCTGTTGTGTTCTCTTTGAGTCAGGATGCATAATGTCTTCAATTGTTGATTCATATCCTGCATAATCCTCAAAGTTGCTTGCTTCTCAAGCCCTTAATTATATGGTTAGTATGCATAAACTGAGTGTGGTTCCAGGATTGATTTTTGGTGTAGGGACACCAAACTTAATTGTTTGCCACTACCTCAGATGCAACAAGTCAACCATATTTGAAACCATGTATCCTTACTAAAGGTTAATGAAATTAAAGCTAGAAAACAATTCAACAGTTGAATAATGTGTTTGATTGCTTGGAGCTAGAATCATGCAAGAGGTGAGAATGTGTTTTTAAATGATATTTTTGGCGGAACACCAAACTTAGAAGTTTTCATTCTCCCTCAAATTGTTTTGGTGTGCAACACCAAACTTAGCTCCTTGCAATGCATACCAATTATTCAACATTTTTATTGAAAAACTATGAAAAGAAAACTACCTTAGGTTGGGTTGCCTCCCAACAAGCGCTCTTTTATTGTCACTAGCTTGACATCTTCTGTTTTTGCTTCAAGGAGGATTTAGGCTCTGGACCTCTGTTTCTTTGTTCCATTGCCCCCCTAGGTACAGTTTTGCTCTATGACCATTTGCTGTAAACCGATTCTTTGTTGCTTCATCTAGCAATTCAATACTCCCATAAGGGAAAACCTTAGTCACCAAGTATGGACCAGTCCACTTAGACTTAAGCTTGCCAGGGAATATCTTGAGCCGTGAGTTATACAAGAGAACTTGTTGTCCAGGTTTGAATTCTTTCTTCAAAATCTTCCTGTCATGCCATCTCTTAGCTTTTCCTTGTATATCTTGGTATTTTCATAGGCTTCTAGCCTAAACTCCTCTAGCTCATTCAGTTGCAACAATCTTTTCTCTCCTGCTGCTTCAGAATCCAGATTTAGAAGTTTGGTGGCCCAAAAGGCTTTGTGCTCAAGCTCTACAGGGAGATGACAAGATTTGCCATATAGCAATTGAAATGGGGACTTCCCAATAGAAGTTTTGAAAGCTGTTCGGTATGCCCAAAGTGCATCTTCCAACTTCCTAGCCCAATCCTTTCTTGTGCTACCAACTGTCTTTTCTAGGATCTTCTTCAGTTCCCTGTTTGCTAATTCTGCCTGCCCATTAGTTTGGGGATGATATGGTGTAGCTACCTTATGAATAACTCCATATTTGTGGAGAAGTTTCTCCATTTGTCTATTACAAAAATGGCCACCACCATCACTGATGAGACCCTTGGGCACTCCATATCTAGTAAAGATGTGCTTCTTTAGGAATTGAAGGACAATTTGTGCATCACAGGTGGTTGTGGCTATGGCTTTCACCCATTTTGAAACATACTCCACTGCTACCAAGATATATCTGAATGAATAAGAGGGGGGGAAGGGTCCCATGAAATCAATGCCCCATAAATCAAACAATTCTACTTCCAAAATGAAGTTCTGTGGCATCTCGTTCCTTCTTGTTAATCCTCCTGCTCTTTGGCATTCATTACATTGGTGGACAAACTCCCTGGCATCTTTGAAGATGGTTGGCCAATAGAACCCACTTTGTAGTATCTTTGCTGCTGTTCTTTCTGGACCAAAGTGTCTGCCGTACGCAGAGCCATGGCAATGCCATAATATATCTTGCATTTCACTCTCAGGGACACATCTTCTAATTATTCCATCAGAACATCTTTTGAACAAGTAAGGTTCATCCCACAAAAACTTCCTTGCTTCATTGATTAGCTTCTTCACTTGTTGCTTAGTGAATTCTTGAGGTATCTTCCTCCCCACTTTGTAGTTAGCTATATCAGCAAACCATGATGTTTGTTGGATCAACATAAGATGTTCATCTGGGAAGCTTTCATTCACAGGTAATGAAGCCTTTTGAATTGTTTCTGGTGGCAGCCTTGACAAATGATCAGCAACTAGATTTTCAGTGCCTTTCCTGTCTCTCACCTCAATGTCAAATTCTTGTAAGAGTAGAATCCACCTGATGAGTCTTGGTTTAGCATCCTGCTTTGACATCAAATACTTGAGAGCAGCATGATCAGTATAAACCACAATTTTAGATCCTATCAAGTACGATCTAAACTTATCAAATGCATAGACTACAGCTAACAACTCCTTCTCTGTTGTAGTGTAATTTTTTTGAGCTTCATTCAATACTTTACTTGCATAATATATGACATGATGCAAGTTTCCCTTCTTCTGTCCAAGTACAGCACCAATTGCAATTTCACTTGCATCACACATGAGTTCAAATGGTAAGTTCCAATCCGGAGGTGTGATAATTGGTGCTGTTGTAAGTTTCTGTTTTAAAGTTTCAAAAGCATGCTGGCAATCTTTATCAAAAACAAAAGGTTTATCAATCATCAAAAGATTACTCAAAGGTTTGGCTATTTTAGAAAAATCTTTGATAAACCTTCTATAAAAACCTGCATGCCCCAAGAAACTTCTAACAGATTTCACATTAGTTGGTGGAGGGAGTTTTTCTATTATTTCCACTTTTGCCTTGTCAACCTCTATTCCTCTTCTTGAAACTTTATGACCAAGAACAATCCCCTCAGGTACCATGAAATGGCACTTCTCCCAATTCAAAACCAAATTAGTTTCTTGGCACCGTTTCAAGACAAGAGTTAGATGGTTTAAGCAAGTATTGAAATTATCACCAAAAACAGAGAAGTCATCCATAAAGACTTCTAAAAATTTTTCAACCATATCTGAGAAAATGGAAAGCATACACCTTTGAAAAGTGGCTGGGGCATTGCACAATCCAAATGGCATTCTTCTATAAGCAAAAACTCCAACTGGGCATGTGAATGAAGTCTTTTCTTGGTCCTTTGGGTCCACCACAATCTGATTATACCCAGAATAACCATCCAAGAAACAATAATAAGCATGGCCAGCCAACCTTTCAAGCATTTGATCAATGAAAGGAAGTGGGAAGTGATCTTTGCGTGTGGCATCATTCAACCTTCTATAATCAATGCACATTCTCCACCCTGTCACAGTTTTGGTGGGAATGAGTTCACTCTTCTCGTTAATAATGACTGTCATCCCACCTTTCTTTGGTACCACTTGGACTGGACTTATCCATGAGCTATCGGAAATAGGATATATGATTCCTGCATTCCATAATTTCATTACTTCCTTCTGGATGACTTCCTTCATTGCAGGGTTGAGTCTTCTCTGCGGTTGAATTACTGCTTTGGAATTGTCTTCCAAAAGAATCTTATGCATGCATACTGTAGGGCTGATGCCTTTCAGGTCATCAATGGTCCAACCTAAGGCATCCTTGTGAGCTCTGAGAACATCAAGAAGCTCTCCTTCTTCTTTCTTTGTCAAGGACAAATTGATGATCACCGGGAGGCTCTCTGAAGTGCCAAGAAATGCATATTTGAGATGAGAAGGTAATGGCTTCAGTTCTTGCTTTTGCACCTCTTCTTTCTTGCTTGGTTTCTCCTCTTTGCTTATGAAAGCCTCAACCACATGTTCCTCTATTATTTCTTGATTGTCTTTTTCTTGCTCATGCTGGTCAATGTCTAACATTTCTTCCACCAGGCTCTCTACCATATCCACCCTCAAATGATCTTCCTGCTCTGGAGGGTGTTGCATTGACTTAAAAACATTGATGATCATTTGCTCATTGTGTACTCTAAAAATCATTTCTCCTTTTTCCACATCTATAATGGCTCTTGCAGTTGCTAGAAATGGTCTGCCCAAGATGATTGAATTGTTGCCTTCCTCATCAGTATCTAGGATTACAAAGTCCGCAGGGAAGATAAACTCTCCAACCTTAACTAGCAAATTTTCCACAATTCCATTCGGTGTCTTGATTGATCTGTCGGCCATGACTAATGACATCCTGGTTGGTTTGAGTTCTTCTATGGCAAGCTTCTTCATCATGGACAGGGGCATTAAGTTGATACTAGCTCCAAGATCACATAGAGCTTTGTCCAAGGATAGTTTGCCTATAGTGCATGGTACTACAAAACTCCCTGGATCCTTAAGCTTTGGTGGAATTCCTTTTTGGAGCACGGCGCTACATTCTTCACTCAGCATCACCGTTTCCTTCTCATTCCAATCTCTTTTCTTGTTGATGAGCTCCTTTAAGAACTTGGCGTACAGAGGCATTTGCTCCAAAGCTTCAGCTAAAGGTATGTTGATCTCCAACTTCTTAAAAGTCTCAAGAAATTTGTGGAAATTCTGATCCTTTGTTTCCTCGTGAAATCTCTGTGGATAAGGTAGTGGTGGTGTTGAGCTCTTCTCCATCTGATGTTGTTTTGGAATTGGTTCTTCCAAGATCTTCTTTTCTTTCTTCAAATTCTGTGGTTTGTTGTCTTCCTTTGTGAGTTTTTCTGGAGCCTTCTTGCTTATCATGTCCTTGTTGATGGCTTCATCATTCTTTGTTGGCTCAGTGTCATTATGCTTGGTTGCCCCTTGGTTACCATCTGTTAACACTTTTCCACTTCTTAGTTGCACGACCTTGCATTCTTCCTTTGGGTTGGGAATGGTGTCACTAGGTAGTGAACTTGATGGTTTTTCAACAGAAATCTTCTTGGAGATTTGTCCAATCTGCCTCTCTAGGTTCTTTATGGAGGCTTCTTGGTTCTTTGTTGTTAATTCTTGGTTCTTCATCAGTTTCTCCATGAGCAGCTCTAGATTGGTGATTCTCTGTGAGTCTTGTGAGATGGGTTGATTTTGGGGTGTTGATGGATGATGATATGTGTTTTGGTTAGTTGGGTGGTTATTGGGTGGGTATTGGTTAGAATTGGGGTAATTGTTTTATGGTTTTCTGTATGTATTTTGGTTAGTGTTTGGCTGAGGGTTGTGGTTTGTGTTTTTCCAATTGTTATGGCTTGTGTTTCTCTGCCATGGTTGTTGGTTTTGAGTATGGTTGTCTCCCCATCTGAGGTTGGGATGGTTCTTCCAAGATGGATTGTAAGTATCCCCATAGACTTCATTTGTTCCAGGATTTTGGTTGTGCATGTATTGGACTTGCTCTTGCTGTTGCTCCTCTTGAGTTTCTTCACTTTGCACCCAAGTGGTGGGTGGTTGGCTTGTGGCACTCACTGATGCAACTTGCAAGCCATCAATCCTCTTAGCCATTTGCTCAAATTGTTGTTGAATCTGCTGCTGCATCATCTTGTTCTGAGCTAGAATTGAATCAACTCCTTCCAACTCCATTACTCCTCTTCTCTGTGATGGTTGGCGTTGTCTTTGATGAGCAAAGAAATATTGGTTGTTGGCCACCATATCAATGAGGTTTCGAGCTTCCTCTGTGGTCTTCATGAGTTGTAATGAGCCTCCGGCAGAGTGATCAAGAGCTTCTTGAGCTTTAAGAGTGAGTCCCTCATAGAAGTTCTGCAACTTGTCCCACTCAGTGAACATCTCTGGTGGACATTTCCTCAATAGAGCCTTATATCTTTCCCATGCTTCATATAAGTTCTCAGACTCCATTTGAGTGAACGTTTGAACCTCAGTCTTCAACCTTAGGATTCTTTGAGGGTGATAAAATTTAGCAAGGAACTTGCTCACCAAGTCATCCCAAGTGTTGATGCTTTCTTTTGGAAAGGTCTCTAGCCATTGAGTGGCTTTATCTCTGAGAGAGAATGGGAAGAGCAGCAACTTGTAGCTATTAGGAGGTACACCATTGGTTTTCACCGTGTCACAGATTCTCAAGAAGGTAGACAAATGTTGATTTGGATCCTCCAAAGGCCCTCCTCCAAAAGAACAATTGTTTTGAACCAGAGTGATGAGTTGTGGCTTGAGTTCAAAATTGTTTGCATTGACATTGGGAGGAAGAATGCTACTCCCACAATGCCTAGCATTTGCAAATGTGTATGAAGCCAAGACTCTTCGTTGATGTTGGTTATTGTTGGCTCCTTCTCCAGGTTGATTGGGATTTGAGGTATCCCCTTCCATTTCTTGGAATTCCTCCTCAGATTCTTCTTCTCCAATAACGTTCTTCCCTCTTTCAGCTCTTCTTATTCTCCGAAGAGTTCTTTGATCAATTTCAGAGAGGATAGGGGAAGATCTTCCTGTACCTGACATACAAACACACAACAATAAACACACAGACCCAAAAAAAACCAATAAAACTTCAATCTATTGCTAGAATGAGGTTTTAGTTAGTTTAAGCAAAAATTCAAACAGTTAGTGTGTTAGTAGGAATTAGAATAACAGAAAAGAAAAAGTGCTTAATCTAGACCTCCACTTCACTTAATCATTGTCAATCTATTTCAATCCCCGGCAACGGCGCCAAAAACTTGATGTGTGGAAAACGATCCAACACAAAACTCACCGGCAAGTGTACCGGGTCGCATCAAGTAATAATAACTCACATGAGTGAGGTCGATCCCACAGGGATTGAAGGATTGAGCAATTTTAGTTTAGTGGTTGGTTTAGTCAAGCGAATCAAGTGTTGGTTGAGTGATTAGTGTTTAACAGAAGATAAATTGCTTGGAATGTAAAGGGGAAAGGGAAATGTGCAGTAAATTATAAAGCAGAGAAGTAAACTTGCAGAATCTTAAAGAACAAGAAACTAAATGACTGAAACTTAAAGTGCAAGAAAGGTAAATTGCAGTAACTTAAATGGCAGGAAATGTAAATTGCTTGAATGTAAAAGGGAATTGAGGAATGGGATTGCAGGATCCAAACAAAGAAGAAGTAAATTGCAGCAATCAATTAAGTAGAAGATGAATTTAGATCAAACAGAATAGGAAATTAAAGTGCAGCAAGGTTCACAGAAGAACCAAAAGTAAAATTGGGTCTCAGGTCTCAAGAGACTAGGTAGCAGAGCCTAGATTTCTATTTGCCTTCCTAGATCCAAGTTAACAAAGCAATTGACAAGAATTAGAAGAGGAAGCAGTAAAGAAAATGTAAATAGATTCAATTATGCAGAAAGAGAAGTAAAGAGAATTTGAATGGGAATTGAGACAGAATTTCCTCAATTTCTCACACCCAAAACTCAGAAACAGAAGATTAGAAATGCTCAGGCAAGAATGAGGAAGAAGAGAGATCAATTCTCCTCCCCAATTCTCAGAAATCTTAGTGAAGTCACCAAGAACAAGTGCCAAAGCTCAAAAGAAAGGTAAAAGTAAAATTCAAAAGTGAAGGTAAAAGTGTGTGTGTAAAAGTCCTAATTACATCAAACTAACTCCTATTTATACACTTTCTATTCTTGGATATTGGGATTTGGACGGGCTTTTGAATTGGTGAAGAAATGAATTCAAATGGATTTTAATTTGAATTTTCGGCCCATGAAAAGTGCTCCCAGGAGGCTGCCCTGCCCTTGTGGAGGGCAGGGCAGAAAATTGGTGCTTGGTGCATGAGATTGGTGCGGCGTTGTGCGAGCTTGGCGCGGCAATTTACGCAGAATTTGCTTCTTGGTGCGCAAGGTGCTGCCCTGCCCGCGCCAAGGGCAGGGCAGGAAAAGTTAGTGCTGCCAGGGACGAGCGTTGTGCGCGTTGGTGCTGCCAGGAACGAGACTTGGTGCGCCAGGGACGAAAATTGGTGCGCTAACCACAAGATTCTGCCCTGCCCGCGCAGAGGGCAGGGCAATGTTCCTTCTTTCACGTCCCGTGTTTGAATCACGGAGGAAGCACACGCTACAATAATTTCCTTGGTTTCTTGGCACGGTAGTGGACCTTAGTGCCTAGCTTCCTCATGGTCCCTTGTTCGATCCTTGTAGCATGCATGGGTGACATTTTTTCTTTGAATTTCTTCCTTGGAGAGCCCGATTCTGCCCTCCACAAGGGCAGGGCAAGGTTCTCTTCTTCTTGGTTCCAAGGCACAAAATTGTGCTCTGCCCTTGGAGTGGGCAGGGCAGAGTTGCCTTCTCTTCTTGGTTCTCTTATGTTGCCCTCCTAGAGGGCAGTGTGCCCTTGTGGAGGGCAATGTTGCCTCCCCCTTTGCATGCGGCACGCTTCTTCTCTTCTTTGCCACACTTTCCTTTCCTTGGGCTACACTTCTTAGGCCACGCTTTTCCTTTTCTTTTCTTTTCTTCACCTACAATAAACCAAAACAACCACTCCAAGTATCACTAAATTCAAGAGGCTTATAAATCAATTAAAGTTCAATTAAAATTAGCTTAAACCTCATGGATTAACATTAATTTCATGGTGGTTGCTTGATTTAGAGAAGTTATGCATTTTCACTCCAAATCACTTACTTAGGATGCAAGAAAGTGCATAAATGCTAACAAAACAAGTGAAATTAGCTTGAAAAATGGGTATATGATGACTTGTCATCAACAATGAGCCAACAAAGAATGATGAAGCCACCAACAAGGACATGCTAAGCAAGAATGTCCCAGAAAAACTCATGGAAGGAGACAACAAACCACAGAATTTGAAGAAAGGAAAGCAAATCATGGAAGAACCAAGTCCAAAACAGCATCAAGTGGAGAAGAGCTCAACACCACCACTGCCTTATCCACAGAGATTTCACAAGGAAACAAAGGATCAGCATTTCCACAAATTTCTTGAGACTTTTAAGAAGTTGGAGATTAACATACCCTTAGCTGAAGCATTGGAGCAAATGCCTTTATATGCCAAGCTCTTAAAGGAGCTCATTAACAAGAAGAGACAGTGGAATGAAAAAGAGACTGTAATGCTTAGTGAAGAATGTAGTGCACTCATTAAAAAGGGACTCCCTCCCAAGCTTGAAGACCTTGGAGGTTTCTTCTTACCATGCACTATTGGAAACCTATTCATTAACAAGGGGATGTGTGATCTAGGAGCAAGCATAAATCTAATCCCATACTCTCTAGTGAAAAAGCTTGGCATAGAGAAGGTGAAACCAACACAGATGTCCTTGGAGTTGGTGGACTAATCAGTGGTATATCCTAAAGGGCTTATTGAGAACCTTTTAGTTAAGGTTGACAAGTTCATCTATCCGGCAGATTTTGTGGTCCTGGATTCTTCAGAAAATGGAAATGACTCCATAATACTTGGTCGACCATTTTTGGCCACTGCTAGAGCCATTGTGGATATAGAGCAGGGAGAGTTAACCCTCAGGATGCATGAGGAGAGCATCAACCTGAAAGTCTTTCCAAAATTACAAATGGATGAAGAAACAAGCAAAATGAGTGATGATCTCCTTCCAAGGCAATCAACCGACAAAGCAGTAGAACAGAAAAACAAACAGATGCAAGAAGAAAAAGGGATTCAAAAGGAAGCAGGGGTGATAAACAAAAAGGAAGGTATCACAACTCAAGTAACTGTCAAGAAAAAAAGATCAACAAGCAAGAAAAAGATGAAGAGCAAGAAAAAGGCTCACAAAGGGTGGAAGAACAAGAGAATCCCAACTGAAGGATTTTCTAAAGGTGATAAGGTGCAACTAGTATATCAACAACAGGGAGCAGAAGATTATTACACTGTCAACCAAATACTTTCTCTTGAACATATGGAAATTGAGCATCAAGGCACACAGAGAAAGCTCACAGTGAGAGGTGACAAATTGAGACATCACCAACATCAACCACCCTAAAAAGGAGTTCAATGTCAAGCTAATGACAATAAAAGAGCGCTTCATGGGAGGCAACCCATGGTTTAAGAATTCTGTCTTCTCTTTCATTTAATAAGCTATGATTCCTTTGAATATGATTTTGAATTTTCATGCCTGGTAAATGCATACATTGTTTTGAAGCACATGGCAAACTTCTAAGTTTGGTGTACCTTAAGGCACACCCAAGTTCATTGTTCAAAAAAGGGGATTATTCTTAGAACATATGCATAATTCTTTTGATAAAGCATGTGACCAAACACTAAGTTTGGTGTCTGCATGTGCAACAATATTCAGAAGATCATTTTCCAATCAGGGACTCAAAACCATACAGACAAGGGATCATACATCAATTTTTTTTAAAAATATCAATTGTGAAGAATGGTTTGCAATTGCTAAGCCATCCCCTAAATAAAAGATAAGTTTGGTGTTCACCAACTTTTAGCATCTTTAATTAAGGGACACAATTGACCATAAAAATATTTTTAAATAATAATAAACAAAACAAAACAATTCTTTTCCTTTAAATACAAATTAATTGCCAACGACCATATTGATGATCTAAGGCTAGTTGTTTTGATTCATGTAGGAAAAAGATTGAGACAAAAGCTAGGAGAGGTCACGGCTAGAAGAAGCTATGTGAGGGAGGTCACATGTGCCTAGGAGAACGCGCTCATGGGGAAGCAGAATTTGTATGCATGCATGCATCATTGAAAGCCTAAAAGCATGCAGCCAATGGGAAGAGGATCCTCGTCAAGCCTCAACCATGCATGCAGACCGTTCATTCCATGAGTCCTTGAGATGAACAACTCAATCTCAGCCCTTCATGAGCACTAACGGTTCCTTCTTCATTCATTCATTGTGGTTTTGTTGAGAAGCTTGAAGACTTGGCCTATTAATAGCCGTTGCACCAAACGGTTTACACACTCATTCAATCTACCCTCATATGAGAATCATAATCCTCTTTGCTCCTAGAACCAACATCATCTCCTTGTCTCACAATAAAACCGAACCAAAACTCTTCCCAAACACAACACAAACTTCTTCTTTTCTCACTTCTTCTTTCTTTTCACCTCAACCTCAATGGCCCCCTCAAGTTCAAAAAGAAGGCCGGGAAAAGAACCTATGGTAGCCGAACCTCCATCCTTTGATGCAACCAAGTTTAGATCCCAATTCCATGAAGGGAGATATCATAGGTTCATGGAGGCAAAGAATGTAATCTATGAGAAAGGTCTTGATTTAAGGGAAGGAGAATACCCCATCATGAGGCAAATTACTAGAGAAAGAAGGTGGGAACTCTTGTGTGCTCCTCTAACTGACATCAGTGCAGTTATGATTAGGGAGTTCTATGCAAATACTGTGAAGGAAAACAAAGATAGTGCTCCTTACACAAGTTATGTCAGAGGAGTTTAAGTGAGTTTTAGTCCTGCAGCCATCACAAGAGCCCTCAAGTTGAGAACCATAACCTATGCAGAGCCTAGTTATGAGGCTAGGTTGCAAATGGAAAATAATCCTGATGAGATACTGCAGGGGTTATGTGTGGAAAATACAGATTGGGAAAGAGATTCAAAGGGAGTTCCAAGTCACATAAGGAGGATAAATCTCACTCCTGTGGCTAAGGGATGGTATGAAATAGTGAGGAGATCTATCCTTCCTACTGGAAACGCCTCTTGGGTCACAATCAAACGAGCACTCTTGACATACTGCATCTTGCATGGAGGTGAGATCAACCTCGCACAACTCATAGCTGACAGTATTCAAGAAATGGCCAATAGCACAAGCAAATCAAAGAGTCTTGGACATCCAAGTACCATCCTCAGGCTATGTGACAAAGCCGGAGTAATTTTTGAAGATGAGAGTACAACAAAAGTGAAGAAAGGGAAATGGATTACCAAGAAGAGCATGGAGGGAACGAATGAAGAAGAAAATCAAGAAGGGGTAATAGCTCCTAGACAAAAGAGATCACAAAGAGAGGAAGGACGAAATCAAGCTCATGATGTCATAGACATGAGCCAGCTACACAGAGCAATAGAAGAATTATCTCAGCAACTCATGCAGGCTCAACAAGGCCAAAATCAAGGGGGCCAAGTGCAATATCTAGAGCCCCATCCAGAATTTAGGGAGCAATATCTGAAAGACAAAGAAGAACGAGAAACTTGGCAGCATCAAATGGAGGAGAAACAAGAGAGATGGCAACAACAAATGATGACTCAGCAGCAAGAATTTCAAGCACAGATTCTTGAAGGACAAAAAGAGCAATACAAAGAGTTCAAAGAATCATATGATAAGCTGTATTTTAGTCAAGCTAAAGCAGGGGAATATAGTCACAACCTGTATCAATGGAAGAATGTTCATCATACCATGGGAGAAGTTAGACACGTACAAAGAATGGAGAATGATGAAAACATGCAAGCAAGGTTGGAGTACTTGACCCACAATTTGCCAACACTCAATCCTGAGATCAAGCCATTTGAGCAATGCCCTGAATTCTTAGCCAAGCAACAAGCAAGATCTCATCAATATACTGAGTCCACCTTTAAAAGATTGGAAGATGTTGGGCTCTCAGGACTCTTAGATTCTGTTTGGGGAAGAAGGTGTCCTGGTGAAGAGATCCGAGATTATTCCAAGACAGGGAAGAGAAAGAAGAAGAAGGGAGAATCAAGCAGCAGCCATGACCATTAGAAGGTGGCAAAGTTCTTTCATACTTCCTCTTTCCTGTCTCTAATAAGGAGATGCATGTCTGAAACATGATATGCCTCCATCAATTATTTCTTTTACTTCATGCAATTCTTGTTCTTTGTTTTTCATTTTAGTTAGTTAATAAATAGCTAGAAAAATGCTAAATCTGCATAATGCTTGTTATCCATCACTTAGCTTGAAAATTGTTTTGTTTCCCATATGCTTAAATAAAAGAGTTTGGTTTGAATTGAAAAGTAAAATATCCAATGTTGCATAAGCATGAATGGAAGTTGGTGGTGGTATATGTGTTTGATTAAATGCATAACTCATGAAATAATTGTTGCATAATATCATTCTCATTCAATTGTGAGTTAGCTTGCTGTTACAAAGACTCTTATCAAAAATGAAAAAGCCCTTGGTAACAAAAACAGAAAGAAAAGGGAAAGAAAAAGCCAAAACGGCAAGAAAAACAAAGAATAAATGTTGGACACCAATAGCTTGGACCTTAGGACATATGCCTGTGGTGTTCTTGTACTAAGATCTGCTTGGATGAGTAAATTCTAAGGGGTATTTTAAAACCCGGTCACTTAGATCAACTGATTTGGGATGGCCAATTGAAAATCCACAATAAAGAGCAACTTAGATACAGAACATTTAGTTATCCAAAGAGATGCTGGGCATCAATGATCCTAGGAAGAATTAATGAGCCATGTGTCTGTGGTGGAAAGATGTTGAGCAAAAGAAAAGAAAATAAAGCCAAAGGTTATGCTGCAGCATTTGACACCCAACCTCTAAAAGAATAATAAGCTTGTTAAGCATTGTAAGCCAAGAAAAGTTAGCAAGGGAGTGAGAAAAAAGTGAGTCTTATAACAGCAAGTTTAGCAAGCTTTTGAGGAAAGATATATATATTATGTAACAGGAATAATAACCTGAGTTGTCATTGTCTGCATAAATGCCCCATAGATCAAGTTCTGCTATCTGCATAATAAGGATAAGTATCCTTTTCTTATTCATTCCATTTACTCTTAGTTTTGATGCTTGCTTGGGGACAAGCAAGATTTAAGTTTGGTGTTGTGATGACAAGTCATCATATACCCATTTTTCAAGCTAATTTCACTTGTTTTGTTAGCATTTATGCACTTTCTTGTATCCTAAGTAAGTGATTTGGAGTGAAAATGCATAACTTCTTTAAATCAAGCAACCACCATGAAATTAATGTTAAATCATGAGGTTTAAACTAATTTTAATTGAATTTTAATTGATTTATAAGCCTCTTGAATTTAGTGATACTTGGAGTGGTTGTTTTGGTTTATTATAGGTGAAGAAAAGAAAAGAAAAGGAAAAGCGTGGCCTAAGAAGTGTAGCCCAAGGAAAGGAAAGTGTGGCAAAAGAGAGAAGAAGCGTGCCGCATGCAAAGGGGGAGGCAACATTGCCCTCCACAAGGGCACACTGCCCTCTAGGAGGGCAACATAAGAGAACAAAGAAGAGAAGGCAACTCTGCCCTGCCCACTACAAGGGCAGAGCACAAAATGTGCCTTGGAACCAAGAGGAAGAGAACCTTGCCCTGCCCTCCACAAGGGCAGTATCGGGCTCTCCAAGGAAAGAAATCAAAGGAAAAATGCCTATGATGCATGCCACAAGGATCGAACAAGGAACCATGAGGAAGCTAGGACTTAAGGTTGATTGCCGTGCCAAGAAGCCAAGAAAAAATGATGAGCGTGTGCTTCTGCCGTGTTTCGAACACGGGACGTGAAAGAGGGAACATTGCCCTGCCCTCTGCGCGGGCAGGGCAGCATCTTGTGTGTGGCGCACCAAGAAGCGATTCTAGCGCACCAATTTTCGACCCTGGCAGCGCCAAGCGCGCACACTCCTCGATCTGGCAGCACCACAATTTTTTGCCCTGCCCTTGGCGCGGGCAGGGCAGCGTTTTGCGTTCCTGGCAGCACCAATCCGCACCAACACGCACCCAAGACGCACCAAACCTCCGCACCAAGCACCAATTTTCTGCCCTGCCCTCCACAAGGGCAGGGCAGCCTCCTGGGAGCACTTTTCATGGGCCGAAAATTCAAATTAAAACCCCATTTTAATTCATTTCTTCACCAATTCAAAAGCCCATCCAAATCCAAAAATCCAAGAATAGAAAGTGTATAAATAGGAGTTAGTTTGATGTAATTAGGACTTTTGCTTGGAGCTTTGAATTTTCACTTTTATTTTTGAGCTTTTGAATATTTTCTTGGTGACTTGACTGAGATTTCTGAGAATTGGGGAGGAGAATTGATCTCTCTTCTTCCTCATTCTTGCCTAAGCACTGCTAATCTTCTGTTTCTGAGTTTTGGGTGTGAGAAATTGAGGAAATTCTATCTCAATTCCCATTCAAACTCTCTTTAACTCTTTTCTGCATAATTCAATTCAATTTCAATTTCCTTTACTGCTTCCTCTTCTAATTCTTGTCAATTGCTTTGTTAACTTGGATCTAGGAAGGCAAATAGAGATCTAGGCTCTGCTACCTAGTCTCTTGAGACCTGAGACCCAATTTTGCTTTTGGTTCTTCTGTTAACCTTGCTGCACTTTAATTTCCTATTCTGTTTGAATTTCTGTTTTATCTAAATTCATCTTCTACTTAATTGATTGCTGCAATTTACTTCTTCTTTGTTTAGATCCTGCAATCCCATTCCTCAATTCCCTTTTATATTCAAGCAATTTACATTCCTTGCCATTTAAGTTACTACAATTTACATTTCTTGCACTTTAAGTTTCAGTCATTTAGTTTCTTGTTCTTTAAGATTCAGTCCATTTTACCTTCCTGTTCTTTAATTTACTGCAAATTCTCCTCTCCCTTTACATTTACTGTCATTTACTTCCTGCTAAACATAAATCACTCAACCAATACTTGATTCGCTTGACTAAACCAACCACTACACTAAAATTGCTCAATCCTTCAATCCCTGTGGGATCGACCTCACTCATGTGAGTTATTATTACTTGATGCGACCCGGTACACTTGCCGGTGAGTTTTGTGTTGGATCGTTTTCCACACATCAACAATCAATACGTCGAGTTTGCTGCTTATCAGCTTCGGAAAGAGGCCCATCATTGGTGGCAAGTAGAGTGCCACTTGTTACAGCTTTAAAACACCGACGTTCCTTGGGATGTGTTCCAAATGGCCTTCTACAAGAAGTATTTTCTTGAGTCTGCAAGGGAAGCAAAGGAGATGGAACTTATGCAGCCGAAGCAAGGTTCCTTGTCTGTGGCAGATTATACGAGCAAGTTTGAAGAACTCTGCAGGTTCTCTATGGTGTGTCAGGGTGCCCTGGAGGCCTATGAAAGTTGGAAGTGTGTCAAGTATCAAAGTGGTTTGAAGGACGACATCAGGACTGCTGTGGCTCCTATGGAGATCCATATTTTCTTTGATATGGTGAACAAGGCAAGGGACGCTCATGGAGTAAACACTAGTAGGGAACGCAAGAACAACAACCTTGGACCAAGGGGACAAAACCTTAAGAAATATAGTGAAGGGAAGCGATCAAGGGCTTATTCCCCTAATATGAAATGTCAGGAGTGTGGGAACTACCATCCAAATAGGCCATGCCAATCAGGTAAGAAACTATGTTACAAGTGTGGCGCACCCAGACATTTGGTTAAAGATTGTCCACTCTGAAGAACACATGAGGCGGATCAATCACAACCACAAGGATGAGGTAATTACGAAGCCAATAGCCAAACCTCAACTTAGCTCCATAGTATAGATTATCGTCGTTCGTGTCAAAAAAGGTTTTAAAGCTTAGATTGATTTTTTTTTAACTTGGTTTGGAATTTTGGTTTGAATGATTTGGTTTTGAAACTAGGACTGGAACGTTTGATCAAATGATACGATTTTAAAAGGAAAGTGAGTCCTAAGATTTTGTTGGCTTGTGATTTTGGTTGTAAATCAAACTTATAAAAATGGATTCAAATTTAAAGGTTTTGATTTAAGGGTTTCAATGAATTTAGAAAAATCATGCTTTAAAATGATTGATTTACCAATAAAAGGTTTTTGGCTCTTTTGATAAGGTTTTAACAATGGACTCATTTAGATCGGACTTATTTTAAAGGTTTTGAAAAGTATTACAAAATCGGTAGTTGGTTTAAAAGAAAGGATTTCCGGATTCCTAGTGACGATAATCAGAGTGACGCAGCGGAAGTTATATGCCAAGTTGTCGAAGTATGAGTTCGGATGGAAGAAGTGAAACTTTTAGGTCATGTGGTGAGCAAGGGAGGAATAGTCGTAGATCCTTATAAGGTAGAAATGGTGATGGAATTGGAAAGATCGACAATGGTAACGGAAGTTAGAAGCTTTTTGGGTTTAGCCGGATATTACCGGAGGTTCATTGAAGGATTTTCCCATATTGCATTACCGATGGCTAGGTTGACAAGAAAGGAAGTGCCTTTTGTTTGGATGTCAGAGTGTGCAGAGAGTTTTCAGACTTTGAAGCAGAAGTTAACTTCAGCACCTGTTTTAATCTTGTTGGAACCGCATGAACAGTTTGAATTATACTATGACGTTTTTCTGAAGGGTTTAAGTTGCGTGTTGATGCAACATAGGAGTGTGGTGGCTTACGTATCTCGTCAGCTGGGACCGCATGAGGTGAACTATTCAACTCATGACTTGGTGTTAATGGCGATTGAGTTTGCATCGGAGATTTGGAGGCACCACCTGTGCGGGGTGAGGTTTAGCGTCTTTTATGATCATAAGAGTCTCAAGTATGTCTTTGATCAGAAAGAGCTTAAAATGCGTTGGAAACGACGGATGGAATTGCTAAAGGATTATGATTTTGAACTATGTTATCACCCTGGAAAAGTGAAGGTGGTCGCAGATGCATTGGGTCAGAAATCTTTAACAATTGCTTAGGTGAGAATCAAGGAAGAGGAGTTAGTGGATAAGTTTGTGGATCTTAAGCTGGACATTAGTGACGTGGCCGGAAGAGCTTGTTTGAGCCAGTTGTAGATTTCACGCACGTTTAAGATGGAGATTCGGAGGGCTCAGCAAGATGAGCGGAAGCTTCAAAAATTGTTGCAACCAGTCGATGATAAGAGGCATGAAGAATTCACTAAGGATGGTAAAGGATTGTGGAGAGATAATGGGAGAGTTTGCAAATAGGATGTCGAAAGTTTGGGATAAGATTGTTGTCGAGGACTCACTACAGTGGATTTTCTGGTCATCCCAGAAACACGAAGATGTATTGTAACTTAAAGATGTTATGATGGCCTGAGATGAAAGATGATGTAGCTACAGTGGCATCCAAGTGTTTGATGTGTCAGAAGGCAAAGATAGAGCATCAAAAGCCATCAGGAATCATACAGCCTCTTGAGATTCCTCAGTGGAAGTGGGCTATGATGCGGTTTGGGTGATCGTGATTCACTTAACCAAATCCGCTCATTTTCTACCTATCCAAGTGAACTATTCTATGGAGGAGTTGGCGAGAGAGAACGTCGACATGGTAGGATGATGGTGAACGAGGTGCCTTGACAACTTGTTGCAACATTGAAAGTAGGATGCTTCGTGGGGAATATATATATATATATATATATATATATATATATATATATATATATATATATCCCATCACATGATTCGGATTTTCGAGGGCAAAAATCTTTTTAAGGAGGGGAGGATGTAAGAACCCGCGTTTTCACGTAAAACGATTTTAATAAAATAATTTTAGTACCCGAAATAGATTCAAAATTTAGAAGTTTTAATTTGAAAATATAAATGAGAAATTTGGTTTCAGTGAATTTTTTTGAGTTGGAAAATGTATTTCTTTCGAAAAATTTTGTAAAAATGTGTACTGGCGCTTAAGCCGGCAGTACCGGCTCTGGTCTGTCCAGTGCTGTGTATTTTGGGAAAATAATATTTTGAAAATTTATTTATTGTTTTGAGAATATAAAAATAATTTAGAATTAAAAACTGGGCACTAATCTTAAAGGTTTTGGCCCAAAGTGGGCCAAACGGACCAAAAATGCTAACGGATTAGACCGGGCCTAAACTGGGCTCAAGACCCAAGATATATAAGCTCATTTAATGAGCTTTGAACTCATTTTTCCAGCCCTAGGAGAGAGAGGGCCGCGGTTTAAGAGAGAATGGAGAAGGAAGGGGGTGACACTATTCACCTCCACCTTCCGGGAGCCATATCTTGAGCTACGGACCTCCGATTGACGAGCAATTTACGGCCACGCGAAGCTCTCATCGAGCTCTACATTTCTATCCAAAGAAATTTGGTAAGAACTCGTGTCTCACTTCCCAGGTTTCTGCCCTAAGTTTCTGCACGTTTCTTTGTTTGGTTTTTGAGTAAATTTTGTGGTTTTGGTTGTTTAGGTGATCTCTAGTAGCGAGTAAATATTGGATTTTACCCCTACTCCCGTTGGATAAGGTTAGGTTCTGCTAAACCCTTGTGTTTAGTTGTTTTGTGTATCTTAGGTTTTGATGTTGGTATATATATGTGTTGTTAGTTTGAGCTTTGGTGTTTGTTGGAGTTGGTTGAGGCCTTGGATCAAGCTTGGTGGCTTCATTTTGGTGTTTGGTATGTTTGGGAATCGGCCAAGGTATGATTTCAATTTGGAATTGTTGTATGATGATGATGTATAATGATTTGAGGATTTGAGTTCTTGAATGATGATTTATGATGAATTATGATGGGTTGAAGATTTTTGAGTATATTAGTGAATTATGATGTTGTAATGATAATATGGTGTGAAATATGTATATTGAGGTAAATTGAGATTGAGAGTGATGCTTGGTATTGATAGATGACGAATATTGATGAATTATGTTTGTGGGTGTTAAGATTTGAAGATGGATGTTGATGATGATCTTATGGTTGGTTAGTGTAGTTGATGACGATGGTTGAGTATTATTGGTGTTGATTAGTTTTTATAATAGACTTGGTTAATGTTAGACTTTGTCTGATAATGATTATTGGAATTGATGAGGAATTGTAGTGGTTGTTGATGTTGTTGTTAGTTGATGATGGTTATGAATGTTTATGATGGTTTTGGATGTTGATGATTAAAGGTTTTGATGGTGTTAAATGGCTTAAATGGGGATATTGATGAGCGGATAATTTATACGCCTTTTGGCATTGTTTTTAGTATGTTTTTAGTATGTTTTAGTTAGTTTTTATTATATTTTTATTAGTTTTTAGTTAAAATTCACTTTTCTGGACTTTACTATGAGTTTGTGTGTTTTTCTGTGATTTCAGGTATTTTTTGGCTGAAATTGAGGGACCTGAGCAAAAATCTGATTCAGAGGCTGAAAAGGACTGCAGATGCTGTTGGATTCTGACCTCCCTGCACTCGAAGTGGATTCTCTGGAGCTACAGAAGTCCAATTGGTGCGCTCTCAACTGCGTTGGAAAGTAGACATTCTGGGCTTTCCAGAAATGTTTAATAGTCCATACTTTGCCCGAGATTTGATGGTCCAAACCGGCGTTCCAAATCAGCTCAAAACTGCCCGGCGTTAAACGCCGGAACTGGCACAAGAATGGGAGTTAAACGCCCAAACTGGCACAAAAGCTGGCATTAAACTCCAAGAAAAGTCTCTACACATGAAAGCTTCAATGCTCAGTCCAAGCACACACCAAGTGGGCCTGGAAGTGGATTTTTATGTCATTTACTCATCTTTGTAAACCCTACGCTACTAGTTTTCTACAAATAGGACCTTTTACTATTGTATTTTCATCTTGGTAGCTATCTTTGAGTAGTCTTATGCTATCTTAGATCATTAGGGGCTGGCCTCACGGCCATGCCTAGACCTTGTTCTTATGTATTTTCAACAATGGAGTTTCTACACACCATAGATTAAGGTGTGGAGCTTTGCTATACCTTGAGTATTAATGCAATTACTATTGTTCTTCTATTCAATTCAGCTTGTTCTTGTTCTAAGATATCACTTGTTCCTCAACTTGATGAATGTGATAATCCGAGACACTCATCATCATTCTCACCTATGAACGTGTGCCTGACAACCACCTCCGTTCTACCTTAGATTGAGTGGATATCTCTTGGATTCCTTAATCAGAATATTCGTGGTATAAGCTAGAATTGATGGCGGCATTCAAGAGAATCCAGAAGGTCTAAACCTTGTCTGTGGTACTCTGAGTAGGATTCAATGATTGAATGACTATGACGAGCTTCAAACTCCTGAAGGCTGGGCGTTAGTGACAGACGCAAAAGAATCACTAGATTCTACTCCAACCTGATTGAGAACCGACAGATGATTAGCCGTGCTGTGATAGAGCGCGTTGAACATTTTCACTGAGAGGACGGGACTGTAGCCACTGACAATGGTGATGCCCAATATACAGCTTGCCATGGAAATGAGTAAGAAGGATTGGATGAAGACAATAGGAAAGCAGAGAGACAGAAGGGACAAAGCATCTCCAAACGCTTATCTGAAATTCTCACCAATGAATTACATATGTATCTCTATCTTTATTTTATGCTTTATTCATAAATCATCCATAACCATTTGAATCTGCCTGACTGAGATTTACAAGATGACCATAGCTTGCTTCATACCAACAATCTCCGTGGGATCGACCCTTACTCGCATAAGGTTTATTACTTGGACGACCCAGTGCACTTGCTGGTTAGTTGTGCGAAGTTGTGATAAAGAGTTGAGATTACAATTGAGTGTACCATGTTGATGGCGCCATTGATGATCATAATTTCGTGCACCAAGTTTTTGGCGCCGTTTCCGGGGATTGTTTCGAGTTTGGACAACTGACGGTTCATCTTGTTGCTTAGATTAGGTATTTTTCTTCAGAATTTTTAAGAATGAATTCTAGTGTTTCAAGATGATGTTCTTATCATCACCAAAGCTGATTGATTCTCATCAATTTAGCTCTTGAATGCAATGTCCTGCTGAAGCTTGGCTAGTCATGTCTAATTCCTTTAGACTGAAGCTTTAGACTAACATTGCATGATTCCTGGAATTCTCATTAAGAATTTTGATATCCTTATTTTCTTTCAATTTTCGAAAAAATCCAAAAAAATTACAAAATCATAAAAACCAAAAATATTTTATGTTTCTTGTTGAGTCTAGTGTCTCATTTTAAGTTTGGTGTCAATTGCATGTTTCTATTCTTCTTGCATTTTTTTTGAATTCATTCATGTGTCTTCATTAATCTTCAAGTTGTTCTTGATGATTTCCTTGTTTTGTTCTTTAAATTCTCTTGTCTTGTGTGTTTTGTTGTTTCTCATATGCATTCTCATTTTGTTAGTGTCAATAGTATACAAACTTCTAAGTTTGGTGTCTTGCATGCATTGTTTATTTGATTTTAGTTGCATTTTGATTATTCCTCATTATTAAAAATCCAAAAAAAAATTTTAATTTGTGTCTTTTCAAGTCAATAATACAGAGAATTGAAGATTCAGAACATTTAGCAGAGGAATTACACAGAAAAAGCTGGGCGTTCAAAACGCCCAGTGAGGAAGGAAAACTGGCGTTTAAACGCCAGCCAGGGTGCCTGGCTGGGCGTTTAATGCCCAAAAGGGTATTGTTTTGGGCGTTAAACGCCAGAATGGATACCATTCTGGGCGTTTAACGCCAGGATGGCACAAGAGGAAAGATTTTGTTTTCAATTCAAATTTTTTCAAGTTTTAAAAATTTTTCAAAATCAAATCTTTTTCAAATCATATCTTTTCAATCATATTTTTTCAAAATCAATTTCTTTCCATTTTAAAAGATACTTGCTAACAATTAATGATTTGATTCAATATTTCAAGTATGTTGCCTTTTCTGTTGAGAAAGGTTTAATGTCTGAATCATATCTTTCTTGTTAGGCAGGTCATTAGTTTTCAAAATCAAATATTTTTTAAATTGTTTTTCAAATCATATCTTCTCAATCACATCTTTTTAAAACCATAACTTTTCAATCATATCTTCTTAATCACATCTTTTTCAAAATAGTTTTCAATCATACCTTTTTTATTTCTAATTTCAAAATCTTTTTCAAAAATCACTTGATTTCTTTTTCCACTCTTAAGTTTTCGAAAATCAATTAGTATTTTTTTCAAAATGTTTTTAAAATATTTTTAATTTATTTTCAAAAAATTTCTTCCCCTCTTCCCACATCCTTCTATTTATGGACTAACACTACTCCTCAATGCACAATTCGAACTCCATCTTTCTTGATAAGTTCAAATTCTTCTACCTCTTCCTTCTATTTTTCTTTTCCTCTGACACCTCAAGGAATCTCTATACTGTGACATAGAGGATTCCATATTTTCTTGTTTTCTTCTCTTTCATATGAGCAGGAACAAAGACAAAAGCATTCTTGTTAAGGCTGACCCTGAACCTGAAAGGACCCTGAAGCAAAAGCTAAGAGAAGCTAAAGCACAACTCTCTGTAGAGGACCTAACAGAAATCTTCAAAGAAGAAAAACCCATGGCAACCGAAAACAACAACAATGCCAACAATGCAAGGAAGGTGCTGGGTGACTTTACTGCACCTACTCCCGACTTCTATGGGAGAAGCATCTCTATCCCTGCCATTGGAGCAAACAACTTTGAGCTTAAGCCTCAATTAGTTTCTCTAATGCAACAGAATTGCAAGTTCCATGGACTTCCATTGGAAGATCCTCATCAGTTTTTAGCTGAGTTCTTGCAAATCTGCGACACTATCAAGACTAATGGGGTTAACCCTGAGGTCTACAGACTTATGCTATTCTCTTTTACTGTAAGAGACAAAGCTAGGATATGGTTGGACAACCTAAAGAAAGCTTGAAATCTTGGGAAAAGCTAGTCAATGCCTTCTTAGCAAAGTTCTTTCCACCTTAAAAATTGAGTAAGCTTAGAGTGGAAGTCCAAACCTTCAGACAGAAGGAAGGTGAATCCCTCTATGAAGCTTGGGAAAGATACAAACAATTGATCAGAAAGTGTCCTTCTGACATGCTTTCTGAATGGAGCATCATAGGTATATTCTATGATGGTCTGTCTGAACTGTCCAAGATGTCACTGGACAGCTCTGCTGGAGGATCTCTTCATCTGAAGAAGACGCCTTCAGAAGCTCAAGAACTCATTGAAATGGTTGCAAATAACCAATTCATGTACACTTCTGAAAGGAATCCTGTGAACAATAGGATGAATCAGAAGAAAGGAGTTATTGAGATTGATACTTTGAATGCCATATTGTCTCAGAACAAAATATTGACTCAGCAAGTCAATATGATTTCTCAAAGTCCGTCTGGAATGCAAGCTGCACCAGGCAGTACTAAGAACGCTTCATCTGAAGAAGAAGCTTATGATCCTGAGAACCCTTCAATGGAAAAGGTGAATTACATGGGAGAACCCTATGGAAACACCTATAATCCTTCATGGAGAAATCATCCAAATCTCTCATGGAAGGATCAATAGAGACCTCAACAAGGTTTCAACAACAATAATGGTGGAAGAAACAGGTTTAGCAATGGCAAGCCTTTTCCATCATCTTCTCAGCAACAGACAGAGAATTCTAAGCAGAGCCACTCTGACTTAGCAACCATGGTCTCTGATCTAATCAAAACCACTCAAAGTTTCATGACTGAAATAAGGTCCTCCATTAGGAATTTGGAGGCACAAGTGGGTCAGCTAAGTAAGAAAGTTACTGAACTCCCTCCTAGTACTCTTCTAAGCAATACAGAAGAAAATCCAAAAGGAGAGTGCAAGGCCATCAACATGGCCAAATTTGGAGAGGAGGAAGAGGCAGTGATCGCCACTGAGGAAGACCTCAATGGACATCCACTAGCCTCCAATGAGTTCCCTAATGAGGAACCATGGGAATCTGAGGCTCACACTGAGACCATAGAGATTCCATTGGATTTACTTCTGCCATTCATGAGCTCTGATGAGTATTCTTCCTCTGAAGAGGATGAAGATGTCACTGAAGAGCAAGTTGCCAAGTACCTTGGAGCAATCATGAAGCTAAATGACAAGTTATTCGGTAATGAGACTTGGAAGAACGAACCTCCTTTGCTCACCAAAGAACTGGATGACTTGACTAGGTAGAGATTACCTCAAAAGAGACAGGATCCTGGGAAGTTTTCAATACCTTGTACCATAGGCATCATGACCTTTGAGAAGGCTTTGTGTGACCTAGGGTCAAGCATAAACATCATGCCTCTCTCTGTAATGGAAAAGCTAGGGATCTTTGAGGTGCAAGCTGCAAGAATCTCACTAGAGATGGCAGACAATTCAAGAAAACAAGCTTATGGACTTGTAGAGGATGTTCTGGTAAAGGTTGAAGACCATTACATCCCTGCTGATTTCATAGTCCTAGAGACTGGGAAGTGCATGGATAAATCCATCATCCTTGGCAGACCCTTCCTAGCCACAGCAAAGGCTGTGATTGATGTTGACAGAGGAGAATTGATCATTCAAGAGAATGAAGAATCCTTTGTGTTTAAGGCTCAAGGATATCCCTCTGTAACCATGGAGAGGAAGCATGAAGAGCTTCTCTCAAAACAGAGTCAAACAGAGCCACCACAGTCAAACTCTAAGTTTGGTGTTGGGAGGCCACAACCAACTTCTAAGTTTGGTGTTGAAACCCTACATTCAAACTCTAAGTTTGGTGTTGGGAAGTTCCAACATTGCTCTGAGTATCTGTGAGGTTCCATGAGAGCCCACTGTCAAGCTACTGACATTAAAGAAGCGCTTGTTAGGAGGCAACCCAATGTTATATTTATCTATTTTCCTTTGTTATTTTATGTTTTCTGTAGGTTCATGATCATGGGAAGTCACAAAATCAATTGAAAAAGTAAAAACAGAATGAAAAACAGAAAGAAAAACAGCACACCCTGGAGGAAAACCTTGCTGGCGTTTAAACGCCAGTAAGGGCAGCAAATAGGCGTTTAACACCTAATCTGGCACCATTTTGGGCGTTTAATGCCAGAAAGGGGCACCAGACTGGCGTTAAACGCCAGGAAAGGGCAAGAAGCTGGCGTTAAACGCCAGAAATGGGCACCAGCCCGGCGTTTAACGCCAGAATTGGCATAAAAAGCATTTTTGCTCGCCACTTGGTGCAGGGATGAATTTTCCTTGATACCTCAGGATCTGTGGACCCCACAGGATCCCCACCAACCCCACCACTTTCTCTCTTCTTCACCCATTCACCAATCAACTCAACACCTCTTCCCTAAAAACCCCTCACCTATCAAATCCCACTATTCTCTTCACCACTCACATCCATCCTTCAAAAAACCCCACCTACCTCACCATTCAAATTTAAACCACTTTCCCTCCCAAACCCACCCATAATGGCCGAACCATACCCCTCTCTCCACCCCTATATAAACCCATCTTCACTCCTTCATTTTCACACAACCTAAACACTACTTCTCCCCCTTGGCCGAACCACAAAACCCCCTTCATCTCCTCTATTTCTTCTTCTTCTACTATCTTCTTTCTTCTTTTGCTCGAGGACGAGCAAACCTTCTAAGTTTGGTGTGGTAAAAGCATTGCTTTTTGTTTTTCCATAACCATTTATGGCATCTAAGGCCGGAGAAACCTCTAGAAAGAGGAAAGGGAAGGCAAAAGCTTCAACCTCCGAGTCATGGGAGATGGAGAGATTCATCTCAAGGGTGCATCAAGACCACTTCTATGAAGTTGTGGCCATGAAGAAGGTGATCCCCGAGGTCCCTTTCAAACTCAAAAAGATTGAATATCCGGAGATCCGACATGAGATCCGAAGAAGAGGTTGGGAAGTTCTTACCAATCGCATTCAACAAGTCAGAATCTTAATGGTTCAATAGTTCTATGCAAATGCATGGATCACCAAGAACCATGATCAAAGTGTGAACCCGGACCCAAAGAATTGGCTTACAATGGTTCGGGGGAAATGCTTAGATTTCAGTCCGGAAAATGTAAGGTTGGCATTCAACTTGCCCATGATGCAAGGAGATGAACACCCTTACACTAGAAGGGTCAACTTTGATCAAAGGTTGGACCAACTCTTTATAGACATTTGGGAAGAGGGCGCTCAGTGGAAGAGAGATTCAAGAAGGAAGCCGGTTCAACTGAGAAGGCATGACCTCAAGCCCGTGGCTAGGGGATGGTTGGAGTTTATCCAATGCTCAATCATTCCCACTAGCAACCGGTCTGAAGTTACTATAGACCGAGCTATCATGATTCATAGCATCATGATTGGAGAAGAAGTAGAAGTTCATGAGGTTATAGCCCAAGAACTTTATAAGGTGGCGGACAAGTCCTCTACCTTGGCAAAGTTAGCCTTTCCTCATCTCATTTGTCACCTCTGTTATTCAGTTGGAGTTGACATAGAAGTAGACATCCTCATTGATGAGGACAAGCCCATCATTAAGAAAAGGCTGGAGCAAACAAGAGATTCCACTCATCATGAAATCCCTGAGATACCTCAAGGGATGCACTTTCCTCCACAGAACTATTGGGAGTAAATCAACACCTCCCTAGGAGAATTGAGTTCCAACGTGGGACAACTAAGGGTGGAGCACCAAGAACATTCCATCCTCCTCCATGAAATTAGAGAAGATCAAAGAAACATGAGAGAGGAGCAACAAAGGCAAGGAAGAGACATTGAGGAGCTCAAGCACTCCATAAGATCTTCAAGAGGAAGAACAAGCCGCCATCACTAAGGTGGACCCGTTCTTTAATTTTCTTGTTCTTTATTTTCCTATTTTTTGAATTTTTATGCTTATGTTTATCTATGTTTGTGTCTCATGATCATTAGTGTCTTAGTGTCTATGCCTTAAAGTTATGAATGTCCTATGAATCCATCACCTTTCTTAAATGAAAAATGTTCTTAATTGAAAAAGAGAAGAATTGCATGAATTTTGAATTTTATAACAGATTAATTATTTTGATGTGGTGGCAATATTTTGGTTTCTGAATGTATGCTTGAACAGTGCATATGTCTTTTGAATTTGTTGTTCATGAATGTTGGCTCTTGAAAGAATGATGAAAAATGAGACATGTTACTGAGGATCTGAAAAATCATAAAAATGATTCTTGAAGCAAGAAAGAGCAATGAATACAAAAAAAGAAAAAAAAGAAAGAAAAAATAAATAAAGTTGTGATCCAAGGAAAAAAGAGTGTGCTTAAGAACCCTGGACACCTCTAATTGGGGACTCTAGCAAAGCTGAGTCACAATCTGAAAAGGTTCACCAAATTATGTGTCTGTGGCATGTATGTATCCGGTGGTAATACTGGAAGACAGAGTGCTTTGGGCCACGGCCAAGACTCATAAAGTAACTGTGTTCAAGAATCATCATACTTAACTAGGAGAATCAATAACACTATCTGGATTCTGAGTTCCTATAGAAGCCAATCATTCTGAATTTCAAAGGATAGAGTGAGATGCCAAAACTATTTAGAGGCAAAAAGCTAAAAGCCCCGCTCATCTAATTAATACTGATCTTAATAGATGTTTTTGGAATTCATTGCATATTCTCTTCTTTTTATCTTATTTGATTTTCAGTTGCTTGGGGACAAGCAACAATTTAAGTTTGGTGTTGTGATGAGCGGATAATTTATACGCTTTTTGGCATTGTTTTTAGTATGTTTTTAGTATGTTTTAGTTAGTTTTTATTATATTTTTATTAGTTTTTAGTTAAAATTCACTTTTTTGGACTTTACTATGAGTTTGTGTGTTTTTCTGTGATTTCAGGTATTTTCTGGCTGAAATTGAGGGACCTGAGCAAAAATCTGATTCAGAGGCTGAAAAGGACTGCAGATGCTGTTGGATTCTGACCTCCCTGCACTCGAAGTGGATTTTCTGGAGCTACAGAAGCCCAATTAGCGCGCTCTCAACTGCTTTGGAAAATAGACATCCTGGGCTTTCCAGCAATATTTAATAGTCCATACTTTGCTCGAGATTTGATGGCCCAAACTGGCGTTCCAAATCAGTTCAATACTGCCCGGCGTTAAACGCCAGAACTAGCACAAGAATGGGAGTTAAACGCCCAAACTGGCACAAAAGCTGGCGTTTAACTCCAAGAAAAGTCTCTACACATGAAAGCTTCAATGCTCAGCCCAAGCACACACCAAGTGGGCCCGGAAGTGGATTTTTATGTCATTTACTCATCTTTGTAAACCCTAGGCTACTAGTTCTCTACAAATAGGACCTTTTACTATTGTATTTTCATCTTGGTAGCTATCTTTGAGTAGTCTTATGCTATCTTAGATCATTGGGGGCTAGCCTCACGGCCATGCCTAGACCTTGTTCTTATGTATTTTCAACGGTGGAGTTTCTACACACCATAGATTAAGGTGTGGAGCTCTGCTGTACCTCGAGTATTAATGCAATTACTATTGTTCTTCTATTCAATTCAGCTTGTTCTTGTTCTAAGATATCACTTGTTCCTCAACTTGATGAATGTGATGATCCGTGACACTCATCATCATTCTCACCTATGAACGTGTGCCTGACAAACACCTCCGTTCTACCTTAGATTGAGTGGATATCTCTTGGATTCCTTAATCAGAATCTTCATGGTATAAGCTAGAATTGATGGCGGCATTCAAGAGAATCCGGAAGGTCTAAACCTTGTTTGTGGTATTCTGAGTAGGATTCAATGATTGAATGACTGTGACGAGCTTCAAACTCCTGAAGGCTGGTCGTTAGTGACAGACGCAAAAGAATCACTGGATTCTATTCCAACCTGATTGAGAACCGACAGATGATTAGCCGTGCTGTGACAAAGCGCGTTGAACATTTTCACTGAGAGGACGGGACTGTAGCAACTGACAACGGTGATGCCCAACATACAGCTTGCCATGGAAAGGAGTAAGAAGGATTGGATGAAGACAGTAGGAAAGCAGAGAGACAGAAGGGATAAAGCATCTCCATACGCTTATCTGAAATTCTCACCAATGAATTACATAAGTATCTCTATCTTTATTTTATGCTTTATTCATAAATCATCCATAACCATTTGAATCTGCCTGACTGAGATTTACAAGATGACCATAGCTTGCTTCATACCAACAATCTCCGTGGGATCGACCCTTACTCGCGTAAGGTTTATTACTTGGACGACCCAGTGCACTTACTGGTTAGTTGTGTGAAGTTGTGATAAAGAGTTGAGATTACAATTGAGCATACCATGTTGATGGCATCATTGATGATCACAATTTTGTGCATCAGATATTATGGATGATTGAGTTGAGAGAGGAATGGTAAGGACCTTGATGATGTTTTGGTATTGTTTGGGTTATAATTGGTTTGGTTTTGAATTGTGAGATTTGGTGAATTTGAGGTTAAGAGGTTATTGGGTCAGAAGGGATTTTTTGGTGAACTTTGTCTGATCATAACTTTTGCCCCGATTTTCAAATTTTTTTGAAATTTGATTTAAATTAAAGCTTATTGAAAACTCTTCAAATGGATATAAAGTTTGTAAAATTTGTAATTTTGTAAAGGGATTTATGATCATTCAAAGTTGGTGTTGAAAATATGAAATTCTGTAGTGTTGCAGAATTTCAGGATTTCTAATATGTACGTACGCACGGCCTTGTGCGCACTCATAAACCTGCACAAATCTCATTCTGTGCGGATGCACAGACCTGTGCGGACGCATAGGCAGGAAAAGGCTTACTGCTTGCAGCGTTAGCATTACGACCTGTGCGAACGCACAGCCCTGTGTGTACGCACAAGTCGGGAAGGGTCGTCTGTTGGTGGCGCTCGCACAGCTTGTGCGAGTGAACAGGCTTGTAAATTTTAGTACCTGTGCGTATGCACACTCCTATACGTACGCACACTTTCAAAATCTTCTTGGGCATGTGCACGCACACCCTTGTGCATCCGCACACGCCTTGTTTCACAAATTTAAACTTGTTTTCAACTATTTCACCTTCCCAACAAGGTCGTAAGCTTCATATAACACCTTTGTAAGGCTTTTGGGCTTATTTTTTAGTATGGGAATAAGGGAAATGGGCTAAATGTCTTGGTTGATTATCATTTCAAAAAGTTAGCAAATGGAGGCTTAGGTTTCTGGTGTACTGAGGATGGGTCTGGTAGAGTGTCTGGGAAGAGAAATGTATGACTTGAGAAATGAATGAGCTAAGAATTTTATAATGGAACTTAGGAAAATGATGACGGTCGTGGCGAGTGTAAGTGGAAGTGTGCTATGAGGAGTGGCCTCTGAGTTTGATTACGTGATTATTTTATGCTTTGCTATCCATCGCAGGGGCTGTGGCAGTATCCTGCCTACGTTCAGATGAGAGGCTTGAAGCTGAGCTTCTCATTCATATCGATTGCTCTAGAGGAAGGTGGTAGGGCATGCTCTCTCGGAATGTTTCCCTCTGAAAGGAGAAGGTGGTAGGGCACGCTCCATCGGAATTTTCCTCCTGAGCATGGGTTTCTCTCTGATTGCAAGGTGGTAGGATACAAATCCACGGAATCATGTGACAACCAGAGGATGGTGGTAGGGCACACTCCCTCGAAATATCTCCCCCTGAAAGGAGAAGGTGGTAGGGCACTCTTCCTCTGAATTTTCCTTCTTATACACAATAGAGAGACTAATCCTGGAGTTGGCGACCGGATTTGCTGTTGGGTTTGGCACAATAACCAACATGTGATATCACAGCCAATAGGGCAGACATTCATCATGTGCATCTTCTATATTCTTGCTTGCTTTGTTTACTTGAGTTTGCCTAATCTTATAACATGCTTACTTGTTTCTTGATTTACTTGTTGTAAATGAATTCTATCTGTGTTTTACTTGCCTGCATTATTTGAGATTGTCTGATCATAGGAGGTTAGGTAGGCGGTGGCGATGGGATCACACGGAGGTTAGGCTGGTGAGGGCTGTGGGATACAGCGGTGTGATTAGCATTAGTTAGAAACCCCCTAAGCTTAGATAACCCGATTTATGGTTTAAGTCTTTTATTTATTTATTGATGTTAAGCTTGAATATTCGTATGTGATGTGAAGTTCTAGGATTGCCTTCGGCATCCCGGAGCCTTATATCTTACATCATTGGGCATTGTTACCATACTGAGAACCTTCGATTCTCATACCATATTTTTGTTGTGTTTTTCAGATGCAGGTCGCAACCCACCTCAGTGAGTTGTTTGGTTGGTGACAGAAGCGAAGGATCCGGATACCTTTTGAGTCTCTTTGATTTATTTTGTTTATTTTTATATATCTCTCACTTTTGTATTTTTATTTTGTCCTAGAGGCTTGTATTAGAGAGAGAACAAAATTTGTATAAGCCATTTTAAACTTCAGTTCCTCCTTATCTGTATATTTGGCAAGCCAGCTTAAACTCTGCCGAAGTGTGGCTAGTTCCCTATGATATTACACTATTATACTATTATTTTGTTTATATAACATCTGTTTCCTTGTGCTTAAGTTAGACGCTTCATTAGTTCGTTTTGCGCTGTTAAATCCTATTTTTGAGCTATATCTTTCATCAGTCTTCTAGATAATATTATTCCTTCTATATATCATATGTATGAGCTTAGAACTGTCGTAATCCTTGATTAATCTTTGCTTTACGACGCGAAGTAAATCTTAGACTAATTCAGGTGTTACAATCAACATCAATCTATAAGTCCTAACCTAGCTACTAATTAACTTAGTAGTAGGCTAGAGTCAATGGTTATCAAATTGACCACTAAGGGTTCTCAAATCACTAATTCAATGAGACCCAATGACTCAAGGTCACTCAATTCCCTTAGCATAGGCCAAGAGTAAGAAAACTACTTAAAAACTAGTGTAAACATTTCATCAAACACCTAGAGTGCAATAAAAGTAAACATCACAAAATGCAAGAATTAACAAAACCCATAACTAACATAAGCAAGAAATCAACAATAGCAATGAAGATAAACATAAAATAAGACATGGAAACATAAAATTGCATTAGAAGAAATCAAGATCCAACAATGGTTCATCAACATAAAAGAGAGCAAAATAAGAAATTAACAAGTGTCTGAACTGAAATTCAAGAACAAAGAAAAGTAAAGGAAAACTAAAATAAAACAAGATTAAAATCTAGATCAATAAAGGAAATGGAAATGAGAACCCTAAATCTAGAGAAAGGAGAAAGTCGCTCTCTCTAGAATTCTATCCTAAAAGCTGATGAAAACTACTAACTTACACTACTTGGTTCATCCCTCTTCAATCCTTGGGTTCAATAGCATCAGAAATGAGTTGGATTAGGCCCAAAATGAGCTAGAAATCGCTGGCCAGGAGTTGCTTAAGATGGCCCACGCTGATCCTGCAATGCGCACTGATGAGCGGATAATTTGTACGCTTTTTGGCATTGTTTTCAGTATGTTTTTAGTATCTTTTAGTTAGTTTTTAGTATATTTCTATTAGTTTTTAATTAAAATTCACTTTTCTGGACTTTACTATGAGTTTGTGTGTTTTTCTGTGATTTCAGGTATTTTCTGACTGAAATTGAGGGTCCTGAGCAAAAATCTGATCCAGAGACTGAAAAGGACTGCAGATGCTGTTGGATTCTGACCTCCCTGCACTCGAAGTGGATTTTCTGGAGCTACAGAAGCCCAATTGGCGCGCTCTTAACGGCATTGGAAAGTAGACATCCTGGGCTTTCCAGCAATATATAATAGTCCATACTTTGCCCAAGATTTGATGGCCCAAACCGGCGCTCAAAGTCACCTACAGAATTTCCAGCGTTAAACGCCGGAACTGGCATAAAATTTGGAGTTAAACGCCCAAACTGGCATGGAAGCTGGCGTTTAACTCCAGAAAAGGTCTCTACACGAAATTCCTTCATTGCTCAGCCCAAGCACACACCAAGTGGGCCCGGAAGTGGATTTTTCTGTCATCTACTCATTTCTGTAAACCTTAGGACACTAGTTTACTATTTATAGGATCTTTTGACATTGTATCCGTACCTTATGACCTCATAACATTTTGTACACGTTTCTTTCCACAGTATGAGTCTCTAAACCCCATGGTTGGGGGTGAGGAGCTCTGCTGTGTCTTGATGGATTAATGCAATTACTACTGTTTCTTATTCAATCATGCTTGCTTCCATTCTAAGATAACACTTGTTCTTAATCCGGATGAATGTGATGATCCGTGACAATCATCATCATTCTCAACTATGAACATGTGCCTGACAACCACCTCTGTTCTATCTTAGATTGAGTAGTTATCTCTTGGGTTCTTTAATCGGAATCTTCGTGGTATAGGCTGGACCTGATGGCAGCATTCAAGAGAATCCGGAAGGTCTAAACCTTGTCTGTGGTATTCTGAGTAGGATTCAATGATTGAATGACTATGACGTGCTTCAAACCTGTAACCTACTGGGCGTTAGTGACAGACGCAAAAGAGGGATTCTATTCCGGTAGGGGAGGGAACCAAACCGGTGATTGGCAGTACTGTGACAGAGTGCGTGCATTAGCTTTCACTGCGCGGATGGGAGGTAGCCATTGACAACGGTGAGACCCTACACGAGCTTGCCATGGAAGGAGACTTGCGTGTTTGATGAAGAAGACAGTGGGAAAGCAGAGATTCAGAAGACGGAGCATCTCCAAAACCTCAACCTATTCTCCATTACTGCAATACAAGTAACCATTTCATGTTCTTTTGCTTTTCACAATCAATCCTGATAATTTCTGATCTCCTGACTAAGATTTACAAGATAACCATAGCTTGCTTCAAGCCGACAATCTCCGTGAGATCGACCCTTGCTCACGCAAGGTATTACTTGGACGACCCAGTGCACTTGCTGGTTAGTTGTGCGGAGTTGCAAAAGTGTTATTGCAATTTCGTGCACCAAGTTATTGGCGCCGTTGCCGGGGATTGTTCGAGTTTGGACAACTGACGGCTTATCTTGTTGCTTAGATTAGGACTGTTTTCTTTTTGTTGGTTTAGAGTCTTTTAGTTGAGTCTAGTTTTATATTCTAAATTTGGTGTCAATTGCATGCTTTTGTTTTTCTTTTAAAATTTTCGTTTTTGCATAGTCTTAGTCCCTTTTTGATTCATAAAAATCCTAAGTTTGGTGTCCTCTTTGTGTTTCTCTCTTAAAATTTTCGAAAAAATTAGTGTTTGATTTCTAAAAATTTTAAGTTTGGTGTCTTTTTGCTGTTTTTCTCTTTCCTCTTTTTAAAAATCAAATCTTTTTCATAAAAATTTTTTCAATCATATCTTTTTAATTGCTGTTTTCAAATCTTTTTTTCACTAATTGATTCAGTTCTCAATTTGCTTTGATCTTATTTTATTTTTAATTTTCGAATTTTATTTTATTTTCCTTTTATTTTGTTTTATTATATTTTATTTTTTTCGGTTATTTCAAAAAAAAAAAAAAGATAAACAAAATTTATCTCTTTGCAATCATTCTCATTTCCCTTTTGTCCATTATGGACTCAAGTGGAATTAATCAGTCCAAGAGGACTCTGGGGTCTTATGCTAACCCCATTACAGCTGCATATGGGAGTAGCATCTGTATACCTCCCATCAAAGCAAGCAGCTTTGAGCTAAACCCTCAACTCATTATCATAGTGCAGCAAAATTGCCAGTATTCCGGTCTTCCACAGGAAGAACCTACTGAGTTTCTGGCACAGTTCTTACAAATTGCTGACACAGTGCATGATAAAGAGGTAGATCAGGATGTCTACAGATTATTACTGTTTCCATTTGCTGTAAAAGATCAAGCTAAAAGGTGGTTAAATAACCAACCTACAGCAAGCATAAAGACATGGAAACAGTTATCAGACAAATTCCTGAATCATTTTACCCTCCAAAAAGGATGACACAGCTAAGGCTGGACATCCAAGGCTTTAAACAAGAGGATAATGAATCCCTTTATAATGCCTGGGAGAGGTATAGAGGTATGCTAAGAAAATGTCCCTCTGAAATGTTTTCAGAGTGGGTACAGTTAGACATTTTCTACTATGGGCTTACAGGAAAAGCTCAGATGTCTTTAGACCACTCAGCTGGTGGATCTATACACATGAGGAAAACAATTGAAGAAGCTCAAGAGCTTATAGACACTGTTGCTAGAAACCAGTATCTGTACTCTAGTAATGAGTTCTCTCCAGAAGAGGAAGTCATGACAGTAGTCACTGACTCTAATCCTCAAGAACAGATAATGGAGATTAATCAACAGTTGCTCCTGATGACAGAACAGTTAGCAGAATTTAAAGAAATGCTCCATGGTACTAAGGTTGCTAATAAGAGCATAGAACTGCAGTTGAATCAAGCAAAACAGCAATTATCTAAACAGATAACAGAGGAGTGCCAAGCAGTTCAATTGAGGAGTGGAAAGACCCTGAATAACACTGTTCAAAAGAGCAAAAAGCCAAATAAGGAACAAATGACAGAGGACAACCAACCCACTGTTCAAAATCCCTCTGAGGACAGTAAGAGCCCAGAGAGGAATATTGGCGTTCAAACGCCAGAAAGGGAAGGAAAGCTGGTGTTAAACGCCCATTCCCTGCCCAGTTTTGGCGTTCAAACGCCAGAAAAGGGAGAAAGGTTGGCGTTAAACACCCATTTTCTACCCAATTCTGGCGTCCAAACGCCAAGGGAGGATCAGACACCTGAGAGTGCTGACAGTAATCCCCCTAACAAGGCTTCTTCAACCACTTCTGTACGGAATAAACCTGCAGCATCTAAGGTTGAAGAATATCAAGCCAAGATGCCTTATCCTCAGAAACTCCGCAAAGCGGAACAGGATAAGCAATTTGCCCGCTTTGCAGACTATTTAAGGACTCTTGAAATAAAGATTCCTTTTGCAGAGGCACTTGAGCAAATACCTTCTTATGCTAAGTTCATGAAAGAGATCTTAAGTCATAAGAAGGACTGGAGAGAGACTGAAAAAGTGTTTCTCACTGAAGAATGCAGTGCAGTCATTCTAAAAAGCTTACCAGAAAAGCTTCAAGATCCTGGAAGCTTTCTGATACCATGCACATTGGAAGGCACTTACACCAAGATAGCCTTATGTGATCTTGGAGCAAGTATCAATTTAATACCTGCATCCACTATCAGAAAGCTTGGGTTGATTGGAGAAGTCAAACCAACCAGGATATGCCTCCAACTTGCTGATGGCTCCATTAAACACCCATCAGGCATAATAGAGGACATAATTGTCAAGGTTGGGCCATTTGCCTTTCCAACTGACTTTGTGGTGCTGGAAATGGAGGAGCACAAAAGTGCAACTCTCATTCTAGGAAGACCTTTCCTAGCAACTGGACGAACTCTTATTGATGTACAAAAGGGGGAAGTAACCTTGAGAGTCAATGAGGATGAGTTCAAGTTGAATGCTGTAAAAGCTAAGCAGCATCCAGACACACCAGAGGACTGCATGGACGCTGACATTATTGACTCTCTGGTAGAAGAGATCAATATGGCTGAAAGCCTAGAATCAGAGCTTGAGGACATCTTCAAAGATGCTCAAACTGATCAGGAAGAGCCAGAGGAGGCAAAGGAATTTTCGAAAATTCCTCAGGAGGAGGATAAGCCTCCCAAGCCTGAACTCAAACCACTACCATCATCCCTGAAATATGCATTTCTGGGAGAGGGTAACACTTTTCCAGTGATTATAAGCTCTGCTTTAAATTCACAGGAAGAGGAAGCACTGATTAAAGTGCTGAGGACACACAAGACAGCTCTTGGGTGGTCCATAAGTGATCTCAAGGGCATTAGCCCAGCTAGATGCATGCACAAGATCCTGTTGGAGGATAATGCCAAACCAGTGGTTCAACCACAGAGGAGACTAAATCCTGCCATGAAGGAGGTGGTGCAGAAAGAGGTCACTAAATTACTGGAGGCTGGGATTATTTATCCTATTTCTGATAGCCCCTGGGTGAGCCCTGTCCAAGTTGTTCCCAAAAAGGGAGGCATGACAGTGGTTCATAATGAAAAAAATGAACTGGTTCCTACAAGAACAGTCACAGGGTGGCGCATGTGTATTGACTACAGAAGGCTCAATACAGCCACCAGAAAGGATCATTTTCCTTTACCATTCATAGACCAAATGCTAGAAAGACTAGCTGGTCATGATTACTACTGCTTTTTGGATGGCTATTCAGGCTACAACCAAATTGCAGTAGATCCTCAGGACCAAGAGAAAACAGCATTCACATGCCCTTCTGGCGTGTTTGCCTACAGGAGGATGCCTTTTGGTCTGTGCAATGCACCTGCAACCTTTCAGAGGTGCATGCTCTCTATCTTCTCAGATATGGTAGAGAAATTCCTGGAGGTCTTCATGGACGACTTCTCAGTATATGGAGACTCATTCAGCTCCTGTCTTAACCACCTATCACTTGTCCTGAAAAGATGCCAAGAGACTAACCTAGTTTTAAACTGGGAGAAATGTCACTTTATGGTGACTGAAGGAATTGTCCTTGGGCACAAAATTTCAAGCAGGGGAATAGAGGTGGATAAGGCAAAGGTAGAGGTAATTGAAAAATTACCACCACCTGCCAATGTTAAGGCAATCAGAAGCTTTCTGGGGCATGCAGGATTCTACAGAAGGTTTATCAAGGATTTTTCGAAAATTGCTAAACCTCTGAGTAACCTGTTAGCTGCTGACACACCATATGTGTTTGACACACAGTGTCTGCAGGCATTTGAGACTCTGAAAGCTAAGCTGGTCACAGCACCAGTCATCTCTGCACCAGATTGGACATTACCATTTGAATTAATGTGTGATGCCAGTGATCATGCCATTGGTGCAGTGTTGGGACAGAGGCATAACAAACTTCTGCATGTCATTTATTATGCTAGCCGTGTTCTAAATGATGCACAGAAGAATTACACAACCACAGAAAAAGAATTACTTGCAGTGGTCTATGCCATTGACAAGTTTAGATCCTACTTGGTGGGATCAAAGGTGATTGTGTACACTGACCATGCTGCTCTTAAATACTTACTCACAAAGCAGGATTCAAAACCCAGACTTATCAGATGGGTGTTGCTTCTGCAAGAGTTTGATATAGAAATAAGAGACAGAAAAGGGACAGAGAATCAAGTAGCTGATCATCTGTCCAGAATAGAACCAGTAGCTGGGGCGTCCCTCCCTTCTACTGAGATCTCTAAGACTTTCCCAGATGAGCAACTCTTTGCCATTCAGGAAGCTCCATGGTTTGCAGATATGGCAAACTATAAAGCTGTGAGGTTTATACCCAAAGAGTACAGTTATGTGCAGAGAAAGAAACTAATTTCAGATGCCAAGTACTACCTTTGGGATGAACCATATCTCTTTAAGAGATGTGCTGACGGAGTGATCCGCAGGTGTGTACCCAGAGAAGAAGCACAAAAGATCTTATGGCACTGCCATGGATCACATTATGGAGGACATTTTGGAAGTGAGCGAACAGCCACTAAAGTTCTCCAGTGCGGCTTCTACTGGCCTACTCTCTATAAAGATTTCCGAGAGTTTGTGCGTAACTGTGACAGTTGCCAAAGACCTGGTAACCTGCCTCACGGATATGCCATGCCTCAACAAGGAATATTAGAGATAGAATTGTTTGATGTATGGGGAATTGATTTCATGGGACCATTCCCACCATCATACTCAAACACTTACATTCTGGTGGCAGTGGACTATGTATCTAAATGGGTAGAAGCAATTGCTACACCCACTAATGATACCAAGACTGTGCTTAAATTCCTCCAGAAAAACATTTTCAGTAGGTTTGGCGTCCCCAGAGTGCTAATCAGTGATGGGGGCACTCATTTCTGCAATAAACAGCTGTACTCTGCTATGGTTAGATATGGAATCAGCCATAAAGTGGCAATTCCGTATCATCCACAGACTAATGGGCAAGCTGAAGTCTCTAACAGAGAGCTAAAAAGAATCCTGGAACGGACTGTGATGGCCCGAAGAAAGGATTGGGCAAAGAGCTTGGATGATGCTCTGTGGGCATACAGAACAGCATTCAAGACTCCTATAGGCACCTCTCCATACCAACTGGTGTATGGGAAGGCCTGTCATTTGCCTGTGGAACTGGAACACAAAGCTTACTGGGCAACCAGATTCCTAAACATGGATGCACAGTTAGCTGGTGAGAAAAGACTGCTCCAGCTAAATGAGCTAGAGGAGTTCAGACTCAATGCCTTTGAAAATGCAAAAATTTATAAGGAAAAGGCAAAGAAGTGGCATGACAAGAGATTGTCAACCAGAGTCTTTGAGCCAGGACAAAAAGTTCTGCTCTTCAACTCTAGGCTCAAACTGTTTCCAGGAAAACTCAAATCCCGGTGGAGGGGTCCGTATGTGATTACAGGAGTATCACCATATGGATATGTTGAGCTTCAGGATATTGATTCTGACAAGAAGTTCATTGTTAATGGACAGAGAATCAAGCACTATCTTGAAGGAAATTTTGAGCAGGAATGCTCAAAATTGAAGCTTGAGTGATTCTCAGTGAAAGTCCAGCTAAAGACAGTAAAGAAGCGCTTGCTGGGAGGCAACCCAGTCATTAGAAAGTTGTATAAGTTGTTCTTACAGAGGCAAGTATCAAAAATGAAGGAATTCACAGAGTTACAGAAGGATTCAGCTCAAAAAGCAGAGAAAATGAGCTTACTGGCGAAAAAACGCCAGTAAGGGGCATTTTGGGCGTTAAACGCCAGAATGGGCATCATTCTGGGTGTTTAACGCCAGTAATGGTACCATTTTGGGCGTTAAACGCCAGAATGGGCACCATTCTGGGCGTTTAACGCCAGGTGTGCAGCATCCTGGGCGTTTTAGAAAAACGCCCAGTGAGGAAGAATTTCTGGTGTTTAACGCCAGCCAGGGTACCTGGCTGGGCGTTAAACGCCCAAGTGGGGCAACAGATGGGCGTTAAACGCCAGAATGAGTGCCATTCTGGGCGTTTAACGCCAGCTTGGTGGGGGGGACCACAATTTTGTTTTCAAATCAGATTTTTTTCAAACTTTCCTTTTCTCACCCATACTTTTCTACAAAATCACACTTCAATCATTCATCATTCACTTTCAAATCTTCAAAAATCAAAACCTTTTTTTCAAATTTATTTCAAATCAATTACAAACATTGTTCAAAAATTTCACCCTTTTCTCAATTTCTTCTCATATCTTCTCAAATCTCCTTTCAAATTCTTCTTTTTTTTCGAAAACTCCCCTCCCCACTTTATAAATACACGTTGTTCCCCTCTTCCACCACACCATTCGAATTTTCTCTTCCTCCCCCTCTCTTCTCTCTTCTCTTTTGCTTGAGGACAAGCAAACCTCTAAGTTTGGTGTGCTTTTCCGTGATCACTAAGCCAAGATTCATCAATATCATGGCTCCTAAGGGAAAACAAACCAATTTAAGAGGCAAGAAAGAGAATAATCCAAAGAATCTTTGGAATGAAGAGAAGTTCTTAACCAAAGAACATGAAGACCATTATCATAAAATAATGGGTCTGAGGTCAGTGATCCCGGAAGTTAAATTTGATCTGAAAGAAGATGAATATCCGGGGATCCAAGAGCAAATTCGAAACAGAGGATGGGAAGTTCTAACCAATCCTGAAACAAAGGTTGGAAGGAACATGGTTCAGGAATTCTACTCAAATCTGTGGCTAACAGATAAGCAGAGAATGACTGGAACTGCTTACCATACCTACAGAACCATGGTCAGAGGGAAAGTTATATACTTTCATCTGGACAAAATAAGAGAAATCTTCAAGTTACCTCAACTGCAAGATGATCCTGATTCCTTTAACAGGAGGATGGTGAGAGTAGATAAGGGGTTGGATCAAGTTCTAGAGGACATATGCCTCCCTGGAACTAAGTGGATAACCAATTCTAAGGGTGTCCCAAACCAACTCAAGAGGGGAGACCTCAAGCCAATTGCAAGAGGTTGGCTAGACTTCATTGGGCGTTCCATATTGCCCACTAGCCACCGTTCTGAGGTCACCATCAAGAGGGCAGTGATGATTCATTGCATTATGCTTGGAAAAGAAGTGGAGGTGCATCATGTGATTGCTTGTGAGATTTACACAATTGCAAATAGGAATTCTACTGTAACCAAATTGGCTTACCCAAGCTTGATCTCCTTGCTCTGTAAAGAGGCTGGGGTGAAGATAGAAGAAGATGAATTCATACCCATTGAACATCCAATCACCAAGAAGACAATGGAAGGAGCAAGAGAAGCAAGGGCGTGAAATTCAAGAGATGAAACGCCAAAAGCTCTCCTCTCAAGCTGAGGGAGCATCCACTTCTCAAAATCAAGGTTGTTGAGTCCTAACTCTGTGAACACCTCTATCATTAGAAGCCTATGTTTGCGTTTTTTTTTTGTTTTGTTTTCTATTTTTATTTTTAGTTCATCTTATATCTATATTTGAGTTTTGTTCTTAGTTTATAATTAATAAAATTTAAGTTTATGCCTTAAAGCTATGAATGTCCTATGAATCCATCACCTCTCTTAATTGAAAAATGCTTTAATCACAAAAGAACAAGAAGTACAGGGTTTCGAAATTTATCTCTGAAACTAGTTGAATTAGTTTGATGTGGTGACAATACTTTTTTGTTTTCTGAATGAATGCTTGAACAGTGCATATGTCTTTTGAATTTGTTGTTTTTAAGAATGTTAAAATTTGTTGGCTCTTGAAAGAATGAGGAGAAAGAGAACTGTTATTGAGGATCTGAAAAATCACCAAATTGATTCTTGAAGCAAGAAAAAGCAGTGAAAAAAAAAATTCGAAAAAAAAAGAAAGAAAAAAAAAAGAAAAGAAAAAAAAAAAAGAGAAGGAAATAAAGTTGTGATCCAAGGCAACAAGAGTGTGCTTAAGAACCCTGGACACCTCTAATTGGGGACTTTAGCAAAGCTGAGTCACAATCTAAGAAGGTTCACCCAATTATGTGTCTGTGGCATGTATGTATCCGGTGGTAATACTGGAAGACAGAGTGCTTTGGGCCACAGCCAAGACTCATACACTGACTATGTTCAAGAATCATATACTTAACTAGGAGAATCAATAACACTATCTGAGTTCTGAGTTCTTATAGATGCTAATCATTCTGAACTTCAAAGGATAGAGTGAGATGCCAAAACTGTTCGGAGGCAAAAAGCTACTAGTCCCGCTCATCTAATTGGAGCTATGTTTCTTTGATATTTTGGAGTCTATAGTATATTCTCTTCTTTTTATCCTATTTTGATTTTCAGTTGCTTGGGGACAAGCAACAATTTAAGTTTGGTGTTGTGATGAGCGGATAATTTGTACGCTTTTTGGCATTGTTTTCAGTATGTTTTTAGTATCTTTTAGTTAGTTTTTAGTATATTTCTATTAGTTTTTAATTAAAATTCACTTTTCTGGACTTTACTATGAGTTTGTGTGTTTTTCTGTGATTTCAGGTATTTTCTGACTGAAATTGAGGGTCCTGAGCAAAAATCTGATCCAGAGACTGAAAAGGACTGCAGATGCTGTTGGATTCTGACCTCCCTGCACTCGAAGTGGATTTCTGGAGCTACAGAAGCCCAATTGGCGCGCTCTCAACGGCATTGGAAAGTAGACATCCTGGGCTTTCCAGCAATATATAATAGTCCATACTTTGCCCAAGATTTGATGGCCCAAACCGGCGCTCAAAGTCACCTACAGAATTTCCAGCGTTAAACGCCGGAACTGGCATAAAATTTGGAGTTAAACGCCCAAACTGGCATGGAAGCTGGCGTTTAACTCCAGAAAAGGTCTCTACACGAAATTCCTTCATTGCTCAGCCCAAGCACACACCAAGTGGGCCCGGAAGTGGATTTTTCTGTCATTTACTCATTTCTGTAAACCTTAGGACACTAGTTTACTATTTATAGGATCTTTTGACATTGTATCCGTACCTTATGACCTCATAACATTTTGTACACGTTTCTTTCCATAGTATGAGTCTCTAAACCCCATGGTTGGGGGTGAGGAGCTCTGCTGTGTCTTGATGGATTAATGCAATTACTATTGTTTCTTATTCAATCATGCTTGCTTCCATTCTAAGATAACACTTGTTCTTAATCCGGATGAATGTGATGATCCGTGACAATCATCATCATTCTCAACTATGAACATGTGCCTGACAACCACCTCTGTTCTATCTTAGATTGAGTAGTTATCTCTTGGGTTTTTTAATCGGAATCTTCGTGGTATAGGCTGGACCTGATGGCAGCATTCAAGAGAATCCGGAAGGTCTAAACCTTGTCTGTGGTATTCTGAGTAGGATTCAATGATTGAATGACTGTGACGTGCTTCAAACCTGTAACCTACTGGGCGTTAGTGACAGACGCAAAAGAGGGATTCTATTCCGGTAGGGGAGGGAACCAAACCGGTGATTGGCAGTACTGTGACAGAGTGCGTGCATTAGCTTTCACTGCGCGGATGGGAGGTAGCCATTGACAACGGTGAGACCCTACACGAGCTTGCCATGGAAGGAGACTTGCGTGTTTGATGAAGAAGACAGTGGGAAAGCAGAGATTCAGAAGACGGAGCATCTCCAAAACCTCAACCTATTCTCCATTACTGCAATACAAGTAACCATTTCATGTTCTTTTGCTTTTCACAATCAATCCTGATAATTTCTGATCTCCTGACTAAGATTTACAAGATAACCATAGCTTGCTTCAAGCCGACAATCTCCGTGGGATCGACCCTTGCTCACGCAAGGTATTACTTGGACGACCCAGTGCACTTGCTGGTTAGTTGTGCGGAGTTGCAAAAGTGTTATTGCAATTTCGTGCACCACGCACGCATGAGTAGCGCGTGAACGTCATCTAAACGCCAAGCAACTATGACAAATTTTATATCATTTTGAAGCCCCGGATGTTAGCTTTCCAACGCAACTGAAACCGTTTCATTTGGATCTTTGTAACTCAAGTTATGATGGATTTAGTACGAAGAGGTCAGAATTGACAACTTTACAATTCCTTCATTTCTTCATGAGTTCTCCATTTTTACATGCTTTTTCTTCATTCCTTCAATCCAATATTTGCCTTCAAAACCTTAAATCACTCAAAAAAATATCAAGGAATCGAATGTAATTAAAGTGAATTGAAATTAGTAATTTTAGGGCCTAAAAAGCATGTTTTTACACTTAAGCACAAATTTGAGGAGAATTACAAAACCATGCTATATTTCATTGAATAAATGTGGGAAAAGTTGATATAATCCCCTAAATTAAGCACAAGATAAACCACAAAATTGGGGTTTATCAAAGCCCCCCACACTTAAACTAAGCATGTCCTCATGCTAAGAATAAAGAAGGATAAGAAAAGGGGTATGAACATTTATTCAATACAAATATACTATATGCACCTATCTATATGAATGCAACTACATGCAAGATGATTCTACCTACTTGGTTAAAAGTAAATCAATCTCCAAGTACACATATGCACATGTAGGGCTAAGTAGTTTGAAGATTCATGAATCCCACCAATTCAAATATAAAGATGAAGTTCAAATAGACTTGCAAGAAGAAAGCTCATGAAAGCCAGGAACAAGGAATTGAGAATCGAACCCTCACCGGATGTGTATCCGCTCTATTCGCTCGAGTGTATAGGGTTGATCACTCAATTCTCCCCTAATCATGCTTTCTAAGATTTATTTTTCATCTAACAATCAACAATTATTCAATGCATGCATACATTTATCATGAGGACTTATTCATAGGTTGTAATGGGGCTAAGGTAAAGGTAGGGATGCATATGGTCAAGTGAGCTTGATATTTGAATCTTTGATTAACCTAAGCTCTCACCAAACACATATAACAATTTATACAATTCTAATACAATACCTAGCTACCCATGATTCCCACTTTTTCACATACTCATGCATTCTCTTTTTTTTTTCATCACAACTCATATGCATTGATTATTATTACTTCGCTTTGGGGCATTTTTGTCCCCTTTTTATTGCTTTTTTTCTATATATATATATATATATATATATATATTTTTTTTTTCTTTTTCTTTATTCATTTTTTCACATAAAATATGTACAAATGTATCAATGCATATGGTTCTACATTTAGTGCATGAATATGTACCCAATTCCCAAAATATTCAACAAAAATACAAAATACATTTTTACCTCAACCAATGTCCCAAGTTTCCCATACCCACATGATACACACTCTCACTAGCCTAAGCTAATTAAAGATCCAAATTAAGGGACATTTATTGTTTTTCACTTAGGAATAGTGATGTGCTAAAATTAAGAATAAAAGGGGTTAAATACGCTCAAAATTAGCTAACAATGGTTGATGAAAGGTAGGCTATTTGGGTAAGTGAGCTAAATGAAATGATGGCCTCAATTATATAAATGCATGTATTCACAAAATAATGGACATATAGAATCAAACAAATCAAAGATTACAATCATAGAGAGAGAACAATGCACACAAGAATGGAAAAAAGTGGTTATAAGATGTAACCACACAATTGGGCTCAAAACTCACATGCTTGTGTTCTTAGCTCGAAAAGCTTGTTCTAAAATAAATTCTCCAAGCAAGTTCACAAAAAATATTTTCAAATTGGTAGGTGATGAGTGGATATTTTATACGCTTTTTGGGGGTATTTTCATATAGTTTTTAGTATGATCTAGCTACTTTTTAGTATATTTTTATTAGTTTTTATGCAAAAATCACATTTCTGGACTTTACTATGAGTTTGTGTATTTTTCTATAATTTCAGGTATTTTCTGACTGAAATTGAGGGACCGGAGCAAAAATCTGATTCAGAGGCTGAAAAAGGACTGCAGATGTTGTTGGATTCTAACTTCCCTGCACTCGAAATGGGTTTTCTAGAGCTACAGAAACCGAATTGGTGCGCTCTCAATTACGTTGGAAAGCAGACATCTAGGGCTTTCCAGCAATATATAATAGTACATACTTTGCCCGAGTTATGATGACGCAAACTGGCATTTAACGCCAACTTTCTACCCTATTCTGGAGTTAAACGCCAGAAACAAGATACAAGCTGAAGTTAAACGCCCAAACTTACACAAAAGCTAGAGTTAAACACCAGGAATAGCCTCTACACATGAAAGCTTCATTGCTCAGCCCAAACACACACCAAGTGGGCCCCAGAAGTGGATTTATGCACTATCTATCATAGTTTACTCATTTTCTGTAAACCTAGGTTACTAGTTTAGTATAAAAACAACTTTTAGAGATTTATTTTGTACCTCATGACATTTTACATCTGAATTTGTATCTCCTATGGCATGAATCTCTAAACCCCATGGTTGGGGGTGAGGAGGTCTGCTGTGTCTCGATTAATTAATGCAATTAATTCTGTTTTCTATTCAATCACGCTTGTTTCTATTCTAAGATATTCATTCGCAGTTCAACATGATGAATGTGATGATCTGTGACACTTATCACCATTCTCAACCTATGAATGCATGCCTGACAACCACTTCCATTCTACCTTAGAATGAATGTATATCTCTTGGGTTCTTGGTTCACAAGTTTGACTGCCTCTCCTGACAACAGAGCATTCAATCCGTGAGACTAGAGTCTTCGTGGTATAAGCTAGAATCAATTGTCAGCATTCCTAAGATCCGCAAAGTCTAAACTTTGTTTGTGGTATTTCGAGTAGGATCTAGGAAGGGATGACTGTGACTAGCTTCAAACTCATGATTGTTGGGCATAGTGACAGACACAAAAGGATCACGGGATCCTATTCCAACACAAGTGAGAACCGACAGATGATTATCCATGTACATGGACCATTTTCACTGAGAGGACGGATGGTAGCCATTGACAACGGTGGTCCACCAACATACAGCTTCCCATGGAAGGAACCTTGCGTGCGTGAAGAAGAAGACAGTAGGAAAGCAGAGATTCAAGGGATAGAGCACTTCCAAAATTCCAACCTATTCTCCATTACTGCATAATAAGTATTTATTTCATACTCTTTTATTTTTCGCAATTAAAACTAATAACCATTATTGATATCCTGACTAAGAATACTAAGATAACCATAGCTTGCTTCAAGCCGGCAATCTCCGTGTGATCGACCCTTACTCACGTAAGGTATTACTTGGACGACCCAGTGCACTTGCCGGTCAGCTGCACGGAGTTGTGTATCACGATTTTGTGTACCAAGTTTTTGGCGCTGTTGGCGGGGATTGTTCGAGTTTGAACAACTGACGGTTTATTTTGTTGCTTAGATTTGGAAAATTTGTCTTTTGTTAGTCTAGAGTCTCTTTATTTTCTTTTCAAAAAATCTCAAAAATCATATTTTTCCTGGTTAATTTTCTATTTTTACTTGAGTCTAGTTTCATGTTTTAAGTTTGGTGTCAATTGCATGTCCTTATTTGTTCTTCATATTTTTGAATATGTGTCCATTGTTCTTTCTTGATCTTCAAGCTGTTATTGTTTATTTTTTGTTTGATCTTTAGTTTTTCTTGTTTTGTGCCTTTCCCTGTTTTTGTTGTGATTTTTGAAAAGTTCAAAAAGATTTTTCAAGAAAATACTTTTTCTTTCATAACTCAGTTGGTTAGAGCATTGGCTTATGTTTTTGGTATCCTCTTTTCAAAAATAATTTTTCTTTGATTAAATCTTGTGTCAAATTTTGAGTTTGGTGTCCTCTTGTTAATTTTTCTTTAGTTTTCGAAAATTTTATTTTGGGTTTCTAAAAATTTTAAGTTTGGTGTTCTTTCTTGTTGTTCTTGCTGTTCTTGTGAGTCTTCAAAGTGTTCTTGAGTCTTCTTTGTGTTTTGATCTTAAAATTTTTAAGTTTGGTGTTCCTTGGTGTTTTCCCTCCAAAATTTTTGAAAACAAGGAGCATTAGATCTAAAAATTTTAAATCTTATGTCTTTTGTGTGTTTTTCTCTTTCATAATAAAATTCAAAAATAAAAAATATCTTTTCTTTTATTTACTCATTAATTTTCGAATCCCTTGGGTTGACTTGGTCAAAATTTTTCAAATCATATCTCTTTAAGATTTTTAAAATCATATCTTTTTCAAAAACTTCCTAACCAATTTCTCTCTCCTCACTTTTTTGAAAATCCTTATAAAACATTTTCAAATCTTTTTTTATTATTTTAGTCTTTATTTTATTTTATTTTATTATTTCAAAAAATATATAAATAAATAAATAAATATAAAATAAAATTTTTATCCACATCATCTCCCTTACTCCATCATGGACCTAAATGGAAATGAACAGTCCAAAAGGACTCTGGGGTCATATGCTAACCCCACTACTGCTTCATATGGGAGTAGTATCTGTATACCCCCTATAAGAGCCAACACCTTTGAGCTGAACACTCAGCTCATTATCATGGTGCAGCAAAATTGTCAGTATCCCAGTCTTCCATAGGAAAAACCTACAGAGTTTCTGGCACAATTCTTACAAATTGCTGACACAGTACGTGATAAGGAAGTGGATCAGGATGTCTACAGATTGTTGCTGTTTCCATTTGCTATAAAAGATCAAGCTAAGAGGTGGTTAAATAACCAACCCAAAGCCAGCATAAGAACATGGAAACAGTTGTCAGACAAATTCCCGAATCAATATTTCCCTCCAAAGAGGATGACATAGCTAAGGCTGGACATCCAAGGCTTTAAACAAGAGAATAATGAATCTCTTTATGATGCCTGGGAGAGGTACAGAAAGATGTTAAGGAAATGCCCCTCTGAAATATTTTCAGAGTGGATGCAATTAGACATCTTTTACTATGGACTTACTGAAAAAGCTCAGATATCTCTAGACCACTCAGCTGGTGGATCTATACACATGAGAAAAACGATTGAAGAGGCTCAAGAGCTCATAGATATAGTTGCTACAAATCAGCATCTGTACTTAAGCAGTGAGTCCTCTAAAAAAGAAGAAGCTAAGGCAGTATCCACTGAACTTAGTCCTCCAAAACAGGTAGCTAAATCCAATCAGCAATTATGCTATCTAACAGAACAGATAGCAGAGTTTAAAGCAATGCTACAAGAAACCAAGGATGCAAACCAATATTTGGAGGAACAATTGAATCAGACAAAATAACAGTTATCAAAATAGATAACAGAAGAGTGACAAGCAGTTCAATTAAAAAGTGGAGAAATATTAAATACCTCAACTCAAAGTAGCAGAAAGCCAAGAAAAAAACAACTGACAGAGGATGAGTAAACTGCCACCCAAAATCCCTCTGAGGATAGTAAGAGCCCAGAGAGGAATGATTCTGGCGTTCAAACGCCATAAAAGGGTGAAAAACTGGTGTTAAACGCCCAGTGGATGCCCAGTTTTGGCGTTCAAACGCCAGAAAAGGGTGAAAAGTTGGCGTTGAATGCCCAACCCATGTCCAGTTCTGGCGTTCAAACGCCAGAAAAGGGTAGGAATCTTACGTTAAGTCATAAGAAGGATTGGAGAGAAACTGAAAAAGTCTTTCTCACTGAAGAATACAGTGCAGTCATCTTAAAGAGCTTACCAGAGAAGCTTAAGGATCCTGGGAGCTTTATGATACCATGCACATTGGATGGTACTTGCACCAAGACAGCTCTATGTGATTTTGGGACAAGTATCAACCTAATCCCTGCATCCACTATCCGAAAGCTTGGCTTGACTGAAGAGGTCATACCAACCTGGATTTGTCTTCAACTTGCTGATGGCTCTATTAAATATTCATCAAGCATAATTGAGGACATGATTTTCATAGTTGGGCCATTTACCTTTCCCACTGACTTTGTAGTGTTGGAGATGGAGGAGCACAAGAGTGCAATCCTTATTCTAGGAAGACCTTTCCTAGCAACTGGCTAAACCCTCATTGACGTCCAAAAAGGGGAAGTGACCCTGAGAGTCAATGAGGATGAGTTTAGGTTAAATGCTGTTGAAGTAATGAAGCATCCAGACACATCAAAGGACTGCATGAGTGTTGATATTATTGACTCCCTGGTAAAGGAGATCAGTATGGCTAAGAGTCTCGAATCAGAGCTAGAGGACATCTTTAAAGATGTTCAGCCTGATCTAGAGGAACCAGAGGAAATAAAAGAACCTCTGAAAGCTCCTCAGGAAGAGGAGAAACCTTCTAAACCTGAGCTCAAACCATTACCACCATCCCTGAAATATGCGTTTCTAGGAAAAGGTAACACTTTTCCTGTAATCATAAGCTCTACTTTAGACCCACAAGAAGAGAAAGCACTAATTCAGGTGCTAAGGACACACAAGACAGCTCTTGGGTGGTCCATTAGTGATCTTAAGGGCATTAGCCCAGCTAGATGCATGCACAAGATCCTACTGGAGGATAATGCCAAGCCAATGGTTCAACCACAAAGGCGGCTGAATCTAGCCATGAAAGAGGTGGTGCAGAAAGAGGTTACTAAATTACTAGAGGCTGGGATTATTTATCCTATTTCTAACAACTCTTGGGTGAGCTCTGTCCAAGTTATACCCAAAAAGGGAGGCATGACAGTGATTCATAATGAAAAGAATGAACTGGTTCCTACGAGAACAGTTACAGGGTGGCGTATGTGTATTGACTATAGAAGGCTCAATACAGCCACCAGAAAGGATCATTTTCCTTTACCATTCATAGACTAGATGCTAGAAAGACTAGCAGGTCATGACTATTACTGCTTTTTGGGTGGCTACTCAGGTTATAAATAAATTGTAGTAGATCCTCAATATCAAGAGAAAACAATATTCACATGTCCATCTGGAGTATTTGCCTACAGAAGGATGCTTTTTGGTCTATGCAATGCACCAGAAACCTTTTAGAGATGCAGGCTCTTTATCTTCTTTGATATGGTGGAAAAATTTCTGGAAGTCTTATTGGATGACTTCTCAGTATTTGGAGACTCATCCAGCTCCTGTCTTGATCATCTAGCACTTGTTCTGAAAAGATACCAAGAGGCTAAGCTGGTTTTAAACTGGGAAAAATGTCACTTTATGGTGACTGAAGGAATTGTCCTTGGGTATAAAATTTCAAACAAAGAAATAGAGGTGGATCAAGCTAAGGTAGAGGTAATCGAGAAATTACCACCACCCACCAATGTTAAGGCAATCAGAAGTTTTCTGGAGCATGCAGGATTCTACAGGAGGTTTATAAAGGATTTTTCAAAAATTGCAAAACCTCTGAGTAACCTGCTAGCTGCTGATACACCATTTGTCTTTGACACAGAGTGTTTGCAGGCCTTTGAGACTCTGAAGGCTAAGCTGGTTACAGCGCCTGTTATTTCTGTAGCAGACTGGACATTACCATTCGAACTAATGTGTGATGCCAGTGACCATGCTATTGGTGCAGTATTGGGACAGAGGCATGACAAGCTTCTGCACATCATTTACTATGCCAGTCGTGTTCTAAATCACGTGCAAAAAAATTACACAACCACAGAAAAGGAATTGCTTGTAGTTGTTTATGCCATTGACAAGTTAGATCCTATTTGGTAGGATCAAAAGTGATTGTGTACACAGACCATGCTGCTCTTAAATATCTACTTACAAAGCAGGATTCAAAACCCAGGCTCATAAGATGGTGTTGCTTCTACAAGAGTTTGATATAGAAATAAGAGACAGAAAGGGACAGAGAACCAAGTAGCAGATCACCTATCCCGAATAGAACCAGTAGAAAGGGCGTCTTACCCCTCTACTGAGATCTCTGAAACCATTCTGGAGGAGCAACTCTTTGCCATTTAGGAAGTACCATGGTTTGTAGACATTGCAAACTATAAAGCGGTAAGATTCATACCCAAAGAGTACAATAGGCAGCAAACAAAAAAACTGATCTCTGATGCAAAGTACTATTTGTGGGATGAACCATATCTCTTTAAGAGATGTGCAGACGGAATAATTCGTAGATGTGTGCCTAGAGAAGAAGCACAGAAGATCCTATGGCATTGTCATGGATCACGATATGGAGGACATTTCGGAAGTGAGCGAACAGCCACAAAAGTCCTCTAATGTGGCTTCTACTGGCCTACCCTCTATAGAGACTCCCGAGAGTTTGTACGTAACTGTGACAATTGCCAGAGAGCTGGTAATCTGCCTCAAGGTTATGCCATACCTCAACAAGGGATCTTAGAGATTGAGTTGTTTGACGTATGGGGTATTGACTTCATGGGGCCTTTCTCACCATCATACTCAAACACTTATATTCTGGTGGATGTAGACTATGTATCTAAATGGGTAGAGACAATTGCAACACCCACTAATGATACTAAGACAATGCTGAAGTTCCTCCAAAAACACATCTTTAGCAGATTTGGTGTCCCTAGAGCGCTAATCAGTGATGGAGGCACTCATTTCTGCAATAAACAGCTTTACTCTGCTATGGTCAGATACGGAATTAGCCACGAGGTGGCAAGTCCATATCATCCACAGACAAACGGGCAAGCTAAAGTCTCTAATAGAGACCTAAAAAGAATCCTAGAACGGACTGTAATTGTCTGTAGAAAGGATTGGTGTAACAACCCCGGTTTTCGAGTACGCGAGATCTTTTCTGAAAGTACGGAGAACTCCGGAGGATCAGTAAGGGGAGAAGCTCTGATATATTATCAAGTATCTCAATCCTAATTATCATTATGTCATCTTTAAGCTAGAACCTTTTATGGGGCAAACTCGATAATGCAGTTACGAAGAACATAGCTTTTGAACCGTATCGGTTAGGAGTTTTGATCCGGTTTTTCGCAGATAGTCTCAGTTTGACGAACCGGACTCGATTCATGAGAGAAGAGAGATAATAGGGTAATATTATCATTATATTAGTAATAAAAGTTTCTTGAATGATATTATAAGGTTACCTGGTCAGTTTTAGTTAAAAACAGAAAATCGGTTTAACCGGGTTCACAGTTTACTGGTGCAGCTTAGCACCAGCACTCTCTGATGACTTTAGCAATGCTAAGGCCTCATTATTCATGTTTTATTCTCATAATAAATATGTTACTAGTGTCATTTATGCTAGTAGCTCAGAAAATAATTTTTAGAGATGTTTTTACGAGTGTTCCGATACGCCTAGTTTTAGTAGTTATACACCAAAGATATTTTAATATTATTTTAATCCACCTCCAAGCCAACCAATCACAGCTCACCCTACACCCCCAAAACCCCCAAGGCTGCCTCATTTTCTCATTGTGGCCGAAAATCACCAAGAGAAAAAGGAGAGAAAGTTCTTGGTTCATAAATCTTCAAAGCTTGATTTCTTCTGAACTAAAACTCAAATCAAAACTCCGATTTCACCAAAATGATCCTCTCTTCTTCCTCTACATAACCATATAACATATCAAGGCTGGAAATAAGGTGAGATGGCTGTCTCCCTCCCTTTTCAATTCGGTTTTCAAGGAAAACCATGTAAACATGTGTTTTCTTGATGTTTTTCCTTAGGAATCATGCTTAACTTGACTTGAGGGCCAAGAAACGTGAATTTCCAGCAACTCTAAGGTGATATATCTCTTCCTAACATGCTGAGTGAGATTTGGTCAGTTGAGAGTTTTTGGATTTAAAGTTGTTCTTGATGTGATTTAGGAGGAAAAAGTGCTTAAGGACCACCTGAAAGTTTAACCGAATTAGGAGCAGCAAAACCAGGTAGGGTGTCACGAAATTAATCTTGATTATTTGTTTTTGAGATGTGTGAATGTTGTATTATTTGGCTGTGCTAAAAATTGGTTGCATATATGATTGATTCTTGGTGAAAATTTGGTGATATTTTGATGAAATTTGATGAAATTCAAGCTTTATATTCATGTTCTTGGGCAGCTGGGAAAAACGAAACCCTAAGCTTAAATTGAGGTTCAATTTATGTTGAAATCATGTAGAAATGATGGGGTTTTAGTGGCTGCAATTTTATTTTGAATTATGGTAAAAAAACCGGTTGCTGAAAAGACTGAAAAACGGGTAAAAACAGAGAAAGAATCTGAAGAATTTATGAAGAACATGAAGAACAGGCCTTAGATCTTAAAAAGGGCAAGGAAGTAAAATTTTTGGTGTTTTAGGGGTTGTTTGGTAATTTCTAAAAGTTAGGGTGGTAAAAGTAGAAATATTAAAAGTTACGGGTGGTAAAAAGTGAATTTTAAAGGTTAAAAGTAAAAGGTAAGTTAATTTTCGAAAATTAATAGTAAAATAATAAATAATAATAAAATATTAAATAATAATATTTAAATAAAAATAATATTTTAATAAAAATAATAAAATAATACAGAAAAGGCAGTTTTCTGTAAAAGCTTTAGAAAGACAACTTTAAGTGCAGAATTCTCCTAATTACCTTCATAAAACACTTAGGGAGTGGTAAGAACATATTAGTGAGGTAAAGATAAAAGAAAGATAAAAGTCAAAGGAAAGATAAAAACCAAAGAAAAAGTCTGTAACGTTTTAACGACAGAAAAACAGACAGAGACTAGTGAACGAACTAGGACAACTTAGTTAGTACTTGAGTTGCGGCTAAGGTTAGGTATAATATGAAAAGTTAAACTGTTTCAGTATAGACTTAATGAACCTATATTTGGGACAGGTTAACTATTCATATCGAAATTTACATAAGCTTTAAATACATACGTTAAGCAGAGAAATCAAAGTAGAGTAGAGAAACACAGGAAACAGAATAACCGGAATAAAATAAAGATATAAAGAGAAAAAGAGTGATATAGATACAGATGAAAAGAGTAATCAGAGAAGAGAAAAGAGATACAGAGAACAGAGTAATTAAAACAGAATAAAGAGATACAGAGAAAAGGGCAACCAGAACAGAGTAAAGAGATATTTAATATATATTAGTTGCTTGATGCAACCCAGAGCTATATTTAATATATATTAGTTGCTTGATGCAACCCAGAGCTATATTTAATATATATTAGTTGCTTAATGCAACCCAGAGCTTCTGTAGGGAAACTAAGTTACCTACAGCTATTTTCCGCTTCCCCAGAGCAGAGCAGAGTATATATATATTTTCCTGCAGTAAGAAGAGGCTGTCTCAAATGAGCGGCTATTATTATATGCGCATTTATTTAGGAACGAAAAATCGTATCCGGGAAATCGGGATTACTCGTGACCGGATAAATGTCGGGATTGCGGGCAGCCAACCGACACATGAGCTCATGGCCTGTACTAGGGCTAGACATGCATCATTCTTGTCTGCGCATCACTCTCTGTTGCTTTTCTTCTTGTGTGTGACTATTTCTTTATGTTTGTCTGCTTGAGTGCTAGGTGTGTGCTTTATTTCCTTGTGTTCTTCTGTTTGTGTTCTGTTGTCTCTACTTTTTATTTCTATCTTTATCTTCTGTTTACTGCTTCGCTATATTATGTTATTCGTCTACTAATCGACCCCAAATAAATGAACGTAACTAATAACCTCGACCCTACTAAGAACTTCCCAGTTCTTACCCCTTTTCTCTCCTTTCCCCCTTCAGATGGAAGTAAGAGTACCTTACCGTAGTTCGCTGATGACCGTTCGCAAGAAGAGGATTCTGCTCTAGATAGTTTTCTGAGTTTAGGGTGAATATCGTTCTCTGTTTATATGTATATATGATGAGCGGATAATTTATACGCTTTTTGGCATTATTTTTAGTATGATTTTGGTAGTTTAAGTTTAGTTTTTATTATATTTTTATTAGTTTTTAGTTAAAATTCACTTTTCTGGACTTTACTATGAGTTTGTGTGTTTTTCTGTGATTTCAGGTATTTTCTGGCTGAAATTAAGGGACCTGAGCGAAAATCTGATTCAGAGACTGAAAAGGACTGCAGATGCTGTTGGATTCTGACCTCCCTGCATTAGAAGTGGATTTTCTGGAGCTACAGAAGCCCAATTGGCGCGATCTCAACGGCGTTAGAAAGTAGACATCCTGGGCTTTCCAGCAATATATAATAGTCCATACTTTGCCCAAGATTTGATGGCCCAAACCGGCGCTCAAAGTCACCTACAGAAATTCCAGCGTTAAACGCCGGAACTGGCATAAAATTTGGAGTTAAACGCCCAAACTGGCATGAAAGCTGGCGTTTAACTCCAGAAAAAGTCTCTACACGAAATTCCTTCATTGCTCAGCCCAAGCACACACCAAGTGGGCCCGGAAGTGGATTTTTATGTCATTTACTCATTTCTGTACACCTTAGGCTACTAGTTTTCTATAAGTAGGACCTTGTACTATTGTATTTGACATCTGGGTAGCTATCTTTGAGTTTTATGCTATCTTAGATCATTGGGAGGCTGGCCATTCGGCCATGCCTAGACCTTATGCTTATGTATTTTCAACGGTGGAGTTTCTACACACCATAGATTAAGGTGTGGAGCTCTGCTGTACCTCGAGTATTAATGCAATTACTATTGTTCTTCTATTCAATTCCGCTTGTTCTTTATCCAAGATATCACTTGTTCTTCAACCTGATGAATGTGGTGATTGACGCCCATCATCATTCTCACCCATGAACAAGGTGACTGACAACCATTCTTGTTCTACAAGCATCTGAGGCTTAGTGAATATCTCTTGGATTCTTTAATCGGAGTCTTCGTGGTATAGGCAAGAACTGATGGCAGCATTCAAGAGAATCCGGAAGGTATAAACCTTGTCTGTGGTATTCTGAGTAGGATTCAATGATTGAATGACTGTGACGTGCTTCAAACCTGTAACCTACTGGGCGTTAGTGACAGACGCAAAAGAGGGATTCTATTCCGGTAGGGGAGGGAACCAAACCGGTGATTGGCCGCACTGTGACAGAGTGTAAGAGCATTAGCTTTCACTGCGCGGATGGGAGGTAGCTGCTGACAACAGTGAAACCCTACACGAGCTTGCCATGGAAAGGAGTAAGAAAGATTGGATGAAGACAGTAGGAAAGCAGAGAGACGGAAGGGAAGGCATCTTCATACGCTTATCTGAAGTTCCTACCAATGAATTACATAAGTATCTCTATCTTTATCTTTTATGTTATTTTCGTTCATCACCATATCCATTTGAGTCTGCCTGACTAAGATTTACAAGATGACCATAGCTTGATTCATACCACCAATCTCCGTGGGATCGACCCTTACTCGCGTAAGGTATTACTTGGACAACCCAGTGCACTTGCTGGTTAGTTGTGCGAAGTTGTGTTTATGCCATGGTAGTGAGCACCAAGTCTTTGGAGCCATTACTAGGGATTGTTTATGTTTTGAAAAGTATTGATCACAATTTCGTGCACCAAGTTTTTGGCGCCGTTGCCGGGGATTGTTCTTGTGTATGGACAACTGACGGTTCATCTTGTTGCTTAGATTAGGTATTTTTCTTCAGAGTTCTTAAGAATGAATTCTAGTGTTTCAAGGTGATGTTCTTATCATCACCAAAGATGATTGATCATCATCAATTTAGCTCTTGAATGCAATGTCCTGCTGAAGCTTAGCTAGCTATGTCTAATTCCTTTAGACTAAAGCTTTAGACTAACATTGCATGATTCCTGGAATTCTCATTAAGAATTTTGATATCTTTTTCCACTTAATTTTCGGAAAAAAGCCAAAAAAAATTTACAAAATCGTAAAATCCAAAAATATTTCTTGTTTGAGTCTAGAGTCTCATTTTAAGTTTGGTGTCAATTGCATGTTTCTGTTCTTCTTGCATTTTTCGAATTTATGCATGTGTCTTAATTAATCTTCAAGTTGTTCTTGATGATTTCCTTGTTTTGATCTTTGAATTCTATTGACTTGAGTGTTTTGTTGTTTCTCATATGCATTCTTATTTTGTTAGTGTCAAATAGTATACAAACTGCTAAGTCTGGTGTCCTGCATGCATTATTATTTGATTTTAGTTGCATTTTGATTATTAAAAGTCCAAAAATATTTTTAATTTGTGTCTTTTCAAGTCAATAATACAAAGAATTGAAGATTCAGAACATACTGCAGAGGAATCACACAGAAAAAGCTGAGCATTCAAAAATGCCCAGTGAAGAAGACAGACTGGCGTTTAAACGCCAGCCAGGGTGCCTGGCTGGGCGTTTAACGCCCAAAGGGGTAGTAGTTTGGGTGTTAAACGCCAGAATGTGCACCATTCTGGGCGTTTAACGCCAGGATGGCAAAGGGGGAAGATTTTGTTTTCAAAATCAATTTTTTTCAAGTTTTCAAAGTTTTTCAAAATCAAATCTTTTTCAAATCATATCTTTTCAAAATCAATTTCTTTCCTTTTTCAAAGATACTTACTAACAATTAATGATTTGATTGAACATTTTTTGCCTTTTCTGTTGAGGAAGGTTTTATGTTTGAATCATATCTTTTCTTGTTAGGCAAGTCATTAATTTTTAAAATCATATCTTTTCAAATTGTTTTCAAATCATATCTTTTTAAATTGTTTTCAAATCAAATCTTTTTAAATTGTTTTCAAATCATATCTTTTCAATCACATCTTTTTAAAACCAATCATATCTTTTTAATCACATCTTTTTCAAAATAAGTTTTCAATCAAATCTTTTTAATTTCTAATTTCAAAATCTTTTTCAAAAATCACTTGATTTCTTTTCCACTCTTATTTTCGAAAATCAATTAAGTGTTTTTCAAAATGTTTTCAAAATCTTTTACTTAAATTTTCGAAAATTACTTCCCTTCTTCTCACATCCTTCTAATTCTGAACTAACTCTATTCCTTAATGCAAAATTCGAACTCCATCTTCTTTGATAAGTTCGAATTTTCTACTTCTGTCTTCTACTTTTCTTTTCCTCTGACACCTCAAGGAATCTCTATACTGTGACATAGAGGATTCCATATTTTCTTGTTTTCTTCTCTTTCATATGAGCAGGAACAAAGACAAAGGCATTCTTGTTGAAGCTGACCCTGAACCTGAAAGGACCTTGAAGCGGAAGCTAAGAGAAGCTAAGGCACAACTCTCTGTTGAGGACCTGACCAAATTCTTCAAAGAAGAAGAACCCATGGCAGCCGAAAACAACAACAATGCCAACAATGCAAGGAAGGTGCTGGGTGACTTTACTGCACCTACTCCCGACTTTTATGGGAGAAGCATCTCTATCCCTGCCATTGGAGCAAACAACTTTGAGCTTAAGCCTCAATTAGTTTCTCTAATGCAACAGAATTGCAAGTTTCATGGACTTCCATTGGAAGATCCTCATCAGTTCTTAGTTGAGTTCTTGCAAATCTGTGACACAGTCAAGACTAATGGGGTTGACCCTGAGGTCTACAGACTTATGCTATTCCCTTTTGCTGTAAGAGACAGAGCTAGAACATGGTTGGATTCACAGCCTAAAGAAAGCCTGGACTCATGGGAAAAGCTAGTCAATGCCTTCTTGGCAAAGTTCTTTCCACCTCAAAAATTGAGTAAGCTTAGAGTGGAAGTCCAAACCTTCAGACAGAAGGATGGAGAATCCCTCTATGAAGCTTGGGAAAGATACAAACAATTAATCAGAAAGTGTCCTTCTGACATGCTTTCTGAATGGAGCATCATAGGTATTTTCTATGATGGTCTCTCTGAACTATCCAAGATGTCTTTGGATAGCTCTGCTGGAGGATCTCTTCATTTGAAGAAGACGCCTACAGAAGCTCAAGAGCTAATTGAAATGGTTGCAAATAACCAATTCATGTACACTTCTGAAAGGAATCCTGTGAACAATGGGACAAATCAGAAGAAAGGAGTTCTTGAGATTGATGCTCTGAATGCCATTCTGGCTCAGAACAAGATATTGACTCAACAAGTCAATTTGATTTCTCAAAGTCTGTCTGGAATGCAAAATGCACCTGGCAGTACTAAGGATGCTTCATCTGAGGAAGAAGCTTATGATCCTGAGAACCCTTCAATGGAAGAGGTGAATTACCTAGGAGAACCCTATGGAAACACCTATAATTCTTCATGGAGAAATCGCCCAAATTTCTCATGGAAGAATCAAGAGAGACCTCAACAAGGTTTCAATAACAATAATGGTGGAAGAAACAGGTTTAGCAATGGCAAGCCTTTTCCATCATCTTCTCAGCAACAGACAGAGAATGCTAAGCAGAATACCTCTGACTTAGCAACCATGGTCTCTGATCTAATCAAAACCACTCAAAGTCTCATGAATGAAACAAGGTCCTCCATTAGAAATTTGGAGGCACAAGTGGGACAGCTGAGCAAGAAAGTTACTGAACTCCCTCCTAGTACTCTCCCAAGTAATACAGAAGAAAATCCAAAAGGAGAGTGCAAAGCCATAAACATGGCCGAATATGGAGAGGAAAAGAGAAGGGGTGGACGCCACTGAGGAAGACCTCAATGGGCGTGCACCAACCTCCTCTGAGTTCCCCAATGAGGAGCCATGGGAATCTGAGGCTCAAAATGAGACCATAGAGATTCCATTGGACTTACTTCTGCCTTTCATGAGCTCTGATGAGTATTCTTCCTCTGAAGAGGATGAGTATGTCACTGAAGAGCAAGTTGCTAAATACCTTGGAGCAATCATGAAGCTAAATGACAAGTTATTTGGAAATGAGACTTGGGAAGATGAACCTCCCTTGCTCACCAAAGAACTGGATGACTTGTCTAGGCAGAAATTACCTCAAAAGAGACAAGATCCTGGGAAGTGCATGGATGAATCCATCATCCTTGGCAGACCCTTCCTAGCCACAGCAAAGGCTGTGATTGATGTTGATGGAGGTGAACTGATCATTCAAGTGAATGAAGAATCCTATGTGTTTAAGGCTCAAGGATATCCCTCTGTCACCATGGAGAGGAAGCTTGAAGAGCTTCCCTCAAATCAGAGACAAATAGAGCCCCCACAGTCAAACTTTAAGTTTGGTGTTGGGAGGCCACAACCAAACTCTAAGTTTGGTGTTGAACCCCCACATTCAAACTCTAAGTTTGGTGTTGGCAGGTTCCAACATTGCTCTGATCATTTGTGAGGCTCCATGAGAGTCCTCTGTCAAGCTAATGACATTAAAGAAGCGCTTGTTGGGAGGCAACCCAATGATTATATTTTATATAGTTTCTTTTGTTATTTTATGTTTTTTGTAGGTTGATGATCATAAGAAGTCACAAAATCCATTGAAAAAGCAAAAACAGAATGAAAAACAGGAAGAAAAACAGCACAACCTGGAGGAAGATGCTGCTGGCGTTCAAACGCCAGTAAGCCTAGCATTTGGGCGTTTAACGCCCAGTCTGGCACCATTCTGGGCGTTTAACGCCAGAAAGGGGCACCAGACTGGCGTTAAACGCCAGAAAAGGGCAAGAACCTGGCGTTAAACGCCAGGAATGGGCATCAGCCCGGCGTTTAACGCCAGAAATGGGTCAAAACGTGGATTTTGATGCCATTTGGTGCAGGGATGACTTTTCCTTGACACCTCAGGAACTGTGGACCCCACAGGATCCCCAAACAACCCCACCACTCTCTCTTCTTCTTCACCCATTCACCAATCACCTCAACGTCTCTTTCTCTTCACCACTCACATCCATCCTTCATAAAACACCACTTCTTCCCCTTATGGCCGAACCACAAAGCCATCTCCCTCTCCTCCATTTCTTCTTCGTCTACTCTCTTCTTTCTTCTTTTGCTCGAGGACGAGCAAACCTTTTAAGTTTGGTGTGGTAAAAGCATTGCTTTTTGTTTTTCCATAACCATTTATGGCATCCAAGGCCAGAGAAACCTCTAGAAAGAGGAAAAGGAAGGCAAAAGCTTCCACCTCCGAGTCATGAGAGATGGAGAGATTCATCTCAAGGGTGCATTAAGACCACTTCTATGAAGTTGTGGCCATGAAGAAAGGTCAACATTGATCAAAGGTTGGACCAAGTCCTCACAGACATTTGTGAAGAGGGCACTCAATGGAAGAGAGATCCAAAAGGAAAGCCGGTTCAACTGAGAAGGCATGACCTCAAGCTCATCACTAAGAAAAGGATGGAGCAAACAAGAGACCCCTCTCATCATGAGAAAGGAGCAACAAAGACAAGGAAGAGACATTGAGGAGCTCAAGCACTCCAAAGGATCTTCAAAAGGAAGAACAAGCCGCCATCACTAAGGTGGACCCGTTCTTTAATCTCCTTGTTCTTTATTTTTCTGTTTTTCGAAAATTTTGCTTTATGTTTATCCATGTTTGTGTTTTATGATCATTAGTGTCTTAGTGTCTATGCCTTAAAGTTATGAATGTCCTATGAAATCCATCACCTTTCTTAAATGAAAACTGTTTTTATCACAAAAGAACAAGAAGTACAGGATTTCAAATTCATCTTTAAAACTAGCTTAATTAGTTTGATGTGGTGACAATACTTTTTGTTTTCTGAATGTATGCTTGAACAGTGCATATGTCTTTTGAATTTGTTGTTCATGAATGTTGAAATTGTTGGCTCTTGAAAGAATGATGAAAAAGGAGACATGTTACTGAGGATCTGAAAAATCATAAAAATGATTCTTGAAGCAAGAAAAAGCAGTGAATAAAAAAAAAAAGAAAGAGAAAAACGAAAAAAAAGGGGAGAAAGAAAAAGAAAAAAAAAAAAAGAAAGAAATAAAGTTGTGATCCAAGGCAAAAAGAGTGTGCTTAAGAACCCTGGACACCTCTAATTGGGGACTCTAGCAAAGCTGAGTCACAATCTGAAAAGGTTCACCCAATTATGTGTCTGTGGCATGTATGTATCCGGTGGTAATACTGGAAGACAGAGTGCTTTGGGCCACGGCCAAGACTCAATAAGTAGCTGTGTTCAAGAATCATCATACTTAACTAGGAGAATCAATAACACTATCTGGATTCTGAGTTCCTAAAGAAGCCAATCATTCTGAATTTCAAAGGATAAAGTGAGATGCCAAAACTGTTCGGAGGCAAAAAGCTACTAGTCCCGCTCATCTAATTTGGAGCTATGTTTCATTGATAATTTGGAGTCTATAGTATATTCTCTTATTTTTATCTTATTTGATTTTCAGTTGCTTGGGGACAAGCAACAATTTAAGTTTGGTGTTGTGATGAGCGGATAATTTATACGCTTTTTGGCATTATTTTTAGTATAATTTTGGTAGTTTTAGTTTAGTTTTTATTATATTTTTATTAGTTTTTAGTTAAAATTCACTTTTCTGGACTTTACTATGAGTTTGTGTGTTTTTCTGTGATTTCAGGTATTTTCTGGCTGAAATTAAGGGACCTGAGCAAAAATCTGATTCAGAGACTGAAAAGGACTGCAGATGCTGTTGGATTCTGACCTCCCTGCATTCGAAGTGGATTTTCTGGAGCTAAAGAAGCCCAATTGGCGCGCTCTCAACGGCGTTGGAAAGTAGACATCCTGGGCTTTCCAGCAATATATAATAGTCTATACTTTGCCCAAGATTTGATGGCCCAAACCGGCGCTCAAAGTCACCTACAGAAATTCCAGCGTTAAACGCCGGAACTGGCATAAAATTTGGAGTTAAACGCCCAAACTGGCATGAAAGCTGGCGTTTAACTCCAGAAAAAGTCTCTACACGAAATTCCTTCATTGCTCAGCCCAAGCACACACCAAGTGGGCCCGGAAGTGGATTTTTATGTCATTTACTCATTTCTGTACACCTTAGGCTACTAGTTTTCTATAAGTAGGACCTTGTACTATTGTATTTGACATCTGGGTAGCTATCTTTGAGTTTTATGCTATCTTAGATCATTGGGAGGCTGGCCATTCGGCCATGCCTAGACCTTATGCTTATGTATTTTCAACGGTGGAGTTTCTACACACCATAGATTAAGGTGTGGAGCTCTGCTGTACCTCGAGTATTAATGCAATTACTATTGTTCTTCTATTCAATTCCGCTTGTTCTTTATCCAAGATATCACTTGTTCTTCAACCTGATGAATGTGGTGATTGACGCCCATCATCATTCTCACCCATGAACAAGGTGACTGACAACCATTCTTGTTCTACAAGCATCTGAGGCTTAGTGAATATCTCTTGGATTCTTTAATCGGAGTCTTCGTGGTATAGGCAAGAACTGATGGCAGCATTCAAGAGAATCCGGAAGGTATAAACCTTGTCTGTGGTATTCTGAGTAGGATTCAATGATTGAATGACTGTGACGTGCTTCAAACCTGTAACCTACTGGGCGTTAGTGACAGACGCAAAAGAGGGATTCTATTCCGGTAGGGGAGGGAACCAAACCGGTGATTGGCCGCACTGTGACAGAGTGTAAGAGCATTAGCTTTCACTGCGCGGATGGGAGGTAGCTGCTGACAACAGTGAAACCCTACACGAGCTTGCCATGGAAAGGAGTAAGAAAGATTGGATGAAGACAGTAGGAAAGCAGAGAGACGGAAGGGAAGGCATCTTCATACGCTTATCTGAAGTTCCTACCAATGAATTACATAAGTATCTCTATCTTTATCTTTTATATTATTTTCGTTCATCACCATATCCATTTGAGTCTGCCTGACTAAGATTTACAAGATGACCATAGCTTGATTCATACCACCAATCTCCGTGGGATCGACCCTTACTCGCGTAAGGTATTACTTGGACAACCCAGTGCACTTGCTGGTTAGTTGTGCGAAGTTGTGTTTATGCCATGGTAGTGAGCACCAAGTCTTTGGAGCCATTACTAGGGATTGTTTATGTTTTGAAAAGTATTGATCACAATTTCGTGCACCAATATACTGTGAAACCAGCCAACGTCTACACCCCGTTCGTATGCGCACTTTAACCTAAATCCTGTGTACGAGACTCCCGTTGTGTGGCTACTTGATGAGGTACCAGAGGGACGTCCTATGGCAATGTCTGATCGTGCAGAGGAATAGCAGATGATGTCCTACCTTTGGTGACGTTCACCTGACTTGAGTTTTGAAGACTTAGAACGTACTTTCCCTCGCTTTAGTAGTTTAGAGGGACTAGGCGAGCATAGAGTCTAGGCTAGCCTGGGCGCCAGCTTAGGGACTTCTTGAACAGGTCAGGGCCTAGGATGTTGTATGTATATATATGTATATAGTTATTATTTAACTATATCTAGGGGTGTTTTAACTAACAGTCTATGTTCGAATAAAGCTGGATCACGGAATGTTATCAACTGCTTGAGATATATTTATGTGTAGTTGTTTATAACCGTTTTATCTGTTATTATTTGTGAATTGATTATAAATGATTATGTTTATTAATCCAAATGTTTCAAAAAAAAATACCTCGCAAATTAACTACGTTTTTAACAACGAATCAGGCTCATATGATAAATAATAGATAATAATTAGGAAGACAAGTTGGTAGCGCTCAGTTTCTAGTATGATCATGACGTACAAGAAATTGGGTCGTTACAATTGGGCAAGGAGCTTGGATGATGCTCTCTGGGCATACAAAACAGCATTCAAGACCCCTATAGGAACTTCTCCATACCAGCTTGTGTTTGGGAAGGCATGTCATCTGCCCGTGGAACTGAAGCATAAAGCCTACTGGGCAACCAGATTCCTGAACCTTGATGCCAAATTAGCTGGAGAGAAAAGATTGCTCCAGTTGAATCAGCTAGAGGAATTCAGACTCAATGCTTTCAAAAATGCAAAAATTTATAAAGAGAAAGCAAAAAGGTGGCATGACAAGAAACTTTCATCCAGAGTCTTTGAGCCAGGACAAAAAGTTCTGCTGTTTAACTCTAGGCTCAGACTATTCCCTGGGAAATTAAAATCCCTGTGGAGAGGACCATATGTGATTACAAGTGTGTCACCATATAGATATGTAGAGCTTTAGGATATTGACTCTGACAAAAAGTTTATTGCTAATGGACAGAGAGTCAAGCATTATCTTGAAAGCAATGTTGAACAATAATGCTCAAAACTGAGACTAGATTAAAGCTCAGTAAGGTCCAGCTAAAGACAATAAAGAAGCACTTGCTGGGAGGCAACCCAGCCATTGGCATAGTTTATTTATTATTTAAATAATAATTATAGAAGTTTAATATAAAAATTATCTTCAAGATTAATTCTCAATTTCAGGAGTTCACAGAGTTACAGAAGAATTCAGAGCAGAAAGCAGAGAAAATGAGCTCACTAGCACAAAAAACGCCAATAAGAGGCGTTTTTGGGCGTTACCCATTCTGGGCGTTTAACGACAGTAAAGATACCTTTCTGGGTGTTAAATGCTAGAATGGGTACCATTCTGAGCGTTAAACACCAGAACTGCAGCATCCTGGGCGTTTAGAAAAACACCAAGTGACAAAGGCTTTCTAGCGTTTAACACCAGCCAAGGTACTTGGCTTAGCGTTAAACGCCCAAAACAAGCAACAATTGGGCGTTAAATGCCAGAATAGATGCCATTCTGGGTGTTTAACGCCAGGAATGTGGAGGGGAGGAAGTTTTGTTTCCAACTCAAATTTTTTTCAAATTTTCATGTTTTCATCCATCCTTTCTTGCATGAACATGTTACAAATTCTCATTTTTCAATTTCAATTTCAAATCTTAATCCTAAAAAATATCTTTCTTCACCTTCTTTTCAAATATTTTTCAAAATTCATATATCTTTTTAATTTCTTTTCAAATCTTTTTTAAAACACATCTATCTTTCTAATATCTTTTCAAGTTTTTTTCAACTCATCATACTATCTTTTCAAATTTAGATTTATCATTTTCAAAACTCTCTCTTATCTTTTCAATTTTAAAATTACATCTTTTTCATATCATAATTATCTTTTTACAAATCATATCTTCAATCATATCTTTCTCAAAAATTTTTGAACCCACCCACAACCTTTTAAATTCACATTTGGCCACCACCTGTACTCCACCATTCAAATTTGTCTCTCCTCCTATTCCTCTCCTTTCCTTTTTTTTGCTTGAGGACAAGCAAACCTCTAAGTTTGGTGTGCTTTTCGTGATCACTGGGCTAAGATTCACCAAGATCATGGCTCCTAAGGGAAAACAAACCACTCCAAGAGGCAAGAAAGAGAACATTCCAAAACCACTTTGGAATCAATAAAGGTTCTTAACCAAAGAACATGTAGACCATTACCACAAAATAATGGGTCTAAGGTCAGTGTTCCCGGAAGTTAAATTTGATCTGAAAGAAGACGAATATCCGGTGATCCAAGAGCAGATTCGAAACAGGGGCTGGGAAATTCTAAGTAATCCTGAGACAAAGGTGGATAAAAATATGGTTCAGGAATTCTACTCAAATCTGTGGCAAACAGATAAGCAAAGAATGACTGGAACCGCCTTCTATACCTTTCAAACTATGGTTAGAGGGAAGATTATTTACTTCAACCTGGACAGAATAAGAGAAGTCTTCAAGCTGCCTCAACTACAAGATGATTTAAAATCCTTTAATAGGAGAATGCTGAGAGTAGATAAGCGCTTGGACCATGTTCTAGAGGACATATGCATCCCTGGAGCCAAGTGGATAACCAACACAAAGGGTGTCCCAAACCAACTCAAGAGAGGGGATCTCAAACCAGTTGCTAGAGACTGGCTGGATTTCATTGGGCGTTCCATACTACCCACCAGCAACCGCTCTGAGGTCACTATCAAAAGAGCAGTGATGGTCCATTGCATTATGCTGGGAAACGAAGTGGAGGTTTATCATCTAATTTCTTGTGAGCTTTACACAATTGCAAACAAGAACTCCACTGAAGCCAAATTGGCCTACCCAAGCTTGATTTCTCTGCTATTTAAAGATGATGGGGTAAAATGGGAGTAGATGAGTATATCTCAATCGACCACCCAATCACAAAAAATTCAATGGAAGGACAATAAGTGCAAGATAACTCCATCAAAAGGAGGGCACAGGAGTTCCTCCCAGATATCCCTCAGATTGACTACTGGACCCGCCTAGAAGCATCTGTCACCAAGCTGCAAGAAGCTATGGATCAACTTAAGGAAGAACAGTAGAATCGAAATAGCATGCTTTGCAAACTGCTTAAGGAACAGGAGAAGCAAGGGGCATGAGCTACAGGAGATGAAGCGCCAGAAGCTGTCTCTTGAAGGACCAGACACCCCACAGATTGAAGGAGCATTCATATCCCAAAATAAAGGTTATTGAGTTCTAATCTTAACTCTGTGATAATTTCTGGTATTAGAGATCTACCTTAGGAGTCACATAAATAGTAGTAATTAGTATTTTTAATTTTAATTTTATTTTTATTTTTATCATCTCCAAGTAAGCTATAATTTATTTTTCTCATCATCATTAAACATGAATAAAATAGCAAATTTTTTAGAATAAGGAGGCAATTTTGTTTTTCGAGTTCTTAATAAGAAAAATTCAAATTATTTATATGTGGTGGCAATACTTTTTGTTTTCTGAATGAATGCTTGAACAGTGCATAATTTTGATAGTGAAGTTTATGAATGTTAAAATTGTTGCCTCTTGAAAGAATAATGAACGAAGAAAAATGTTATTGATGATCTGAAAATTCATGAAATTGATTCTTGAAGCAAAAAAAGCAGAAAAAAAAGACAATAGCCCTTTAAACCAAAAGGCAAGGGTATAAAGGATCCAAGGCTTTGCGCATTAATGGATAGGAGGGCCTAAAGGAATAAAATCCTAGCCTAAGCGGCTAAATCAAGCTGTCCCTAACCATGTTCTTGTGTCATGAAGGTCCAAGTGTAAAGCTTGAGACTGAGTGGTTAAAGTCGCGATCCAAAGCAAAAGAGTGTGCTTAAGAACTCTGGACACCTCTAACTGGGGACTTTAGCAAAGCTGAGTCACAATCTGAAAAGGTTCATCCAGTTATGTGTCTGTGGCATTTATTTATCCGGTGGTAATACTAGAAAACAAAGTGCTTAGGGCCACGGCCAAGACTCATAAAGCAACTGTGTTCAAGAATCAACATACTTAACTAGGAGAATCAATAACACTATCTGAATTCTGAGTTCCTATAGATGTCAATCATTCTGGACTTCAAAGGATAAATTGAGATGCCAAAACTGTTCAGAAACCAAAAAGCTACTAGCCCCGCTCATCTAATGAGAATTTGAGCTTTATGTAAAACTCTGAGAAGTTATTGCCTCTTGATTTTCTTTCTAATTTGTTTTATTTATCTAGTTGCTTGAGGATAAGCAACATTTTAAGTTTAGTGTTGTGATGAGCGGATATTTTATACGCTATTTGGGGGTATTTTCATATAGTTTTTAGTTGGATCTAGCTACTTTTTAGTATATTTTTATTACTTTTTATGCAAAAATCAGATTTCTGGACTTTACTATGAGTTTGTGTGTTTTTCTGTAATTTCAGATAGTTTTTGGCTGAAATTGAGGAACCAAAGCAAAAATCCGATTCAGAGGCTGAAAAAGGACTGCAGATGCTGTTGAATTCTAACTTCCCTTCACTCAAAATGAATTTTCTGGAGCTACAGATACCCAATTGCCGCGCTTTTAATTGCGTTGGAAAGTAGACATCCAGGGCTTTCCATCAATATATAATAGTTCATACTTTGTTCGAGTTATGATGACGCAAACTGGCGTTTAACGCTAACTTTCTACCCTATTCTGGAGTTAAACGCCAGAAACAGGATACAAGCTGAAGTTAAACGCCCAAACTGGCACAAAAGCTAGAGTTAAATGCCAGGAATAGCCTCTACATGTGAAAGCTTCATTGTTCAACCCAAACACACACCAAGTGGGCCCCGGAAGTGAATTTCTGCACTATCTATCTTTGTTTACTCATTTTCTGTATACCTAGGTTACTAGTTTAGTATAAAAACTACTTTTAGAGATTTATTTTGTACCTCATGACATTTTACATCTGAATTTGTATCTCCTACAGCATGAATCTCTAAACCCCATGGTTGGGGGTGAGGAGCTCTGCTGTGTCTCGATGAATTAATGCAATTACTTCTGTTTTCTATTCAATCACGCTTGTTTCTATTCTAAGATATTCATTCGCACTTCAACATGATGAATGTGATGATCCGTGACACTCATCACCATTCTCAACCTATGAACGCGTGTCTGACAACCACTTCTATTCTACCTTAGATTGAATGTATATCTCTTGGGTTCTTGGTTCACGAGTTTGACCGCCTCTCCTAACAACAGAGCATTCAATCCGTGAGACCAGAGTCTTCGTGGTATAAGCTAGAATCAATTGGCAGCATTCCTGAGATCCAGAAAGTCTAAACCTTATCTGTGGTATTCTGAGTAGGATCTGGGAAGGGATGACTGTGACGAGCTTCAAACTCATTATTGTTGGGCGTAGTGACAGACGCAAAAGGATCACGGGATCCTATTCCGACACAAGTGAGAACCGACAGATGATTAGCCATGTACGTGGACCATTTTCATTGAGAGGACGGATGGTAACCATTGACAACGGTGATTTACCAACATACAGCTTGCCATTGAAGGAACCTTGCGTGCGTGAAGAAGAAGACAATAGGAAAGCAGAGATTCAAGGGACAGAGCACCTAAAAAACTCCAACATATTCTCCATTACTGCATAATAAGTATTTATTTCATACTGTTTTATATTTTGCAATTAAAACTAAGAATCATTATTGATATCCTGACTGAGAATAATAAGATAACCATAGTTTGCTTCAAGCCGGCAATCTCCGTGGGATCGACCCTTACTCACGTAAGGTATTACTTGGACGACCCAGTGCACTTGCTGGTCAGCTGCACGGAGTTGTGTATCACGATTTCGTGTACCAGTAGGGTGCCCTAAAAACAGTTTCTTGGAAAAGAAGTCATCACCCTAACCAAGTAGTCCTAACAAGAAAGAAGTGGTAAAATATGTACAAATTCTAACTATCATGCAACCTATCATGCAATGCGACAACTAACTAACAAAGAAAGTTAAGAATTGGTGTTGAAAAAATAGTGGTTACCCACGGAGGTCGGTCATCGACCGAACCTCCCCACACTTGAAGATTGCACCGTCCTCGGTGCGTCCAAAGAAGAGCAAGGTGGATGGGTTGCTACAACTGATGAGCTCTTTCAAAAGACTGTGCGGACGAACTTGTTTGTTGCCCCCATTTTGAAGCTTTTCCTTTTTCTCTTTTGGTGGCCAACCTAAAAGGAATGAAAAAGAAAGAAATTTAAGCCTACAACAAAGATGTCAAAGCAAATAAAACGTAGGTGGGGACTAATGCCAAATAAGAATATCTTTCTCAACTACATGGTAGCTACAACATGTAAGTGAGAAAACAATATAAGCTAAGGCATATCAACTAATACTTGATGCAAGAGTAATGTTAAAACATAAGTAAATGTCATGAAGAGCATGTCGAGCATCAAGTTCAAATAGGAATTGACACAAACAAGATTAGTGATAAGCATGAGAGCAATTGGTCGTATCCTAACTCAATGATAATGAGGAACAGAAACAAAGAATAATGAGTTAGGAAGGATTAAAGCGCTAATCTTGTGTGTGGAATAATTATCACAATTAATGCTAAACAAGTCACGAATCAGCAAAATAATCCAAGAAATTATCAACAATTGAGTAAGAGTAATCAAACACCAACGTTAAAACGAGAAACTTAGAAAAGAAAATAAAAACAAGCTATAAAAACAAAATTAAAATGCAATGAATGATAATATGTGAATGCAACATATAAAAGAAAATGAAAAATTAAGAAAATGAGAAATAGAATTTTGAAAAGAGAAATGTAAGAAAGTAAGAAAGAAGAAGGAGAGAAGAAGAAAGAGGGAAGAAGAAGAAAGGAGAAAGAAGAAAGAAGAAAGAAAACAAGAGAAGAAGGGAGAAAGAAAACAGGGCAGAAACAGGGGAAAACAGGGCGCAGAAGGCAACGCGTAAGCGCCGACCACGCGTGTGCGTGAAATGCGGAGAGAGACAAGCGACACGTACGCGTTGCCCACGCGTGCACATCGTCCACGCGTACGCGTGGGTCCAGATTGTGCTATTCGCACAAATCCTACAGCACTCTAGCACAACTCTCGGGTTTTTGTACCGGGAGACCCAATATGGTATACGATGCATACGCGTCGGCCACCCTTACGCGTGGCTCGCCGTTTTTTTTTAACATATGAAAATAGAAATAGGGCACTCTCCTAATCTACAAGCATTCTAAAACAATCAGAAATCAAATTTAACAACAAATCGTTTTAGTTTTTGAAAAATTTTCAAATACAAAACATACAAAACTTACACTTCAGGAAAAATACAAGAACTATTCTAATAAAAACATGAATTTAACAAACAACCTATCAATAAAAGCAAAATGTTTAAGAGTATAAAAAATAAGAAAATTACCTACAATGGCAACTTAATTCATTCATTGATTATATTTACAAGAGAATGGAAAGAGTTTACCATGGTGGGGTGTCTCCCACCTAGCACTTTTAGTTTAAGTCCTTAAGTTGGACATTTGAGAGGCTTCTTGTCAAGGTGGCTTATGCTTGTATTCATCCTTGAACCTCCAAGAATGCTTGCTCTTCAATTGGTTGTCAGAACTTCCAACCAACTTCACCAAGCTTGGGAGAAGTTCTTTACAAGATATGTGCTCCCAAAATTGGTCTTCGTGTTGTGACTCGGGATCCCATATCTTATTTTCACACCCATTTTCTAATTGATCATCATTATTCCAATTTGGTGGTAGGTACATAGAATTCTCCTTAAGCCACCAAATTTTCCTCCTAGACCTATACAATTTAACATTCCTCTAACCATGGTATCTATGCCTTGAGGGTTCAACCTTAATGAGCCTAACATTATTTTTCCAACCACTACACAATTCTTTCCCACTCTTAACTCCACCAAGAGCTCTAAGTTGACCATCATTTTCAGTCAAACCATATTCAAGTGAGAAATTAATTAGGGATAAGAATTTTACCCACTTGAATGTTATGTTGGATGGTGACTTAGGAAGGGATATCTCAAATGGTTTTGCAACTGTCATTCCCTTATGCTCTTCCTTGATAAGTTCCACCTCTTGACAACTTCCTTCAACTTCTCCTTTCTTGTCAACTTCTTCCAACTCCTCATCATCATCAATCAAATCAAATTTTGGACGTTGTGTGAAGTCCACTTCAACATCAACTTCACATCCATTGGAAGAATCTTCAACAAGGTCACCAATGTCACTTGGTGTAGAGTTGTCTTCAATGATGGAGCTTTCTTCTTGCTCGACCTCTTCCTCTTAGTGGATTCCTTCCAATTCAATCTCTTCTTCATTGCTCGCCAAGGGTATGTGAGGTGAGGAATCTTCTTCTTTAATCTCCATGTCAAGCCCAATGGGGGAAGATTCAATTGTACAAAATAATTCATCAATGATTGGATCTATCTCTTGCTCAACCTCTTCAAAATCTTCAATCATGATATGATTTGGAGGTTGTGCACCCTCCTCAACATCAATGTCAAGCTTCTTAGAAGAGGGCTCTTTGATTCTACATTCTCATGGACATCCAACATCTCCTAGGTCTTCAACCACTTCTTCCGGCTCAATTGTCTCAACTTTCTCCCTTTGTGTCAACTCTTGCTTCAACTCCTCTTCTTCACCTTGAAGCTAGATGAGTGGATAATTTATACGCTTTTTGGCATTATTTTTAGGTAGTTTTAGTACGATTTAGTTAGTTTTTAGTATATAATTATTAGTTTTTTATGCAAAAATCACATTTCTGCACTTTACTATGAGTTTATGTGTTTTTCTGTGATTTTAGGTATTTTCTGGCTGAAATTGAGGGACCTGAGCAAAAATATGATTCAGAGGCTGAAAAAGGACTGCAGATGCTGTTGGATTCTAACCTCCCTGCACTCGAGGTCGATTTTCTGGAGCTACAAAAGCTCAATTGGCGCGCTCTCAAATGCGTTGGACAGTAGACATCTTGGGCTTTCCAGTAATATATAATAGTTCATACTTTGCCTGAGATTTGATGGCCCAAATTGGCGTCAAAACGCCGGTCCGAGACCCTTTTCTGGCATTAAACGCCAGAACTAGCATAAAAGCTGGAGTTAAACGCCCAAACTGGCACCAGAGCTGGCGTTTAACTCCAAGAAAAGCCCATGCACGTGAAAACTTCAATGCTCAGCCCAAGCACACACCAAGTGGGCCCCGAAAGTGAATTTCTGCATCAATTACTTATTTTTGTAAACCCTAGGTTACTAGTTCATTATAAATAGGACCTTTTACTATTGCATTTTCATCTTTTGATCATCTTTGATCTTGGGATCAGGTCTTTGAACCATTTTTCGATTGTTTCATGTTATTTGGGAGGCATGGCCATGCCTAGACCTTGTTCTTATGTATTTTCAACGGTGGAGTTTCTACACCTCATAGATTAAGGTGTGGAGCTCTGCTGTTCCTCATGAATTAATGCAAAGTACTATTGCTCTTCTATTCAATTCAAGCTTATTCTTATTCTAAGATATTCACTCGTACTCCAACCTGACTTCAACCTGATGAATGTGATGATCTGTGACACTCATCATCATTCTCACTTATGAACGCGTGCCTGACAACCACTTCCGTTCTATTTGCAATAGATTGAGTGTGTATCTCTTGGCCTTCTGATCCACGATGCATGGTTGCATCTCCTGACAACAGGGCCTTCCATTCCATGAGATCAGAGTTTTCGTGGTATAAGCTAGAATCAATTGGCAGCATTCTTGAGATCCAAAAAGTCTAAACCTTATCTGTGGTATTCCGAGTAGGATCTTGGATGGGATGACTGTGATGAGCTTCAAACTCGCGAGCGTGGGCGCAGTGACAGTGCGCAAAAGGATCAAGAGATCTTATTCTAACACGATCGAGAACCGACAGATGATTAGCCCTATGTAACCCGTAGCCGGACCATTTTCACTGAGAGGACAGACGGTAGGGTGATCCCCTAACATACAGCTTGCCATGGAAAGGAGTACGCATGATTGGATGAGGACAATAGGAAAGCAGAGGCTCAAAGGGAACAAAGCATCTCCATATGCTTATCTAAAATTCCTACCAATGAATTACATAAGTATCTCTATCTTATTTTATGTCTTATTCATCTTTTAATTATTAAAAACCCATAACCATTTGAATCTGCCTGACTGAGATTTACAAGGTGATCATAGCTTGCTTCAAGCCGACAATCTCCGTGGGATCGACCCTTACTCACGTAAGGTATTACTTAGACAACCCAGTGCACTTGTTGGTCAGCTGCACGGAGTTGTGAAGAAGTGTGAGAATCACGATTCTGTGTACCAAGTTTTTAGCACCGTTGCCAGGGATTGTTCGAGTTTGGACAACTGACGGTTCATCTTGTTGCTTATATTAGGTATTTTTCTTTTTATTTTGTTCTTCAGAATTTTTAAGAAGGAATTCTAGGGTTTCAGATGATGCTTTTATCATCACAGAAGCCAGTTTATTCCCATCAATTTGGCTGTTGTATGTAATGTCCTGCTGAAACTTGGTTAACCATGTCTAGTCTTTTTAGACTGAAGCTTTAGACTAACATTGCATGATTCCTAGAATTCTTATTAAAAATTTTGAGTTTCTTGTTTTCTTTTTCAAAATAATTTTTGAAAAAAATACAAAAAAAATTTAATAAAATCATAAAAACAAAAAATTTTGTGTTTCTTGTTTGAGTCTAGTGTCAAATTTTAAGTTTGGTGTCAATTGCAAGTTTCTATTTTTCTTGCATTTTTTGAAAATATATGCATTGTGTTCTTCGTTGATCTTCAAGTTGTTCTTGATGATTTTCTTTGTCTGATCTTTAAATTCTCTTGTTTTGTGTCTTTTGTTGTTTCTCATGTGCATTCTCAAATTGTTAGTGTCTCTAGTATGAAAATTTATAAGTTTGGTGTCTTGCATGACTTTCTTTTCTTAAAAATGTTCAAAAATATGTTCTTAATGTTCATCATAATCTTCATAGTGTTCTTGATGTTCATCTTAACATTCAAAGTGTTCTTGCATGCATTCCTAGTTTGATCTTAGTTTTTCATGTTTAATTTCATTCTGCTATTTTTTTCTCTCATCATTAAAAATTCAAAAAAAATTCAAAAATATATCTTTTCAAGTCAGTAATACAGAGAATTGAAGATTCAGAACATACATCAAAGGAATTACAGAGAAAAAATTGGGCGTTCAAAACGCCCAATGAGGAAGGATTTCTGGCGTTTAAACGCCAGCCAGGTACCTTGGCTGGGCGTTTAACGCCCAAGGAGGTAGCCAAGTGGGCGTTAAATGCCAGAATGGATACCATTCTGGGCGTTTAATGCCAGGATAGCATTAAAGAGGTAATTTTGTTTTCAATTCAAATCTTTTTCAATTTTTCAAGTTTTAAAACTAATTTTTCAAAATCTTATCCTTTTCATATCCTCTCTTATCAATCATATCTTTTTCAAAATCAAATCTTTTTCATTTTTCTTTTAATATTTTCAAAAATCCTTGCTAACAATTAATGTTGTGATTCAAAAACTTCAAGTTTGTTACTTTCTTGTTAAGAAAGGTTCAATGTTTGAATTTTAGAATCATATCTTTTAATTTCTTGTTAGTCAAGTCATCAATTTTAAAAGTCAAATCTTTTTTTTAATTTGTTTTTCAATCATATCTTTTCAATCATATCTTTTTAAATCATATCTTTTTCAAATCACATATTTTTAAATTTTAATTTTCAAATCTTTTCAACTAATCATTATTTCTTATCTTTTTCAAAACCACCTAACCACTTTTCTCTCTCTAATTTTCGAAAACCACTAACAACTTTTTCAAAATTCTTTTTAATTAACTAATTATTTTAAACTCTAATTTTATTTTATTTAAAAGTTTTTGAAAATTCTCTCTCTCCCATCTCTTTCTATTTAATCACTAACACTTATCCTCCTTTAATAATTCGGACCCCCTCCCTCTCTATAAGTTCGAATTCTTCTCTACCTCATCATTCTATTCTTCTTTGCCTCTGACACATCAAGGAATCTCTATACTATGACATAGAGGATTCCATACTTTCTTTGTTTTCTTCTCTTTCATATGAGTAGGAACAAAGATAAAGGCATTCTTGTTGAAGCTGATCCTGAACTTGAAAGGACTCTGAAGAGGAAGTTAAGAGAAGCTAAAGCCCAATTCTCCGAAGAGGACCTGACAGAAATCTTCGAAAAAGAAGAAGAAATGGCAGCCAAAAATAACAACAATGCCAACAATGCAAGGAAGGTGCTTGGTGACTTTACTGCACCAACTCCCGACTTCTATGGGAGGAGCATCTCTATTCCTGCCATTGGAGCAAACAACTTTGAGCTTAAGCCTCAATTAGTTTCTCTGATGCAATAGAATTGCAAGTTTCATGGACTTCCATTGGAAGATCCTCATCAGTTCTTGGCTGAATTTCTGCAAATCTGTGACACTGTTAAGACCAATGGAGTTGATCCCGAAGTCTACAGACTTATGCTTTTCCCTTTTGTTGAAAGAGATAGAGCTAGTATATGGTTGAACTCACAACCTAGGGACAGCCTGAACTCTTAGGAAAAGCTGGTTAATGCCTTCTTAGCTAAATTCTTTCCACATCAAAAGATGAGTAAGCTTAGAGTAGAAGTTCAAACCTTCAAACAGAAGGAAGGTGAATCCCTCTATAAAGCTTGGGAAAGATACAAGCAATTGATTAGAAGGTGTCCTTCTGACATACTTTCAGAATGGAGCATTATAGGTATCTTCTATGATGGTCTATCTGAGTTATCCAAGATGTCATTAGACCATTCTACAGGTGGATCTATTCATCTGAAGAAAATACCTGCAGAAGCTCAGGAACTCATTGAAATGGTTGCAAATAACCAGTTCATGTACACTTCTAAAAGAAATCCCGTGAACAATGGGACAACTCATAAGAAAGGAGTTCTTGAGATAGATACTCTGAATGCTATATTAGCTCATAACAAATTATTGACTCAACAAGTCAATATAATTTCTCAGAAACTGACTGGATTGCAAGATGCATCCAGCAGTAATAAAGAAGCATCTTCTGAATAAGAAGCTTATGATCCTGAGAACCCTGCAATGGAAGAGGTGAATTACATGGGAGAACCCTATGGAAATACCTACAATTCTTCATGGAGGAACAAGCCAAATTTCTCATGGAAGGATCAACAGAAGCCTCAACAAGGCTTCAATAACAATAATGGTGGGAGAAACATGTTTGGCAATAGCAAACCTTTCCCATCATCTTCTCAGCAACAGATAGAGAATTATGAGCAGAGCCTCTCTAGCTTAGCAAACATAGTCTCTGATCTATCTAAGACCACTCTCAGTTTCATGAATGAGGCACGGTCCTCTATCAGAAATCTGGAGGCACAAGTGAGTCAGCTGAGTAAAAGAGTTACTGAAACTCCTCCTAGTACTCTCTCAAGCAATACAGAAGAGAACCCAAAAAGAGAGTGCAAGGCTATCAACATAACCAAAGTGGCCGAATGCACAGAGGAGGGGGAGGACGTGAATCCCAGTGAGGAAGACCTCATGGGACGTCCTCTAGACAAAAAGGAGTTCCCCTTTGAGGAACCAAGAGATTCTGAGGCTCATACAGAGACCATAGAGATTCCATTGAACTTACATCTGCCATTCATGAGCTCTGATGAGTATTCTTCCTCTGAAGAGGATGAAGATATTATTGAAGAGCAAGTTGCTAAGTATCTTGGAGCAATCATGAAGCTTAATGCCAAGTTATTTGGTAATGAGACTTGGGAGGATGAACCCCCTTGCTCACCAATAAACTGAATGACTTGATTAGGCAGACATTACCTCAGAAGAAACTGGATCCCAGAAAATTCTTGATACCTTGTACCATAGGCACCATGATCTTTGAGAAGGCTCTGTGTGACCTGGGGTCAGGCATAAACCTCATGCCACTCTCTATAATGGAAAAACTGGGAATTCTTTAGGTACAAGCTACAAAAATCTCACTAGAGATGGCAAACAAATCTATGAAACAGGCTTATAGACTTGTAGAGGATGTTTTAGTGAAGGTTGAGGGCCTTCACATCCCTGCTGACTTTATAATCCTGGACACTAGGAAGAATAAGGATGAATCCATCATCCTTGACAAACCCTTCATAGCTACAGCAAAAGCTGTGATTGATGTTGACAGAGGAGAGTTGGTCCTTCAAGTGAATGAGGACTACCTTGTGTTTAAGGCTCAAGGATCTCCTTCTGTACACATGGAGAAGAAGCATGAAAAGTTTCTCTCAATACAGAGTCAAACAAAGCCCCCACATTCAAACTCTAAGTTTGGTGTTGGGAGGCCCCAACCATGCTCTGAATATCTGTGAAGCTCCATGAGAGCTCACTGTCAAACTATTGACATTAAAGAAGTGCTTATTGGGAGGCAACCCAATTTTTATTTATCTATGTTAAATTTCCATTTTCCATTGTTATTTTATGTTTTCTTTAGGTTGATGATCATGTGGAGTCACAAAAACAACTGTAAAAATCAAAGCAAATTCAAAAACAGCATTAAAAATAGCACACCCTGGAGGAGGAGCTTACTCGCGTTTAAACGCCAGTAAGGGTAACAGAATGGGCGTTAAATGCCCAGTCTGGCACTATTCTGGGTGTTTAAAGCTAGAAAAGGGCACCAGACTGGCGTTTAACACCAGAAAAGGGCATTAAGCTAGCGTTAAACGCCAGAAAGGGAAGAAAAGTTGGCGTTATACGCCAGAAAGGAAAGAAAAGTTGGCGTTTAACGCCAGGAATAGGCAGCAACCTGGCGTTTAATGCCAGGATTAGCACTCCGAGGGCGTTTACACGCTAGAATGGTGCAGGGATGAGAAATTATTGACACCTCAGGATCTGTGGACCCCACAGGATCCTCACCTACCTCACCTCACTCTCTCTCTTCTTCACACATTCCAATAACACCCTTCCCCAACTACCCCTCACCAATCACCTCTATTTCTTTTTCCCAATACCCTTCACCAATCACCTCCATCTACTCTTCCCCAAAAACCCCACCTACCTCAACATTCAAATTAACATCCTTTCCCTCCCAAACCCAACCCCTAATACACGAACCCTACCCTTCCCTCCACTCCTATATAAACCCCTTGTTCCGAGGGTTACCTGAAACTGTAGGTCGATCTCATCCGAGATCTTCTGTGCGGATCGGAGCTGTTGTGTCTGACTTGTTAGACTGGGTGATGGTGCTGATCCTTCATCCCGGGAGGGTGGGGGGTACCTGCAAGGGACTCCGATGCTTAAATTAGCAAGGGTATTAAGCAGGTATTGAGTAGAATTAGAGTATTCGTTATACCTGGGTGCTCCAGTGTATTTATAATGGTGAGATGTGGCCTCCTGTGGATAAGATAAGTTAGTTATCTTATCTTATCTTTATCTTATCCTTAAGTGAGGTCATCTTTATCTTTCAAGGGAACCGCCTTCATCTCTACGGGCTTGGGCTGCCCTTGGATTTGGGACGTGTTCCTCTATTTGGGCCCTTTTGTTTGGGCTTTCCTGTGACTTGGCCGAGCTCTTTGAGAAGAGGTCGGGTTGTCCTGACCTGAAGAGGTCGGTCGCTTTGTCTGTAGAACATCCCGGGTCGGACAGCTCAACCCAAGGTATGAACAGTGCCCCTGCTTGAGCTCGGTCTTCCTTTTCTTGAGGTCGAGTCCTTGACTTCGGTCCTTCTTTGGTGAAGCTGAACTCAAGCATTTTGTCGATTCCTTTGTAGCAGCTTTTGAATGTAGAGCGTTTCCTCAAAAGCGCGAGCTTTTATATCGGCGCTTTGGGAACGTGCGAGGTTTTAATGCCTTCCTTAATTTTAGCATTAATTGCCCCGTTTCCCTCTAGCTCTTTATTTCGATTTTGAAAGCCTAGAAACGGTTTCTCTCCTTTCGCCCTTTTCAGAACTTTCTTTTCTCCGCTTTCTCCGCTCTCTATTTTCTGTTTGCGCTTCTGCTTTCTCTGTGTTGCGACGTCGTTTGGCATTTCTGGAGCTTCTGTTTTTCCTGGAGTTTCACGTTTCTTCCTGCGACATTGCTCTTGTTCACGTTCTTTCTTTTGTGAGAAGGCGTTCCCGGATTCCGTCTTCTATCTTCAGTTTTCTTTGAAGCTCGCTGCTCTTTCCAGGTTGGTACTAGCTTTCTTGCTTCTTTCGTAGCTTTGTCTTCAGTTTTTTGGTGAAGTTGTGATTTTGCATGTTTGAAAGTTTGAATCTTTTTCGTGGTCTTGTATTTACTTGTGGCTGTAGCGTGTTTTTCCTATCATTCTCCTATGGGTTTTCTTGGTATTTTTGTCGAGGCTTTCTAGGGTTTTATTGTTGCTTTTGGTTGTTTCTTGTCTGATACTCGATCTGCATCTGTTCCTCACTTTTGGAGATTGCCTGATCTTGAAAAAAGGTTGCATCTTTAATGGTTTTTGCTTGGCGTGCTTGATGTTTGGGAATGCTTTTTGCTTGGTAAGCTTTGTAATGATTTTCTGTATTTTTCTTTGGTGAAAAGTGTTTGTTATTTTGAGTTCTTTTTTGAGCAATGCTGGGATGCAAGCTGTAGATTTTTAATGGAAACCTTGCTTTGTTACTGCCTCCAAAAGATGCCCCAAGACTTTGGTTTGAGTCTTGGGGTTTTCCTTTTCTTTCTTTCATCGCCTGAGAAGTATTGACCGAATTGTTTTCTCCCTTTGTTCGAGATGTTTGTAGTAACCCCATCTTCTTTTCTTACTTGTAGGATTAGTTGGCCTCATGTCTTCTCGCAATAACATTGTAGAGATGTCTTCCAGAGTTCCCGAGGGATATCCGATTGGCTGGACTCCCTTGTTTTGTTGTGTGTTTCTGTTGTGGATGCTGAGTTTTGCACAGAGCTGAGGAAGTGCCATAGGATTTGTGGTAACAATGCCCGTGAGGAGGATTATGAGCTTGTTGCTCCTGATTCTGATGAGAGAGTTTATTTTCTGACTTCCGTTGAGGGAGAGTGCCCCTTCTTTTATGCTTATGAATACTTCTTCAGTCAGTTGAACGTTACTTTTCCTTTTACTGCTTTCGAGACCGACCTGTTGTGGTCGTGTAACATTGCCCCATCCCAGCTTCACCCAAATTCCTGGGGTTTTATTAAAATTTTTCAGCTTCTCTGTCGAGAATTAGATGTAACACCCTCTCAAACTCTTTTCCTTTACTTGTTTGTTTCCGCCAAGCCTGGTGGTTCTTCAAAAAAGAAAGCTTCCTGGGTTTCCTTCAGGTCCGCCTAGGGCCATAAAGTTTTTGCTATGTATGACGAGTCCTTTAAGGACTTCAAAAATTACTTCTTTAAGGTTCGTGCTGTCGAGGGGGCCCACCCCTTTTTTCTTGATGAAAATGATGAGCCTTCTTTCCCTCTAGAGTGGCAGAAGGATGTAAGAGTGTCTCGCTATACTTGGGAGATGCTTGATGATGTTGAGCGCGCCTTTGTTGTTGTTCTTGAGGATCTCTGGAGGAAACCACCCCATCTTGATACAAAAAGGTTTTTGAATGACCCGTCCTTGGTTCAGACTGTTTTGGGTACTTGTCTGACTTGTTTCTATACTTGTTTCCCTTTTCTTCCTCTTATTGGATTCGTAACTCTTTGTTGTGGCTGATTTTGTATTTGCAGAGATGTCAAAGAATAGTGATCCCATGAAGGCCTTTAAAAAGGCGAAGAAGGCAACTGCTGCTCTGAACATCTCGGCCAAGGTGGCCGAGGAGGGATCTTTTCAGGTCCCTTTAAAGCCTCCTGTGCCGATTTCTCCTGGGCCGAGGAAAGCAATTCCTACTCCTCGGTTTCGTCAGGTCAATCCTTCACAGACTTCGGCCGTTGCTTTTGGCACTCCTCCTAGTAAGAAGCAGAAAGTAACTGAGCCTTTCAACCTTGACGCTCCTGACTTTGATCCGATCAAGTTTATAGATCAACAAATCGGTCCTTATGGCGCCCTTTCTATGGATGACATCTCCCTTCTTCAGCATTTTGATTACGTGGCTCGAAGTGGTATTAAGTTGGCACACTTGGGAGCGGCCCTGTATCAAACTGCCCAAAGTCTTCCTCTCCATGCCACCAAAGCCTTTATGGAGGAAGCCAAACGGGAGTTTGATCGGATAAATGGCTTGAAGGAGGAGCTCGAGGTGAAGGTGGCCAAGTTGGAAAAAGATCTGAAAAATGAGAAGGCGAGTTCCCTTTCTTTGGCTGCCTCTGTAAGGATGGCTGAGGATACAGCCCTAAGACATAAGGATAGTTATGTCACATCTTATCGGGAGGGGATGCGTCTGAAGGAGGAGTTGGAAAATGCCCGAGCTGATTATGCCGAGCTCCAGGGTCATCTTGTTGGTAGTGTAACTGCTGCCTATGAGAACCTGAAGGAGCAGGTTTGGATTATTGCTCCTGAGGCTGACCTTACTCTCTTCAGCCTGGACAACGTCGTAAGGAATGGTAAGATTGTTCCTGATGACCAGGATGATGATGATGCTGATCCTCTCCCTGTGCCTTCTGTCAAAGTGTCGACCTCCTCGGTTCCTCCCGTTATGTCTGATCCGGATTGTCAGATTCTGAACCGGGATGATGGAACTGTAGATGCTGTGCCCCTTCAGACTCGCCCTCCTTCTCCCCGTACTGATGCTGCCGGGAAGGCTCCCGATCTTAGCTCATCTTCTTTCTAAGTATTTGTGTAAATAGCCCGATTTGTGGGCTTTTGAACTTGTTTATTGTTTTGTTTAACTGCTGACGCTTTTTAGTTGTCTGCCTGACAACTTTTATTTTGAAAAACAAAAGTAGCTTTCTGAGGTTGATTTTGGTGGCCTCTTGAAGCTTTATCATACTATGCTTTTATTGTGCTTTAACATGGTATCTGTTGGAATCATGCTGCTTGGCCTCTTTAGATTGCTTCCGTACTTATTGTTTGTAGCTTGGATCCTTTTGAGGCCGTGACTGTGGGGGGCCCGACTTGTTTCTCGATTTCCTCGCTTTTGTTTGTATTTTTAGCGCCTCATAACCGATTTCTTTATGTTGGTCCCCTTCTAAGTTATTTTTGTAATCCTCTTTCCCGGACCTTTGTCAGGTCTCTTTAAGGGATTACTTTTATAACTTATCATCGTAGGAGACTGACTTCGTTAGGTCGATCTCTTCTAAGTTATTTTTGTAATCCTCTTTTTTTGGACCATTGTTAGGTCTCTTTCAGGGATTACTTTTACAACTTGTCTTCGTAGGAGACCGACTTCGTTAGGTCGATCTCTTCTTAGTTGTTTTTGTAATCCTCTTTTTTGGACCATTGTTAGGTCTCTTTCAGGGATTACTTCTACAACTTGTCTTTGTAGGAGACCGACTTCGCTAGGTCGATCTCTTAGTTGTTTTTGTAATCCTCTTTCTTGGACCTTTGTTAGGTTTCTTTCAGGGATTACTTTTACAACTTGTCTTGGTAGGAGACCGACTTCATTAGGTCGATCTCTTCTAAGTTGTTTTTGTAATCCTCTTTCTTGGACCTGTGTTAGGTCTCTTTCAGGGATTACTTTTACAACTTGTCTTTGTAGGAGACCGACTTCGTTAGGTCGATCTCTTCTAAGTTGTTTTTGTAATCCTCTTTCTTGGACCTTTGTTAGGTCTCTTTCAGGGATTACTTTTACAACTTGTCTTTGTAGGAGACCGACTTCGTTAGGTCGATCTCTTCTAAGTTATTTTTGTAATCCTCTTTCTTGGACCTTTGTTAGGTCTCCTTCAGGGATTACTTTTACAACTTGTCTTTGTAGCAGACCAACTTCGTTAGGTCGATCTCTTCTAAGTTATAGCAATTCCTCTTTAATAGGGTTGGCCAGACCTCTTTCCTGGGATTTGCTGATAACTTGGGTTGACTTGGTCCGATTTTTTTTTTTTAGTATCAGCCAGTCTTTTTAAGTTATTATATAGCAATCCATAAGACCTCGTCAGGTTCTTTTTTGGGATCACTTTCGATAACTTCTTGCATTATTCTGTGTTCATCTTTGCCGATTTGTAGATGGTGGTTTCTGTCCCGATTTGATCGATCTTTAGGTGAATCGCATTTTCACCTTTGTCGGTCGATCATTCCTATCGAGATCGTACAGTGAATCTGTTGTTCACTTTCTGTCGATCTGTTGCTTTATAATCGGACGATGAAGGCTTCAGATTAATGCGTCTTGGAAATTTGTAGAGTATCTGAAATGTATTTTATTTAAAGGAAGTGCATATATATATATATATATATATATATATATACGCCTCATTAAAAAACCTTTTCAGGAAAAAGAGTGCATCTTGAGATCTTTTACCTTTCCTAGCTATAGTACCTTCTTAGGTTACAGGCATGCCATGATCTGGGGAGTTCTCGCCCCTCGAGTTCGGACAGTCTGTAATAGCCCTTCCCAAGTACTTCTGTGACTCGGTAGGGTCCTTTCCAGTTAGCTGCCAGCTTTCCTTCTCCGAGTCGAGTTGTTCCAATATCATTTCGGATTAAGATGAGATCATTCTTCGTGAAATCTCTTGGCACTACCTTTTGATTATACCTGAAAGCCATTCGCCGCTTTAGTGCTTCTTCTCTGATCCGAGCTCTTTCTTGAATTTCTGGAAGTAGGTCGAGCTCTTCTCTTTGGAGTTGAGAATTGGTTTGTTCATTGTAGTGGACTACTCGGGGAGATCCTTCCTCGACCCCTATTGAAATCATTGCCTTCACTCCGTATGCTAGTCGGAATAGTGATTCGTTTGTAGTAGAATGGGGGGTTGTCCGATACGCCCATAGGACTTGTGGAAGTTCCTCGGCCCAAGCCCCCTTTGCTTCTTGCAGTCTCCGCTTCAACCCGGCCAATATGACTTTGTTGGCCGCTTCGGCTTGTCCATTGGCTTGGGGATGTTTGACGGAGGTAAACTGGTATTTTATATTCAAGTCGGCCACTAATTTTCTGAAGCCTGTATCTGTGAATTGGGTGCCATTGTCTGTGGTGATGGAGTATGGGACCCCAAATCTTGTAACAATGTTCCTATATAGGAATTTCCGGCTTCTTTGAGCAGTGGCGTTGGCTAGGGGTTCTGCCTCGATCCATTTCGTGAAATAGTCTACCCCTACTATGAGGAATTTTACTTGTCTCGATCCCTGTGGGAAGGTCCGAGAAGATCGAGTCCCCATTTTGCAAATAGCCAGGGTGAGGTCACGCTAATAAGTTTTTCCGGCGGGGCGATGTGAAAGTTGGCATGCTTCTGACATGGTGGACATGTCTTTACAAATTCTGTAGCTTCCTTTTGTAGAGTTGGCCAATAGAATCCCGCCCGGAGTACCTTTTTGGTGAGAGCTTGCACTCCGAGATGATTACCATAAATGCCGTTGTGCACTTCCTCCAAGACTTCCTTTGTATTGTAAGTCGGTACGCATTTTAACAAAGGTGTTGAGATCCCTCTTTTGTATAGTGTGTTGTTTATGATAGTGTAGTACTGTGCCTTCCTTTTTAACCTCTTTGCCTCCTTTTCATCTGTAGGGAGAGCTTCTGTTTTGAGGTAGTTAATTATGGGGGTCATCCATCCTTGATCCCGACCTGTTATGGCTAGGATTTTTTCTTCTTCCAATATTGATGGGTTCTGCAGTATTTCCTGGATGAGGCTTCTATTGTTGCCCCCTGGTTTGGTGCTGGCTAGCTTTGAGAGTGCGTCAGCTCGGGCATTTTGCTCGCAGGGTATGTGGCAGATCCTATATTCCCCGAGTTGTCCGAGCTGTTCTTTGGTTTTATCCAAATATTTTTTCATGGTAGGATCTTTGGCTTGGTAGCTTCCTGCTATTTGTGAGGTAATGACTTCTGAGTCACTGTAGATGTTGAGTTTCTGAGCTCCAACTTCCCTAGCCAGCTTCAAACCAGCTAATAATGCTTCGTATTCAGCCTGGTTGTTTGAGGCCGGGAATCCAAATTTGAGGGAAAGCTCAAGTTGGGTTCCTTGGTTGCTTTCAATTATCACTCCTGCACCGCTTCCGGCTTTATTCGAGGAACCGTCCACATATATACTCCACTCTATGGGGATCTCCGGGGTGTCTGTGAATTCTGCGATGAAGTCGGCTAGGTATTGTGATTTGATGGCTGTCCGCGCCTCGTACTGGAGGTCGAACTCGGACAACTCGATTGCCCACTGTAGGATTCTTCCTGCTAGATCTATTTTTTGCAATATCCCTTTTATGGGCTGGTTGGTCCGAACTTTGATGGTATGCGCTTGGAAGTATGGGCAAAGTCGTCGAGATGTGAGTATCAGAGCGTAGGCAAACTTCTCTATTTTCTGGTAGTTCAGCTCTAATTAAAGCAGACGGGTTGTTGTCCCCCTTTGTCTTCTTTAATTAGTGCTGAGGCTATTGCCCGACTTCCTACTGCGAGGTACAGTATGAGTGGTTCTCCCTCTTGTGGGCGAGATAGGATAGGTGGCTGTCCCAAGAATTCTTTGAAGTCTCGGAAGGCTTGTTCACATTCCGTTGTCCATTCAAAGTTCTTTCCCCTCCTTAAGGTAGCATAGAAGGGGAGGGATCTTATTGCTGACCCTGCTAGGAATCTGGACAAGGCCACAATCTTCCATTGAGTTGTTGTACCTCTTTGACGCAGGTTGGACTCTTCATGTTGAGTATGGCCTGGCATTTATCTGGATTTGCCTCGATTCCTCTTTGTGTGAGCATGAAGCCCAAGAATTTACCTGCTTCCACCGCGAAGGTGCATTTAGCCGGGTTGAGTCGTATGACGTACTTCCGTATGGTGTCGAATACTTGAACCAAGTCGGTCAGTAATGTCCTTTCACTTTGTGTCTTTATCAATATGTCATCCACATAGACCTCCATGATTTTTCCGATGTGGTCTGAGAAGACTTTATTCATTAGCCTTTGATAAGTGGCTCCCGCATTCTTAAGGCCGAAAGGCATTACGATGTAGCAATAATTTGCTTTTGGTGTGAGAAACGAGGTTTTTTCTTGATCCGGTGGATACATTGGGATCTGATTGTACCCTGAGTATGGGTCCATGAATAAGAGATACTTATATCCCGATGAGGCATCTACTAGAGCGTCGATGCTTGGGAGTGGATAAGGGTCTTTTGGGCAGGCTTTGTTAAGGTCGGTGTAGTCGGTGCACATTCGCCACTTCCCATTTGACTTTCCTCACCAAGACGACATTTGCTAGCCATAGTGGGTATTTAACTTCTCTTATGAACCCTGCCTCTAGTAGTGCTTGTACTTGTTCTTCTACAGCCTGAGACCGTTCTGGCCCGAGTTTTCTTCGTCTTTGTTGTACCGACCGGGATCTCGGGTAGACTGCCAATTTGTGGCTCATTAGTTCGGGATCTATGACTGGCATGTCGGTAGCTTTCCATGCAAAGAGATCAACATTATCTCGTAGGAACCGTATTAGTGATTCCTTTGCGTTTCCTTTCAGAATCGTGCCAATATTAGTTGTTTTGTCCGAGGTATCTCCGATCTGGACTCTTTCTATTTCTCCTTCGGGTCGTGGGCGGAGTTCTTCTCGTCTCTAAACTCTGCCGAGTTCAATTGTGTGGAACTCTCCTCCTTCGCCTCGGAGGTTTAGACTTTCGTTATAACAACGACGCGCCATCTTTTGATCTGCTTTTATTGTAGCTATCCCTTCTGCAGTTGGGAATTTCATACATAGATGTGGAGTTAAAACTATTGCGCCGAGTTGATTTAACGTTGTCCGACCTATTAAGGCGTTGTAGGCTGAGCTTACGTCGACCACGATATAGTCTATCTTGAGTGTTCTGGATTGGTTCCCCTTTCCGAAGGTCGTATGTAACGACACGTATCCCAGTGGCTGTACTGGGGTATCCCCAAGTCCGAACAGGCTGTTCGGGTATGCTCTTAGCTCTTTTTCTTCTAAGCCGAGCTTGTCGAATGCAGTTTTGAATAAGATGTCGGCAGAGCTTCCTTGGTCAATTAATGTACGGTGGAGGTTGGCGTTTGCCAATATGATTGTGATGACCATGGGGTCGTCGTGTCTTGGGATGATTTCGGATGCATCTTCTTTGGTAAACGTGATTGCTGGGATGTCTGGTGCCTCCTTCTTTCCTTCGACATGGTATACTTCTTTGAGGTGTCGCTTGTGAGATGATTTGGAGATTCCTCCTCCAGCAAATCCGCCGTGTATCACGTGGACGTGTCTATCTGGCGTGCAGTGTGATCGTTCAGACCGTCCGACATCTTCATCCCTTCTTCTTTTTCTTGGTTCTTCGTCCCGATTGGCCCAGAACCGATCTAGTTTTCCTTCCCTTACTAATTTCTCTATGATGTTTTTCAACTCAAAGCATTCGTTGGTGGAATGTCCTCGGATTCGATGATACTCACAGTATTCGTTCCGATTTCCTCCTCCTCTTTTGCCTTTAAGTGGCCGGGCTGGGGGCATTTTTTCCGTATGGCAGACTTCTTTGTAAACATCTACCAAGGATACCCTAAGAGGGGTGTAGTTACGATATTTTTTTATTTTCTCCCCGGAGCGATCTTCCTTTTTCTTGGATTCTTTATCTTTGTCTCGGTAGGCAGAACTGAACCTCGAGGCTTCCCCGAGTCGAGAATTCTCCTCCATGTTGATGTACTTCTGCGCCCGTTCTTGTACTTCGTCTAGGGATGCTGGGTACTTCTTTGATATAGATTGGCTAAATGGTCCTTCTCGTAGGCCATTTATGAGGCCCATGATGGCAGCTTCTATTGGTAGACTTTGTATGTTCATGCATATTTTGTTGAATCTTTCCATGTAGTTACGAAGACTCTCTCGATCTCCTTACTTGATTCCTAGTAGGATGGGTACGTGTTTGGCTTTGTCCTTTTGTATGGAAAATCTGGCCAGGAACTTTTTGGCCAGGTCGTCGAAACTTGATATGGATTTTGGAGGTAGGTTGTCGAACTATCTAATGGCTGTTTTGGTAAGGGTTGTTGGAAAGGCTATGCAGCGAACCGCGTCCGAGGCATCAGTGAGGTACATTCTACTTCTGAAATTGCTGAGATGATGGTTGGGGTCTGAGGTGCCGTCGTACAGGGTCATATCCGAAAGTTTGAAGTCCTTTGGGATTTTGGTCTTCATAATTTCCTTGGTGAATGGATCTTGCTCTTTGTGAGAGCTGTCCTCTGGAGTGGATCGAGTAGCTTTGGTTTTAAGATCAGCTTCGAGTTTTAGGAGCTGATGAGCGGATAATTTGTATGCTTTTTGGCATTGTTTTTAGTATGTTTTTAGTATCTTTTAGTTAGTTTTTAGTATATTTCTATTAGTTTTTAATTAAAATTCACTTTTCTGGACTTTACTATGAGTTTGTGTGTTTTTCTGTGATTTCAGGTATTTTCTGACTGAAATTGAGGGTCCTGAGCAAAAACCTGATCCAGAGACTGAAAAGGACTGCAGATGCTGTTGGATTCTGACCTCCCTGCACTAGAAGTGGATTTTCTGGAGCTACAGAAACCCAATTGGCGCGCTCTCAACGGCATTGGAAAGTAGACATCCTGGGCTTTCCAGCAATATATAATAGTCCATACTTTGTCCAAGATTTGATGGCCCAAACCCGCGTAGCAATCCGGCCTCAGAAATTCCAGCGTTAAACGCCGGAACTGGAATAAAAGTTGGAGTTAAACGCCCAAACTGGCATGAGAACTGGCGTTTAACTCCAGAAAAGGTCTCTACACGAATTTCCTTCATTGCTCAGCCCAAGCACACACCAAGTGGGCCAGGAAGTGGATTTTTCTGTCATTTACTCATTTCTGTAAACCTTAGGATACTAGTTTACTACTTATAGGACCTTTTTTACATTGTAATCAGTACCGGATGTGACCTTATGACATTGTACACATTTTCTTCCACAGCATGAGTTTCTAAACCCCATGGTTGGGGGTGAGGAGCTCTGCTGTGTCTTGATGGATTAATGCAATTACTACTGTTTCTTATTCAATCATGCTTGCTTCCATTCTAAGATAACACTTGTTCTTAATCCGGATGAATGTGATGATCCGTGACAATCATCATCATTCTCAACCATGAACACGTGCCTGACAACCACCTCTGTTCTATCTTAGATTGAGTAGTTATCTCTTGGGTTCTTTAATCGGAATCTTCGTGGTATAGGCAGGACCTGATGGCAGCATTCAAGAGAATCCGGAAGGTCTAAACCTTGTCTGTGGTATTCTGAGTAGGATTCAATGATTGAATGACTGTGACGTGCTTCAAACCTGTAACCTACTGGGCGTTAGTGACAGACGCAAAAGAGTGATTCTATTCCGGTAGGGGAGGGAACCAAACCGGTGATTGGCAGCACTGTGACAGAGTGTGTGCATTAGCTTTCACTGCGCGGATGGGAGGTAGCTGCTGACAACAGTGAGACCCTACACGAGCTTGCCATGGAAGGAGACATGCGTGTTTGATGAAGAAGACAGTAGGAAAGCAGAGATTCGGAAGATGGAGCATCTCCAAACCTCAACCCATTCTCCATTACTGCAATACAAGTAACCATTACATGTTCTTTTGCTTTTTACAATCAATCCTGATAATTTCTGATATCCTGACTAAGATTTACAAGATAACCATAGCTTGCTTCAAGCCGACAATCTCCGTGGGATCGACCCTTGCTCACGCAAGGTATTACTTGGACGACCCAGTGCACTTGCTGGTTAGTTGTGCGGGATTGCAAAAGTGTTATTGCAATTTCGTGCACCAAGTTTTGGCGCCGTTGCCGGGGATTGTTCGAGTTTGGACAACTGACGGTTTATTTTGTTGCTTAGATTAGGACTGTTTTATTTTTGTTGGTTTAGAGTCTTTTAGTTGAGTCTAGTTTCATATTCTAAGTTGGTGTCAATTGCATGCTGTTGTTTTTCTTTGATTTTCGAATTTTTCTTATTCTTAGTCCCTTTTTGATTCACAAAAGTTCTAAGTTTGGTGTCCTCTTTGTGTTTTTCCTTCAAAATTTTCGAAAATTTAGTGTTTGATTTTCTAAAAATTTTAAGTTTGGTGTCTTTTTGTGTTTTTCTCTTTCCTCTTTTTAAGAATCAAATCTTTTTCATAAAAATTTTTTCAATCATATCTTCTTAATTGCTGTTTTCAAAATCTTTTTTTTCACTAATTGATTCAGTTCTCAATTTGCTTTGATCTTATTTTATTTTTAATTTTCGAATTTTATTTTATTTTCCTTTTATTTTGTTTTATTATATTTTATTTTTTTCGGTTATTTCAAAAAAAAAAAATAAAAATAAACAAAATTTATCTCTTTGCAATCATTCTCATTTCCCTTTTGTCCATTATGGACTTAAGTGGAATTAATCAGTCCAAGAGGACTCTGGGGTCTTATGCTAACCCCATTACAGCTGCATATGGGAGTAGCATCTGTATACCTCCCATCAAAGCAAGCAGCTTTGAGCTAAATCCTCAACTCATTATCATAGTGCAGCAAAATTGCCAGTATTCCGGTCTTCCACAGGAAGAACCTACTGAGTTTCTGGCACAGTTCTTACAAATTGCTGACACAGTACATGATAAAGAGGTGGATCAGGATGTCTACAGACTATTACTGTTTCCATTTGTTGTAAAAGATCAAGCTAAAAGGTGGTTAAATAACCAACCTACAGCAAGCATAAAGACATGGAAACAGTTATCAGACAAATTCCTGAATCATTTTTACCCTCCAAAGAGGATGACACAGCTAAGGCTGGACATCCAAGGCTTTAAACAAGAGGATCATGAATCCCTTTATAATGCCTGGGAGAGGTATAGAGGTATGCTAAGAAAATGTCCCTCTGAAATGTTTTCAGAATAGGTACAGTTAGACATTTTCTACTATGGGCTTACAGAAAAAGCTCAGATGTCTTTAGACCACTCAGCTGGTGGATCTATACACATGAGGAAGACAATTGAAGAAGCTCAAGAGCTTATAGACACTGTTGCTAGGAACCAATATCTATACTCTAGCAATGAGTTCTCTCCAGAAGAGGAAGTCATGACAGTAGTCATTGACTCTAATCCTCAAGAACAGGTAATGGAGCTTAATCAACAACTACTCCTGATGACAGAACAGTTAGCAGAATTTAAAGAGATGCTCAATGAAACTAAAGTTGCTAATAAAAGCATAGAACTACAGTTGAGTCAAGCAAAACAGCAAATATCTAAACAGATAACAGAAGAGTGTCAAGCAGTTCAATTGAGGAGTGGAAAGACCTTGAATAACACTGTTCAAAAGAGCAAAAAGCCAAATAAGGAACAAATGACAGAGGACAACCAAACCACTGTTCAAAATCCCTCTGAGGACAGTAAGAGCCCAGAGAGGAATATTGGCGTTCAAACGCCAGAAAGGGAAGGAAAGTTGGCGTTAAACGCCCATTCCTTGCCCAGTTCTGGCGTTCAAACGCCAGAAAGGGAAGGAAAGCTGGCGTTAAACGCCCATTCCTTGCCCAGTTCTGGCGTTCAAACGCCAGAAAAGGAAGGGAAGTTGGCGTTTAACGCCCAAACTTCACCCATTCCTGGCGTTCAAACGCCAAGGGAGGATCAGACACCTGAGAGTGCTGACAGTAATCCCTCTAACAAGGCTTCTTCAACCACTTCTGTAAGGAATAAACCTGCAGCATCTAAGGTTGAAGAATATCAAGCCAAGATGCCTTATCCTCAGAAACTCCGCAAAGCGGAACAGGATAAACAATTTGCCCGCTTTGCAGACTATTTAAGGACTCTTGAAATAAAGATTCCTTTTGCAGAGGCACTTGAGCAAATACCTTCTTATGCTAAGTTCATGAAAGAGATCTTAAGTCATAAGAAGGATTGGAGAGAAACTGAAAAAGTGTTTCTCACTGAAGAATGCAGTGCAGTCATTCTAAAAAGCTTACCAGAAAAGCTTCAAGATCCTGGAAGCTTTCTGATACCATGCACATTGGAAGGCACTTACACCAAGGTAGCCTTATGTGATCTTGGAGCAAGTATTAATTTAATACCTGCATCCACTATCAGAAAGCTTGGGTTGATTGGAGAAGTCAAACCAACCAGGATATGCCTCCAACTTGCTGATGGCTCCATTAAACACCCATCAGGCATAATAGAGGACATGATTGTCAAGGTTGGGCCGTTTGCCTTTCCAACTGACTTTGTGGTGCTGGAAATGGAGGAGCATAAAAATGCAACTCTCATTCTAGGAAGACCTTTCCTAGCAACTGGACGAACTCTCATTGATGTACAAAAGGGGGAAGTAACCTTGAGAGTCAATAAGGATGAGTTCAAGTTGAATGCTGTAAAAGCTATGCAGCATCCAGACACACCAGAGGACTGCATGGACGCTGACATTATTGACTCTCTGGTAGAAGAGATCAATATGGCTGAAAGCCTAGAATCAGAGCTTGAGGACATCTTCAAAGATGCTCAAACTGATCAGGAAGAGCCAGAGGAGGCAAAGGAATTTTCGAAAATTCCTCAGGAGGAGGATAAGCCTCCTAAGCCTAATCTCAAACCACTACCATCATCCCTGAAATATGCATTTCTGGGAGAGGGTGACACTTTTCCAGTGATTATAAGCTCTGCTTTAAATCCACAGGAAGAGGAAGCACTGATTAAAGTGCTAAGGACACACAAGACAGCTCTTGGGTGGTCCATAAGTGATCTCAAGGGTATTAGCCCAGCTAGATGCATGCACAAGATCCTGTTGGAGGATAATGCCAAACCAGTGGTCCAACCACAGAGGAGGCTAAATCCTGCCATGAAGGAGGTGGTGCAGAAAGAGGTCACTAAATTACTGGAGGCTGGGATTATTTATCCTATTTCTGATAGCCCCTGGGTGAGCCCTGTCCAAGTTGTTCCCAAAAAGGGAGGCATGACAGTGGTTCATAATGAAAAAATGAACTGGTCCCTACAAGAACAGTCACAGGGTGGCGCATGTGTATTGACTACAGAAGACTCAATACAGCCACCAGAAAGGATCATTTTCCTTTACCATTCATAGACCAAATGCTAGAAAGACTAGCTGGCCATGATTACTACTGCTTTTTGGATGGCTATTCAGGCTATAACCAAATTGCAGTAGATCCCCAGGACCAAGAAAAAACAGTATTCACCTGCCCTTCTGGCGTGTTTGCCTACAGGAGAATGCCTTTTGGTCTGTGCAATGCACCTGCAACCTTTCAGAGGTGCATGCTCTCTATCTTCTCAGATATGGTAGAGAAATTTCTGGAAGTCTTCATGGATGACTTTTCAGTATATGGAGACTCATTCAGCTCCTGTCTTAACCACCTATCACTTGTCCTGAAAAGATGCCAAGAGACTAACCTGGTTTTAAACTGGGAGAAATGTCACTTTATGGTGACTGAAGGAATTGTCCTTGGGCACAAAATTTCAAGCAGGGGAATAGAGGTGGATAAGGCAAAGGTAGAGGTAATTGAAAAATTACCACCACCTGCCAATGTTAAGGCAATCAGAAGCTTTCTGGGGCATGCAGGATTCTACAGAAGGTTTATCAAGGATTTTTCGAAAATTGCTAAACCTCTGAGTAACCTGTTAGCTGCTGACACACCATTTGTGTTTGACACACAGTGTTTGCAGGCATTTGAGACCCTGAAAGCTAAACTGGTCACAGCACCAGTCATCTCTGCACCAGATTGGGCATTACCATTTGAATTGATGTGTGATGCCAGTGATCATGCCATTGGTGCAGTGTTGGGACAGAGGCATAACAAACTTCTGCATGTCATTTATTATGCTAGCCGTGTTCTAAATGATGCACAGAAGAATTACACAACCACAGAAAAAGAATTACTTGCAGTGGTCTATGCCATTGACAAGTTTAGATCCTACTTAGTGGGATCAAAGGTGATTGTGTACACTGACCATGCTGCTCTTAAATACTTACTCACAAAGCAGGATTCCAAACCCAGGCTTATCAGATGGGTGTTGCTTCTGCAAGAGTTTGATATAGAAATAAGAGACAGAAAAGGGACAGAGAATCAAGTAGCTGATCATCTGTCCAGAATAGAACCAGTAGCTGGGGCGTCCCTCCCTTCTACTGAGATCTCTGAGACCTTCCCAGATGAGCAACTCTTTGCCATTCAGGAAGCTCCATGGTTTGCAGATATTGCAAACTATAAAGCTGTGAGGTTCATACCCAAAGAGTACAGTTATGTGCAGAGAAAGAAACTAATTTCAGATGCCAAGTACTACCTTTGGGATGAACCATATCTCTTTAAGAGATGTGCTGACGGAGTGATCCGCAGGTGTGTACCCAGAGAGGAAGCACGAAGGATCCTATGGCACTGCCATGGATCACAGTATGGAGGACATTTTGGAAGTGAGCGAACAGCCACTAAAGTTCTCCAGTGCGGCTTCTACTGGCCTACTCTCTATAAAGACTCCCGAGAGTTTGTGCGTAACTGTGACAGTTGCCAAAGAGCTGGTAACCTGCCTCACGGATATGCCATGCCTCAACAAGGAATACTAGAGATAGAATTGTTTGATGTATGGGGAATTGATTTCATGGGGCCATTCCCACCATCATACTCAAACACTTACATTCTGGTGGCAGTGGATTATGTATCTAAATGGGTAGAAGCAATTGCTACACCCACTAATGATACCAAGACTGTGCTGAAATTCCTCCAGAAAAACATTTTCAGCAGGTTTGGCGTCCCCAGAGTGCTAATCAGTGATGGGGGCACTCATTTCTGCAATAAACAGCTATACTCTGCTATGGTTAGATATGGAATCAGCCATAAAGTGGCAACTCCGTATCATCCACAGACAAATGGGCAAGCTGAAGTCTCTAACAGAGAGCTAAAAAGAATCCTGGAACGGACTGTAATGGCCCGAAGAAAGGATTGGGCAAAGAGCTTGGATGATGCTCTGTGGGCATACAGAACAGCATTCAAGACTCCTATAGGAACCTCTCCATACCAATTGGTGTATGGGAAGGCCTGTCATTTGCCTGTGGAACTGGAACATAAAGCCTACTGGGCAACCAGATTCCTAAACATGGATGCACAGTTAGCTGGTGAGAAAAGACTGCTCCAGCTAAATGAGCTAGAAGAGTTCAGACTCAATGCCTTTGAAAATGCAAAAATTTATAAGGAAAAGGCAAAGAAGTGGCATGACAAGAGATTGTCAACCAGAGTCTTTGAGCCAGGACAGAAAGTTCTGCTCTTCAACTCCAGGCTCAAACTGTTTCCAGGAAAACTCAAGTCCCGGTGGAAGGGTCCGTATGTGATTACAGGAGTATCACCATATGGATATGTTGAGCTTCAGGATATTGATTCTGACAAGAAGTTCATTGTTAATGGACAGAGGATCAAACACTATCTTGAAGGAAATTTTGAGCAGGAATGCTCAAAACTGAGACTTGAGTGATTCTCAGTGAAAGTCCAGCTAAAGACAGTAAAGAAGCGCTTGCTGGGAGGCAACCCAGTCATTAGGAAGTTGTATGATTAGTTCTTACAGAGGCAAGTATCAAAAATGAAGGAATTCACAGAGTTACAGAAGGATTCAGCTCAAAAAGCAGAGAAAATGAGCTTACTGGCGAAAAAACGCCAGTAAGGGGCATTTTGGGCGTTAAACGCCAGAATGGGTACCATTCTGGGCGTTTAACGCCAGGAATGGTGCCATTTTGGACGTTAAACGCCAGAATGGGCACCATTCTGGGCGTTTAACGCCAGGTGTGCAGCATCCTGGGCGTTTTAGAAAAACGCCCAGTGAGGAAGAATTTCTGGCGTTTAACGCCAGCCAGGGTACCTGGCTGGGCGTTAAACGCCCAAGTGGGGCAACAATGGGCGTTAAACGCCAGAATGGGTGCCATTCTGGGCGTTTAACGCCAGCTTGGTGGGGGGACCACAATTTTGTTTTCAAATCAGATTTTTTCAAACTTTCCTTTTCTCACCCATACTTTTCTACAAAATCACACTTCAATCATTCATCATTCACTTTCAAATCTTCAAAAATCAAAACCATTCTTCGAATCTATTTCAAAATAATCTCAAATCTTCTTCAAAAACTCACCCTTTTCTCAAATATTTTTCATATCTTTTCAAATTTCCTTTCAAATCTCTCTTTTGTTTTCGAAATTCTCCTCCCCCCACTCTATAAATGAACGTTCCTCACCCCTCCTTCCTCACACCATTCGAATTTTCTCCCCCTCTCTCTCTCTTATCTTCTTTCTTTTCTCTTTGCTTGAGGACAAGCAAAACCTCTAAGTTTGGTGTGCTTTTCCGTGATCACTAAGCCAAGATTCATCAATATCATGGCTCCCAAGGGAAAACAAACCAACTCAAGAGGAAAGAAAGAGACTAATCCAAAGAATCTTTGGAATGAAGAGAAGTTCTTAACCAAAGAACATGAAGACCATTATCACAAAATAATGGGTCTGAGGTCAGTGATCCCGGAAGTTAAATTTGATCTGAAAGAAGATGAATATCCGGAGATCCAAGAGCAAATTCGAAACAGAGGTTGGGAAGTTCTGACCAATCCTGAGACAAAGGTTGGAAGGAACATGGTTTAGGAATTCTATTCAAATCTGTGGCTAACAGATAAGCAGAGAATGACTGGAACTGCTTACCATACCCATAGAACCATGGTCAGAGGGAAAGTTATATACTTCCATCTGGACAAAATAAGAGAAATATTCAAGTTGCCTCAACTGCAAGATGATCCTGATTCCTTTAATAGGAGGATGGTGAGAGTAGATAAGGGGTTGGATCAGGTTCTAGAGGACATATGCCTCCCTGGAACTAAGTGGATAACCAATTCTAAGGGTGTCCCAAACCAACTCAAGAGGGGAGACCTCAAACCAATTGCAAGAGGTTGGCTAGACTTTATTGGGCATTCCATATTGCCCACTAGCAACCGTTCTGAGGTCACCATCAAGAGAGCAGTGATGATTCATTGCATTATGCTTGGAAAAGAGGTGGAGGTTCATCATCTGATTGCCTGTGAGATCTACACAATTGCAAATAGGAATTCCACTGTAACCAAATTGGCTTACCCAAGCTTGATCTCCTTGCTCTGTAAAGAGGCTGGGGTGAAGATAGAAGAAGATGAATTCATACCCATTGAACATCCAATCACCAAGAAGACAATGGAAGGAGCAAGAGAAGCAGGGGCGTGAAATTCAAGAGATGAAACGCCAAAAGCTCTCCTCTCAAGCTGAGGGAGCATCCACTTCTCAAAATCAAGGTTGTTGAGTTCTAACTCTGTGAAAACCTCTATCATTAGGAGCCTATTATTTTTCGTTTTTTTTATTTATTATTTTTAGTCTCATTTTATATCTATATTTGAGTCTTGTTCTTAGTTCATAATTAATAAAATTTAAGTTTATGCCTTAAAGCTATGAATATCCTATGAATCCATCACCTCTCTTAAAAGAAAAATGCTTTAATCACAAAAGAACAAGAAGTACAGGATTTTGAAATTTATCTCTGAAACTAGTTGAATTAGTTTGATGTGGTGACAATACTTTTTGTTTTCTGAATGAATGCTTGAACAGTGCATATGTCTTTTGAATTTGTTGTTTTAAGAATGTTAAAATTGTTGGCTCTTGAAAGAATGAGGAGAAAGAGAACTATTATTGAGGATCTGAAAAATCATCAAATTGATTCTTGAAGCAAGAAAAGCAGTGAAAAAAAAAATTTCGAAAAAAAAAGAAGAAAGAAAAAGAAAAAGAAAAGAAAAAAAAAGAAAAAAAAAAGAAAAAGAAAAGAAAAAAAAAAGAGAAGGAAATAAAGTTGTGATCCAAAGCAACAAGAGTGTGCTTAAGAACCCTGGATACCTCTAATTGGGGACTTTAGCAAAGCTGAGTCACAATCTAAGAAGGTTCACCCAATTATGTGTCTGTGGCATGTATGTATCCGGTGGTAATACTGGAAGACAGAGTGCTTTGGGCCACAGCCAAGACTCATACACTGGCTATGTTCAAGAATCAATGTACTTAACTAGGAGAATCAATAACACTATCGGAGTTCTGAGTTCTTATAGATGCCAATCATTCTGAACTTCAAAGGATAGAGTGAGATGCCAAAACTGTTCGGAGGCAAAAAGCTACTAGTCCCGCTCATCTAATTGGAGCTGTGTTTCTTTGATATTTTGGAGTCTATAGTATATTCTCTTCTTTTTATCCTATTTTGATTTTCAGTTGCTTGGGGACAAGCAACAATTTAAGTTTGGTGTTGTGATGAGCGGATAATTTGTATGCTTTTTGGCATTGTTTTTAGTATGTTTTTAGTATCTTTTAGTTAGTTTTTAGTATATTTCTATTAGTTTTTAATTAAATTCACTTTTCTGGACTTTACTATGAGTTTGTGTGTTTTTCTGTGATTTCAGGTATTTTCTGACTGAAATTGAGGGTCCTGAGCAAAAACCTGTTCCAGAGACTGAAAAGGACTGCAGATGCTGTTGGATTCTGACCTCCCTGCACTAGAAGTGGATTTTCTGGAGCTACAGAAACCCAATTGGCGCGCTCTCAACGGCATTGGAAAGTAGACATCCTGGGCTTTCCAGCAATATAATAGTCCATACTTTGTCCAAGATTTGATGGCCCAAACCCGCGTAGCAATCCGGCCTCAGAAATTCCAGCGTTAAACGCCGGAACTGGAATAAAAGTTGGAGTTAAACGCCCAAACTGGCATGAGAACTGGCGTTTAACTCCAGAAAAGGTCTCTACACGAATTTCCTTCATTTCTCAGCCCAAGCACACACCAAGTGGGCCAGGAAGTGGATTTTTCTGTCATTTACTCATTTCTGTAAACCTTAGGATACTAGTTTACTACTTATAGGACCTTTTTTACATTGTAATCAGTACCGGATGTGACCTTATGACATTGTACACATTTTCTTCCACAGCATGAGTTTCTAAACCCCATGGTTGGGGGTGAGGAGCTCTGCTGTGTCTTGATGGATTAATGCAATTACTACTGTTTCTTATTCAATCATGCTTGCTTCCATTCTAAGATAACACTTGTTCTTAATCCGGATGAATGTGATGATCCGTGACAATCATCATCATTCTCAACCATGAACACGTGCCTGACAACCACCTCTGTTCTATCTTAGATTGAGTAGTTATCTCTTGGGTTCTTTAATCGGAATCTTCGTGGTATAGGCAGGACCTGATGGCAGCATTCAAGAGAATCCGGAAGGACTAAACCTTGTCTGTGGTATTCTGAGTAGGATTCAATGATTGAATGAGTGTGACGTGCTTCAAACCTGTAACCTACTGGGCGTTAGTGACAGACGCAAAAGAGTGATTCTATTCCGGTAGGGGAGGGAACCAAACCGGTGATTGGCAGCACTGTGACAGAGTGTGTGCATTAGCTTTCACTGCGCGGATGGGAGGTAGCTGCTGACAACAGTGAGACCCTACACGAGCTTGCCATGGAAGGAGACATGCGTGTTTGATGAAGAAGACAGTAGGAAAGCAGAGATTCGGAAGATGGAGCATCTCCAAACCTCAACCCATTCTCCATTACTGCAATACAAGTAACCATTACATGTTCTTTTGCTTTTTACAATCAATCCTGATAATTTCTGATATCCTGACTAAGATTTACAAGATAACCATAGCTTGCTTCAAGCCGACAATCTCCGTGGGATCGACCCTTGCTCACGCAAGGTATTACTTGGACGACCCAGTGCACTTGCTGGTTAGTTGTGCGGGATTGCAAAAGTGTTATTGCAATTTCGTGCACCAGGAGCTTATCTTCTAATTCTCGGCGTCCCTTGATCTCTCGGTGTAGATCTTCTTCTTTTTCGCGTTGATGTTGAGCCTCTTTCTCAAGTTGCTTTAATCGATCTTGAAGCGCCTCTATCACTCCTGGGTTTGATGAATTTTTGTCTCTGTTAGGCTCCGGAATGTCTTTGAGTATAGCATCGATGTTCTTGTGCAGCGTTTTATCTTCCAAACCTGAGTCGTGGTCGTTGTCATGGTCGTCCTCCATGGTGTTGGGATGACTTCCAGGTTCCCCAGCAACGGCGCCAATGTTCCAAGGGTTACCTGAAACTGTAGGTCGATCTCGTCCGAGATCTTCTGTGTGGATCAGAGCTGTTGTGTTCGACTTGTTGGACTGGGTGATGGTGCTGATCCTTCGTCCTCGTAGGGTGGGGGTACCTGCAAGGGACTCCGATGCTTAAGTTAGCAAGGATATTAAGCAGGTATTGAGTAGAATCAGAGTATTCGTTATACCTGGGTGCTCCAGTGTATTTATAATGGTGAGATGTGGCCTCCTGTGGATAAGATAAGTTAGTTATCTTATCTTATCTTTATCTTATCCTTAAGTGAGGTCATCTTTATCTTTCAAGGGAACTGCCTTCATCTCTACGGGCTTGGGCTGCCCTTGAATTTGGGACGTGTTCCTATATTTGGGCCCTTTTGTTTGGGCTTTCCTATGACTTGGCCGAGCTCTTTGAGAAGGGGTCGGGTTGTCCTGACCTGAAGAGGTCGGTCGCTTTATCTGTAGAACATCCCGGGTCGGACAGCTCGACCCAGGGTATGAACACCCCTCATCCCTCCTTCATTTTCACACATCATAAACACTTCTTTCCCCACTTGGCTGAACCATTCACACCCTTCCATCTCCTCTATTTTCTTCTTCTTCTCCTTCTTTCTTTCTTCTTTTGCTCGAGGATGAGCAAACCTTTTAAGTTTGGTGTGGAAAAAGCGTTGCTTTTTGTTTTTTCATAACCATTTATGGCACCTAAGGCCAGAGAAATCTCTAGAAAGAGGAAAGGGAAGGCAAAAGCTTCCACCTTCGAGTCATGGGAGATGGAGAGATTCATCTCAAAGGTCCAGCAAGACCACTTCTATGAAGTTGTGGCCAAGAAGAAGGTGATCCCTGAGGTCCCTTTCATGCTCAAGAAGAAGGAGTATCCGGAGATCCGACATAAGATTCGAAGAAGAGGTTGGGAAGTTCTCACCAACCCCATTCAACAAGTCGGAATCTTAATGGTTCAAGAGTTCAATGCTAATGCATGGATCACTAAGAACCACGATCAAAGTGTGAACCCGAACCTAAAGAATTGGCTTACAATGGTTCGGGGGAAATACTTAGATTTCAGTCTGAAAAATGTATGGTTGGCATTCAATTTGCCAATGATGCAAGGAGATGCATGCCCCTACACTAGAAGGGTCAACTTTGATCAAAGGTTGGACCAAGTCCTCATAGACATATGTGTAGAAGGAGCTCAGTGGAAAAGAGACTCCAAAGGTAAGCCGGTTCAATTGAGAATGCATGACCTTAAACCCGTGGCTAGAGGATGGTTGGAATTCATCCAACGCTCCATCATTCCTACTAGCAACCGATTCGAAGTGGCTATAGATCGGGCTATCATGATCCATAGCATCATGATTGGAGAGGAAGTAGAAGTTCATGAGGTCATATCTCTAGAACTCTATAAAGTGGCTGACAAAACCTCCACTTTAGTAAGGTCAGCCTTCCCTCATCTCATCTGTCACCTATGCAATTTAGTTGGAATTGTCATAGAGGAAGACATCCTCATTAAAGAGGACAAGTCCATCACTAAAAAGAGGATGAAGCCAATAAGAGAGCCCAATCATGGACCTCAACAAGAGCATGAGGAAGTCCCTCATCAAGAAATCCCTGAGATGCCTCAAGGGTTTTTATGGTTTATATTGTGTTTAATTAAGTGGTTTTTATCAAGCCTTTGCACACTTATTCATACTATTTGCATGGTTTTACAATTTCTTCCCAGAATTTGTTCTATGATTGAAAACTTGCTTCCTAGAGTCTTTAATTCGTGTATTTTAAGCATCTAATGCCAGGGCATTTTGGCCAGTTTCACTGACCTTTCTTTACTGTTTTTAGGGTAGTTTCATGCATTTTCTTAAGAAATAAGCTAGTTTTGGGTAGATATTCACTTACATCTTGTTTCAAGCATACATTGTGCACTTTACATGATTTCATGAGAATTTTGCATGAGTTATATGACAAATTGGATGATGCATGTCTCATGACTTGGATTAGAACTTTGATGCACTTTGCTGCTTGATTTCAGGACAAAGGAAGCAAAGAAGAACCACGTTAGCAGTCACGTTAGTTCAACTAACGTGACCTCTAACGTGGAATGGGAGCTAGCTTGCAAAGGTAGTGAGAAAGGTAATCGCCAATAATGCCCTCGAAGCCATCATAGCCCACGTTAAGAGTCACGTTAACTAAGTTAACGTGAACTCTAACGTGGAAGAAGACAACAAGGCCAATGTTAGTGACACTCTCCTTTGTCACTAACGTTGGACCAAGCTCATAATTGGCCACGTTAGTTGCCACGTTAACTTAGTTAACGTGGACTCTAACGTTAAAGGAGCAAAAGAGAAGCCAACGTTAGTGACATTCACCTTTGTCACTAATGTTGGCCAAGCCTCCATGAGCCACGTTAACTCCCACGTTAACTTAGTTAACGTGGAAGCTAACGTGGAGAGAGCAACTGATCGCCAACGTTAGTGACACTTACCTTTATCACTAACGTTGGGGTGAACCACCAAGAGCCACCATGAGCAACGTTAACTCCCACGTTAACTTTGTTAACGTGGAAGCTAACGTGGATAAAGAGATGATGAGCCAACGTTAGTGACACTCACCTTTGTCACTAACATTGGAGATGGCCAGCATGACTACGTTAGAAGCCACGTTAAATAAGTTAACGTGAACTCTAACATGGGAAGTAGGGGCACATTGGAACGTTAGTGACAAAGGTAAGTGTCACTAACATTCTCGAAGAATTGGCATTGCTACGTTAGAAGCCACGTTAACCTAGTTAACGTGGACTCTAACGTAAGGAGAAGGGGTGACTCACCACGTTATTGGGAAAGGTAAGTCCCAATAACGTATGCGAAGGACCAAGAGGCAACGTTAGTGGTCACGTTAGTGCCACTAACGTTGAAATCAACGTGATCATATTTGGGTTCGGAACGTTAGTGAAAAAGGTGATTGTCACGAACGTTCTCGAACCCACACTTTCACTTAACGTTGACACCACTAACGTCCTAAGCCAAAGTCCCTGCCTACTTCACCTTTTCTCTCTGCAAGCAAAGCTAAGCCCAATGAAGAGGATAACTGCTTCAAACTCAAGATCCAGAGGCCCATACCCAAGACTTGAAGAGCCTACTAGATGATCAGAAGAGTAGTATATATAGGAGTAGCTTTGAATTAGATGGGAGTTGTAAAACTTTAGGAGCCTTGGGCATAGAACTACTCTCTGTATTTTTACTTTCTCTGCAACTTCTAGTTTTACTTTCATGATGTATTCTCCATCTTTATTTTCATTTTCCAGAGCTATGAACAACTAAACCCATTTCATTGGGTTAGGGAGCTCTGCTGCAATTTGATGGATCAATATTAGTTCTCATTCTTCTTCTTCTATCTTTTCTCTTGATTTTACTAGAAAGCTTTCAATCTTCATCCAATTGGGTAGTTATCTTGGAAAAGAAACTATTCATATTTGGATCTCTTCAGAACCTTGGAAGAGGAATGAAGAGATCATGCTAGAAATGCTTTCTCATGCTGGATCAAATTGGGTTTGGATGGATATGTGACTATAATCCTACCAATACTTGATTTGGGAATGCATGTTGTATACTCAGTGACCATACTTCATCTCTTCTCATGAGCAACTGACCAAGGAATTGGCTATTGATCAAGATTTGCGAGATTGGATTACCAAGGAATTGGAATTCGATCACTTAAGATTGCCAAGGAGATCAATGAATGCATTGATTGAGGAAGAGATGAAAATGAATTTGATCCAGAGAATGCAACATCTCCTAAGCCCAATAAACCCCCCATTTCTGATCTTACCCATTCTCTTTAATTTCTGCCATTTACTTTTATGAGCATTTCCCCCATTCCCATTTAAGATTCTGTAATTTACTTTCTGCCATTTAAATTTAGCTCTTTATTTCTAGCATTTACTTTTTCTGCTATTTACTTTTCCGCAATTTAACTTTTTGCAAATCTCAAATCAAATTCTGGTTCGCTCAACTAGAACATTCCTCTAATTAAAGTTGCTTGATCAATCAATCTCTGTGGAATTCGACCTCACTCTATAGTGAGTTTTTACTTGACGACAATTCGGTACACTTGCCGAAGGAAATTTGTTACGAGACAAATTTTCCGTGCATCAAGTTTATGGCGCCGTTGCCGGGGATTAATTTTGTATCAACAATGATTAAGTTGGAGGATAACTAGATTGAGCATTTTTCATTTTACTGATTTAAATTTCTGTTTGAGCAATTCACTTTCAGTTTCAGTTGTTTTTCTTCTCATCCCTTTTACCCTTTTATTCCAGTTGTTTACAATTTTCTTTTACTCACCCACTAACTGTTTGATATATAGCATCACTTACACTAACAACATTTTTTTAACAAGAATAGTTTCTGCATTTATTTCCTTGTTTGTGCCTTGTTGATTGTATGACAGGGAGAAGAAGCGGGGCTTCAACATCCTTTGATTCTGAACCTGAGAGGACCTTCCTTAGATTAAGGAGGAAAAGCAAGAGGAAAAAGAGTAGTAGGTGCTGAAGAAGAGGAAGAGTACTTCGAACTCAACATGGAAGAGAATTTGGAGAACAATCATGAAGAAGAAGCTCATAATCATGCCAGAGAAGGCCATGCAAACCGGGCTGGGCATGAAAGGAGGGTCTTAGGATCCTATATCAATCCTAATCCAGGAAACTATGGAAGCAGCATTCAGAAGCCCACCATACATGCCAACAATTTCAAGTTAAAACCTCAGCTCATCAACCTGGTGCAGAATAATTGTTCATTTGGAGGAGGTGCTCAAGAAGATCCTAATCAACACTTGACCACCTTCTTGAGGATTTGTGACACAGTGAAGTCCAATGGAGTCCACCCGGATGTCTATAGGCTGCTCTTGTTCCCTTTTTCACTCAGGGACAAGGTATCCAAATGGCTTGAATCTTTCCCAAAGGAAAGCTTAACTAATTGGGAAGAAGTGGTGAACAAGTTTTTAGCAAGATTTTATCCTCCTCAAAGGATCAATAGGCTAAGAACTGAGGTGCAGACTTTTAGACAACAAGATGGTGAGACACTTTATGAAGCATGGGAGAGATTCAAAGACTTGACAAGGAGATGCCCACCAGAGATGTTTAATGAGTGGGTTCAACTTCACATCTTCTATGAAGGTCTTTCCCATGAATCAAAGAAGGTTGTAGATCATTCATCAGGAGGTTCTTTAAACAAGAAGAAAACCATTGAAGAAGCCATAGATGTCATTGAAACAGTTGCGGAGAATGACTACTTCTATGCCTCCGAAAGAAGTAACACTAGAGGAGTAATAGACCTGAACCACATGGATGCACTGTTAGCCCAAAACAAGATGATCACCAAGCAGCTAGCAGATCTTACCAAGAAGGTGGAAGAGAACCAAGTTGCAGTAGCCATCACCTCATCACCAACTCAAGAAGGAGTAAACATAAGAGAAGAAGGTGACTGGGAGCAAGCCAACTATGTGGGAAACTCACCTAGACAAGTCCATGATCCATACTCCAAAACTTACAACTCTGGATGGAGAAATCACCCCAACTTTGGATGGGGAAATCAACAAGACCAAGGCCAAGATCAAAGACGTCCAAATTCCAGCAACATAGCTCACCAACATGCCACACCTAGACCATATCAACACTCACATAACAACCCATCTCAATACCTATACCAAAGCCAACCTAACCATTTTCATCCCTCCAATCTCAACTCACCATCACCTTCTGATGACAGACTCTCAAGGATTGAGAACTTACTTGAGGGTATATGCAAAGAGATTCAAGACAACAAGGTGTTCAAGGAGGAAGTACGAGCCAACTTTAAGAACCAAGGAGACACCATCAAGAGGTTGGAATCTCAAGTAGGTTATCTCTCTGAGCACATTCCCAAACCTACAGATGGATTCCCAAGTGATACGGAGAAAAATCCGAGAGGAGAAACAAAGAAAGTAAGATGGGAAGATTGTAAGATGGTCACTATAAGTGGTCAGGAGACCAAGGACAAGCCAATCAAGCCGTCAAAACAACCTGAAGATACCTCGGCAGAGAAGCAGGAAAAAGATCACCAAGAACCCAAAATCTCACAACAGGAGTTGCTGAGACTCTATGCACCCTTCCCCCAATTACTCAATGGTGCTGTGGAAAAGAGAATATACTCAAGGTTTCTTGATTTGTTTGCATCCCTCCATGTAAACATACCATTCATCAAGACCCTCCAACAAATGCCGGCATACATCAAGTATATGAAGGAGCTGCTTCCCAGGAAAAGCTCACTCAAGGAAGGCCAAACTATAGTGATGAATAAGGAGTGCAGTGCTCTCATTCAACCAGAGTTGCCTACAAAAAGAAAGGACCCAGGGAGTTTCTACATTCCCTGTGCCATAGGAGAAACCATGTTTGATAAAGGACTGCGATTTGGGAGCAAGCATCAACTTAATGCCCTTATCGCTTATGAAGAGGTTGCAGATCAACGAGATAATGCCCACAGATATAGTCATCAGGCTGGCTGACAAAACTCAAAAACAAGCAATAGGAGTGGGTGGAAAACGTGTTGATAAAGGTTGGGAAATACTTCCTCCCAACAGACTTTGTCATATTGGACATGGAAGAGAGTCACACTCACCCAATCATATTGGGAAGACCATTCCAAGCTACAGCCAGAGCACTCATAAATATGGAGCGAGGGGAGCTAATTCTGAGGATCCATGATGAACAGCTCACCTTCAATGTTTTCAAACGCTTACAAGAAATAGATCAAGAGAACTATGAACCAAGAAAAGATCAATGTGAGATACTAAAGGAAGAAATAAGCACTGAAGCACAACCAGCACATCTGGGAATCCCATTGATTGAGGAACAAGGCGAACAGCAATTGTCACAGCTCAAAGAAAATCAGGAGGAACGTAAACCACCAGAATCATATGAGACCAGTAACCACATTTTCTTAGAAGAGGAGGTCACAAAGAGTAAGACAACATCACAAGGAACAAAGAAGAAGGTACCAAGGAGGTGGAGGAACAGGAAGATCCCTACAGAGGACTTCTCCCCAAGGGATAAAGTAATCTCAGCTTACTTCCCAGACATCCCCCCTGATCTCCCCACTATACCATCTCAATTACCTAAAGTCTTCACCATCAACAGAGTTCTCTCCTTGGAACATGTAGAGATCATTGATACAACCAATGGATATAGGTCTACTGCCAGAGGAGAAGACTTGAAGCATTATCAACCTCCCTGATGAAGGAGAAACGTCAAGCTAGTGACACTAAAGAAGCGCTTCATGGGAGGAAACCCATGTTTTATATGCTTTTAGAATGGTGAATAATTCAATATTCATGAGTTCCAAACCAACCTTGACAAACACTTGGTGAAATCCTTATTATGCAGTATATAGTGAAGAACAAGTTTGGTGTTCAAGGCATGCCAAGAGAGCATGAGTGCAATTCAGAGCATGCTATTCTTGGAGCCTTGAATTGAACTTTTTCATCACAGAGCTACAAACTAAGTTTGGTGTCACCCAAGGTGCCACCAAGGTGCATATAAGGATACGCAGTTAGTTAGTTAGTTGGTGATTCATGAATAAGCAATTTAATTTTTTTTTTCTTATTACTCTTGCCGAAAAGTTTAGCTTTTTCAATGATATTATTTTTTTCTTTATTTTATTTTATAGGAAAAAGGAAAGGAGCATTGAAGGGGATTGATTGGACAATTAAATGAGGAAGGTTTGGACACCACAAAAGGAGGGTACTACACACGTGCCTAAAGGGGGGATGCATTGGAAAATGTTGCCATGCAACATTGAAAAGGATGAGACCATTGAAGACCGGACAAAATTCTTCATAAAGTTGATGATCCTTGTCTTTTCTCCATGCTAAACCCTATCCGTCCATCTTACACTCACAACATCTATCCAAACCCTTCATTTACCCACCACATCCTTATATAAGTAGCTCTCCCTCCACACCACCTTCACATTACAAACGCCCAACTTAACACACCCCTCTTCGGAACCAAACCATTCTTACCACATTAAAAACACTTCCCCTCACTCCTTTCATTGCAATCAATCCTAAACAACCAAAAGTCTCCACACCCTTACCACCCTCACACACTAACTCCCATTCATGGCATCTTCGAGCTCCAAGAGGCGAAAAGGAAAGGAGCCAATGGAGCAGCCCTCTTTCGACACCGGGAAATTCAAAATAGCCTTTCATGAGCTCGAGTTCAAGCGAATAAAGGACAAGAAGATACTTCCTGAATCAACTTTCTAGTTCGATGAAGATGATTGTCCACAAATTCGGGAGAAGATTGAAAAGAGGGGTTGGGAAAAGCTCACTAACCCGGAAGCAAGGGCAAATGCAAACCTCATCGGAGAATTTTATGCAAATGTGGTTAGAGAAGATAAGACCACAGCCCCCACCTTCAAGAGCTATGTAAGGGGAATAGAGGTGGATTTTAGCCCCAATGCAATCACTAGAGCTCTCTAATTGAAATCCCCACGTTTTGTTAAGCTTGGTTATCAAGAAAGAATAAATAGAGGTGCCGACAATGATGAATTAGAAGAGATCGTGGGTGAAATATGCATTGTGGGATCTGACTGGGAAAGGTATTCAGATAAGAGACCCCAGTTCATCAGGAGAAGAGACCTCATCCCGGAAGCCAAGGCCTGGTTTGAGCTTGTGAGATGATCTATCCTTCCAGCAGCAAACAATTCTGAGGTCAATATTACTCGAGCTGCCATGGTACATTGCTTGATAAAGGGTGGAAGCATCAACGTGCACGAAATTATAGCTGAAGGAATCCAAGAATCAGCCGAGAAGAAGGACTCAGGTGCTAGACTTTGGTACCTGATGAGCGGATAATTTATACGCTTTTTGGCACTATTTTTAGTATGTTTTTAGTACATTTTAGTTAGTTTTTAGTATGTTTTTATTAGTTTTTATTTAAAATTCACTTTTATGAGCTTTACTATGAGTTTTTGTGTTTTTCTGTGATTTCAGGTATTTTCTGGCTGAAATTGAGGGACCTGAGCAAAAATCTGATTCAGAGGCTGAAAAGGACTGCAGATGCTGTTGGATTCTGACCTCCCTGCACTCGAAGTGGATTTTCTGGAGCTACAGAAGCCCAATTGGCGCGCTCTCAATTGCGTTGGAAAGTAGACATCCTGGGCTTTCCATCAATGTATAATAGTCCATACTTTACCCGAGATTTGATGGCCCAAACTGGCGTTGCAAATCAGCTTCAGAATTCCCAGCGTTTAACGCCGGAACTGGCACAAAAATTGGAGTTAAACGCCCAAACTGGCATAAAAGCTGGCGTTTAACTCCATAAAAAGTCTCTACACATGAAAGCTTCAATGCTTAGCCCAAGCACACACCAAGTGGACCCCGGAAGTGGATTTTTACGTCATTTATTCATTTCTGTATACCCTAGGTTACTAGTTCACTATTAATAGGATCTTTTGACACTGTATCTACTCCTCATGACACTTTACACATTTCTCATTGTATCTTCTACAGCATGAGTCTCTAAACCCCATGGTTGGGGGTGAGGAGCTCTGCTGTGTCTTGATGGATTAATGCAATTACTACTGTTTTTTATTCAATCACGCTTGCTTCCATTCTAAGATATCACTTGTTCCTAAACCTGATGAATGTGATGATCTGTGAAACTCATCATTATTCTCACCTATGAACGTGTGCCTGACAACCACCTCTGTTCTACCTTAGATTGAGTAGATATCTCTTGGATTTCTTAATCAGAATCTTCGTGGTATAAGCTAGAATTGATGGTGGCATTCAAGAGAATCCGGAAGGTCTAAACCTTGTCTGTGGTATTCTGAGTAGGATTCAAGGATTGAATGACTGTGACGAGCTTCAAACTCCTGAAGGCTGGGCGTTAGTGACAGACACAAAAGAATCACTGGATTTTATTCCAACCTGATTGAGAACCGACAGATGATTAGCCGTGCTGTGACAGAGCGCGTTGAACATTTTCACTGAGAGGATGGGAGGTAGCCATTGACAACGGTGAAACCCTACATACAGCTTGCCAGGAAAGGAGTAAGAAGGATTGGAAGAAGACAGTAGGAAAGCAGAGATTCAACCTGTTCTCCATTACTGCAAAACAAGTACTTATTTCATGTTCTTTTACTTTTTACAATCAACCCTGATAATTATTGATATCCTGACTAAGAGTTACAAGATAACCATAGCTTGCTTCAAGCCGACAATCTCCGTGGGATCGACCCTTACTCACGTAAGGTATTACGTGGACGACCCAGTGCACTTGCTGGTTAGTTGTGCGGAATTGCAAAAGTGTGATTGCGATTTCGTGCACCAGTACCCCAGCACCATCCTTAGATTATGCATGAAAGCCAAGGTAGTCTTTGAGGATAGCAATCCAACTTGGCTAGGTCTTGGGAGATCACTTACACTCCAATGCATAACCCATGTGACTCCAGCTCAACAGCAGAAAAGACCCCATCTAAGGAAGAGGACATCAGAAGAAGCACAAGAGGAAGAGCCTCTCCAAGGAGAACCCCAACCCATGGAGTATCATCAAGAAGGATATCATGACCCAACCAACATCAACTTGGGTCACATCAGAGGAGCCATCGATGATTTGTCAAGGATATATATGGAAGGACAAGAGCATCTACTACACCTTCAATCCCAACGGATGGATCGTCAGGAAGAAATACTTGCCAACTGGATGAGTCAACAAGGAGAGTGGCAGAAACAACAAATGGAGCAGCAACAGGAACACTACTCCCAGCTCACTCAAGCCATCAACCAAGTGAATGAAAGACAAGAGCATCAAGATAAGTGCTTGCAGGAACTCAACCAGCGGCAGCAAGCTCAGATAAAAGCATTCAACGAGTTCAGTGTACTTAATGAAGGACGGCAACTACATAGGGAGGAGTTCAACATAAACACTCAAGCCAAGTTGAATTACATGTCTAGTCATATGCATCATCTACACTATGCCATCCCTACATATGATGAGGTCCAAAAAGACTTTGTAGAACAAGAAGAAGGGAAGGTGAAACAGCAGAAGGAAACATTAAAGAAGAAGATAGAAGATGCTGGCTTTTGGAAGAAGTTGATTAGAAAAAGCAAAGGGAGTGGAAGTTCAAGCACTCAAGAGGGACAAAAAGAAGACAAACAAGGAGGGGAGCATGGGCATCCACACTTATTCACACTTTTCATAGTTTAGATGTAGCTTTTAGAAAGGGAGGTTCTCTCCTCTCTTTTAGGGTTTAGGATTAGGATTAGGATTTCTTTTAAGATTAGGATTTCTACTTCTTCATCACAGGTTCAATGCTCTTTTTATTTATTTTTTCTTTTATTTGTTTATGAACTTTTCATGTTAGGATTTTTTAATTTATATAATTTGAGGTATTTCAGACTCATAATTGCTTTCTTCTATTTATTATATAAATAATTTAGATTTTTCTCTTTTGGCTTTGGTTGATTAATTGGTAACTCTTGAGTTGTCAAACTCATCGTGATTGATAATTACTATCTTTGCTGATTAATTTAGATTCCTATAACTCTAGTCTTTCCTCAGGAGTTGACTAGGACTTTAGGTGTTAAATTGATTTGTCCACTTAACTTACCTTCATAGTTAGAGGTTGACTTAGTGGGAGCAAAAATATAATTCTCATCACCATTGATAAGGATAACTAGGATAGGACTTCCAGTTTTCATATCCTGCCAAGAGTTTTATTAGCTATTGATTTATTAATTCCTGCAATCTATTTCTCCTGTTCAAAACCCTTTCAAAACCCAAAATATTGTTTTCTATAATCAATAATAAATCATACTTCCCCGCAATTCCTTGAGAAGACAACCCAAGGTTCGAATACTTTGGTTAATTATTTTTATTGGGTTTGTTACTTGTGACAACCAAACGTTTGTAAGAAAGGAATTCTTGTCGGTCTAGAAGCTGTACTTACAACGGGAATTTATTTGTGAAAATTCTAGATTGCGCGAGAGTTTCTGTTCCGAGGGTTACCTGAAACTGTGGGTCGATCTCGGACGAGACCTTCTGTGCTGGTCGATGCTGTTGTGTCCGACTTGGTGATGGTGCTGATCCTTCGTCCCCGGAGGGTGGGGGGTACCTGCAAGGGACTCCGATGCTTAAGTTAGCAAGGGTCTTAAGCAGGTATTGAGTAGAATCAGAGTATGAGTTATACCTGGGTGCTCCAGTGTATTTATAGTGATGAGGCGTGACCTTTTTAGATAAGATAAGTTAGTTATCTTATCTTATCTTACCCTCTAGGTGAGGTCAGCTTATCTTTCATGGGAACCGCCCTTCCTTCTGTAGGCTTGAGTTGCTTTAGGATTTGGGGCGTGTTCTTCTATTTGGTCCCTTCTTTGGGCTTTTCTGGTGACTTGGCCGAGCTCTTTGGAAAGAGGTCGGGTTGTCCTGACCTGAAGAGGTCGGTTGCTTTGTTTGGAGAACATCCCGGGTCGGACAGCTTGATCCAGGGTATGAACAGTGCCCCTGCTCGAGCTCGGTCTTTATCTGGAAGTCGAGTCTTGGTCTTCGAGCCTGCTCGGGTAAAGCCGAACTCGAGCATTTTGTCTCTTTATCTTTGTAGAGCTCCTTTTTTAATGTGGAACGTTTCTGCTTCTTTAAGCGCACGCTTTTGCATTAGCGGTCTAGCTTTAGAAACGTGCGAGGGTTTAACACCCTCATTAATGGGCTTTTAATGCTCCGCTTTCTCCGGGTCTCTTTATTTTTAAACTTCGCATTTAAAAAACGGTTTCTCTTCTTCGTAACCTTCTTTCTCTCTTTTCTGTTTTCTCTGTGATTTTCTCATTTCCATCTGCGACGTTTGCTTGGCGATCGTTTGGTGCTGTTCTTGGAGTGCAATTTTGGTTTCCTTCTTTCTTCACCTTCTTCAGCACTTCCTCTTTTCCTCAGGTTGGTTCTTTTCCCTGCTTCTTTACTTGCTTGGGAATGTGATTCTTCAATAAAGTTTCGATTTTGCCTGCATCTATGTTGGAAAGCTTGAATCTTTTCATATTGCCATGCTTGACTGCCGCTGTGATGTACGTGTTCTGGTCCTCTCTTCGCCCTTCCATTTAGTGTCTCTAGGGTTTTGCATGTTGCCGCTGCTTGAAAAAGGTTGCTCCTTTAGTGGTTTTAGGTTCTGTTGGTAGTTTCTCTTTTGATGAAGATGATGTTTTCTTGATGATTTCTGCTTCGGTTGTTGTTTCTGGTTTGAATGGGAAGGATTGTTGCTGGGGTGTGAATCTTGTAAATCTTCTTGGGTTCTTGTATTGTGGCTGCCCCCCAAATGGTGCCCCAGTATTTTTAGTGTAAGTCTGGGGACTCCTTTTGTTTCTTATAATGCACTGGGTTGTGTAGTCGAGTTGTTTTGCTGCTGTCCGAGATGTGTTTTAGTAATCTGATATTCTTTTCTTTATTGTAGGACTGGTTGGTCTTATGGCTTCTCGCAAGAATATTGTTGAGACGTCTTCCCAAGTCCCTGAGGGCATGGCCGATTGGGTGGATTCCATGGTTCTTCTATGTCTTTCAGTGGTGGATTCTGACTTCTGTAGAGAGCTGCGAAAACACCATAGGGTTTGTGGTAGTGGTGCCCAGGAAGGGAATTATGAGCTGGTAGCGTCCCTATTTTTATGCTTATGAATACTTCTTTAGTCTGTTGGACATTACTTTTCCTTTTTCCGCTTTTGAGACCGACTTGTTGTGGTCTTGTAACATTGCTCTATCCTAGCTTCATCCCAATTCGTGGGGTTTTATAAAAAATTTTCAGCTACTGTGTCAAGAGTTAGGCATCAAGCCTTCTCTAACTCTTTTCCTCTATTTGTTTGCTTCGGCCAAGCCTGGGGCCTCTTCAAAAAAGAAAGCTTCTTGGGTTTCCTTTAGATCTGCTCAAGGGCACAAAGTCTTTGCCATATATGATGAGTCCATTAAGGACTTTAAAAACTATTTCTTTAAAGTTCGAGCTGTTGAGCGGGTTCGCCCCTTTTTTCTTGATGAAAATGCTGAACCTGCTTTTCCTCTTGAGTGGCAAAAGAATGTCATGGTGTCTCGGTATACTTAGGAGATGTTGGACGAGGTCAAACAGGCCTTTGTGAGTGTATTGGAGGATATTTGGGGGGAGCCTCCACATCTGGATACTAAGAAATTTCTAGGGGACCCATCTTTGGTCCGAAAAGTGTTGGGTATTGACTGACGTGTTATTTTATTCTATTTTACCCCTGTGATCTATGACTTTTGTTTGTTGATTCTGTCTTTTCTGTTTTTTAGAAATGTCAAAAAACAACGACTCCATGAAGGCTTTCAAAAAATCCAGGAAGGCAGCCGCTGCACAAAACATCTCGGTCAAGGCGGCTGGGGAGGGGTCTTCTCAAACCATCATAAAACCGCCCGTGCCGAGTTCCCTCGGGCCGAGGAGGGTGATCCCTACTCCTCGGGTTCGCCTGGCAGATCCTCCACAGACTTCTACTGCTGCTTCTGGTGCTCCTTCCTCGAAAAAGCAAAAAACATCTGAGCCCTTTAACCTGGATGCCCCATATTTTGATGCTGTCGAGTTTGTCGACCAGCAAATTGCCCCTTACGGTGCGCTTTCCATAGATGATGTGTCCCTTCTTCAGCATCTAGATTTCATCACCAGAAATAGTGTGAAGATGGCATATATGGGTGCGGCTATTTTCCGAACTGCTCAGGGTATCCCGATTCATGCTACGAAATCCTTCATGGAAGAGGCTAAATCGGAGTTTGATCGGATCAAGGGTCTGAAGGAGGAGTTGGAGGTGAAGTTGGCGAAGGTAGAAAAGGAATTGGAGTGTGAGAAGGCTAGCTCTATTGCCTTGGCGGCTTCCTTGAAGTTGGCTGAGGACATGGCATTGAAGCACAAGGATAGCTATATCTCAGCTTATAGGGAGTTGGTGCATCTCCGAGATGACTTAGAAACTGCTCAGGTTGATTATGCCGAGCTCCAGGGTCACCTTGTAGGTAGCATGACTGCCGCCTATGAGAACCTGAGGGAGCAGGTCCGGATTATTGCCCCTGATGCCGATTTGACCCTCTTTAGTCTTGATAATGTAGTAAAAGATGGCAAGATTGTCCCGGATGATCCTGATGATGATGTTGAGCCTCTTCCTGCGCCTTCTCTTAAAGCTTCTGCTATGCCGGTCACTTCAGCCCCCTCGACCGTAGTTGAGTCAGATCCTGATTGTTAGATCTTGAGTCGAGGCGATGGGACAGTGGATGCGGTCCCTCTCCAGACTCGTCCTCCTTCACCTCATGTTGATGCCGCTAATGAAGGACTTCCGACTTCTCTTTAATTATCCTTGGTATATTTTGGCGTAGCCCGGTGGTGCACGAAATTGCAATAACACTTTTGCAATCCCGCACAACTAACCAGCAAGTGCACTGGGTCGTCCAAGTAATACCTTGCGTGAGCAAGGGTCGATCCCACGGAGATTGTCGGCTTGAAGCAAGCTATGGTTATCTTGTAAATCTTAGTCAGGATATCAGAAATTATCAGGATTGATTGTGAAAAGCAAAAGAACATGAAATAAGTACTTGTTTTGCAGTAATGGAGAATAGGTTGAGGCTTTGGAGATGCTCCATCTTCTGAATCTCTGCTTTCCTACTGTCTTCTTCATCAAACACGCAAGGCTCCTTCCATGGCAAGTTGTATGTAGGGTTTCACCGTTGTCAGTGGCTACCTCCCATCCTCTCAGTAAAAATGTTCCTATGCTCTGTCACAGCATGGCTAATCAGCTGTCGGTTCTCGGTCAGGCCAGAATAGAATTCATCGATCCTTTTGCGTCTGTCACTAACGCCCCGCCTGCTAGGAGTTTGAAGCACGTCACAGTAATTCAATCATTGAATCCTACTTAGAATACCACAGACAAGGTTTAGACCTTCCGGATTCTCTTGAATGCCGCCATCAGTTCTAGCTTATACCACGAAGATTCTGATTAAGGAATCCAAGAGATATCTACTCAATCTAAGGTAGAACGGAGGTGGTTGTCAAGCACACGTTCATAGTTGAGAATATGATGAGTGTCACGGATCATCACATTCATCCGAGTTAAGAACAAGTGATATCTTAGAATGGAAGCAAGCATGATTGAATAAGAAACAGTAGTAATTGCATTAATCCATCAAGACACAGCAGAGCTCCTCACCCCCAACCATGGGGTTTAGAGACTCATGCCGTGGAATATACACAAAGGAACGTGTAAGAATGTCATAAGGTCCTTGATACAATGTCAAAAGATCCTATTAATAGTAAACTAGTATCCTAAGGTTTACAGAAATGAGTAAATGACATAAAAATCCACTTCCGGGCCCACTTGGTGTGTGCTTGGGCTGAGCAATGAAGCATTTTCGTGTAGAGACCTTTTTTGGAGTTAAACGCCAGCTTTCATGCCAGTTTGGGCGTTTAACTCCAAGTTTTATGCCAGTTCCAGCGTTTAACGCTGGAATTCCTGAGGGTGACTTTGAACGCCGGTTTGGGCCATCAAATCTTGGGCAAAGTATGGACTATCATATATTGCTGGAAAGCCCAGGATGTCTACTTTCCAACGCCGTTGAGAGCGCGCCAATTGGGCTTCTGTAGCTCCAGAAAATCCACTTCGAGTGCAGGGAGGTCAGAATCCAACAGCATCTGCAGTCCTTTTCAGTCTCTGAATCAGATTTTTGCTCAGAACCTTCAATTTCATTCAGAAAATACCTGAAATCACAGAAAAACACACAAACTCATAGTAAAGTCCAGAAAAGTGAATTTTAATTAAAAAATACTAAAAATATACTAAAAACTAACTAAAAGATACTAAAAACATACTAAAAACAATGCCAAAAAGTGTACAAATTATCCGCTCATCACAACACCAAACTTAAATTGTTGCTTGTCCCCAAGCAACTGAAAATCAAAATAGAATAAAAAGAAGAGAATATACTATAGACTCCAAAATATCAAAGAAACATAGTTCCAATTAGATGAGCGGGACTAGTAGCTTTTTGCCTCCGAACAGTTTTGGTATCTCACTCTATCCTCTGAAATTCAGAATGATTGGCTTCTTTAGGAACTCAGAATCCAGATAGTGTTATTGATTCTCCTAGTTAAGTATGATGATTCTTGAACACAGCTACTTTATGAGTCTTGGCTGTGGCCCAAAGCACTCTGTCTTCCAGTATTACCACCGGATACATACATGCCACAGACACATAATTGGGTGAACCTTTTTAGATTGTGGCTCAGCTTTGCTAGAGTCCCCAATTAGAGGTGTCCAGGGTTCTTAAGCACACTCTTTTTGCCTTGGATCACAACTTTTTATTTCTTTCTTTTTCTTTTCTTCTCTCTTTTTTTCGAAAAAAAAATTTTTTTTTTGTATTCATTGCTTTTTCTTGCTTCAAGAATCATTTTTATGATTTTTCAGATCCTCAATAACAGTTCTCTTTTTCCCTCATTCTTTCAAGAGCCAACAATCTTTAACATTCTCAAAACAACAAATTCAAGAGACATATGCACTGTTCAAGCATTCATTCAGAAAACAAAAAGTATTGTCACCACATCAAACTAATTCAACTAGTTTCAAGGATAAATTTCGAAATCCTGTACTTCTTGTTCTTTTGTGATTAAAGCATTTTTCATTTAAGAGAGGTGATGGATTCATAGGACATTCATAGCTTTAAGGCATAAACTTCAAATTTTATTAATTATGAATTAAGAACAAGACTCAAATATAGATATAAGATGAGACTAAAAAAATAAAAATAGGAATAGAAAACAAAAGAAAAACGCAAAAATAGGCTCCTAATGATAGAGGTTTTCACAGAGTTAGGACTCAACAACCTTGATTTTGAGAAGTGGATGCTCCCTCAGCTTGAGAGGAGAGCTTTTGGCGTTTCATCTCTTGGAGTTCACGCCCCTGCTTCTCTTGTTCCTTCCATTGACTTCTTGGTGATTGGATGTTCAATGGGTATGAATTCATCTGCTCCCATCTTCACCCCAGCCTCCTTACAGAGCAAGGAGATCAAGCTTGGGTAAGCCAGTTTGGTTATAGTGGAATTCTTATTTGCAATTGTGTAGATCTCACAGGCAATCACATGATGAACCTCCACTTCTTTTCCAAGCATAATGCAATGAATCATCACTACTCTCTTGATAGTGACCTCAGAACGGTTGCTAGTGGGCAATATGGAACACCCAATAAAGTCTAGCTAACCTCTTGCAATTGGTTTGAGGTCTCCCCTCTTGAGTTGGTTAGGGACACCCTTAGAATTGGTTATCCACTTAGTTCCAAGGAGGCATATGTCCTCTAGAACTTGATCCAACCCTTTATCTACTCTCACCATCCTCCTATTAAAGGAGTCAGGATCATCTTGCAGTTGAGGCAACTTGAAGATTTCTCTTATTTTGTCCAGATGAAAGTACATAACTTTCCCTCTGACCATAGTTCTGTAGGTATGGTAAGCGGTTCCAGTCATTCTCTGCTTATCTGTCAGCCACAGATTTGAGTAGAATTCCTGAACCATGTTCCTTCCAACCTTTGTCTCAGGATTGGTTAGAACTTCCCATCCTCTGTTTCGAATTTGCTCTTGGATCCCCGGATATTCATCTTCTTTCAGATCAAATTTAACTTCCGGGATCACTGACCTCAGACCCATTATCTTGTGATAATGGTCTTCATGTTCTTTGGTTAAGAACTTCTCTTGATTCCAAGGATTCTTTGGATTATTCTCTTTCTTTCCTCTTAAATTGGTTTGTTTTCCCTTAGGAGCCATGATATTGATGAATCTTGGCTTAGTGATTACGGAAAAGCACACCAAACTTAGAGGTTTGCTTGTCCTCAAGCAAAAGAAAGGAAAGAAGAGAGAGGGGAGCAAATTCGAATGGTGTGGGCAATGAGGGGTCCAAACGTGTTCTTATAAGGGGGGGGGGGGGAAGAAGAGATTTCGAAAAAAAATAAGAATTTGAAAGAAAATTTGAGAAGATATGGAAAGGATTTGAGAGAAGGGTGAGTTTTTGAAGAAGATTTGGGATTAATTTGAGATAGATTTGAAGAATGGTTTTGATTTGTGAAGATTTGAAAGTGAATGATGAAAGGTTGAAGTGCATTTATGTGAAGAGTATGGGTAAGAAAAGGAAAGTTTGAAAAAATTTGAGTTGAAAACGAAATTGTGGTCCCCCCACCTTTCTGGCGTTAAACGCCCAGAATGGCACCCATTCTGGCGTTTAACGCCCAATTGTTGCCCCTTTTGGGCGTTTAACGCCCAGCCAGGGCACCTGGCTGGGCGTTAAACGCCAGAAAGCCTTTATCACTGGGCGTTTTTCTAAACGCCCAGGATGCTGCACACCTGGCGTTAAACGCCCAAAATGGCACCATTCCTGGCGTTAAACACCCAGAATGGTACCCATTCTGGCGTTTAACGCCCAAAATGCCCCTTACTGGTGTTTTTTCGCCAGTAAGCTCATTTTCTCTGTTTTTTTGAGCTGAATCCTTCTGTAACTCTGTGAATTCCTTCATTTTTGATACTTGCCTCTGTAAGAACAAATCATATAACCTCCTAATGACTGGGTTGCCTCCCAGCAAGCGCTTCTTTACTGTCTTTAGCTGGACCTTCACTGAGAATCACTCAAGTCTCAGTTTTGAGCATTCCTGCTCAAAATTGCCTTCAAGATTGATTCTCTGTCCGTTAACAATGAATTTTTTGTCAGAATCAACATCCTGAAGCTCAACATATCCATATGGTGACACTCCTGTGATCACATACGGACCCCTCCACCGGGATTTGAGTTTTCCTGGGAACAATTTGAGCCTGGAGTTGAAGAGCAGAACTTTTTGTCCTGGCTCAAAGACTCTGGTTGACAATTTCTTGTCATGCCACTTCTTTGCCTTTTCCTTATAAATTTTTGCATTTTCAAAGGCATTGAGTCTGAACTCCTCTAGCTCATTTAACTGGAGCAATCTTTTTTCACCAGCTAACTGAGCGTCCATGTTTAGGAATCTGGTTGCCCAGTAGGCTTTATGTTCCAGTTCCACGGGCAAATGACAGGCCTTCCCATACACCAGTTGGTATGGAGAGGTTCCTATAGGAGTCTTGAATGCTGTTCTGTATGCCCACAGAGCATCATCCAAGCTCTTTGCCCAATCCTTTCTTCGGGCTATCACAGTCCGTTCTAGGATTCTTTTTAGCTCTCTGTTAGAGACTTCAGCTTGCCCATTTGTCTGTGGATGATACGGAGTTGCCACTTTATGGCTAATTCCATATCTAACCATAGCAGAGTATAGCTGTTTGTTGCAGAAATGAGAGCCCCCATCACTGATTAGTACTCTGGGAACACCAAATCTGCTGAAGATGTGTTTCTGGAGGAATTTTAGCACGGTCTTGGTATCATTAGTGGGTGTAGCAATTGCTTCTACCCACTTAGATACATAGTCTACCGCCACCAGAATGTAAGTGTTTGAGTATGATGGTGGGAATGGACCCATGAAGTCAATTCCCCATACATCAAACAATTCTATCTCTAATATCCCTTGTTGAGGCATGGCATATCCGTGAGGTAAGTTACCAGCTCTTTGGCAACTGTCACAGTTACGCACAAACTCTCGGGAATCTTTATAGAGAGTAGGCCAGTAGAAGCCACATTGGAGAACTTTAGTGGCTGTTCGCTCACTTCCAAAATGTCCTCCATACTGTGTGATGCGTGCATAAACTTGATATGCTACGATTTAGGAAATTGCACGATCGGCAAAATTCCTTCCGGCAAGTGCACCGGTTATCGTCAAGTAAAAACTCACAATAGAGTGAGGTCGAATCCCACAAGGATTGGTTGAGTGAGCAATTCGGATTAGAAGTATGTTCTAGTTGAGCGGAATCAAGATTTAGATGAGAATTGCGGAATGTAAAATTGCATGAATTAAAGAGCGAGAAACTAAATTGCTGAAATTAAAAAGGGATGGGGGTGATTGCATGAATTGAAATTGCAGAATGTAAATAGAAAGGGATAGATCAGAGATGGGGAATTCATTGGGGTCAGGAGATATTGAAATCTCCGAATCAAAACATTTTCATCTCTTCCTCAACCAATGCATTCATTGAATCTTGCTTGGCAATCTTATATGATTGGATCCCAATTCCTTGGCTCACCAATTCTCTCTAAAAACAAACAAATTCCCAATCCCTTGGTTTAAATGTTCATAAGAAGAGATGATGCTCGATCACTGATTATACCACACAGTTTCATGAACCACAATTTGGTAGGATTACATGTCACAATATCCATCCAAACCCCAATCCAATTCACTATGAGAAAGCTTCTCTAGCATGAATCCATCATTCCTTTCCCAAGGTTCCGAAGGATTCCAATTATGGGTAGTTTCTTTCCCAAGACAACTACCCAATGGAATTAGATCGAGAAGCTTTCTAACAAAATTCAAGAGAAAAGATTGAAGAAGAAGATAAAAACTATTATTGATTCATTGAATTACAATAGAGCTCCCTAACCCAATGAAGGGGGTTTAGTGAGTCATAGCTCTGAATTCAATTACAAAGTATGAAAAATAGCAAAATGATCCCATGTTCCAAAGTGTAAAAAGTTTCCCTCAGGGGCTGGATTCCCCTTCAATCCCCCTTTTTTCAAATGCAGAAACTAAGGCCTTTAAATAGGCTCCCTAAATTACAAAATGAAAATAAAATTAAAAGCAAATTACAATCAAATGAAAATAAACTATTCTAGATGATTCTTGTGGCCTTGATTTGGTGTTGTTGATGGGCCTTGCTTGCTTGAAGGGTAGAGTGACATAATTGATCCAAAAAGGGTAATGATCCATTAAACTACACTCAAACGTTGCACCCCCCTTTCTTGAGTCGTCACTTTGTTCTCTTGTCAACCTTGCCCATTTGATGCCAAATATAGACTATTATACCTTGTTGGAAAGCTATGGATGTCAGCTTTCTAACGCAACTGGAAGCACCTCAATTGGATCTCTATAGCTCAAGTTATACTCCATGGAAGGTGAAGAGGTCAGCTGGCCTGATTGCATGTTGGTACTATGCTCTTCTATGCACATTACGGGGCTGTTTTCTCCCTCAATTTTTAGTATCCACCATGCATGCCATATATGCTTGGAAAGCTCTAGATGTCTTCTTTCCAATGCATTTTGAATCACCTCATTTGGAGTTTTGTAGCTCAAGTTATTTATGTTTGAAGAAGGCATGGTCAAGCTGTTCCATATAACACGTTTAACCTCCAGTTTAAGGTTAAACTGGAGGTTAAACGTGGAAATGCTTCCTGGTGAGAAATTGTGTCGAACACGTTTAACCTCCAGTTTAAGGTTAAACTGGAGGTTAAACGTGGAAATGCTCCCTTGGTGAAATTCTCATTCTGGCGTTTAACTTCCAGTTTAAGGTTAAACTGGAGGTTAAACGCCAGTTTCAGCATTTCTCAACTTCCATTATTCTGGCGTTTAACTCCCAGTTTAACCTTAAACTGGAGGTTAAACGCCAATTTCAGCTTTGATGCATTTCTCATTCTGGCGTTTAACTTCCAGTTTAAGGTTAAACTGGAGGTTAAACGCCACTTTCAGCATTATATGGCTTGGCAGTTTAAGTTCCAGTTTAAGCTTAAACTGGAACTTAAACTCCACATGTGATCTTCAAGCTTCCTTTATTGATTTTGTTGCTTTCTTGCCTAGCCTCTTCTTCCCTGAAATCATCCAAACAATTGCATCAAAGTCTTGCAAAATTTCATGAGAATTCTTCCATTCATAGCATTCAAGGAATATAACTAAAAACTCATGGAATTTGCATCAAAATCTTCATGTTTGAATGATTTAAGACAAGCATGACTATTTGGCCCAAATGATTACTTAAGGCTCAAGAAAATGCATAAAACAACTAAAAATAAAAGAAAAAGGCTAGTGAAACTAGCCTAAGATGCCTTGGCATCACTGTGATCCATGGCAGTGCCATAGGATCTTTTGTGCTTCTTCTCTGGGTACACATCTGCGGATCACTCCGTCAGTACATCTCTTAAAGAGATATGGTTCATCCCAGAGGTAGTACTTGGCATCTGAAATTAATTTCTTTCTTTGCACACTGCTGTACTCCTTGGGTATGAACCTCACAGCTTTATAATTTGCAATATCTGCAAACCATGGAGCTTCCTGAATGGCAAAGAGTTGCTCATCTGGGAAAGTCTCAGAGATCTCAGTAGAAGGGAGGGACGCCCCAGCTACTGGTTCTATTCGGGACAGATGATCAGCTACTTGGTTCTCTGTCCCTTTTCTGTCTCTTATTTCTATATCAAACTCTTGCAGAAGCAACACCCATCTGATAAGCCTGGGTTTTGAATCCTGCTTTGTGAGTAAGTATTTAAGAGCAGCATGGTCAGTGTACACAACCACCTTGGATCCTACTAGATAAGATCTAAACTTGTCAATGGCATAAACCATTGCAAGTAATTCTTTTTCTGTGGTTGTGTAATTCTTCTGTGCATCATTTAGAACACGGCTAGCATAATAAATGACGTGCAGAAGTTTATTATGCCTCTGTCCCAACACTGCACCAATGGCATGATCACTGGCATCACACATTAACTCAAATGGCAATGTCCAGTCTGGTGCAGAGATGACTGGTGCTGTGACCAGCTTAGCTTTCAGGGTCTCAAACGCCTGCAGACACTGTGTGTCAAACACAAATGGTGTGTCAACAGCTAGCAGATTACTCAGAGGTTTTGCAATTTTCGAAAAATCCTTTATAAACTTTCTGTAGAATCCTGCATGTCCCAGAAAGCTTCTGATTGCCTTAACATTGGCAGGTGGTGGTAATTTTTCAATTACCTCCACCTTTGCCTTATCCACCTCTATTCCCCTGCTTGAAATTTTGTGCCCAAGGACAATTCCTTCAGTCACCATAAAGTGACATTTCTCCCAATTTAAAACCAGGTTAGTCTCTTGGCACCTTTTCAGGACAAGTGATAGGTGGTTAAGACAGGAGCTGAATGAGTCTCCATATACTGAAAAGTCATCCATGAAGACTTCTAGAAATTTCTCTACCATATCTGAGAAGATAGAGAGCACGCACCTCTGAAAGGTTGCAGGTGCATTGCACAGACCAAAAGGCATCCTTCTGTAGGCAAACACGCCAGAAGGGCAAGTAAATGCTGTTTTCTCTTGGTCCTGAGGATCTACTTCAATTTGGTTGTAGCCTGAATAGCCATCCAAAAAGCAGTAGTAATCATGACCAGCTAGTCTTTCTAGCATTTGGTCTATGATGGTAAAGGAAAATGATCCTTCTGGTGGCTGTATTGAGCCTTCTGTAGTCAATACACATGCGCCACCCTGTGACTGTTCTTGTAGGAACCAGTTCATTTTTTTCATTATGAACCACTGTCATGCCTCCCTTTTTGGGGACAACTTGGACAGGGCTCACCCAGGGGCTATCAGAAATAGGATAAATAATCCCAGCCTCTAGTAATTTAGTGACCTCTTTCTGCACTACCTCTTTCATGGCTGGATTTAGCCTCCTTTGTGGTTGGACCACTGGTTTGGCATTATCCTCCAACAGGATCTTGTGCATGCATCTAGCTGGGCTAATGCCCTTAAGATCACTTATGGACCACCCAAGAGCTGTCTTGTGTGTCCTTAGCACTTGAATCAGTGCTTCCTCTTCCTGTGGATTCAAAGCAGAGCTTATAATCACTGGAAAAGTGTCACCCTCTCCCAGAAATGCGTACTTCAGGATGGGGTAGAGGTTTGAGTTCAGGTTTGGGAGGTTTATCCTCCTCCTGAGGAATTTTCGAAAATTCCTTTGCTTCCTCTAGTGCTTCTTGATCAGGTTGAGCATCTTTGAAGATGTCCTCAAGCTCTGATTCTAGGCTTTCAGCCATATTGATCTCTTCTACCAGAGAGTCAATAATGTCAGCGCCCATGCAGTCATTTGGTGTGTCTGGATGCTGCATGGCTTTTACAGCATTCAACTTGAACTCATCCTCATTGACTCTCAGGGTTACTTCCCCTTTGTGTACATCAATGAGAGTTCGCCCAGTTGCTAGGAAAGGTCTTCCTAGAATGAGAGTTGCATTCTTGTGCTCCTCCATTTCCAGCACCACAAAGTCAGTTGGAAAGGCAAATGGCCCAACCTTGACAATCATATCCTCTATTATGCCTGATGGATGTTTAATGGAGCCATCAGCAAGTTGGAGGCATATCCTGGTTGGTTTGATTTCTCCAGTCAACCCAAGCTTTCTGATAGTGGATGCAGGTATTAGATTAATGCTTGCTCCAAGATCACATAGGGCTGTCTTGGTGCAAGCGCCCTCTAATGTGCATGGTATCATAAAGCTTCCAGGATCTTGAAGCTTTTCTGGTAAGCTTTTCAGAATGACTGCACTGCATTCTTCAGTGAGAAACACTTTTTCAGTTTCTCTCCAATCCTTCTTATGACTTAAGATCTCTTTCATGAACTTAGCATAAGAAGGTATTTGCTCAAGTGCCTCTGCAAACGGAATCTTTATTTCAAGAGTCCTTAGATAGTCTGCAAAGCGGGCAAATTGCTTATCATGTTCCGCTTTGCGGAGTTTCTGAGGATAAGGCATCTTGGCTTGATATTCTTCAACCTTAGATGCTGCAGGTTTATTCCTTACAGAAGTGGTTGAAGAAGCCTTGTTAGAGGGATTACTGTCAGCACTCTCAGGTGTCTGATCTCCCCTTGGCGTCTGAACGCCAGGAATGGGTGAAGTTTGGGCGTTAAACGCCAACTTCTCTCCCTTTTCTGGCGTTTGAACGCCAGAACTAGGCAAGGAATGGGCGTTTAACGCCAACTTTCCTTCCCTTTCTGGCGTTTGAACGCCAATAACATTCCTCTCCGGGCTCTGACTGTCCTCAGAGGGATTTTGAACAGTGGTTTGGTTATCCTCTGTCAATTGTTCCCTGTTTGGCTTTTTGCTCCTTTGAGCAGTGGTATTCAGTGTTCTCCCACTCCTCAGTTGAACTGCTTGACATTCTTCTGTTATCTGTTTAGATATTTGCTGTTTTGCTTGATTCAACTGCAGTTCCATGTTCTTGTTAGCAACCTTAGTATCATGGAGCATTTCTTTAAATTCTGCTAACTGTTCTGTCATCAGGAGCAATTGTTGATTAAGCTCATTCATCTGTTCTTGAGGATTAGGATCAGTGACTAATGCCATGACTTCCTCTTTTGGAACGAACTCATTGCTAGAATATAAGTATTGGTTTCTAGCAACAGTGTCTATAAGCTCTTGAGCTTCTTCAATTGTCTTCCTCATGTGTATAGATTCACCAGCTGAGTGGTCTAAAGACATCTGAGCTTTTTCTGTGAGCCCATAGTAGAAGATGTCTAACTGTACCCACTCTCAGAACATTTCAGAGGGGCATTTTCTAAGCATACCTCTATACCTCTCCCAGGCATCATAAAGGGATTCATTATCCTCTTGTTTAAAGCCTTGGATGTCCAGCCTTAGCTGTGTCATCCTTTTTGGAGGGTAAAAATGATTCAGGAATTTGTCTGATAACTGCTTCCATGTCTTTATGCTTGCTGTAGGTTGGTTATTCAACCACCTTTTAGCTTGATCTTTTACAGCAAATGGAAACAATAATAGTCTGTAGACATCCTGATCTACCTCTTTATCATGTACTGTGTCAGCAATTTGTAAGAACTGTGCCAGAAACTCAGTAGGTTCTTCCTGTGGAAGACCGGAATACTGGCAATTTTGCTGCACTATGATAATGAGTTGAGGATTTAGCTCAAAGCTACTTGCTTTGATGGGAGGTGTACAGATGCTACTCCCATATGCAGCTGTACTGGGGTTAGCATATGACCCCAGAGTCCTTTTGGACTGATCAATCCCTCTTAGGTCCATACTGGACAAAAGGGAAATGATAATGATTGCAAATAGATAAATTTTGTTTTTTTTTTTGAATTAAACGAAAAATTAAAATAAAATAAAAGGAAATTAAGAAAAAAAAATTCGAAAATCAAAAGGAAAACAAAATCAAAGCAAATTGAGAACTGAATCAATCAGTTAACTAAAAAGATTTTGAAAACAACAATTAAAAAGATATGATTGAAAAAAAATTTTTTTTTTTGAGAAATATTTGATTTTTGAAAAGAGGAAAGAGAAAAACAACAAAAAGACACCAAACTTAAAATTTTTAGAAAATCAAACACTAATTTTCGAAAATTTTTAAAGGAAAACACAAAGAGGACACCAAACTTGGAATTTTTATGAATCAAAAAGGGACTAAGAACATGCAAAAACGAAAATCAAGAGAAAAATAAAAGCATGCAATTGACACCAAACTTAAAATATGAAACTAGACTCAACTAAAAGACTCTAAACCAAAAAAAAATAAAACAGTCTTAATCTAAGCAACAAGATAAGCCGTTAGTTGTCCAAACTCGAACAATCCCCGGCAACGGTGCCAAAAACTTGGTACACGAAATTGCAATAACACTTTTGCAATCCCGCACAACTAACCAGCAAGTGCACTGGGTCGTCCAAGTAATACCTTGCGTGAGCAAGGGTCGATCCCACGGAGATCGTCGGCTTGAAGCAAGCTATGGTTATCTTGTAAATCTTAGTCAGGATATCAGAAATTATCAGGATTGATTGTGAAAAGCAAAAGAACATGAAATAAGTACTTGTTTTGCAGTAATGGAGAATAGGTTGAGGCTTTGGAGATGCTCCATCTTCTGAATCTCTGCTTTCCTACTGTCTTCTTCATCAAACACGCAAGGCTCCTTCCATGGCAAGCTGTATGTAGGGTTTCACCGTTGTCAGTGGCTACCTCCCATCCTCTCAGTGAAATGTTCCTATGCTCTGTCACAGCATGGCTAATCAGCTGTCGGTTCTCGGTCAGGCCGGAATAGAATCCATCGATCCTTTTGCGTCTGTCACTAACGCCCCACCTGCTAGGAGTTTGAAGCACGTCACAGTCATTCAATCATTGAATCCTACTCAGAATACCACAGACAAGGTTTAGACCTTCCGGATTCTCTTGAATGCCGCCATCAGTTCTAGCTTATACCACGAAGATTCTGATTAAGGAATCCAAGAGATATCTACTCATCTAAGGTAGAACGGAGGTGGTTGTCAAGCACACGTTCATAGTTGAGAATATGATGAGTGTCACGGATCATCACATTCATCCGAGTTAAGAACAAGTGATATCTTAGAATGGAAGCAAGCATGATTGAATAAGAAACAGTAGTAATTGCATTAATCCATCAAGACACAGCAGAGCTCCTCACCCCCAACCATGTGGTTTAGAGACTCATGCCGTGGAATATACACAAAGGAACGTGTAAGAATGTCATGAGGTCCTTGATACAATGTCAAAAGATCCTATTAATAGTAAACTAGTATCCTAAGGTTTACAGAAATGAGTAAATGACATAAAAATCCACTTCCGGGCCCACTTGGTGTGTGCTTGGGCTGAGCAATGAAGCATTTTCGTGTAGAGACCTTTTCTGGAGTTAAACGCCAGCTTTCATGCCAGTTTGGGCGTTTAACTCCAAGTTTTATGCCAGTTCCAGCGTTTAACGCTGGAATTCTTGAGGGTGACTTTGAATGCCGGTTTGGGCCATCAAATCTTGGGCAAAGTATGGACTATCATATATTGCTGGAAAGCCCAGGATGTCTACTTTCCAACGCCGTTGAGAGCGCGCCAATTGGGCTTTTGTAGCTCCAGAAAATCCACTTCGAGTGCAGGGAGGTCAGAATCCAACAGCATCTGCAGTCCTTTTCAGTCTCTGAATCAGATTTTTGCTCAGAACCTTCAATTTCAGTCAGAAAATACCTGAAATCACAGAAAAACACACAAACTCATAGTAAAGTCCAGAAAAGTGAATTTTAATTAAAAACTACTAAAAATATACTAAAAACTAACTAAAAGATACTAAAAACATACTAAAAACAATGCCAAAAAGTGTACAAATTATCCGCTCATCACAACACCAAACTTAAATTGTTGCTTGTCCCCAAGCAACTGAAAATCAAAATAGAATAAAAAGAAGAGAATATACTATAGACTCCAAAATATCAAAGAAACATAGTTCCAATTAGATGAGCAGGACTAGTAGCTTTTTGCCTCCGAACAGTTTTGGCATCTCACTCTATCCTCTGAAATTCAGAATGATTGGCTTCTTTAGGAACTCAGAATCCAGATAGTGTTATTGATTCTCCTAGTTAAGTATGATGATTCTTGAACACAGCTACTTTATGAGTCTTGGCTGTGGCCCAAAGCACTCTGTCTTCCAGTATTACCACCGGATACATACATGCCACAGACACATAATTGGGTGAACCTTTTTAGATTGTGGCTCAGCTTTGCTAGAGTCCCCAATTAGAGGTGTCCAGGGTTCTTAAGCACACTCTTTTTACCTTGGATCACAACTTTTTATTTCTTTCTTTTTCTTTTCTTCTCTTCTTTTTTTCGAAAAAAAATTTTTTTTTTGTATTCACTGCTTTTTCTTGCTTCAAGAATCATTTTTATGATTTTTCAGATCCTCAATAACAGTTCTCTTTTTCCCTCATTCTTTCAAGAGCCAACAATCTTTAACATTCTCAAAACAACAAATTCAAGAGACATATGCACTGTTCAAGCATTCATTCAGAAAACAAAAAGTATTGTCACCACATCAAACTAATTCAACTAGTTTCAAGGATAAATTTCGAAATCCTGTACTTCTTGTTCTTTTGTGATTAAAGCATTTTTCATTTAAGAGAGGTGATGGATTCATAGGACATTCATAGCTTTAAGGCATAAACTTTAAATTTTATTAATTAAGAATTAAGAACAAGACTCAAATATAGATATAAGATGAGACTAAAAAAAATAAAATAGGAATAGAAAACAAAAGAAAAATGCAAAAATAGGCTCCTAATGATAGAGGTTTTCACAGAGTTAGGACTCAACAACCTTGATTTTGAGAAGTGGATGCTCCCTCAGCTTGAGAGGAGAGCTTTTGGCGTTTCATCTCTTGGAGTTCACGCCCCTGCTTCTCTTGTTCCTTCAGCAATTTGCAGAGCATGCAGTTCTGATTCTGCTGTTCTTCCTTCAGTTGCTCCATAGTTTCTTGCAACTTGGTGATAGATGCTTCTAGGCTGGCCCAGTAGCCAATTTTCAGGGAATTCAGGGAGGAACTCCTGCGCCCTCCTTTTGATAGAGTTGTCTTGCACTTGTCCTTCCATAGACTTCTTGGTGATTGGGTGTTCAATGGGTATGAATTCATCTACTCCTATTTTTACCCCAGCCTCTTTACAGAGCAAGGAGATCAAGCTTGGGTAAGCTAGTTTGGCTTCAGTAGAATTCTTATTTGCAATTGTGTAGATCTCACAAGCAATCACATGATGCACCTCCACTTCTTTTCCAAGCATAATGCAATGAATCATCACTGCTCTCTTGATAGTGACCTCAGAACGGTTGCTAGTGGGCAATATGAAACGCCCAATAAAGTCTAGCCAACCTCTTGCAATTGGTTTGAGGTCTCCCCTCTTGAGTTGGTTAGGGACACCCTTAGAATTGGTTATCCACTTAGTTACAGGGAGGCATATGTCCTCTAGAACTTGATCCAACCCTTTATCTACTCTCACCATCCTCCTATTAAAGGAGTCAGGATCATCTTGCAGTTGAGGCAATTTGAAGATTTCTCTTATTTTGTCCAGATGAAAGTACATAACTTTCCCTCTGACCATAGTTCTGTAGGTATGGTAAGCAGTTCCAGTCATTCTCTGCTTATCTGTTAACCACAGATTTGAGTAGAATTCCTGAACCATGTTCCTTCCAACCTTTATCTCAGGATTGGTTAGAACTTCCCATCCTCTGTTTCGAATTTGCTCTTGGATCCCCGGATATTCATCTTTTTTCAGATCAAATTTAACTTCCGGGATCACTGACCTCAGACCCATTATCTTGTGATAATGGTCTTCATGTTCTTTGGTTAAGAACTTCTCTTGGTTCCAAAGATTCTTTGGATTATTCTCTTTCTTGCCTCTTAAATTGGTTTGTTTTCCCTTAGGAGTCATGATATTGATGAATCTTGGCTTAGTGATCACGGAAAAGCACACCAAACTTAGAGGTTTGCTTGTCCTCAAGCAAAAGAAAGGAAAGAAGAGAGAGAGGAGCAAATTCGAATGGTGTGGGCAATGAGGGGTCCAAACGTGTTCTTATAAGGGGGGAAGAAGAGATTTCGAAAAAAAAAAATAAGAATTTGAAAGAAAATTTGAGAAGATATGGAAAGGATTTGAGAGAAGGGGGAGTTTTTGAAGAAGATTTGGGATTAATTTGAGATAGATTTGAAGAATGGTTTTGATTTGTGAAGATTTGAAAGTGAATGATGAAAGGTTGAAGTGCATTTATGTAGAAGAGTATGGGTAAGAAAAGGAAAGTTTGAAAAAATTTGAGTTGAAAACGAAATTGTGGTCCCCCCACCTTTCTGGCGTTAAACGCCCAGAATGGCACCCATTCTGGCGTTTAACGCCCAATTGTTGCCCCTTTTGGGCGTTTAACGCCCAGCCAGGTGCCCTGGCTGGCGTTAAACGCCAGAAAGCCTTTATCACTGGGCGTTTTTCTAAACGCCCAGGATGCTGCACACCTGGCGTTAAACGCCCAGAATGGTGCCCATTCTGGCGTTTAACGCCCAAAATGGCACCATTCCTGGCGTTAAACGCCCAGAATGGTACCTATTCTGGCGTTTAACGCCCAAAATGCCCCTTACTGGTGTTTTTTCGCCAGTAAGCTCATTTTCTCTGTTTTTTTGAGCTGAATCCTTCTGTAACTCTATGAATTCCTTCATTTTTGATACTTGCCTCTGTAAGAACAAATCATATAACCTCCTAATGACTGGGTTGCCTCCCAGCAAGCGCTTCTTTACTGTCTTTAGCTGGACCTTCACTGAGAATCACTCAAGTCTCAGTTTTGAGCATTCCTGCTCAAAATTGCCTTCAAGATAATGCTTGATTCTCTGTCCGTTAACAATGAATTTTTTGTCAGAATCAACATCCTGAAGCTCAACATATCCATATGGTGACACTCCTGTGATCACATACGGACCCCTCCACCGGGATTTGAGTTTTCCTGGGAACAATTTGAGCCTGGAGTTGAAGAGCAGAACTTTTTGTCCTGGCTCAAAGACTCTGGTTGACAATTTCTTGTCATGCCACTTCTTTGCCTTTTCCTTATAAATTTTTGCATTTTCAAAGGCATTGAGTCTGAACTCCTCTAGCTCATTTAACTGGAGCAATCTTTTTTCACCAGCTAACTGAGCGTCCATGTTTAGGAATCTGGTTGCCCAGTAGGCTTTATGTTCCAGTTCCACGGGCAAATGACAGGCCTTCCCATACACCAGTTGGTATGGAGAGGTTCCTATAGGAGTCTTGAATGCTGTTCTGTATGCCCACAGAGCATCATCCAAGCTCTTTGCCCAATCCTTTCTTCTGGCTATCACAGTACGTTCTAGGATTCTTTTTAGCTCTCTGTTAGAGACTTCAGCTTGCCCATTTGTCTGTGGATGATACAGAGTTGCCACTTTATGGCTAATTCCATATCTAACCATAGCAGAGTATAGCTGTCTGTTGCAGAAATGAGAGCCCCCATCACTGATTAGTACTCTGGGAACACCAAATCTGCTGAAGATGTGTTTCTGGAGGAATTTCAGCACGGTCTTGGTATCATTAGTGGGTGTGGCAATTGCTTCTACCCATTTAGATACATAGTCCACTGCCACCAGAATGTAAGTGTTTGAATATGATGGTGGGAATGGACCCATGAAGTCAATTCCCCATACATCAAACAATTCTATCTCTAATATCCCTTGTTGAGGCATGGCATATCCGTGAGGTAAGTTACCAGCTCTTTGGCAACTGTCACAGTTACGCACAAACTCTCGGGAATCTTTATAGAGAGTAGGCCAGTAGAAGCCACATTGGAGAACTTTAGTGGCTGTTCGCTCACTTCCAAAATGTCCTCCATACTGTGATCCATGGCAGTGCCATAGGATCTTTTGTGCTTCTTCTCTGGGTACACATCTGCGGATCACTCCGTCAGCACATCTCTTAAAGAGATATGGTTCATCCCAGAGGTAGTACTTGGCATCTGAAATTAATTTCTTTCTTTGCACACTGCTGTACTCCTTGGGTATGAACCTCACAGCTTTATAATTTGCAATATCTGCAAACCATGGAGCTTCCTGAATGGCAAAGAGTTGCTCATCTGGGAAAGTTTCAGAGATCTCAGTAGAAGGGAGGGACGCCCCAGCTACTGGTTCTATTCGGGACAGATGATCAGCTACTTGGTTCTCTGTCCCTTTTCTGTCTCTTATTTCTATATCAAACTCTTGCAGAAGCAACACCCATCTGATAAGCCTGGGTTTTGAATCCTGCTTTGTGAGGAAGTATTTAAGAGCAGCATGGTCAGTGTACACAACCACCTTGGATCCTACTAGATAAGATCTAAACTTGTCAATGGCATAAACTACTGCAAGTAATTCTTTTTCTGTGGTTGTGTAATTCTTCTGTGCATCATTTAGAACACGGCTAGCATAATAAATGACGTGCAGAAGTTTATTATGCCTCTGTCCCAACACTGCACCAATGGCATGATCACTGGCATCACACATTAACTCAAATGGCAATGTCCAGTCTGGTGCAGAGATGACTGGTGCTGTGACCAGCTTAGCTTTCAGGGTCTCAAACGCCTGCAGACACTGTGTGTCAAACACAAATGGTGTGTCAGCAGCTAGCAGATTACTCAGAGGTTTTGCAATTTTCGAAAAATCCTTTATAAACCTTCTGTAGAATCCTGCATGTCCCAGAAAGCTTCTGATTGCCTTAACATTGGCAGGTGGTGGTAATTTTTCAATTACCTCTACCTTTGCCTTATCCACCTCTATTCCCCTGCTTGAAATTTTGTGCCCAAGGACAATTCCTTCAGTCACCATAAAGTGACATTTCTCCCAATTTAAAACCAGGTTAGTCTCTTGGCACCTTTTCATGACAAGTGATAGGTGGTTAAGACAGGAGCTGAATGAGTCTCCATATACTGAAAAGTCATCCATGAAGACTTCTAGAAATTTCTCTACCATATCTGAGAAGATAGAGAGCACGCACCTCTGAAAGGTTGCAGGTGCATTGCACAGACCAAAAGGCATCCTTCTGTAGGCAAACACGCCAGAAGGGCAAGTAAATGCTGTTTTCTCTTGGTCCTGAGGATCTACTGCAATTTGGTTGTAGCCTGAATAGCCATCCAAAAAGCAGTAGTAATCATGACCAGCTAGTCTTTCTAGCATTTGGTCTATGAATGGTAAAGGAAAATGATCCTTTCTGGTGGCTGTATTGAGCCTTCTGTAGTCAATACACATGCGCCACCCTGTGACTGTTCTTGTAGGAACCAGTTCATTTTTTTCATTATGAACTACTGTCATGCCTCCCTTTTTGGGGACAACTTGGACAGGGCTCACCCAGGGGCTATCAGAAATAGGATAAATAATCCCAGCCTCTAGTAATTTAGTGACCTCTTTCTGCACTACCTCCTTCATGGCTGGATTTAGCCTCCTTTGTGGTTGGACCACTGGTTTGGCATTATCCTCTAACAGGATCTTGTGCATGCATCTAGCTGGGCTAATGCCCTTAAGATCACTTATGGACCACCCAAGAGCTGTCTTGTGTGTCCTTAGCACTTGAATCAGTGCTTCCTCTTCCTGTGGATTCAAAGCAGAGCTTATAATCACTGGAAAAGTGTCACCCTCTCCCAGAAATGCGTACTTCAGGGATGGTGGTAGAGGTTTGAGTTCAGGTTTGGGAGGTTTATCCTCCTCCTGAGGAATTTTCAAAAATTCCTTTGCTTCCTCTAGTGCTTCTTGATCAGGTTGAGCATCTTTGAAGATGTCCTCAAGCTCTTATTCTAGGCTTTCAGCCATACTGATCTCTTCTACCAGAGAGTCAATAATGTCAGCGCCCATGCAGTCATTTGGTGTGTCTGGATGCTGCATGGCTTTTACAGCATTCAACTTGAACTCATCCTCATTGACTCTCAGGGTTACTTCCCCTTTGTGTACATCAATGAGAGTTCGCCCAGTTGCTAGGAAAGGTCTTCCTAGAATGAGAGTTGCATTCTTGTGCTCCTCCATTTCCAGCACCACAAAGTCAGTTGGAAAGGCAAATGGCCCAACCTTGACAATCATATCCTCTATTATGCCTGATGGATGTTTAATGGAGCCATCAGCAAGTTGGAGGCATATCCTGGTTGGTTTGATTTCTCCAGTCAACCCAAGCTTTCTGATAGTGGATGCAGGTATTAGATTAATGCTTGCTCCAATATCACATAGGGCTGTCTTGGTGCAAGCGCCCTCTAATGTGCATGGTATCATAAAGCTTCCAGGATCTTGAAGCTTTTCTGGTAAGCTTTTCAGAATGACTGCACTGCATTCTTCAGTGAGAAACACTTTTTCAGTTTCTCTCCAATCCTTCTTATGACTTAAGATCTCTTTCATGAACTTAGCATAAGAAGGTATTTGCTCAAGTGCCTCTACAAACGGAATCTTTATTTCAAGAGTCCTTAGATAGTCTGCAAAGCGGGCAAATTGCTTATCCTGTTCCGCTTTGCGGAGTTTCTGAGGATAAGGCATCTTGGCTTGATATTCTTCAACCTTAGATGCTGCAGGTTTATTCCTTACAGAAGTGGTTGAAGAAGCCTTGTTAGAGGGATTACTGTCAGCACTCTCAGGTGTCTGATCTCCCCTTGGCGTCTGAACGCCAGGAATGGGTGAAGTTTGGGCGTTAAACGCCAACTTCTCTCCCTTTTCTGGCGTTTGAACGCCAGAACTGGGCAAGGAATGGGCGTTTAACGCCAACTTTCCTTCCCTTTCTGGCGTTTGAACGCCAATAACATTCCTCTCCGGGCTCTGACTGTCCTCAGAGGGATTTTGAACAGTGGTTTGGTTATCCTCTGTCAATTGTTCCCTATTTGGCTTTTTGCTCCTTTGAGCAGTGGTATTCAGTGTTCTCCCACTCCTCAGTTGAACTGCTTGACATTCTTCTGTTATCTGTTTAGATATTTGCTGTTTTGCTTGATTCAACTGCAGTTCCATGTTCTTGTTAGCAACCTTAGTATCATGGAGCATTTCTTTAAATTCTGCTAACTGTTCTGTCATCAAGAGCAATTGTTGATTAAGCTCATTCATTTGTTCTTGAGGATTAGGATCAGTGACTAATGCCATGACTTCCTCTTTTGGAACGAACTCATTGCTAGAATATAAGTATTGGTTTCTAGCAACAGTGTCTATAAGCTCTTGAGCTTCTTCAATTGTCTTCCTCATGTGTATAGATCCACCAGCTGAGTGGTCTAAAGACATCTGAGCTTTTTCTGTGAGCCCATAGTAGAAGATGTCTAACTGTACCCACTCTGAAAACATTTCAGAGGGGCATTTTCTAAGCATACCTCTATACCTCTCCCAGGCATTATAAAGGGATTCATTATCCTCTTGTTTAAAGCCTTGGATGTCCAGCCTTAGCTGTGTCATCCTTTTTGGAGGGTAAAAATGATTCAGGAATTTGTCTGATAACTGTTTCCATGTTTTTATGCTTGCTGTAGGTTGGTTATTCAACCACCTTTTAGCTTGATCTCTTACAGCAAATGGAAACAGTAATAGTCTGTAGACATCCTGATCTACCTCTTTATCATGTACTGTGTCAGTAATTTGTAAGAACTGTGCCAGAAACTCAGTAGGTTCTTCCTGTGGAAGACCGGAATACTGGCAATTTTGCTGCACTATGATAATGAGTTGAGGATTTAGCTCAAAGCTGCTTGCTTTGATGGGAGGTGTACAGATGCTACTCCCATATGCAGCTGTAATGGGGTTAGCATATGACCCCAGAGTCCTTTTGGACTGATCAATCCCTCTTAGGTCCATACTGGACAAAAGGGAAATGATAATGATTGCAAATAGATAAATTTTGTTTTTTTTTTTGAATTAAACGAAAAATTAAAATAAAATAAAAGGAAATTAAGAAAAAAAAATTCGAAAATCAAAAGGAAAACAAAATCAAAGCAAATTGAGAACTGAATTAATCAGTTAACTAAAAAGATTTTGAAAACAGCAATTAAAAAGATATGATTGAAAAAAAATTTTTTTTTTTTTTGAGAAAGATTTGATTTTTGAAAAGAGGAAAGAGAAAAACAACAAAAAGACACCAAACTTAAAATTTTTAGAAAATCAAACACTAATTTTCGAAAATTTTTAAAGGAAAACACAAAGAGGACACCAAACTTAGAATTTTTATGAATCAAAAATGGATTAAGAACATGAAAAAACGAAAATCAAGAGAAAAATAAAAGCATGCAATTGACACCAAACTTAAAATATGAAACTAGACTCAACTAAAAGACTCTAAACCAAAAAAAAAAAATAAAACAGTCCTAATCTAAGCAACAAGAAAAGCCGTTAGTTGTCCAAACTCGAACAATCCCCGGCAACGGCGCCAAAAACTTGGTGCACGAAATTGCAATAACACTTTTGCAATCCCGCACAACTAACCAGCAAGTGCACTGGGTCGTCCAAGTAATACCTTGCGTGAGCAAGGGTCGATCCCACAGAGATTGTCGGCTTGAAGCAAGCTATGGTTATCTTGTAAATCTTAGTCAGGATATCAGAAATTATCAGGATTGATTGTGAAAAGCAAAAGAACATGAAATAAGTACTTGTTTTGCAGTAATGGAGAATAGGTTGAGGCTTTGGAGATGCTTCATCTTCTGAATCTCTGCTTTCCTACTGTCTTCTTCATCAAACACGCAAGGCTCCTTCCATGGCAAGCTGTATGTAGGGTTTCACCGTTGTCAGTGGCTACCTCCCATCCTCTCAGTGAAAATGTTCCTATGCTCTGTCACAGCATGGCTAATCAGCTGTCGGTTCTCGGTTAGGCCGGAATAGAATCCATCGATCCTTTTGCGTCTGTCACTAACGCCCCGCCTGCTAGGAGTTTGAAGCACGTCACAGTCATTCAATCATTGAATCCTACTCAGAATACCACAGACAAGGTTTAGACCTTCCGGATTCTCTTGAATGCCGCCATCAGTTCTAGCTTATACCACGAAGATTCTGATTAAGGAATCCAAGAGATATCTACTCAATCTAAGGTAGAACGGAGGTGGTTGTCAAGCACACGTTCATAGTTGAGAATATGATGAGTGTCACGGATCATCACATTCATCCGAGTTAAGAACAAGTGATATCTTAGAATGGAAGCAAGCATGATTGAATAAGAAACAGTAGTAATTGCATTAATCCATCAAGACACAGCAGAGCTCCTCACCCCCAACCATGGGGTTTAGAGACTCATGCCGTGGAATATACACAAAGGAACGTGTAAGAATGTCATAAGGTTCTTGATACAATGTCAAAAGATCCTATTAATAGTAAACTAGTATCCTAAGGTTTACAGAAATGAGTAAATGACATAAAAATCCACTTCCGGGCCCACTTGGTGTGTGCTTGGGCTGAGCAATGAAGCATTTTCGTGTAGAGACCTTTTTTGGAGTTAAACGCCAGCTTTCATGCCAGTTTGGGCGTTTAACTCCAAGTTTTATGACAGTTCCAGCGTTTAACGCTGGAATTCCTGAGGGTGACTTTGAACGCCGGTTTGGGCCATCAAATCTTGGGCAAAGTATGGACTATCATATATTGCTGGAAAGCCCAGGATGTCTACTTTCCAACGACGTTGAGAGCGCGCCAATTGGGCTTCTGTAGCTCCAGAAAATCCACTTCGAGTGCAGGGAGGTCAGAATCCAACAGCATCTGCAGTCCTTTTCAGTCTCTGAATCAGATTTTTGCTCAGAACCTTCAATTTCAGTCAGAAAATACCTGAAATCACAGAAAAACACACAAACTCATAGTAAAGTCCAGAAAAGTGAATTTTAATTAAAAACTACTAAAAATATACTAAAAACTAACTAAAAGATACTAAAAACATACTAAAAACAATGCCAAAAAGTGTACAAATTATCCGCTCATCACAATCCATTTTATTAGGTCCTCGTCAGGTCCCTTCTATGGATAACTTTCTATAACTTCTTGCATTATTCTGTTTTCATCTTTGCCGATTTTGTAGAATTTGGGTTTTTAGCCCTCATTTTTATCGTGATCGCGCAGTGAATTCGATTTTCACTTTTTTTGTCGATCTGTAGCTTTACAATCGGGCGATGAATGTTTTCAGAATAATACGACTTGAGCATTTGTAGAGAATCTGAACAAATTTTATTAAAAGAAAATGTAAATATACATGAGGAGTTAATTTCCTAAGTCGGGTAATTTGTAGGTCTTAGCGGGGCACCTCGTTAAAAAACCTTTTTTCAGGAAACAGAGTGTGCCTTGTCCAAGATCTTTTATCATCCCTAGCTATAGTACCTTCTTAGGTTGTAGGCGTGCCATGATCTAGGAAGCTCTCGCCTGTCGAGTTCGGAAAGCCTGTAGTAACCCTTTCCCAGTACTTCTTTGACTCGGAAGGGTCCTTTCCAGTTTGCTGCCAGCTTTCCTTCTCCAGGTCAAGTTGTTCCTATATCGTTTTGGATTAGGATGAGGTCTTTTTTAGCAAAGGCCCGCTGTATTACCTTTCGGTTGTATCTGGAGGCCATTCGTCGTTTTAGCGCCTCTTCCCTTATCCGAGCTTTTTCTCGGATTTCTGGAAGTAAGTCGAGCTCCTCCCTTTCAAGTTGAGAATTGGCTTTTTCGCTAAAATGGATTACTCTGGGTGATCCTTCTTTGACCTCCACTGGGATCATTGCCTCCATTCTGTAAGCTAATCGGAAAGGTGACTCTTTTGTCGTGGAATGTGGAGTCGTTCGATATACCCATTGGACTTGTGGGAGTTCTTCAGCCCAGGCTCCCTTTGCCTCCTGTAATCTCCGTTTTAACCCTGCTAATACAACTTTGTTAGCAGCTTCAGCTTGCCCATTGGCTTGGGGGTCCTCAACAGAGGTGAATTGTTATTTTATATTCAGGTCTGGGTACCATTGTCTGTAGTGATGGAGTATGGAACTCCGAACCTTGTGACGATGTTTCTATATAGGAATCTCCAACTTCTTTGAACTGTGGCATTGGCTAGGGGTTCTTCCTCAATCCATTTTGTGAAGTAGTATATTCCTACTATGAGGAATTTGACTAGTCCTGATCCTTGAGGAAAAGGTCCGAGGAGATCGAGTCCCCATTTTGCAAATGGCCAAGGTGAGGTTACGCTGATGAGTTCCTCTGGCGGAGCGGTGTGGAAGTTGGCATGCTTTTGACATGGAGAACATGTCCTTACAAATTCTGTGGCTTCTTTTTGTAGAGTTGGCCAATAGAATCCTGCCCGAAGTACTTTTTTGGCGAGAGCTTGCGCTCCGAGGTGATTGCCACAAATGCCACTGTGTACTTCTTCTAAGATATCCTTAGTGTTGGAAGTCGACACGCATAGCAATGGTGTTGAAATCCCTCTTTTGTATAAAGTATTATTTATGATGGTGTAGTATTGTGCTTCCCGTTTTAACCTCTTTGCCTCTTTCTCATCTGTAGGGAGGGCTTCTGTTGTGAGGTAATTAATTATGGGGGTCATTCATCCCTGATCGCGACCTGTTATGGCTAGGACCTTTTCTTTTTCTGAGATTGATGGATTCTGTAGAATTTCTTGGATAAGGCTTCTATTGTTGCCTCTTGGTTTGGTGCTGGCTAGTTTTGAGAGTGCATCGGCCTGGGCATTCTGTTCTCGGGGTATGTGTCGAATCTCGTACTTTCCGAGTTGTCCGAGCTGTTCCCTGGTTTTGTCCAAGTACTTTTTCATAGTGGGATCTTTGGCTTGGTAGCTGCCTGTTATTTGTGAAGTGACTACCTGTGAGTCACTGAAGATGATAAGTTTTTGAGCTCCAACCTCCCTAGCCAGCTTCAAACCAGCTAGTAGTGCCTCATATTCCGCTTGATTGTTTGAGGCAGGGAATTGAGGGAGAGTTCGATCTGGGTCCCCTGGTCGCTTTCAATTATTATGCCTGCACCACTTCCCGTTTTATTTGAGGAGCCATCCACGTATAGATTCCATTCTGTGGGGATTTCCGGTGTGTCCGTAAATTCCGCAATGAAGTCGGCCAGATATTGAGATTTGATGGCCGTCCAAGCTTCGTATTGAAGGTCTTATTCGGACAACTCGACTGCCCATTGCAAGATTCTGCCTGCCAAGTCTGTTTTCTGTAAGATTCCTTTTATGGGCTGGTTGGTCCGAATTTTAATGGTGTGAGACTGGAAATATGGGCGAAGTCGTCGAGATGTTATTATGAGAGCGTAAGCGAACTTTTCTATTTTCTGGTAGTTCTGCTCGGACCCTTGTAACGCTTTGCTGATAAAGTATATGGTTTATATTGTGCTTAATTGAGTGGTTTTTATCAAGCTTTTGCACACTTATTCACACTTTTCATAGTTTAGATGTAGTTTTTAGAGAGGGAGGTTCTCTCCTCTCTTTTAGGGTTTAGGATTAGGATTAGGATTTCTTTTAAGATTAGGATTTCTACTTCTTCATCACAGGTTCAATGTTCTTTTTATTTATTTTTTCTTTTATTTGTTTATGAACTTTTCATGTTAGGATTTTTTAATTTATATAATTTGAGGTATTTCAGACTCATAATTGCTCTCTTCTATATATTATATAAATAATTTAGATTTTTCTCTTTTGGCTTTGGTTGATTAATTGGTAACTCTTGAGTTGTCAAACTCATCGTGGTTGATAATTACTATCTTTGCTGATTAATTTAGATTCCTATAACTCTAGTCTTTCCTCAAGAGTTGACTAGGACTTTAGGTGTTAAATTGATTTGTCCACTTAACTTACCTTCATAGTTAGAGGTTGACTTAGTGGGAGCAAAAATATAATTCTCATCATCATTGATAAGGATAACTAGGATAGGACTTCCAGTTTTGATATCTTGCCAAGAGTTTTATTAGCTATTGATTTATTAATTCCTGCAATCTATTTCTCCTGTTCAAAACCCTTTCAAAACCCAAAATATTGTTTTCTATAATCAATAATAAATCATACTTCCCTGCAATTCCTTGAGAAGACGACCCGAGGTTTGAATACTTCGGTTAATTATTTTTACTGGATTTGTTACTTGTGACAACCAAACGTTTGTAAGAAAGGAATTCTTGTCGGTCTAGAAGATATACTTACAACGGGAATTTATTTGTGAAAATTCTAGATTGCGCGAGAGTTTTGTTCTTCACAACTATTGGGAAAAATTCAACACCTCTTTGGGAGATTTGAGTTCCAATATGGAGCAACTAAGGATGGAGCACCAAGAGCACTCCATTATTCTCCATGAAATTAGAGAGGATCAAATAGCCATGAGGGAAGAGCAACAAAGGCAAGGAAGAGACATAGAGGAGCTCAAGCGTTCCATTGGATCTTCAAGAGGAAGAACTAGCCGCCATCACTAAGGTAGACCCGTTCTTTGATTTTCTTGTTCTTATCTTTCTATTTTTTCGATTTATATACTTTATGTGTTATCTATGATTGTGTTTTCATTACATGATCATTAGTGTCTTGTATCTATGTCTTAAGGCTATGAATATCCTATGAATCCTTCCCCTTTCTTAAATGAAAAATGTGCCTAATTACAAAAGAACAAGAAGTACTTGAATTTCGAAATTTATCTTGAAATTAGTTTGATTATTTTGATGTGGTGGCAATACTTTTAATTTTCTGAATGAATGCTTGAACAGTGCATATTTTTTATAGTGAAGTTTATGAATGTTAAAATTGTTAGCTCTTGAAAGAATGATGAAAAAAGAGAAATGTTATTGATAATCTAAAAAATCATAAAATTGATTCTTGAAGCAAGAAAAAGCAGTGAATAACAATGCTTGTGAAAAAAAATGGCGAAAAAAAATAAGAAAGAAAAAGAAAAAGCTAGCAGAAAAAGCCAATAGTCCTTTAAACCAAAAGACAAGGGTAAAAGGGATCCAAGGCTTTGAGCATTAATGGATAGGAGGGCCCAAAGGAATAAAATCCTGGCCTAAGCGGCTAAATCAAGCTGTCCCTAACCATGTGCTTGTGTCATGAAGGTCCAAGTAAAAAGCTTGAGGCTGAGTGATTAAAGTCGTGATCCAAAGCAGAAAAAGTTTGCTTAAGAACTCTGGACACCTCTAACTGGGGACTTTAGCAAAGCTAAGTCACAGTCTGAAAAGGTTCACCCAGTAATGTATCTATGGCATTTATGTATCCGGTGGTAATACTGGAAAATAAAGTGCTTAGGGTCACGACCAAGACTCATAAAGTAGCTGTATTCAATAATCAACATACTGAACTAGGAGAATCAATAACACTATCTTAATTCTGAATTCCTAGAGATGCCAATCATTCTGAACTTCAAAGGATAAAGTGAGATGCCAAAACTGTTCAGAAGCAAAAAGCTACAAGCCCCGCTCATCTGATTGGGACCAAGTTTTATTGATATTGTGAGATTCATTGTATATTCTCTTCTTTTTATTCTATTTTGTTTTCAGATGCTTGGGGACAAGCAACAATTTAAGTTTGGTGTTGTGATGAGCGGATAATTTATACGCTTTTTGGCATTCTTTTTAGGTAGTTTTTAGTATGATTTAGTTAGTTTTTAGTATATAATTGTTAGTTTTTATGCAAAAATAAGATTTCTGGACTTTACTATGAGTTTGTGTATTTTTTTGTGATTTCAGGTATTTTCTGGCTGAAATTGAGGGATCTGAGCAAAAATCTGATTCAGAGGCTGAAAAAGGACTGCAGATGCTGTTGGATTCTGACCTCCCTACACTCGATGTGGATTTTCTGGAGCTACAGAAGCCCAATTGGCGCGCTCTCAATTGCGTTGGAAAGTAGACATCTTGGGCTTTCCAGCAATATATAATAGTTTATACTTTGCCCGAGATTTGATGGCCCAAATTGGTATCAAAACGCCGGTTAGAGACCCTTTTCTGGCGTTAAACGCCAGAACTGGCATAAAAGCTGGAGTTAAATGCCCAAACTGGCACCAGAGCTGGTGTTTAACTCCAAGAAAAGCCCATGCACATGAAAGCTCAATGCTCAGTGCAAGCACACACTAAGTAGGCCCTGGAGGTGGATTTCTGCATCAATTACTTATTTCTGTAAACCCTAGGTTACTAGTTCATTATAAATAGGACCTTTTACTATTGTATTTGCATCTTTTGATCATCTTTGATCTTGGGATCAGGTCTTTGAACTCTTTTTGGATTGTTTCATGTTATTTGGGAGGCATGGCCTTGACCTTGTTCTTATGTATTTTCAACGGTGGAGTTTCTACACCTCATAGATTAAGGTGTGGAGCTATGCTGTTCCTCATGAATTAATGCAAAGTACTATTATTCTTCTATTCAATTCAAGCTTATTCTTATTCTAAGATATTCACTTGTACTTCAACCTGATGAATGTGATGATCCGTGACACTCATCATCATTCTCACTTATGAACGCTTGCCTGACAACCACTTCCGTTCTATTTGCAATAGCTTGAGTGTTTATCTCTTGGCCTTATGATCCACGATGCATGGTTGCCTCTCCTGACAATAGAGCCTTCCATTCCGTGAGATCAGAGTCTTCGCGGTATAAGCTAGAATCAATTGACATCATTCTTGAGATCTGGAAAGTCTAAACCTTGTCTGTGGTATTCCGAGTAGGATCTGGCATGGGATGAATGTGACGAGCTTCAAACTCGCGAGTGCTGGGTGCAGTGACAGTGTGCAAAAGGATCAAGGGATCTTATTCCGACACGATCGAGAACCGACAAATGATTAGCCTTACATAACCTGTAGCCGGACCATTTTCACTGAGAGGACGGACAGTAGCCATTGACAACGGTGATCCCCCAACATACAGCTTGCCATGGAAAGGAGTACGCATGATTGGATGAGGACAATAGGAAAGCAGAGGCTCATAGGGAACAAAGTATCTCCATATGCTTATCTGAAATTCCTACCAATGAATTACATAAGTATCTCTATCTTATTTTATGTCTTATTCATCTTTTAATTATTAAAAACCCATAACCATTTGAATCTTCTTGACTGAGATTTACAAGGTGACCATAGCTTGCTTCAAGCCGACAATCTCCATGGGATCGACCCTTACTCACGTAAGGTATTACTTGGACGACCCACTGCACTTGCTGGTCAGCTGCACAGAGTTATGAAGAAGTGTGAGAATCACGATTCCGTGTACCAAAGCTCCAAACTAACTCCCTCACTATGCTCCTTGATTGCTCCTCCACAATCATCAATGGGAGTGCCTTGATCATATGAGCTTAGACGGAAAGCTATGTGGCTAATGGATTCATTCATAGTGGCAAACATGGCCTCCATCTTCTTAAACTCCTTTTGTATCTCTTCTTGCCTTTGGAGGTAAGAGCTAATATCTCATTGTTGTGCTAGCTTGAAGGCATGGAGAGAGTCATCCATTGGAGGTGGTGGTGGAAGAGAGGGTTTATTGTTTGGAAGGGAGAATTCATAATTGGAAGATGGTTCTTCCTGGTAAGGGTATGGAGATGGTGTATATGGAGGTGGTTCTTGGGAGTAGTTGTGTTGAAATCATGGTGGTTCATATAGTTCATATGGTTCGTAAGGTGGTTGGTATGATGGATATAGGTTAAGGTCATATGGAGGTGTTTGGTGGTAAGGGGCTTGTGAGAATGGTGGTTCAAGATTACGTGAGGAGGTGGTTCATAGGCATATGGTGGTGGTTGTTGACAACCGCAATGAGGATCACCATATCCATTAGATTGATATGCATTAGGAGTGGAATTGTACCTATAAGAGACCGAAGGAGGTTGTTGCCAAGAAGGGTGATCAATCCTTTGAGGTTCTTCCCATCTTTGATTGTTCCATCCTTGATGCATGTTGTCATTGTAGCTTCCATTTCCTACAACATAATTTAAACCAAACTCATAGCCAAAGTGGTGAGAATTCATAGTAGCAAATAAAAACAAAGGCTAATAAAAATAAGCAACAAAGTCCTAAAGCTAACAAAAACTAACAAATAAGCAAAAGGCAAACATATTCACAATAGCCAATAATATAATACCATTGCAATTTTCCGGCAACGGCGCCATAAGTTTGATGAGAAGAATTATTGTTGGTCTAGAATTTTCTCTTATAGAAATAGAACTTCATTGGAAGCATAGCTCCAAACCAACAAATAACTCTCAAATCAAATTTAAATTATTTTGGTTATCACAAGTACAAACCCCAATAAAAATTAATCGAAGTATTTACACCTCGGGTCGTCTCACAAGGAATTGTAATGAAGTGCTCAATTATTAGCTATGAAGGAATAAGGGGGTTTGATTTATAATTGGCAAGAAAAATAAATGATAAGAAAGTAAAATGATAAGAACTAATAAAATAAAGAGAAGGAACTCTTGCTAGACATAGGTAATTGAGATCACCGTCCTTGTCTACAAACCATATGTTGACAATTATGAGGGACCAACCCATTAAGTCTACTCTTATGCTTGAAGTAAGTATAATGTCTACCTTAACACATTAAGCACGTTAAATAGACTTGATCAACATTAATCCATAAGTCCTAACCTAGCTACTAATTAACTTAGTAGTAGGCTATAGTCAATGGTTATCAAATTGACCACTAAGGATTCTCAAAACACCAATTCAATGAGACCCAATGACTCAAGGTCACTCAATTCCCTTATCATAGTCCAAGAGTAAGAAAACTACTCAAAAACTAGTGTAAACATCAAACACCTAGAGTGCAATAAAAGTAAACATCACAAAATGCAAGAATGAACAAAACCCATAACTAACATAAGCAAGAAATCAACAATAGTAATGAAGATAAACATAAAAGAAGACATGGAAATATAAAATTGCATTAGAAGAAATTAAGATCCAACAATGGTTCATCAACATAAAAGAGAGCAAAATAAGAAATTAACAAGAGAAGTGACTAAACTAAAATTCTAGAACAAATAAAAGTAAAGGAAAACTAAAATGAAACAAGATTAAAATCTAGATCAACAAAGGAAATGGAAGTACCCTTAAATCTATAGAGAGGAGAGAGCCTCTCTCTCTAGAATTCTACCCTAAATCCTGATGGAAACTACAAACTAACACTACTTGGTTCATTCCCCTTCAATCTCTGGGTTTAATAGCATCCTAAATGAGTTGGACTGGGTCCAAAATGAGCTAGAAATCGCTGGCCACAAGTTGCTTAAGATGGCCCACGCTGATCCTACGACATACACGCATGGGTGACACGTGCGCGTCACCTAAACGCCAGAAAACTATGAAAAAGTTTATATCATTTTGAAGCCCCGGATGTTAGCTTTTCAATGCAACTAGAACCGCCTCATTTGAACATTTGTAGCTCAAGTTATGATCAATTTAGTACAAAGAGGTCAGGATTGACAGCTTTGCAATTCCTTCATTTCTTCATGAGTTCTCCATTTTTACATTATTTTTCTTCATTCCTTCAATCCAATCTTTGTCTTCAAAACCTTAAATCACTCAAACAAATATATTAAGGCATCGAATGAAATTAAAGTGAATTGAAATTAGCAATTTTAGGGCCTAAAAAGCATGTTTTTACACTTAAGCACAAATTTAAGGAGAATTACAAAACCATGTTATTTCATTGAATAAATGTGAAAAAAGTTGATAAAATCCCCTAAATTAAGCACAAAATAAACCACAAAATTGGGGTTTATCAGACACCCTAGTTTTATTTGCCATTCTCATGAAATTTGAAATTTCTTTTGCTTATCTCATAATGCATCACATGTATGACTATATCAAGAGTGACAAAAATCATGCTCTTCCATATGGCATGTTTTTAACCTGTATATTTGAATACTTTGGTGTTGATCTAAACAATGAGACCTATGAAAATAGAAACTCTTACTTGAAAGGCGGCGGTGTAGTTAAGCAACAAAAGAAAGGAACTACCAAATCTGAAAGAGTGGTTATTAATGAAGAAGATGACCTTGATGACATCCATAAGTCTGCAGCTAGAACTTTTGCCTCCTCGAGCCAAATGGATCTACTCACTGGAGTTGTTAAAGATGTGCTACAAGAGTTCATCAACCTGTCTAAGAACCTGATCACCTTAAGAAATCAAGAAAGAAAGCTTGTTGTCCATAATGAAAATGCATTAAGGAAAACCAAAGATCGGGTCGAAGTGCTTCTTAAGTACGTGGACAACTTGAATGAAGATGAACATGTGCCATCTAACCATGAAGATGAAAAGCCTCTAGGAACTGAGGATGAAGGCTCAGATGTCTAGGATGTCTCATGCTACCGCCTCTGCATCATTTTAGTTTCTGTTTAATGATTTTTATGAGATTGTTTTTAGTATTTCTCTTGTTATTGATCTATGGATGATTGAAATAACTAACTTCTAGTACATTGATATTATTTTGATGCTATTTTAAACTTAAGCCTCTAACCTATCTTTTTTGTAGGATTATCTTTTATCCTCCTTGTTGACAAAAGAGGGAGTGAAAGATTGATAAATTATTCATATTATTAGATGGTTAAATGGTTGAATTTTTTGTGTAGTTGAATATTTTTTTAGATGATGGGTGTATGAAGGTGAATGTTTTTAAATGTTTTAATAAACTTTATTAAATAATTCGTAATCATGCATGTAAAGCACACACTTTGGTTTGTCTAGTTGGAATTTTGAGTTTCAGTTATCTTCACAAGTCCATCAAGTAGGAGCATTCATTAGAAAAGACAGGGAAAGATCTTCATGTAATTCAAATTGGCATGACCAAAGAGAAGTCTATAATATTCACTCTATTTCAATCCTTTTAGGTCCTTTACAAATTATGTTTGTCATCAAGGAAGAGATTGTTGAGTTTAGAAAACAATTTCATTATTGATCATGACAAACATATAAGCATTTGGTTGGCTTAAAAATCCAAAAGTTGTTCTATGAGTATTTTAATATTCTAGGCCTAAGTTAGTCTATGTTTGAAAAGCCCAAATGCTAACAAGGCCAATATCATGGCTTATTACATGATGAAAAACTCTTGCTATGCTATTGAAGCTTTACCCAAAATTAGTAAAGTAAATCAAAGAAAAAGTGGCTCACTTTTTTATGGCTATAAAATGTTTCATCAAACAAGCTTTGGAGGGAAAAATAAATCAATGGAGCCAAGAATAAAATCAAAATGCTAATTTGGTTCAAAAGAAAAATATTTTGTTGTGTTACCATTCTTGTGCATGAAAATAGCTTGTTGAAGCTACCACATTTCTGTTGCATCTATTTGGGAAAGAAGAAGAAAACATTGATCTCTTCTTCTAAATCAAATGAAAGGCTAGAAATGTAACTTGGATCCAATTCTTGAATCAATGGTGCAGATTATTAAAAGCAAAAGAAAAGGAAGAAAAAGGAGCAGCTAACACAGAGACCAAGCCACCTCTTCAAGCCATGATTCTTGCTGCTACTGCCTATCTTCTCTGCAGCTTTGCGCATACTCTACTCTACATTTCTACTCTGATTTTTGGGAGAAGAAGACAAACTCAACTGTTCCAATCTTTAGAAGTTGACTCTACACACCAACCAAAATTTTGGAGCCATTACCCCTATACAAAAAAGAGTAACCAGTCAGAAATTGAAGTAAGAAAAGTGAACCAAAATTTGAGTTTTCATAGCATTTCTATCACTCAAAGCTTGATGGAAGCAATGCACCTATACCAAAAAGAGCATTCTGCCAAGATGGAAGGCAAATAAAAAGAAATTTAAATTTGGTTTTCTCATAGCTTTCAAGCTATCACATTTCTTCTCCTTCATGAGGTTACATTGTTTATCTTGCTTTCTCAGTTTATTTTTCTTTGATTTCTCATGGTAAAGGGCAATTTGTGAGGTATATGAAAAAGCCATTTAAGAGAAAAGGTAAAGAGAGTTATCTTGGAGAGAAAAGTCATTTTTATGTCATTCTCTTTTGATGTATTTCTATTTTGTCACATGAGCTTTAGAGGTTTTTCTTGCTAAGTTGGGTTAGCACTTAGTGTTGAGAGTCTAGGGAGTGAACCTAGCTGAAACAAGCTTGGTTAGAAGCTTGGGTCATCCCAGATAGAATTAGGAAAATTCTAGAAAATTGGAGTTTATAATCTTTGAAAAAGATAGTGAAAATTCTACTAAAGTTATGATGGAGAATCGATGTATACCACATTGCACCAAGACTGCTCTGATACCAAATTGTAATGACCCAATTTTCAATATGTCTAGATCATACCAAAAACTGAGTGCTACCAACTGGTCTTCCTAATTATTATCTATTATTTAATATATGAGCCTGATTCATTATTAAAAGTGTAGTTAGTTTTCGAAGTACTTTTAAAAAAACGTTTTAAGTTGACAAGCATGAACATACACAAATGATATCATAAATAACCACAAGATAAGCAGGTAAAAGTAAACACACATTTATATATATACATACATCTCAAGCAGTTGACAACATTTAGTCATCCAGCCTTTATTGAAACATAGATCTTAATTAGGACACCCCTACAAGTAGCTAGGTAATAACTATATACATGTGTATACATACAACATCCCAAACCCTGACCTGTTCAAGAGGTCCCTAAGCTGGCACCCAGGCTAGTCTAGACTCTATACTCACCTAATCCCTCTACACTACTAAAGCAAGTGAAAGTGTAATCTAGGTCTTGAAAACTCAAGTCAAGTGGAACGTCATCAAAAGGTGGAAGATCGTCTACTACTCCACTGCACGATCACACATTGCCATATGACATCTCACTGGTACTCCATCAAGTAGCCAAATAACAAGAGTCTTGTACACAGGATTTAGGTTAAAGCTCGCATATAAATGGGGTGCAGACATTAGCTGGTCTCATGGTATATACATATAAACAGAGAACGAGATTCACCGTAGACTCAGAAGACTACCTAGAGCAAAATCCTCTTTGCAGAATGGTCATCAGCGAACTACGGAAGGGTACTCATGCTTCTATTTGAATGGGGAAGGGAAAAAGAAAGGGCAAGAACTGGGAAGTTCTTAGTAAGGTCGGGGTTATTAGTTAAGTTTATTAATTCTATGTTATTTAGCAGACAAATAGCAGAATAAAGAGAAGCAGTAAATATAAAAATTAGATAAATAGAGAAAATAGAGAAAACAGAAAGTAAAACACAAACAAAAGAATACAAGAAAATAAAACACAAACACAGAGAATATAATACAAACAAAGAAAGCATACATTCATACAACAATCATAACAAAGGAAATACACAACCAAGTATGATGCATGTCTGTCCTATGTAGGCCATGAGCTCACGTGTTGGTTTACACCGTGCAGCCCGGCATTACCTAGAAACTAGTCCTAGATATGGCTTTATCTCTGTAGGTGAACTTCGGCCTACAGAAATGACACTCCTATAAGTGAACTTCGGCTTATAGGAATAGTCTAAACACAACACAACAACTTTCTATAGGTGAACTTCGGCCTACAGAAATGGCACCTCTGTAAGTAAACTTCGGCTTAAAGAAATGGCGTCCCTTGATAAACCACTATTTTATGGTTTATATTGTATTTAATTGAGTGGTTTTATCAAGATTTTCACCCATTTATTCATATGATTTGCATGATTTTACAATTCCATCCTAGTTTAGTTCTATGATTGAAAACATGCTTCCTTGGTCTTAATTTAGCTAATCTTAATCCTCTCTTATTACCATTCGATGCCTTGATCTGTGTGTTAAGTGTTTCAGGCTTCATAAGGGTTGGAATGGCTTAGAGAATGAAGAGGAAGCGTGCAAAAATGGAAGGAACACAAGGAATTGAGGAGATGACCAGCGAGAAGTCACGCGGTCGCATGGCTCACGCAACCGCGCGAAATGGAAGAAATCAGAGTGACGCGTTCACGTGCCAGACGCGACCGCGCGGACTGGAAGCTGCACAAATGACGCGCATGCGTGGACGATGCGCACGCGTGGTACTAAAAACGCTAAGTGACGCGATCGCGTGGACGACGCGGCCGCGTGACGTGCGCGTTCTGCAGAATTACAAAAGTCGCTGGCAGAGATTCTGGGCCGCATTTTAACCCAGTTTTCGGCCCAGAAACACAGATTAAAGTCAGGGAACATGCAGAGACTGAAAGAAGGAATTCATATCAGATCATAATTCAATTTTAGGTTTTAGATGTAGTTTTTAGAGAGAGAGGTTCTCTCCTCTCTCTTAGGATTTAGGATTAGGATTTCTCTTAAAGGATTTAGGATTTCGACTCTTCATCAGGTTCGATATTCCTTTTACTTTATATTTCTCTTTTATTTTCAGATACTTTAATGCTTGTATTACTTATGTTGCCTATTCGGCTTATGAGCCATTCATGTTAGGATTTTCTTTAATTGATATAAATTGAGGTATTTCAGACTTATATGTTATGGATGCTTTGGCTTTATCCAAATTATTTTCATTCGAGTAGATTTTCTTCCATTTTGGCTTTAGTTGATTAATTGGTAACTCTTGAGTTGTCAAACTCATCGTTGACTAAAAATTGGAATTCTTCAAGAATTAACTCGAGTTCCAATAACTCTAGCCTTTTCCAAGGAAAGACTAGGATCTGAGGAACCAAACTTATTCCATCCACTTGACTTACCTTCATAGTTAGAGGTTAACTTAGTGGGAGAAAAATCCAATTCTCATCACAATTGATAAGGATAACTGGGATAGGACTTCCAGTTTTCATACCTTGCCAAGACTTTTATTAGTTATTAATTTATTAATTCTTGCAATCTATTTCTCTTGCTTAAAACATTTTTCAAACCCAAACACTATTTTTCCATAACCAATAATAAATCATACTTCCCTGCAATTCTTTGAGAAGACGACCCGAGGTTTAAATACTTCGGTTTATAAATTTATTGGGTTTTGTTACTTGTGACAACCAAAACGTTTGTACAAAAGGATTTTCTGTTGGTTTAGAATCTATACTTACAACGCGACTATATTTTTACAAAATTCTTTACTAGCAAAAATTCCAACGTCAAAATGGCGCCGTTGCCAGGGAATTGCAAACGTGTGCCTTATTATTCGTTATTGTAAATAATTTTCAAATATATATATATATATATATATATATATATATATATATCTTATCTTATTTTTTTTCAAAAATATCTTATCTTATTTTTTTAAAAAAAAATCAAATCTTTTTCAAAATATTTTCTTTTTGTTAGTTTTTATTTTTATTTTCTCCTACTACTATGAACTCTCACCCCTTTGGCTATGAGTCTAGTTACAACTATGTTGCAGGAAGAGAAAGCTATAACAGGAATATGCATAAAGGTCAAAGCAATCAAAGATGGACGGAGCCAAGAGGATCTGATCAACCCTTTAGGCGACAACACCTTCCAAGATATCATGGACGAAGACCATTCTATAATGCATACCAAGATGATAGGTATGGTGGACCCCCTTGTAGTTACCAACAAGCCCCATCATATGCCAATGAACCACCTCCTCAACATAGCTTCGAACCACCACACTCACAAGCCCCTTTCCACCATTCACCTCCATATGACCCCAATCCTTATTCACCACACCAACCACCATATGAACCATACCCAGAACCAGCACCTCAATATACACCATCTCCATATCCTTATCAAGAGGAACCACCTCCGTGTTATGAACCTTTTCTCCCAACAAATGAACCCTCCTACCCACCCCAAACCTCCATGGAGAGCACACTTGCATCTATCACTAGTCTCACCTCTACTCTTCAAGCACTTATATCCCGCATGGACCAACCCTCTACCCCCAATATTCAACCCTCAAGCTCCAATGCACTTCCATCTCAACCACATAATGATCCACCCATCCCATCACCACCATCCGTGGAAGAGCACCAACATCCATCAATCCAAGAGCAACATGATCCCACTGATACAATTGACATGGAACAAGAGAGAGAGGATCATCTTCGCGAATCCATACTCCATAAGGAGCTAGAGGAGGCACTAAAGGTGAAGGTAGTAGAGACCCTTAAAGTTGACAGCGCGGTTGAAGAACTAGTGAAGGAAGACAACAAGGAGAATTTTCTACTTGAAGGTGAAGAAATAGTTGAACAGGAAATCATTAAGGATGAATACGATTTCATACTTAAACACCTGGATCAAGCAATAAATCGATTACCTTTCCGATATTCGGACATTCAAGGAACCCCCATGGCTTCATGTGGAGAATCTACTGAAAAATGTGGCAGAAAGGAGAAGTTAGGCACTCCGGTGGATAGTGAGCAGCACGATTTGGTATTGGAACAAGTGGAGGAAGCCGAAATTATTGAAGAAGAAGAAGTGGTTCAAGACTTAGGAGATGTTGAACCTCCATGGAAAAATCAAGTTATAGAACCTCCTTCAAAGATGTTTAAAACTGATGTTGAGGAGGGTGTACAACCTCCAAAGCATATCATGGTTGAAGACTTTGAAGGAGACGATCAAGAGATGGATTCAATCATTGATGAATTCTAATCTACATTTGAATCCTCTTCCATTGGACTTGACATGGAGATTAAAGAAGAAGAAGAAGAACCTCCCATGCCCTTGGTGAACAATGAAGAAGAGATTGAATTGGAAGAAATCCACCAAGAGGAAGAGGTTGATATTGAAGAAGATTGCAAAGAGGTGAAAGATGTCGAACAAGAGCACAAGGGAGTGGAGCTTGCACGTTCATTAGAAACACCTCCCCCTAAGTTGCCATCATCCTTCACAACATTCAAGTGGGTAAAATTCATATCCCTTAGCTTTCTAATTCCACTTGAATACGGACTACTGGAGACAGATGGTCAACTCAGAGCTCTTTGTGGCATTAAGAGTAAGAGGAAGATGGTCAGTGGTAAGAATTGTCCTGTAAGGTTTATTATGGTTGGAAGCTTTAAGTTTAAACGCAAAGGTTGGTGTAAAGCTCAACTGAATGGGTCTAGGAAGTTGTTTGGACGTTTCAGTGAGAATTCTAAAGCTGAACCACCCGGATAGCATCATGATGATCAACTTGAAGACGGGTGTAGAAACAAGATTTGGGATCCAGGAATATATGAGGATCAATTTTGGGAGCTCAAAGCTTGTGAAGAACTCCATCAAAGCTTGAGGAATTTACTTAGTATGGATAGAGCTTATTGGAAGACCAAGCATTGGTGGAAGTTTCAAGATGAGTTCAAGCACAAGCCACCATGACAAGGAGCTCGCCAAATGTCCAACTTAAGGACCATAACTAAAAGTGCTAGGTGGGAGACAACCCAGCATGGTATGACCGTTCCTTTTTCAGTTTAAATTTTAGTCTGTTTTTGAGATTTGATTGGACCTGGAATCATGCATAACATTCATATTCTGCATACTGCATTCTGCATTTTTGCATATATTTAAAAAAAATTCACGCACGTGACGCATAAGCGTCGCTGACGCGTCCGCGTCACAAGTGCGTGGGGAAGAAATAAGATTGAACAGAGAGTCACGGGAAAGTGTGGCTGGAGGCGTGCCTTTGGCACAAGTTGATCCACGCGACCGCATTGTCTACGCGTCCGCGTCATGTGGGAAAAATGCCTCCCACGCGTCCACGTCACCCACGCGAATGCGTGCCCTGTAAATCGACGTAAAAAGGGTGTATGGCCGAAAGTTGAGCTAGAATTGGGCTGGACTATGCTAGAAGCACAAGCCCTGCCACGCGTACACGTGCCCCACTGATAAACCCATATTTCATGAGATATTTTGTGCTTAATTTGAGTGATTTATACAATCCCTCACCTACTTATTCACATTAATTGCATGGTTTTACTTTCCCTTCCTTATTATGTCATATTGTGAAAAACATGTTTCCTAAGCTTTAAAAATTAATTATTTTAATTACCTTTATTTCCATTCGATGCCGTGATTAATGTGTTGAGTAGTTTCAGACTTTCTAAGGCAGAATGACTTAAAGAATGAAAAAGGAAACATACTAAAAGGAAAGGAGAAAGCAAAACGGAGCTTTAAGGAAACTGGTATCCACGCGATCGCATGGACGACACGGTCGCGTGCCAAGCACAAATCAGCAGCGACGCGGCCGCATGACTGACGCGACCGTGCGCCTTAAGCAGAACGCACATGATGCGGTCGCATGATTGACGCGACCGCGTGGCAAAGAAAAGCTCCGAATGACGCGACCGCATGACAGAGGCCACGCACCAGAAAATTACAGAACACGCCCCAGCGAGTTCTAAACCCCTTTTTGGCCTAAATCCAAGTCCAGAAAGCATAGACCAGAGGTTATAAAGTGGGGGAATGCATCCATTTAGAAGGACGCTCTCAGAATTCACTTTTCTATGATTTAGATTTAGTCTAGAGAGAGGTTCTCTCTCTCTTTTAGGATTTAGGATTTCTTCTTGTTTTAAGAGTAACTCTGGATCCCAGGTTTAATGTTCTTTTATTTTAAGTTTTACTTTTATTTATTTATTCCAACATTTGAATTGATTATTATAATTTGATTTATGAATTTCTCCCATGTCTCGGATTGTTCTTTGAATTAATGATAATTGAGGTATTTTCAGTTTATAATTGTTCTCTTTGATTTAAGTTGCCATTGCTTCCCATCTAAGGATATTTTTATTATTCCTGCAATTTTACTTTTTCCCCTTTTGGTTCTGATTAAGAATTTAGTAACTCAACAGTTATTAAACTCAACGTAATTAATAATCGTTATCTTGCTAATTGAGCTGAACCTAAATAATCCCAACCTTTTCTTAGGAAATAATTAGGATTCAAAGGTCAATTTAATTAGTCCCTTGACTTTCCTTTGCCCTGGTAAAGGTTGACCAAGTGGAGTTTAGATTCAACTTTTATTATAGTTGAGAGAGATATCTAAGTTAGACCTCTAAATTCCTTTATCTTGCCAAAAGTTGTTTTACAGTTATTATTTATTTTTATTTGCCATTTAATTCACTCATCATTTAAATTACTTGCTTCTCACCTTCTGAACCCCGATTACAACCTTTATAACCAATAATAAGAACATACTTCCTCGCAGTTCCTTGAGAAGACGACCCGAGGTTTGAATACTCGGTTAACAAATTCTAAAGGGGTTTGTTACTTGTGACACCCAAAACGTTTGTATGAAAGGACTTTTGAAGGTTTAGAAACTATACTTGCAACGAGGATTTATCCGCAAATTTCTAGACCACGCAAAAGTTCTCTCATCACCCACGCGTCCGCGCTGTTTTCAAATTTAGGCCAACCACGCGATCGCGTCCCCTACGCGACCGCGTCACCCAGATTTTTGGTAAAATACATTTAAATAGAGAGTTGTGCGAATGCGAGGCTACACTCGCGCCACTAGCACAAATCGAGTCACGCGTCCGCTTGCCACACGCATTCGCGTCACTTCCTCGAAGCGCTATCCACGCGATCGCGTGCCACGCGTGTCCGCGTCCCCTGCGCCGCACAGCCTATCCATCCCAGTGCCAATTATCTTATCTTTTTCTTTCCCCTTTCTTAATTCTTTCTTCTTCCTTCTTTACTTTCTTCTATTATCTCTATTCTTCATCTTATTCATTCCTTTTCTTTTTCTCTCTTTACTCTCTTCTTCCTCTTCTTCTCCCTTTCTTTTCTATATCTACTATTTTACATTGGTGTTAAAATCTTTTTACTCATATGTTGCATATCTCCTGCATTATTTTAGGTGCTTCTTAACTTGTTTACTATTTAGTTGACATGCCATGTGCTTTTATTATTTTCTCACTTGCATGTTGTAGCTACCATGTAATTGAGACCCTCATTATTTGGCATTAACCCACCCAGATTTTATTTATATTCTTATTTTTATTTCTGGATTACTTTTTCTTCTTTTTCCTCTTCTTTCAGGCTGGCCACCAAGAGGGAAAAAGATGAGTTTCTAACTGGAACTATGAACAAGTTCACCGCACAATCTTTGGAGAAAAGCATCAGTTGGAGCAACCCGTCCACCTGCACATCTCAGCATGCACCGAGGACGGTGCAATCTTTAAGTGTGGGGAGGTCGATACCAATCTCCATGGGTTAGCTATTTTCTTCTTTTCAACACCATTGTTTCATTTATAGTTCATTGTTGCATTTGCATGTTGCATCCGCATGTTTGTTTGATTTTGTGCATATTTCACCACTTGGTTGAAGTAATATTTTCTTTTTCAAGAAACTTTTTATAGTATTTCACTAATTTAAATTAAAAACTTTTTGAAAAAAAAAATTGTATGAAGAAATATTATTTTAGAACATAGTTTAGAGCTCGAACACACAAAACCAGTGAGATTTTGAGCCTATTTGATTGGTTGCATTTTATCAACCAATATATTTTATTTTTGTGTGTTATTCTCTCTAAAATTGTAATCTTTGTCTTGCTTAATTCTATATTTCCACTGTTTGATGTATGCATGCACTTATGTGATTGAGGCCTTGTTTCACTAAGCTTACATACCCATATGGCCTTACCTTTCCATTATCCTTTGCAAACCAATTTGAGCCTATTTTACCCATTTGTTCTTTACTTTAGCTCATTACTAACTCTAAGCGAAAAACAATAATGTCCTTAATTTGAATCCTTGATTAGCTTAGACTAGTAAACGTGCTCATGATTTAAGTGTGGGGAAGTTGGATTTGAAAATATTTGGTTTGAGTAATTGGGTGTTGTATATTTTAGTGAAAATGTGCAAAATAATAGTTGAGCACATATTATTGCATTCAATACTTTAATCATATGCATTGAGAAAAATAAAAGAAAAATAATAAAAAAGAAGAGAAAAATAAAAAGAAAAAAGTGAAAAGAAAAGAAAAAAAAAGCAAATAATAAAAGGGGACAAAATGCCCCAAAGTAAGTGTTAGTATCAATGCATATGTGCTGAACTCAAATTTAGGATGCATGAATATGTGGAAAACACAGTTAATGGGTAGTTATTGATTTTATATTACATGGATTGTCCTAAGTTAGGTGGAAAGTTTATGTTAATTAAGGATTCAGATTTTAGTCCACTTGGCCAAATACAATCCTACCTAGACCCTAACCCCATTACAACCCTTAAAAGACCTCTTGATTTGTGTATTGCTGCATTAAATTTTTGTGATTGTTAGATGAAGAGCAAGCTATAGAAAGCAAGATTAGTAGAGAATTGACCCTAGACACTTGAGAGTTAGAATGATATACACTACCAGTAAAGGTTCAGTGCTTAATTCTATGTTCCCTGCTTTCATGAGCTATCTTCTTCTTACAAGTTATTTGTATTGTATTTTGTGATTTGAATTAGTGAAATCTAGTTCATATTTATTCTTGAAGGATTTATTTACTTTCTCACCAAGTAGATAGAATCATTTTAGCATGTAGTTGCATTCACATTCATAGGTTGCATTGCATGAGTCCTGCTTTTCCTTACTCATTTATTTTGTCTCCTTGAGCTTAGCATGAGGACATGCTAATGATTAAGTGTGGGGAGGTTGATAAACCACTATTTTATGGTTTATATTGTATTTAATTGAGTGGATTTATCAAGCTTTTCACCCACTTATTCATATGATTTGCATGATTTTACAATTTCGTCCTAGTTTAGTTCTATGATTGAAAACATGCTTCCTTGGTCTTAATTTAGCTAATCTTAATCCTCTCTTATTACCATTCGATGCCTTGATCTGTGTGTTAAGTGTTTCAGGCTTCATAAAGGTAGGAATGTCTTAGAGAATGAAGAGGAAGCATGCAAAAATGGAAGGAACACAAGGAATTGAGGAGATGACCAGCGAGAAGTCACGCGGTCGCATGGCTCACGCGACCGCGCGAAATGGAAGAAATCAGAGTGACGTGTTCGTGTGCCTGACGCGACCGCACGGACTGGAAGCTACACGAATGCGCGTGGTACGAAAAACGCTGAGTGACGTAATCACGTAGACGACGCGGCCGCGTGACGTGCGCATTCTGCAGAATTACAAAAGTCGCTGGCAGAGATTCTGGGCCGCATTTCAACCCAGTTTTCGGCCCAGAAACACAGATTAAAGTCAAGGAACATGCAGAGACTTAAAGAAGGAATTCATATCAGATCATAATTCAATTTTAGGTTTTAGATGTAGTTTTTATAGAGAGAGGTTCTCTCCTCTCTCTTAGGATTTAGGATTAGGATTCCTCTCAAAGGATTTAGGATTTCGACTCTTCATCAGGTTCGATATTCCTTTTACTTTATATTTCTCTTTTATTTTCAGATAGTTTAATGCTTGTATTACTTATGTTGCCTATTTGGCTTATGAGCCATTCATGTTAGGATTTTCTTTAATTAATATAAATTGAGGTATTTCAGACTTATATGTTATAGATGCTTTGGCTTTATCCAAATTATTTTCATTCGAGTAGATTTTCTTCCCTTTTGGCCTTGGTTGATTAATTGGTAACTCTTGATTCGTCAAACTCATCGTTGACTGAAAATTGGAATTCTTCAAGAATTAACTCGAGTTCCAATAACTCTAGCCTTTTCCAAGGAAAGACTAGGATCTGAGGAACCAAACTTATTCCATCCACTTAACTTACCTTCATAGTTAGAGGTTAACTTATTGGGAGAAAAATCCAATTCTCATCACAATTGATAAGGATAACTGGGATAGGACTTTCAGTTTTCATACCTTGCCAAGAGTTTTATTAGTTATTAATTTATTAATTCTTGCAATCTATTTCTCTTGCTTAAAACCTTTTTCAAACCCAAACACTGTTTTTCCATAACCAATAATAAATCATACTTCCCTGCAATTCCTTGAGAAGACAACCCGAGGTTTAAATATTTCGGTATATAAATTTATTGGGTTTTGTTACTTGTGACAACCAAAATGTTTGTACGAAGGTATTTTCTGTTGGTTTAGAATCTATACTTACAACGCGACTATATTTTTACAAAATTCTTTACTAGCAAAAATCCCAACGTCACCCCTGTAAGTGAACTTTGGCTTACAGGAATCCCAACTCTCTGTAGGTGAACTTCGGCCTACAGGAGCAACACCCTGAGGTACACAACTGATATCCACTATAGGTGAACTTTGGCCTACAGAACCTCTAGGGCTAATAGAAAAGTAGCAGAAGAAAATACAACAGAATATCATGCCACAAGGCTTAACTCTTTATTTTTATCTCTTTTCCTCTATTCTCTTTGTCTCTTGATTCTGCACTTGTTATCATCTTTATCATCTTTCCAAAATCATAAATCAATCATCACAACATCTCAGTGATCTTATTTCACAATTCTTTGTATACATCACAACATCACAATAGCACAATACTATATAGCTCTTAACTCTTTCTCTTTTCTAACATGATTACAACTTTCTAAATCTTGTTCCATTACCTTACATACTTCTATATCCTTTCTTATACCTTTTCTTAGGTATTTAATAAAGAGGTACACAACTGATATCCACTGTAGGTGAACTTTGGCCTACAGAACCTCTAGGGCTTATGGAAAAGTAGCAGAAGAAAATACAACAGAATATCATGCCACAAGGCTTAACTCTTTATTTTTATCTCTTTTCCTCTATTCTTTGTCTGTTGATTCTGCACTTGTTATCGTCTTTATCATCTTTCCACAATCATAAATCAAGCATCACAACATCTCAGTGATCTCATTTCACAATTCTCTATATACATCACAACATCACATAGCACAATACTATATAGCTTTTAACTCTTTCTCTTTCTAACATGATTACAACTTTCTAAATCTTGTTCCATTACCTTACATACTTCTATACCCTTTCTTATACCTTTTCTTAGGTATTTAATAAAGAGAATTAGGGAATTCTATACTCAAAACTGCCTTCTTGAGACTTTTAGGAAAAACTGCCTTTATCTCAATATTTTATTATTATTAATAAAATAATATTTTTAATAAAATAATATTAAAATAATAATATTTTATTCAACTTTCAAAAATTGTATTTTGACCCCAAACTTTTGGAAATTGTATTTTAACCCCCTTAACTTTTTATATTTGTACTTTGGTCCCTCAACTGTTAGTTAATTAACTTTCAACTCCAAACTTTTTAATAATTATAATTTGACTCCAAACTCTCCCAAATCCATGTTTTCCTTGTTCTTTAAAAACCAAAACCATTTTTCCAAATAGTCATCAAATTTCTACTTGATTTTCAGCTAGTTTTTCAATGTTTTTGATAACTAATTTTTATCTGATTTTCACCAAACCAAAGAGAAATGTTTCAGCCATCAAATACACATCAAATAAACATCAAATATCATGAATTTTATGGCTGGAAAGCCACATTTTTCAGTAGCAACAACAGCAACTTCACAACTATCAATAACTTGATTTTCAAGCATTAAACAACAAGATCTCATGTTCAAACCATCACACAAACACCCAAAATCAAGCATCAAGTAACAAGATCTGATTTCACACTTCAAGAACACAGCCAATCATTTATTAATTTACCAAATCTTACCTCCTTTGCAGTTGCCAAAAGTTGAACCAAGAACAAGATTCCAAACACACTTTTATGCCTAATTTAACATCAAAAACAACTTTAGAACCTTATGAACCATGAAGGCTGAAGCTTCATGATGATTAAAAAAAGATTTTTCTCATTTTAAGGCAGCTAAAAATTACGTTTTCTTAGAGCCTATGGTGATTGAACAAGAGATCCTAAGAGAAAATATGAAAAAACATCATTAGCTTAAGTTTCCACCATGGCCAAAACTTCAAGGAGGAGGAGCAGCCATCATACCATATTTTACTCCTTGAAAATTGATATAGAAATGAAGAGAAGAAAGAGGTGAATACTTTGGTCAGTTTAGATTTTTGATAGGGATTTTAGTTTGAGAAAGAACAGAGGTTGAAGCTCAAGTGTTCATTGAAGTTCTCTTGGTTTCTCTCATAGAAAACTAGCTTGTTTAGGAAGAAAAATGATAGTAATGATGATTCCAAGGGAGACCGTGGGTTAGGATAACCATTATCCTAAAGTTTGGTGTAAAAATATCTCAAGAAAGGATAATTACTAAAGCTAGATGTATTAGAACACAAGTATTTCTTACTTTTTTCTTAAGAAACCTTTGCTTGGAGAGCACGAAAGGAAACATGTGGTGGCTAACTCTGGAAGAGCCACGTATCATAGGGTGCTGAGTCATCCAAATTTAACAATAAAATATCATTCTGAAGATAATTACAAAAACCAGATACATCAAATTACACTACTAAAGGATAAGCATGAGCTTTACTAGTATAAATGGTACTAGTAATAAGATAATCATGAGAATAAAAGATGTACGATGAAGCATTAGTATTGCTAAGTTCATCTAAGAGTGCCGGTATTATCCATTACCAGTAGATTTCTAGCTCAGTTATTATATTACTAAACACAGATCAACATTAATCATAGCAGAAGAAATAATAATATAATATTCTAAATAAAATAATAATATATGAATATTATATATTAATATTATTTTATATCAAAATTCCGAACCGTCTCGTCACAATGAGACTAACTACAGAAATCAAAATTTTGAAATTTGGACCAGAAGTGGCTCAAAGACAACTTTTTGGGACGTTGATGCGTGAGCATCTTTCCTATCTTTTCCTAGTGAATTTGCATCTAATTTGTTGAGTTTAATAAAGAATTAATTATCTTTTAGCCAATATGGATGCTACTTTGAGTCTTTTGCAATTTTGTTTATTTTAGATAGCATTCGGCAGGATTTGATGGAATTTATGCAGCACAAGAACAAAAGGAGATGGCAGCGAGGAGCGACGCGTATGTGTGACTGACGCGTGCGCGTGATTTGGAGCTTTCCATGGCGACGCGTGCGCGTGACTGACGCGTATGCGTGATTTGAAGATTTACTCAGCGACGCGTGCGCGTGACCGACGCGTCTGCTGATGACAAGTCATCATATACCCATTTTTCAAGCTAATTTCACTTGTTTTATTAGTCTTTATGCACTTTCTTGCATCCTAAGCAAGAGATTTGGGATGAAAACACATAACTTCTTTAGATCAAGCAACTACCATTAAATTGATGCTAACTCATGAGGTTCAAGCTAATTTTAATTGAATTTTAATTGATTTATAAGCCTTGTGAATTTAGTGATACTTTGAGTAGTTGTTTTGGTTTATTGTAGGTGAATAAAAGAAGAAAAGAGGAAGCGTGGCTTAAGAAAGCGTGGCCCAAGGAGAAAAGAGCGTGGCACATGAAAGGGAGGAAGCAAACATTGCCCTCCACAAGGGCACACTGCCCTCTAGGAGGGCAACATGAGTAAACAAGCCTTGAGAGGCAACACTGCCCTGCCCACGACAAGGGCAGAGCACAAATTGATGCCATGGATCAAAGGGAACAAAAACACTGCCCTGCCCTCCTCAAGGGCAATATCGGGCTCAACAAAGGAAGAAATCCAAAGAAAAAGCTCACCATTGCTTGCCACAAGAATCGAACACGGCACCATGAGGAAACAAGAAATTAAGCCTTAATTTGGTGCCAAGAAAACCAAGGAAAAGAAGTAGCGTGTGCATCCACCAAGTTTCGAACTTGGAACTTCACTTTTGGAAACACTGCCCTGCCCTCCGCGAGGGCAGGGCAGCATTTTGTGGTGCACAGCCAGTGCACCATTCTGGCGCACCAAGGGAAGACTCGGCAGCACCAGCAGCACGCACAGGCACCAATCTGGTGCACCAAAAAGTTCTGCCCTGCCCTCCGCGAGGGCAGGGCAGCATCCTGCAGCACCACTCGCAAGCACCAACACGCACCATTTTCTGCCCTGCCCTCCACAAGGGCAGGGCAGCCTCCTGGAAGCAATTGTTCTTGGGCCGAAAATCAACCAAAATTTCATTTAAACTCAATCCTTCACCAATTGAACCAAGGCCATCCAAGACCCATCTCTCCTCAAATCCAAAGCAAGCAAAGCCCACATCATCACTCAAAGGCACATGGATCAATTAAATTAGGATTTTCATTTTTGTAATTTGTTTTAATTTCATTTTCATTTTTCATTTTGTAAAGCCTATATAAAGGCATCAATGAGAGCTCCATCGGAAAAGAGGCTAGCTCCACTAAGGAGTATTAGGATTTGAGAGCTCTCTCTTAGTTTCCATTGTTGTTTTGAAATTTTGGATTGAGGTTGGAGGAATTCTGTTTCAATCTTTAATCTGAAATCCATCTTTGTTCATCTTCTGCATAATTTCTAAGAATTGAAAGTTGAATCTGCGTTCTCATTTACTGCTTCCATCTTTCTTTATTCTTCAATCTACTTTCTACTTTGATCAAGGAAGGAATTGAGATCTAGACTTGTTTTCTAGTCTCATTGATTCCCTGAGATCTTGTCTCTTTAAATTTCACAATTGAGCTGAATTACATTCTGTGCTGCTTCTTCAAGCAATTTTCCATTTCTATTTAAATCTGCTGCACTTATTTCATCTTTTAATTCTCTGCTTGATTGCTCTTTACTTTTTATTGCTTTCCTTTAAATTTCTTGCACTCAATCCCCTTTACATTTGATGCAATTTACATTTCTTGTCATTTAAGTTTTTGCTATTTTACTTTCTTGCTCTTTAAGTTTTCTGCCCATTTAGATTCTGCAACTTTATCATTCCTGCAATTTACTTTTTGTTGATCAACTTCACACAATTCACTTCAATGTTAGCTTGACTAAACTAATCACCCACTAAAGTTGCTTGATCCATCAATCCCTGTGGGATCGACCTCACTCTAAGTGAGTTATTACTACTTGATGCGACCCGGTACACTTGCCGGTTGGATTTGTGTGTTGGAAATTCATTTTTCCACAAAAACACCATCATCCGCGTGACTTGCGAAAAAGACCATCGACGCGTACGTGTGACTGACGCGTATGCGTGACATGCGGTACGAGCAGAAAACGCAGAAAACGCTGGGGGTGATTTCTGGGCCCCATTTTAGCACCCAAGTTAGGCGCGGATCCAGTGAAGTCAAGTGGTCCCCACGTTACAAGACATTAGTTAGTTAATTCTGATTTAAATTCAAATTTGATTTTTAAATAGGAAAAGATATTATTTTTAATTTTAAATAATTAGATTTTAAGTTTATTAGGATTAGTTATAAAAAGGGATTCCATTAGTTAACTTAGGATTCCATGAGATTGAAACTCGGTATATTTTACCAGAATCCTAATTTTCTTCTCTGAACCATGAGCAACTAATCCTTCATTGTTAAGGTTAGGAGCTCTGTCTATTTATATGGATTGATTTGTTTGATCTTTCTAATTTAATCCATGTTTTGATTTATTTTTTAATAATTGTTTTAGCTCTTTATGTTATGAATATTGGCTAGAACGGAAGTATGACCCATGTTCTAATTGAGTTCTTGTAAAACTTGGAAAAGCTCTTTACTTGAACAACAGCTTGAAAACATATTATCCTGAATTTCTAATTGTTTGTATTTAACAGGATACGTGACATATAATCCCCTTATTTTTGGATAATTATGATTTTTGTGGCATATAAACTAGAACTTGATCATCACCCTTTAATTGAAATTAATTGACCAAGGAATTGGCAGTTAATGAATTTCAAAGGAGACTAGGAAGGTCTAAGGAATTAGGGTCTATTCACATATAGTTTGCCATGAATTAAATCTTGTATGATTAAAATAGTTAGTAAGAAAAATCAATCCGGAAAAATAGATAACTCTGAAGCCTTAACTGTTTTCTCCATATCTTATTCCCAACTCATTGCTGCTTGCTTTCTGAAATTCTTAATTTACTGTTTAATACTCTTTGAATACCAAAACACTCTTTTCTGCTTGTCTAACTAAGCCTATCACTCAATAACTGTTGCTTAATCTATCAATCCTCGTGGGATCGACCCTTACACACGTAAGGTATTATTTGGTACGACCTGGTGCACTTGTCGGTTAGTTTGTGGGTTATAAAATACCGTACCAAATTTTTGGCGCCGTTGGCGGGGATTGACTGTGATTAACAACTATTCGTTGTTTGATTGCTTAGATTAGATAATTTTTTTATTATATTTTTTTATTTTATTATTAATTTTTATTTTGCATTTTTTCACGTTAATTTTTTTTCCTTTACGTTAATTTTTTTCTTTTTTTCCTTTACGTTTTTTTTCTTTTTCTTTTCTTTTCCTTTTCGTTACTTCCCCCCTTATACCGTACTTTTTTTTATTATTTTACTTTTATTAAATAAATAAATAAATAAATAAATATTTTAAAAAATCTAATAAATAAATAAATAGCACTAATATTTTTTCTTAATTTCTGAATTTAAGTTTGGCGTTACCTATTTATTTTTATTTTAATTTATTTATTTATTTATTTAGTATTTTTATTTTATTTCTTTACACAGGTTACCTCACATGGACTTCTCTGCACTCCAACGTAGAGAGTCCCATCTTTTTTTGTCTTCTGTTTGTGTATGTGCAGGAACAGAGACAAAGAACATCTCTTAAATTTTGATCCTAAACCTGAAAGGACTTTCAGGCGGTGTTTACAACAAGCAAGACTTTACAAGATTGCAGAATCCACTATGGATCCGAATAATACTGATAATGCCAATATGGCAAACCCGAATGGGAATGAACAACAAAAGAGAATGCTTAGTTCTTTCTCCGCTCCTACGGCAGATCTGTATGGAAAGAGCATTGTGGTGCCTCCTATTGCTGCGAACAACTTTGAGTTAAAGCCTCAACTAGTCACTCTAGTGCAAAAAAACTGCCAGTATCATGGTCTTCCCCACGAAGACCCAAATCAATTTATTTCTAGTTTTCTGCAAATTTGTGATGCTGTAAAGACAAATGGAGTAAACCCAGATGTGTACAAACTCATGCTCTTCCCGTTTGCTCTGAAGGATGGAGCAAAGCTATGGCTAGATTCCCTATCCAAGGAGAGTTTGGATACTTGGAACAAGGTAGTTACTGAGTTTCTCACAAAATTTTTTCCACCAAAGAAGCTGACTAAGCTTAGGGTGGAGGTTCAGACCTTCAGATAGAAGGATGGTGAAACTCTGCATGAAGCTTGGGAGAGATACAAGCTACTGACTAGGCAATGCCTTCCGGACATGTTCTCCAAATGGACTCAACTAGATATCTTTTATGAAGGCTTGGGTGAAATATCCAAGATGTGCTTAGACAATTCTGCAGGAGGTTCATTGCACAAGAAGAAGATACCAGAGGAGACTATTGAGCTTATTGAATTGGTTGCTAGCAACCAATACTTGTACTCATCTAATAGGAATCCTGTGAACTCTGAAACACCTCAGAAGAGAGGCGTGTTGGAAGTAGAAGCTGTTAATGCTCTTCTTGCTCAGAACAAGCTGATGTCTCAGCAAATAAATCTACTTACTCAACAGATGGCTGGCATGCAAGTCTCAGCTATCAACACCCAAAATCCACCATAGGAAATCTCATGACTTGGCAGGTAACTTTATGAAAAATGATAATTATGATTATGCTCAACCTTCTTTTGAACAGGTGAATTACATGGGGAGTGGTCCTAGGAATCCAAACAATGATCCATATTCTAAGACATATAACCAGGGATAGAGAAATCACCCAAAATTTGGATGGAGGGACCAACATCAGAGACCTCAGAACTTCAACAATAGTTCTCAGGGCGGTGTCCAGCAGAACAATGATTTGGAAGCAATATTGACAGGTTTTAGACAGGAAACCGGAGCATCCATCAAGAACCTGGAGATTCAAATGGGTCAAATAGTCACCAAAGTTAATGAAATTGATCAGAGGACCACTAATAGCCTTCCTGGTAACACAATTCCAAATCCAAGAGAGGAATGCAAGGCTATCACCTTGATAAGTGGACAAGTGGCAAGTATAGAAGCACAAGTTATGTAGGAAACCAGAGCCTCCATTAGAAATTTAGAGGTGCTAGTGGGCCAACTGAGCAAGCAAATACTTGAGAGGTATGCAAGTATATTTCAAGGTGATACAGTGGTGAACCCAGGAAAAGATTGCAAGGTTATTCAATTGAGAAGTGGTAAAGTAGCTGGCTCTGAGACCAAGGCCAATGAAGAGCTAGTTGAAAAGAAAACTCCAGAGGAGAAGAAGGGAGAATTGGAGCACACCCCTCCAAAGCGTGTGGACAACCCATTCCCAGATTCTCTTGACACTTATCCTACACTGCCAAAGGCTCCTGAGTACAAGCCTAAGATGCCGTATCCTCAGAGACTTTAAAAGGAGACCAAGGACAAGTAGTTTTCAAAGTTCTTGGAAGTCTTTAGAAAGTTACAAATCAATATTCCTTTTGCTGAGGTTTTAGAGTAAATGCCTATCTATGTCAAGTTCATGAAGGAGTTGTTGTCAAAGAAAAAGCATTTAAAGGAAGATGAGACCGTAGTCCTAACTAAGGAATGTAGTGCTGTAATTCAGAATAACTTGCCAAGGAAGATGCCAGATCCAGGGAGCTTTCAAATTCTATGCACCATTGGGAGCACAACCTTTGAGAAAGTATTATGTGATCTGGGAGCAAGCATTAATTTGATGCCCTTGTCTGTGATGAAGAAGCTGCAAATCCAAGAGGCACGACCCACAAAGATAGCGTTACAGATGATAGATAAATCTATGAAGCCTGCATATGGATTAGTGGACAATATCCTGGTCAAAGTGGATAAGTTCTTCCTCCCAGCAGACTTTGTGATTCTTGACACAGGGGAGGATGAGAATGCCTCTATAATTCTAGGAAGACCATTCCTAGCCACTGGAAGAGCTCTGATTGATGTAGAAGTGGGTGAATTAGTGCTTAGAGTGCATAATGAGCAACTGGTCTTTCATGTCTTCAAAGTTATACATCCAACAGGTGAAGAAGAGAGGTGCATGCAGGCTGAGCTTATTGATCTAACCCTTCAAAAACCCCCTGATGATACACAGCAGAATCTACAGCTCAAACCTCCCTTGGCAACAATCAATAAAATTCCTCCTGACATCAAACCTAAGTTTGGTGTTGGGAATGCATCATCTACTAAGGAGGAGGTCCCCAAAAAGAAGAAAGTACCTAGAGGATGGAGAAACAAAAAGATCCCCACTGAAGGTTTCTCCCTAGGGATAAAAGTCGTGTTGACCAGTAATCCAGCATGGGTTTATACAGTAATTAGAATCCTATCTCTAGAGCATGTTGAGCTACATTATGGAGACACAGGAAAGAAGTTCAAAGTAAGGGGTGAAAAGCTGAGCCCCTATGATCCTCCTCCTAAGAGGAGCTGACCGTCAAGCTAGTGACGATAAAGAAGCGCTTGTCGGGAGGCAACCCGATAATTTCGTATCCTTAGCTACTTTTTGTAGTAGTAGTTTTCTTATTTATTTTATTTTTATTGAGTCCTTACTAATTTTCTGATCATGCAGCTATTTTAGAACAGGAACCGGATAAAAATAAAAAAAGAGAAAGAGCATATGACGCATACGCATACGCGTCATATGGGTGTGCGTGTAAAATAAATTTGAACAGAGGGTTGCGCGAGAGTGGCGCAAGAATGATGCTTATAGCACAAACAAAACCACACGTACGTGTACCCCACGCGTGCGCGTCGTTTGTGATTTTCACCATTACGCGGGCACGTTAGCGACGCATACGCGTGACTTGAAAAATCGACGTAAAAGAGTGTTTGGACAGAGAGTTGTGTTGGCTTGGGGCAGGAAGTATTATAGACGCACAAATTTTGTCACGCGGACACGTCCCTGACGCGTGCGCGTCATTTGACCACACGGCCATTGGTGCACGAAATTGTGATCATCAATAATGGCATTCAACTTGGTATGCACGTTTATAACTCATCACTTTCTTCACAACCTCGCACAACTAACCAGCAAGTGCACTGGGTCGTCCAAGTAATAAACCTTACGTGAGTAAGGGTCAATCCCACGGAGATTGTTGGTATGAAGCAAGCTATGGTCATCTTGTAGATCTCAGTTAGGCAAATAATGAATGGTTAAGGAGTTTTTGAATAATAATAATAAATACACAGAAAATAAAGATAGAAATACTTATGTAAATCATTGGTGGGAATTTCAGATAAGCGTATGAAGATGCTGTGCTCCTTTTAAATCTCTGCTTTCCTACTGCCTTCATCCAATCCTTCCTACTCCTTTCCATGGCAAGCTGTATGTAGGGAATCACCGTTGTCAATGGCTACATCCCATCCTCTCAGTGAAAATGGTCCAAATGCTCTGTCACAGCACGGCTAATCATCTGTCGGTTCTCGATCATGCCGGAATAGAATCCATTGATTCTTTTGCGTTTGTCATCACGCCCAACAATCGCGAGTTTGAAGCTCGTCATAGTCATTCAATCCCTGAATCCTACTCGGAATACCACAGATAAGGTTTAGATTTTCCGGACTCTCATGAATGTCGCCATCAATTCTAGCTTATACCACGAAGATTCTGATTAAGGAATCTAAGAGATATACGCTCGGTCTAAGGTAGAAAAGAAGTGATTGTCAGTCACGCGTTCATAGGTGAGAATGATGATGAGTGTCACGGATCATCACATTCGTTATGGTGAAGTGCAACGAATATCTTAGAACAGGAATAAACTGAATTGAATAGAAAATAGTAGTAATTGCATTAAAACTCGAGGTACAGCAGAGCTCTACACCCTTAATCTATGGTGTGTAGAAACTCCACCGTTGAAAATACATAAGTGATGGTCCAGGCATGGCCGAATGGCTGATGCCAAGGCATCTTAGGCTAGTTTCACTAGCATTTTTCTGTTAGTTTTAGTAGTTTTATGCATTTTCTTGAGCTTAAAGTAACCAAGAATGGTTAAATGAATAACAAAGCAATGAACCATCCAAACAGTATGATTTTGATGCAAATTTCATGAGTTTTTAGTTATATTACTTGAATGCTATGAATGGAAGATTTCTCATGAAATTTTGCAAGACTTTGATGCAGTTGTTTGGATGATTTCAGGGAAGAAGAGGTTAGGCAAGGAAGCAACAAAATCAATAAAGGAGGCTTGAATATCACATGTGGAGTTTAAGCTCCAGTTTAAGTTCCAGTTTAAGCTCCAGTTTAAGCTTAAACTGGAGCTTAAACGCCAAAATCATGAAAGCTGAGGAAAAGCTGAAAGTGGTGTTTAACCTCCAGTTTAACCTTAAACTGGAAGTTAAACGCCAGAAATGAGAAAGGCACCAGGGAGCCATTTCCACGTTTAAGCTCCAGTTTAACCTTAAACTGGAGCTTAAACGTGTTCGACCAAAATCCACACTCCAAGGTTGCTTTCTTCATTTCCACGTTTAAGCTTCAGTTTAACCTTAAACTGAAGCTTAAACGTGTTCGACAATTCCATCCTCCAAGGTGCTTTCTTCATTTCCACGTTTAAGCTTCAGTTTAACCTTAAACTGAAGCTTAAACGTGTTCGACCAAAATCCACACTCCAGGGTTGCTTTCTTCATTTCCACGTTTAAGCTTCAGTTTAACCTTAAACTGAAGCTTAAACGTGTTCGACAATTCCACACTCCAGGGTTGCCTTCTTCCATTTCCACGTTTAAGCTTCAGTTTAACCTTAAACTGAAGCTTAAACGTGCTTGAGTTATACCACCTCCAGGAGTGTCCAACGTTTAAGTTGTAGTTTAAGCTTAAACTGCAACTTAAACACCACTAATTGAAAAGGTTTCTGGGCCAAAGATATTGCAGTTTAAGTTAGCATTTGAGCACAATCATTAACTTAAACATATTCTGGTAGAAACCCAATTGAATATCATGGTTTATGGGATTGGGCCTGAAGAATTGATGAGTCTGGAATTTCAATTTGTTGAGTCATGTGTCATTACTTGATTATCACTAAGTTGGCTCAATGAATGTTACAGAATTGGACCAGCAGCCTCATCAGGATTATGGAGCATAAACCCAAAAGCAAAAGGAAATTAGGGAAAGGCCTCAAAGCCCAAGAAACACAACAGAAGCTCAATTTAGAAAGTGTATAAATAGGATAGAATTTAAGTTAGAAAAGGGGGATTTTTGGATCATTTTTATAGTTTTCATACTTTTTGTAATTGAATTCAGAGCTATGACTCACTAAACCCCCTTTCATTGGGTTAGGGAGCTCTATTGTAATTCAATGAATCAATAATAGTTTTTATCTTCTTCTTCAATCTTTTCTCTTGAATTTTGTTAGAAAGCTTCTCGATCTAATTCCATTGGTTAGTTGTCTTGGGAAAGAAACTATCCATAATTGGAATCCTTCGGAACCTTGGGAAAGGAATGGAGGATTCATGCTAGAGAAGCTTTCTCACAGTGAATTGGATTGGGGTTTGGATGGATATTGTGACATGTAATCCTACCAAATTGTGGTTCATGAAACTGTGTGGTATAACCAGTGATCGAGCATCATCTCTTCTTATGAACATTTAAACCAAGGGATTGGGAATTTGTTTGTTTTTAGAGAGAATTGGTGAGCCAAGGGATTGGGATCCAATCATATAAGATTGCCAAGCAAAATTCAATGAACGCATTGGTTGAGGGAGGGATAAAAATGTCTTGATTCGGAGATCTCAATATCTCCTGAAACCCAATGAATTCCCCATTTCTGATCTACCACTTTCTCTTTACATTCTGCAATTAAATTCATGCAATCACCCCGATCCCCTTTTTAATTTCAGCAATTTAGCTTCTCGCTCTTTAATTCATGCAAATTTAAGATTCCGCAATTTCAATTCCTTGCCATTTACGTTTCCCGCCAATTTTACATTCCGCAATTCTCATCTAAATCTTGATTCCGCTCAACTAGAACACACTTCTAATCCGAATTACTCACTCAACCAATCCTTGTGGGATTCGACCTCACTCTATTGTGAGTTTTTACTTGACGATAACCGGTGCACTTGCCGGAAGGAATTTTTGCCAATCGTGCAATTTCCTAAAATCGTAGCTATCAAGTTTATGGCGCCGTTGCCGGGGATTGGTTTTCGATTGACAATTCTCAAATTGGAAGTTAACTAGATTGAGCATTTTTCTTGTTTTGTTAATTCAGTTCAAGTTACTTGTTGAATTTTAATTTCTGCACTCTGTTACTTGCTTTCTTTCTTTGTGCCTTTAAATTCAAGCAACTAACTCACTGACTCACTAACTATTTGAATTAATTCCTCAACTGCTCTAACCATACTCTTCCATTAACCAAGAGTATTTCACTTGTTTGTTGCCTGTGCTGTGTTCTTGTATGACAGGTAGGAGAGGAGAGATATCAACTCCTCCATATACCGAACCAGAGAGGACCCTTCATAAACTTAGAAGGGAAGCAAGAGGGAAGAGAGTACTGGGAGAAGAAGAATCTGAAGGAGACTCTGAGGACAATTTTGAGGAAGCTCTAGATCTCAACATGGATAGAGAAGTTCACAACCATGAGAGAGCTGATGGAAACAATGCCATTCCCGAGAGGAGGGTTCTTGGTTCATACATAAACCCAACCTCTGGGAATTGTGGTAGCAGCATTCAGAAACCACCCATTTAGGCCAACAATTTTGAACTCAAACCACAGCTAATATCACTGGTGGAGAATCATTGTTCATTTGGTGGGAGTGCTAATGAAGATCCAAACCAACATCTCACAAAATTCCTGAGAATTTGCGATACTGTGAAGTCCAATGGAGTCCAGGAAGATGCCTATAAACTGCTCTTGTTCCCATTTTCACTTAGGGACAAGGCAGCTAAGTGGCTGGAATCATTCCCAAGGGGGAGCCTAACAACCTGGGATGAGGTGGAAAGCAAGTTTCTGGCACGTTTTTACCCCCCACAAAAGGTCAATAGGCTTCGATCTGAGGTTCAGACTTTTAGACAACAAGATGGTGAAACTCTCTACGAGGCATGGGAGAGGTTCAAGGATTTGACAAGGAAATGCCCACCAGACATGTTCCATGACTGGGTGCAATTGCATATTTTCTATGATGGACTTTCTTATGAATCAAGGAAGGCTGTAGACCATTCATCAGGAGGTTCATTGAATAGGAAAAAGACTGTGGAAGAAGCCATTGAAGTGATTGAGACAGTGGCTGAGAATGAGTACTACTATGCTTCAGAGAGACACAACACTAAGGGAGTCATGGAGCTGAACCATGTTGATACAATTCTAGCCCAAAACAAGGTGTTTGCCAAGCAACTAGCAGAGCTCACCAGGAAATTAGAAACAAATCAAGTGGCTGCAATACACACACAAGATCAAGAGGAGGTAAACACTGAAGGAGGTGATTGGGAAGAGGCCAACTATGTGGGAAATCAACAAAGGCAACCATATGATCCACATTCCAACACTTACAACCCAGGCTGGAAAAACCACCCAAACTTTGGGTGGGGAAACCAGCAAACCCAACCACAAAACCACAAAACTTACAACCCCAACCAACATAACAATTCCACATACCAAAACTCCAACCAAAGATCATACCAATCCACACAAAACACTTACTCCCAACCACCATATCATGGCCAAAATAATCAACCTGCCCAACCTAATCCGAACCAACAATTTCAAGATCAATTAAACAGGATAGAAGGAATGCTTGCAAACATGGGTCAGGACATAAGTGAGTTGAAAAGCTTTAGGGATGATGTGAGATCTACCTTAAGGAACCATGGTGAAAAACTCAAGAGGATGGAGTCTCGAGTAGGAGAGCTATCTCAACAGGCCCCCAAGTCAACTGCAGTGTTCCCTAGTGACACAGAAAAGAATCCTAAAGGGGAACAAAAGGGAGTGAGATGGGAAGAATGCAAGGCCATCACCATATTGAAGGAAGTCTCAGAAGAAGAAGGAATCAGACCCTCAGAACAGGAGCCAGAAATCTTGAAGGAAGGTGTGGAAGAAGCTAAGCAGGAAAGTGAAACTGAGCAAGCCAAGGAACTGCAAAAAGGCATGCTGGAAACATACCAACCAAAAGCACCATTTCCTCAGAGGTTAGGAGGAGGTGAAAAAGGGAAAACATATTCAAGGTTTTTAGAGACATTTAAGTCTCTCCATATCAATATTCCCTTTCTTGAGATTCTCCAGCAGATGCCTACACATATCAAGTATTTGAAGGAATTACTGAGCAAGAAAAGAGTTTTGAAGGGAGGACAAACTGTAATAATGAACAAAGAATGCAGTGCACTCATCAAGAAGGACATAGTCTCTAAGAAAACAGACCCAGGAAGTTTTCATATCCCCTGCATCATAGGGGAAACAAAAATTGACAGAGGATTCTGTGATCTAGGAGCTAGCATAAATGTGATGCCTCTGACTCTTATGAAGAGGCTACAACTGAATGAGGTGAGATCCACTGATGTAATCATACAACTGGCTGACAAAACTCAGAAGCAAGCTGAAGGGTAGTTGAGAATGTGCTGGTGAAAGTGGGAAATTATTTCTTCCCCACAGACTTTGTCATTTTGGACATGGAGGAAAGCTACCTACACCCTATCATTCTGGGAAGGCCATTTCTAGCCACTGCTAGAGCGCTCATAGATGTAGAACAAGGAGAGCTAATTTTGAGAATACATGATGAACAGCTCATTTTCCATGTTTTCAAACCTGCATCTGAGCCTGAACCAGAACCTGAAAAGCCTAAGGATGATAGTAGCCACCTGTGTTTGGAGGAAAGCAATCCAGCAGCTGAAACTCTGAAACAGTCCTTGGAAGGCAAACAAGAATTGCAAGAGTTAAAGCCACAAGAATCAATAGAAACAGCTCAGAAGGATCCTCCTGGCATAAGGGTCAATGAAGAAATCCTCAAGAGAGAGGGAAGAATTGTAAAGAAATTGCCAAGAGGGTGGAGAAACAAGAAAATTCCCACTGAAGGTTTCTCTCCGGGAGATAAAGTGATATCAAGTCATTATCTGCCAATCCCACCTGGCCTCAAAACCATTCCTTCCCAGCTCCCTCAAGTGTTCACAATCAGGAAAGTTCTTTCTATGGAACATTTGGAAATCATGAAGGAATCAAATGGGGACGTTTTCATAGTGAGAGGAGAGGACATCAAGCACTACAATCCACCCTAACAAGGGACAACCGTCAAGCTAGTGACGTTAAAGAAGCGCTTCATGGGAGGCAACCCATGTTTTAGTATCCTTACTCTTTATTATTTTGCTTTGCATCTAATAAAGCATGGTTTCTTATGCATGAACTTGAATCCTCAGGACAACTGTTGATAAGGTGCACTAAACATTGCATGTAAAATACAATTGGTCTCTAAGTTTGGTGTGCCTGAAGGCACCCCAAATCTTATTCAAATTGTATTCAATCTTTCATTAAAGGTGCACAACCAAACATTAAGTTTGGTGTTCCTCTTTGAACACAGTTAATGAAAAGCAAGAAGTTCCTCTGGATTTAGAAATTTATGACAAGTATACCATTTGCATGTTTTAATACTTTGATTTCAATTACTTTAGGTAGTAAAATTGTTTAGGATCAAAGAGCCAAAGTGACTATGATTTATTAGAATTATGCACATTCATTAAGGACAACCAACATGGATTTCATGTCATCAGGAGACATTACCAAACACTAAGTTTGGTGTCCAGTAATAAGTGTGCATACATACAAGGGTCACGGCTATAAGCTCATGAAGTCAATCATTGATTTACAATTCAAAAAGAAGGAAAAACATGTGCAAGTACTATTCATTATTCACATGGACCGAAAAAAAAATGATAGCAAAGTTGTTTGTTTGTGCAGGTACAAAAGGAAAGATAAGAATGGATGAAAAAGACAAAGGGGAAGGTACGGTGCTTGGTCAAAAAGGGAGTTCACAAGTCTCTGAAACTAACACATGGGAAAAGGAAGTTCTGCATGAAAAGATAGCTACATGTACAACTTAATGCACCCATAATACTTCCAAGAAAGTGAAAAGCAATTCGTCTTTCTCCCGAATTCATATATTTACCATCAAGCCATCCTTCACAAATCACCCTAGCCGTCCATTTTTTTTCACTTGCATGCACTATAAAGAACCACTTGGGGAACGAGTTCCACACCACCAAATCTCCTTCTTGCACATATTCTTTCATCATAGCATAACTACCTCTTGCCGAAAACAACCTCACCACACTTCTAACAACATTTTCTTACTTCACCTTGTCAACCTTAGCTTGTCACTTGCCAAAACTAAAGAACCAATGGCAGCCTCATCTAGCCATAAAAGAAGAAAAGACAAGCAGCCAATGGAAGAGGAAAGGGAATTTGATGCATGGAAATACAAATCGGTTTTCCATGAGATTCAGGCCGAATGGATGAGACCTAAAAGGATACTAGCTGAGATTCCCTTTGACCTTGGAGAGGAGGAGTTCCCAAGTGTTTGGGAGAAGATCAAAAAGAGGAAGTGGGAGCTCCTGACTAAGCCAATCACTAAGATCAACATCAACCTGGTGAAGGAGTTTTATGCAAATGCAGTGAGGGAGGATCCAACCGAGAAACCCACACACAAAAGCTATGTGAGAGGGGTGGAAGTTGACTTCAGCCCCAAGGCAATCATGAAAACTCTTGGCCTGAAAAACATACGTTTCAGCCAAGCAAGTTATGAGGATAGGATGATAGGAGAACCTGACTATCAGACTATTGCTGAAGACCTTTGTGCCATCAGAGCTGAATGGGTGAGAAAAACAAGAGGGGCTCCAAGAATCTTGAGAAGGGGAGACCTAACACCTGAAGCTAAAGGGTGGTATGCAATAGTTAGGAGATCCATCTTACCCACTGCAAACTCTTCAGAAATAATCCCTAAAAGAGCCGTCTTGCTACATTGCATTATGATGGGAGGAGAGATCAAAGTTCATAAACTCATTGCTGAACAGATACAAGAGTTTAGTGAGAAAAGTGACCCTGACTCCTGGCTCCACTTCCCTAGCACCATCATCAGACTATGCATCGAGGCCCAAGTACCACTTGAAGATGCAAGACCTAATTGGCTACATCCTGGAATGGCCATGACTGCTCACAGAATGACTCTTGGCCCAATTGCTCCAAGACATACAAAAAGAAGAAATGAAGAAGGGCAACAAGCAGAAGGGGAGCAAGAAGCAGAGCAAGAAAGAGAAGGGGAGCAAGAAGTAGAGCAAGAAAGAGAAGAAGAGCAAGAAGCAGAGCAAGAAAGAGAAGAGGAACAAGAAGAGCAAGGAAATCCAGAAAGAAGGCAACAAGTTCCCAGAGACCCCATGGATATGAGCAGAATGCAGGAAATCATAGAAGGAATGTCTCAACAATACATGAGGTCTCAAGAGAAGCAAGAGGACTTTCACCTAAAAATGATGGACATGCAAAGGAACTTTGAATCAAGATTCCTAGATCTGCAAAGGGAACAGAATTTACAATTACAGGAATCCCTCAGCCACATAGGCCAACACCAAGATGACAATATCTTGGCAATCAAGGAAGCCACCACTTTGCAGAATGCAAGATATGCAGTTCAAGCTGATTACAACATCAGTTCTCAAATCAAGCTTAACTACATAGGGGAATATCTACACAAGATGGACCCAGCATTCCCAGCTTTTGATGAGTATTTCAAGGGGAGGAAAGAAGGAGAAATGAACAAGGCAGTGATCCTCGAAAAAAGAGTGGAAGAAACAATGAAAAAAGCTGGATTCTGGACAAAGCTCATAAGAAAAGACAAAGGAAGTACAAGTGGTCAAAGAGAGACAAGAAGCAAGAAGAAACAGGACCCCAAGAATCAAGAAGAACCAAGCAACAAATGAGAGGTGGTCTTGTTCCTTAATAATCAAATAATAGTTTGTGAATTGCCTTTATGAGCTTTCTTTCATTTTAAGTCATTTAAGTTTTATGTGAAATTTCTAGTATGTTTGTCTGTTTACTGCTTTGAATAAAAGTGAATGCCTAGATGTTTGGATATAACTTCACCTTCTTAAACAAATGCTTGCCATGCTTGTTCTGTTTCCAAAAATAAAATAAAAGTTTGAATAAAAGTAACTTGGCTCAATTAGTGACAAATCAAGTAGAATTAAGTGGTGGTATGCATGCTTGATTGTTTAGTCAGATCACTGGAAATTGAGTGTAGAATTATCATTTTTGTGTAGAAGTTTGAATACTGTCTATGGATCTTGATGAATAAATGTCTTTGGCCATGAAAAATAAAGAAAAAGAAGAAGAAAAAGCCACTGAAAAAGGACAACCAAAAAGCAAAAAAAATTGAGAAAATAAGCTAGGCACCAATGGTTTGAACTTCTGAGACAAATGCCTGTGGTGTTTATGTATTAAGGATATGCTTGGATGAATAGGTTCTGAGGAGTGTTTCAACACTTGGTAACTTGGGTTAACTAACCCGGGATTATCAACCAAAAGTCCATTATCAAGAGCAACCTAAATACAAAACATTTAGTCACACAAAGAGGTGCTGGGCACCAATGTCTCAAGAAGAAATGTGAACTAAAATGCCTGTAGTGGATATATGTAGTGCACTGATAAGAAAAAGAAAATGCCAAGGGCTTGTGCAACACATGACACTGAGCAAATAAGGAGCAAATGAGCTCTAAGAAAAAGAAAAACAAAGAAGGGAAAAGTGCCAAGGACATAAGAATAACAAGAGGCCATAGCAGTATTTGATGGATGCAATGAAAAAGTGATAATCTTACCTGATAAGAATGAAAAAGTGATGCTGCAACTTTCTGCATAAAACCCTTCTGATGAACTTCAAATGCTTGCTAATATAGCCAATGTAATTGCTTTCTGTTTCATACTTTCTTCTCAAATAACTCAGGACTTGCTTAGGGACAAGCAAGTATTAAGTTTGGTGTTGTGATGCCAAGGCATCTTAGGCTAGTTTCACTAGCATTTTTCTGTTAGTTTTAGTTGTTTTATGCATTTTCTTGAGCTTAAAGTAACCAAGAATGGTTAAATGAATAACAAAGCAATGAACCATCCAAACAGTATGATTTTGATGCAAATTTCATGAGTTTTTAGTTATATTACTTGAATGCTATGAATGGAAGATTTCTCATGAAATTTTGCAAGACTTTGATGCAGTTGTTTGGATGATTTCAGGGAAGAAGAGGTTAGGCAAGGAAGCAACAAAATCAATAAAGGAAGCTTGAATATCACATGTGGAGTTTAAGCTCCAGTTTAAGCTTAAACTGGAGCTTAAACGCCAAAATCATGAAAGCTGAGGAAAAGCTGAAAGTGGCGTTTAACCTCCAGTTTAACCTTAAACTGGAAGTTAAACGCCAGAAATGAGAAAGGCACCAGGGAGCCATTTCCACGTTTAAGCTCCAGTTTAACCTTAAACTGGAGCTTAAACGTGTTCGACCAAAATCCACACTCCAGGGTTGCTTTCTTCATTTCCACGTTTAAGCTTCAGTTTAACCTTAAACTGAAGCTTAAACGTGTTCGACAATTCCATCCTCCAAGGTGCTTTCTTCATTTCCACGTTTAAGCTTCAGTTTAACCTTAAACTGAAGCTTAAACGTGTTCGACAATTCCACACTCCAGGGTTGCCTTCTTCCATTTCCACGTTTAAGCTTCAGTTTAACCTTAAACTGAAGCTTAAACGTGCTTGAGTTATACCACCTCCAGGAGTGTCCAACGTTTAAGTTGCAGTTTAAGCTTAAACTGCAACTTAAACACCACTAATTGAAAAGGTTTCTGGGCCAAAGATATTGCAGTTTAAGTTAGCATTTGAGCACAATCATTAACTTAAACATATTCTGGTATGAAACCCAATTGAATATCATGGTTTATGGGATTGGGCCTGAAGAATTGATGAGTCTGGAATTTCAATTTGTTGAGTCATGTGTCATTACTTGATTATCACTAAGTTGGCTCAATGAATGTTACAGAATTGGACCAGCAGCCTCATCAGGATTATGGAGCATAAACCCAAAAGCAAAAGGAAATCAGGGAAAGGCCTCAAAGCCCAAGAAACACAACAGAAGCTCAATTTAGAAAGTGTATAAATAGGATAGAATTTAAGTTAGAAAAGGGGGATTTTTGGATCATTTTTATAGTTTTCATACTTTTTGTAATTGAATTCAGAGCTATGACTCACTAAACCCCCTTTCATTGGGTTAGGGAGCTCTATTGTAATTCAATGAATCAATAATAGTTTTTATCTTCTTCTTCAATCTTTTCTCTTGAATTTTGTTAGAAAGCTTCTCGATCTAATTCCATTGGTTAGTTGTCTTGGGAAAGAAACTATCCATAATTGGAATCCTTCGGAACCTTGGGAAAGGAATGGAGGATTCATGCTAGAGAAGCTTTCTCACAGTGAATTTGATTGGGGTTTGGATGGATATTGTGACATGTAATCCTACCAAATTGTGGTTCATGAAACTGTGTGGTATAATCAGTGATCGAGCATCATCTCTTCTTATGAACATTTAAACCAAGGGATTGGGAATTTGTTTGTTTTTAGAGAGAATTGGTGAGCCAAGGGATTGGGATCCAATCATATAAGATTGCCAAGCAAAATTCAATGAACGCATTGGTTGAGAGAGGGATAAAAATGTCTTGATTCGGAGATCTCAATATCTCCTGAAACCCAATGAATTTCCCATTTCTGATCTACCACTTTCTCTTTACATTCTGCAATTAAATTCATGCAATCACCCCGATCCCCTTTTTAATTTCAGCAATTTAGCTTCTCGCTCTTTAATTCATGCAAATTTAAGATTCCGCAATTTCAATTCCTTGCCATTTACGTTTCCCGCCAATTTTACATTCCGCAATTCTCATCTAAATCTTGATTCCGCTCAACTAGAACACACTTCTAATCCGAATTGCTCACTCAACCAATCCTTGTGGGATTCGACCTCACTCTATTGTGAGTTTTTACTTGACGATAACCGGTGCACTTGCCGGAAGGAATTTTTGCCGATCGTGCAATTTCCTAAAATCGTAGCTATCAATGGCCAGCCCCCCAAAATGTGATATGAATTTGAAAATAGGGAGAAGGACCTGGTCTAAGGACTAGGCGTCCAAAGATGTGGTCAAAGACGACTAATACAATAATAAAATGTCCTATTTAAACTAGACTAGCTACTAGGGTTTACAGAAGTAAGTAATTGATGCAGAAATCCACTTCCGGGGTCCACTTGGTGTGTGCTTGGGCTGAGCTTGAGCTTTACACGTGCAGAGGCTTCTTTTGGAGTTGAATGCCAAGTTGTAACGTGTTTTTGGCGTTCAACTCTGGTTCGTGACGTGTTTCTGGCGTTTGACTCCAGAATGCAACATGGAACTGGCGTTGAGTGCCATTTTACGTCGTCTAATCTCGAATAAAATATGGACTATTATATATTGCTGGAAATCTCTGGATGTCTAATTTCCAACGCCGTTCAGAGTGCGCCATTTGGAGTTTTGTATCTTCAGAAAATCCATTTCGAGTGAAGGGAGGTCAGAATACAACAGCATCAGCAATCCTTTGTCAGCCTTCTTATCAGAGTTTTGCTCAGGTCCCTCAATTTCAGCCAGAAAATACCTAAAATCACAGAAAAACACACAAACTCATAGTAAAGTCCAGAAATGTGAATTTACCATAAAAACTAATAAAAACATCCCTAAAAGTAGCTAGATCCTACTAAAAACAATGCCAAAAAGCATATAAATTATCCGCTCATCAGCCATCCACGCGTGCGCGTGCATGACGCGCACGCGTCGTCTGAAAATATTGGTTCCCAAGCCATGCGAACAGCGAGTTGTGCATCCACGCGGCTACCTTCGCGTGAATCGCACAAAACTCAGGGCACGCAGACATGTGCCCGACCCTCACGCATCATTAAGAAAATTCTACGACCCACGCGTACGCGTGCTGCACGCATACGCGTCGCTTGCGCTGCACAACTCCACTAGTTTACCGCCCAAGTTTTTAATTTTCTTTCCCCCTCTCCCAATCCGAATTCTCTCTTGTTCTTTTATCCTTTTCTTTTTCTTTCATCATAATATTTGTCTTTTTTCTATTTTTCAGTTCTTCTTTGCTTGAGGACAAGCAAACCTTTAAGTTTGGTGTTGACGCTTCACTTAAGGGTTTTTTGTTTATTCCTATGGCACCAAAAGGGAGAAGAATCATCTTCACTGAGGAGCACAACCTGAAGAATAAAGCGACCGCTAGGATAACTAAGGTGGTTGAGCTCCTTTCCTTTTTTATTCCTCCCCTCTTTTTCTATGTTACGTTCCTTTTTTCTGCTATTTTGCTTTATTTGTTGCATGATCCTTTATTAGTAAGAATCCTAGGTATAGTTTAGTTTTTCCTTAAATACTTTAATTCTGAAAAGGAATTCTCATGTATTACTCACTGAGCTTGAATTCAAATAAAAAATACAGAAGTGATGTATTGCATGAGAAATTGAGTTAATTTTAAGAGTAGTCTTATTCACTTAAATGTGGTGGTATTTTCTGTAATTATGAATGCATGACATGAACAGTGCATATTTAAATTTAAATCAAAGAATGTTGATGTACAAGAAACAGGAATTTAGAGAATTATTATGATTTCTCTGAAATTAATGAAAGTTTAATCCTTGAAGCAAAAGAAACAGCAAAAAAAAAAAAAATAAAAACAAGGTCCAAGGCTCTGAGCATCAATGACTAGGGAGGTTAGACATGATTAAAAGCTCAAAGAGTTGTTTCCCTAGTCACATGCTTGTGGTGTTCTTGTGTTAAGCAATCCTTGAGACAAAACAGTTAGAGTCGAGATCAATTGCAGAGTACGCCAAAGGCTTTGAGCACCACTGTCTGGGGATAAAAAAAATAAAAAATAAAAAAATAAAAAATATTTAGAACTTAAAGAGAGTTCCCCAGTTAAGTGCTTGTGGTGTTTCTGTGTCAAGTAAAGTTTGAGACAAAACATTTAAAGTCACGGCTAGACTCAAGGTGCAAAGCACCAAAGAAAAATTGTTGTGTTCAAGGATTAAAATTGAGTTACAAAAGATCAGAGAATTCATAATATTATCCAGATTCTAATTCCAAATGACAGTAACATTCTTCTGATTCAAAGGAGAGTGAGATGCCAAAACTATTTAGGATTGCAGTTGTAAACCCCACTATAAGAAGAGACATGAGCTTAATCGAACTCTTATTCTCATGAAATTCACATCCTAAGCTTATATTAGTTTTGGTTTCTTGAGGACAAGCAAAAATTCAAGTTTGGTGTTGTAATGCGTGAGCATCTTTCCTATCTTTTCTTAATAAATTTGCATCTAATTTGTTGAGTTTAATAAAGAAATAATTATATTTTATCCAATATGGATGCTACTTTGAGTCTTTTGCAATTTTGTTTATTTTAGGTAGCATTCGTTTGGATTTGATGGAATTGATGCAGCACAAGAACAAAAGGAGATGGCAGCGAAGAGCGACGCGTACGCGTGACTGACGCGTGCGCATGATTTGGAGCTTTCCATGGCGACACGTGCGCGTGACTGACGCGTGCGCGTGATTTGAAGATTTGCTCAGCGACGCGTGCGCATGACCGACGCGTCCGCGTGACTTGCAAAAAAGACCATCGACGCGCACGCATGACTGACGCGTATGCGTGACATGCGGTACGAGCAGAAAACGCAGAAAACGATGAGCGGTGATTTCTGGGCCCCATTTTAGCACCCAAGTTAGGCACGGATCCAGTGAAGTCAAGTGGTCCCCACGTTACAAGACGCGGAGTAGTTAGTTAATTCTGATTTAAATTCAAATTTGATTTTAAAATAGGAAAAGATATTATTTTTAATTTTAAATAATTAGATTTTAAGTTTATTAGGATTAGTTATAAAAAGGGATTCCATTAGTTAACTTAGGATTCCATGAGATTGAAACTCAGTACATTTTACCAGAATCCTAATTTTCTTCTCTGAACCATGAGCAACTAATCCTTCATTGTTAAGGTTAGGAGCTCTGTCTATTTGTATGGATTGATTTGTTTGATCTTTCTAATTTAATCCATGTTTTGATTTCTTTTTCAATAATTGTTTTCGCTCTTTATTTTATGAATATTGGGTGAAACGGAAGTATGACCCATGTTCTAATTGAGTTCTTGTAAAACTTGGAAAAGCTCTTTATTTGAACAGCAGCTTGAAAACATATTATCCTAAATTTCTAATTGTTTATATTTAATGGGATACGTGACATATAATCCCCTTATTTTTGGATAATTAGGATTTTTGTGGCATATAAATTGGAACTTGATCATCACCCTTTAATTGAAATTAATTGACTACGGAATTGGCAGTTAATGAATTTTAGAGGAGACTAGGAAGGTCTAAGGTATTAGGGTCTAGTAACATATAGTTTGCCATGAATTAAATCTTGCATGATTAAAATAGTTAGTAAGAAAAATCAATCCAGAAAAATAGATAACTCTGAAACCTTAACTGTTTTCTCCATATCTTATTCCCAACTCATTGCTGCTTGCTTTCTGAAATTCTTAATTTACTATTTAATGCTCTTTGAATACCAAAACACTCTTTTCTACTTGCCTAACTAAGCCTATCACTCAATAACTGTTGCTTAATCCATCAATCCTCGTGGGATCAACCCTTACTCACGTAAGGTATTATTTGGTACGACCCGGTGCACTTGCCGGTTAGTTTGTGGGTTATAAAATACCGCACCAGACGTGCTTTCTTAGATAAGGAGAGGTGTCTGGTGCAGTCAAGCTGCGGACTCAGTAGTTTGATGACACAGCATCTGTGCACCAGAGGTGCTTATATACTAAAATTCCTAAAAATTCCATAAAAATTCCGTTTGATCCCGAAAAAGCATCGTTTCTTCGAGGCTAGGCCGTTACACTTACTGCAACACGAGCTTCAAACGTATTAGCCTAAATCAAATTTTGCAGAGGCTAAAATGCATTCAGAGAGGTTACAAGTTACAACTCAAACATGTTTTATCATTTTGGAATGATAGACTCGTGATTCCAGCTTCTTCTTCCTTCATTGAAAACTTGCTGAAAGAGGGCCATGATTCCATTATTAGGGGACATAGAGGTGCGCAAAAAATGATGTCCTACTTAGCAGCCCAATGATGTTAGGAATTTATCGTCGATCTAGATTTTCACATAGTAGAATTTCATCGTTGAAAGCATAGTCTACACAACCAATTAATTCCCAAATCAAATGTTTTTAGTTCAAATTATAATAATCGAGATCAAGAGTAATTTAACCTCAGGTCGTTCTTCCTAGGACGCAAATGAAGTGTTATACTTTCGGTTATGGAGGCAAAAAGGGTTTTTCAAGCAACAAATGAAAGATTGAAGGAACTTTAAGAAATAAAAGAACAAAGGGATGAGCAAAATTGTAATTCATGCAAGTAAAAGGGGATGAGATCAAAACTAGTGAAAAGGCTATAAATTCATAGAAAACCTTGACTTGGGAATGAGAGTCTAAGAATCCTATCATTGCCATAACCACAACTATGGTAATTATCATGAGTTAATCTCGCTTAGTTAACCCCCAACATCGAGGAGTAAGTCAAGCAAGCATAATTGACCTTAATCCATAAATCCTAGTCAACTTACCAAACTAGTTGATAAAAGGCTAGCTTTAATGGAAACAAGAGTCAACTAACTCCCCAAGAATTACTACTAAATGTCGGACATTATGACTCTAGTATCCTAGGAACTCAACCCACAAGCCAAGGTGGGAAAATCTACTCAAAATCTAAAGTTGGCATTTTCACAAACACCTTGTGTGTATAAAAGTAAAACATAGAAAATTGCAAGGAAAATTAGAAAACTATAACCAACTATCAACAAAACCAAATATAAACAAGCAATCAAACATAAAGGAAGCATGAAACATAAAATTCATTTATCAAAACTTCAAGAAACACAAAATTACAAATATGAACAAAGTAACTTGAACCAAAGGAAATGAAAGCGCTTTAATTAAAAGGAAGTTTAGAGTACTTACAATTAAAGAAGCAAAATCAAAGATCAAAACTTTCTATAAAATGATACAATGGAAATGGAAATGAAACCCTAAGAGAGCAATGTTACACTACTCCTACTCCTACTCTTAATTACTATGAAAAACTTGTAAAAACTAAAACTAAAATGTGCTAAAACCTCATGCCTTCATGTGTGTTGAATTCCCCTTCATATAGCACTTCAATTCAGCCTTGGAGCTTCCCAAAATGGGCCAAGAGGCCTCAGAATTCGCCAAGCACGTGTTTCATTAATGCAACCACGTGCAAGGACCTGTGCGTACGCAGGTGCGTACGCACGCACACATGGAAATTCTTTCTTGTGCGCACGTACGCATCTTTGTGCACACACACACTTCGCTGTGTGTGCTTTTCCATGTTTTCTTCATGTTTTGTCCTTTGTACATACTTTCTTCCACTTTTGCCTTTCCATTCTTGTCTCTAAGGCCTGAAATCACTCAACAAACATGTCACGGCATCAAATGGAATAAAAGTGGAATTAAATTGCTCATTTCAAGTACAAAATTGCATGTTTTTACGTTTAGGATCAAATTAGGGACAAAACACAAAAGTATGCTATTTTGGTGCTTAAGTGTGAGTTCATGTGATGGAATCCATTCAAATCAATGCCAAAATATATCAAAAAATATGAACTCATCACCCAATTTTATTGGAAAGACAAGGCTAAATCAGTTAAAGACTACGTTCGAATTTACTCCATTTGCCAGCAAGCTAAGTATAACATGCAACCACCTGCTGCCTTGTTAGAACCTCTTCCCATTCTATCGCAGATTTGGCAGGATTTTTTGATGAATTTTATCCCTGGTTTGCCCGTGGCACATGGTTGTTTTGTAATCCTGGTGGTAGTGGACCGTTTGTCTAAATTCACACATTTCTTTTCCCTCCCAAAAGATTTCATCGCTCCCAAAATTGCAAAGGTCTTTGTAAGGAATGTGGTTAGCGTCCATGGCATGCCTCAATCAATTGTTTTAGACTCTGGCAAGGTCTTCACAAGCAGATTTTGGGAGCAATGCTGCAAGCAGTAAGGTATACTATTGGCCCGAAGTTCGGCATATCACCCAGAATCCAATGGCCAGATGGAGGTACTAAATAGGTGTCTTGAGATATATTTGCAGTGCTATACTCAGGAAAATCCTAAGGCATGGTATAATCTTTTTCCATGAGTGGCTTATAGTTATAACACATCCTTTCGCTCAGCTATCGGTATGATGCCTTATAAGGAAGTATTTGGAAAATATCCTCCACCCCTACTACATTATGACCCACACCTGAATGACCCTCCAGTGTTGCAGGAGCAATACAGTTAAGGGGTGTGGTGTTGACGACCTTAAAACAAAATTTATACAAGGCACAAGCGAGAATGAAAGCTTAGGCAGATAGCAAATGAAGAGAGTTAGAGTTAAGTGTTGGAGATTTTGTTTATGTGAAATTATAGCCTTATCAGCAGTGTTCTGTGGCACTGAGAAAGCATCAGAAATTGTCCATGAGTTATTTTGAGCCTTTTTCAATAATTGCTCGGGTCGGGAAGGTAGCACACAGGTTGGAACTACCTAACTCAGCTAGAATTCACCTGGTCTTCTATATCTCTCTGCTGAAGAAGTATGCAGGGGTCTCCAGTCCATCAACCATTCCATCACCACTGCTGTTTGACGAGAGAGGGTGCCAACTACAACCACATGCGATTTTAGGACACCTCATGATTAAAAGGGATGGCAAGTGGACTGAGAAAATTCTGATTTATTGGTAGAATTCATCTAGTGAGGAGGCTATTTAAGAACTCTATAAGGACATATGAAAGATTACTACCCCGCTTTTAACTTTGAGGACAAGGTTACTTTCAATGGAGGTGGTAATAATACAAGCTAAAGAACGAGTACAATTGAAAAAGGGCTTAACAAAAAGAAAATTTACAAAATAAGAACTCTAATTAACTTGCACGAAAGAGGAGAGGTATGAAATAGCTGAAGGAGAATTAGCGGAGATCATCTTGATGCACTGTGAGTCGCATCCCTCTGACCCTCTTTTTCTCTTATTCTCAAACTCCTTCTTCTTCAATTCTTGGTCTTATACTGGTATATTATTCCTAATATAGGTGATGCGCTAATTGTACTTGGCTGAAAGTCTATCATTTCTTTTTTTTTTTACTCAATACAGACAAATACTATACCATTGTTTCCTTTCATATATTTGTTAATTCCATTGCTTCTAGTTCCGTATCATCCACCCCTAGTTTTTTTGTTTATGTTCTTCGTTTTAATCTTCGATTTTATTTTGTTTTAATTTTTTTAAGTTTTATTTTTAGCTTTTAATTTAATTTTATTTGTTTTATTACTTTACTTCTCGGGTTAGAACACGTTAAGAAGACTTAATTCATTAAGAAATTGAAAAAATTATAAAATCCTAATTTTTTTAAAAGCTATTGAAATTTGCAAAATAAATTCACTATAATTTTATAATTTGATTCAATTATCTAAGATTAAAATGTGATTCGCATTAATTATGATAGCACGAATTAATTTTTCTAATAATAATTGAATAAGTCATAAAAAATACCTAACCCCTTATTTATAAAGAGATTGGCTAGAAATCACCGAAGTTGATTCAGTCTCATCTAAGTGAAGTCTTGTGAAGAGGCAGAGTTCTTCCCAAAAGTGATTATGGCTAATACAAATTCCAGAACGGTGTGGCATGAGTTAGTGGATCTTATCAGCCGAATTCAAAAATATCGGATAACAACATTATAGCTATTTAGCATTGCTGATAAGTAGTGACGAGTTTAAAAGTCATCTACTTCTACTAAAATTATGGATATACCAGAAAGAGATTGATTAGAAAACTATTCATAGTAAATACATTAACAGCCATCAACAAACAACGGTTGGTTTGAATATACTCTCAAACATGATAACATTGCATAGTTTTTTGTTTCCTACGTCAAAAAAGCAATGCTTTCCCCGTTTGTTTCGTGGCTCTTGTCTTCCACCACCTCCTCCTCTTCCTCTTCATCTTCTGATGAACAAGAACAAAGCATTGACATAGGCGACACTTCAACCGACCAACCAGACCCTGAAAACGACATTGTCAACGACCAAAACGACAACAATCACCAAACAAACGGGGACGAAAATGATGAGCATTTTCTTAGTTCATGCGACGGGGACGACGCAATTCCCGTTGCTCTTGCCGTTCCCGCCACCGAACCCTCCCCGAGCCCCGCCGTCACGGTGGCCTTTACCGCTGCTGATGATAGAATCCCCGTCACAACCACAGCCGCAGCCACCACCATCATGACACAGTCGAAACGGCAGCGTGCCACGAACTACGCAGGCATGATTAGGCAATACCAGAGGCTTTGGACAAAGCAGGACGAGATAGAACTATTGAGAGGGTACCTTGAATGCGTTAGACGAAACAAAGGCGTAAGAAAGTCCCTCCAAAACGACGTAGCTTTGTTCTACGGTGACGTGTGCCACAAGCTAAACGTGGATTTCAACAAGAACCAGCTTGTTGAGAAACTGAGGAGGCTAAAAAGGAAACACAAGGTGACTCTGGATAAGGGCAATTTGGGAAAAGTGTCCTTCAGAAACCCTCAGGACGAGACGATTTTCGAGATTTCGCACAAGATTTGGGGCAAAGACATTGATACTGACCAATTAGAACAAGAAGAAGAAGAAGAAGCATTGTATATGGATGGTGGTGGGGTTGATGATGATCATGGCAAGGTTAAGCTGAAAGTTGAAAAGGTTGTGAGTTGTGATGAGATTGAGAAAAGGGCGCCGAAGCGGCCGCGACTAAGCAAAAATCGCGACGAGACAGCAACGGCTGCTGACATGCAGATCCAGAGCTTCATTGAGGAAACCATGAGGTCTTGTTTCTCACCATTGATAAAGGAATTGTTGGATGATGAAGGAGGACCGAAGCCGGTAGAGTTTTCCCCTTCCCTTGGAGATGAGGGTGATGAGCAATGGAGGAAGCAGAGGATTTCAGAGCTCGAAGTGTATTTGAATCGGTTAGAGTTGTTACAGGATCAGATCAAGGCTAAATTAGAAGAGCTTAGGTCAGGTTCAAGGAATTGACTATGGGAGTTTTGATTTCTTTCCACTTCCTTGAATGTACATTAAAAGCTACTTTGTGGTTTGTTCAATGCATAATTACATGGAACATAATACGTTATGGTATGAAAACAGGTATGCTGAATGCCATATGTAAAATATTTTCTATGAAAAATATACATATGACATTTTGGTCGGCAGACGGTGTGCATCACGCACACGATATGCTACCTAATTAGTGAATTCATGTAACTATAGTTTACTGTATGTATGTGCATGTGTTGCAATAAGTAGAAGAATGAAATAGAAGACACTTAGTTCTAGCAATTCTGACATATTTTGTAGTAGATATGTAATCTAAATTTATGAAAATGGAAGCTCCATGCTTCTTCATAATAAGTTTTACATTTGTAGTTTCGATTAGGGTATGTTTGGTTGGGATAAAAATTTAAAAAGGAGAAGATACAACAAATTCATTCATGAAATTTTTTATTCGGATTTTGTCAGATAAATATTATTTTAACAACTTACTTAAGTTGTCTAGGCCCAACAAATTTTAGTTGGTAAATTCTGGAGAAAAAAGAAAGAAAGAAAAGATTATAACTTTTTTAATGCAGAAAAAAAGAGAGTGAGTTTAGAGTTTGGTAACTAAAATTCTGGCTTGGAATTGCTTTTCCCACAAGTCATAAACTAAATGCATCTGCAGTCATCTTTTGTTTCAAGAATATAACCTGAAGAACAGCACATGATGAGGATGAAAATTTTATTACATTATTTGCATTCAGTTTTGAAAATAATAAAGTAATCAATCATCAGGACATAAGGAACTTTCCCTTTGCGTTCTCAAACACTTGTTCTGCCATCACAGCGACAGCACCATCCGCCTTCTTAATCTCCAATTCGGACTTCTGGTTCGGCGCATCGGCAATGGAGGGATCGAATCCGATTGCTAGTGCTGCCTCTGCTTTTGCTCCGTAAACCAATCTCTGCTTAGAAACCAATATGACAAATATATAATGTTAACCCAATATAAAGGGAGATACAATAAGAAACGAGGGAGAGGAAGGTCCACCTTAATTTTTTAAAGTTGAATTGCACCAAGGCACATTAGACAAGGTTCACAAGAAGCATAGATTTCACACTCAGCAAGATAATTTTGATTTAGTTTTTGACATGCCTACAGATCATAATGTGAGTTCCCAAATGATACATCCTCAATAAGTTAATAGAAAAAGTAAATAAAAATAAATAAAGATATTAGACTAACTCAATGTAGTGCTCACATATAAACTAAGCAATGTATAGAAGCATTAAGAGAATCAAATGAAGTTTGCGAAATTCAGCTCGGCTTCTGGGAGTCGGCGTCGAGTTGTTATCTTCGATGCCGATCTATAAGCCTTGAGAAAGTTCGAGCTTCACTCCTGGGAAGATGTCAAATCGTGCAGAGCGCGAGTAAGAAACAAGGGGGAGTGTACCTGCAAAGGCACTCCGAAACTTAAGTTAGTATTGAGAATTCAGTGTGTCCCTTTAGAATAGAACGACGTACCTTTATATGTGAAGTGGAGAAGATCGGTTACATTTCTGTATTATCGTCGGTTGTTAAAGAGCAATAAACAGGTCTTAATGAGTTCAGACGTTTTGATTCTAGTACATGGTCCGTTGAGTCTGTGCGTAACGCCGAGCTTATAGCATGTTTTGCCGAGTTATGACACATAATGCCGTGTTATCATAGTTTTGTAACGGTCGGATCATAGCCCCAAGTTTGGCCTGAGAATGTGTTTAATGAAGCAGGTTGAGCTTTTGGTGATTCATAATTCGGCTAATGGATAAGTCGGCGGTTGGTTTGGTGTTGGAGCCCCCAGTTCAATTTGCTTTATTAAACCATTATTAATGTTAAAAAGTGAGATGACTAGGATAGAGAAAGTAATTAATTGCACGTTTGATGGTGGTGCATGTTTCCAATGTCTCTTGAATCGATGTAACTGATGGGATTGGAGAGTGGATGAGCATTTAGGGGAGAGATTCCCGATTTGGTGGTGTTCAGAGGATAATAATATACTCGATCCAGAGTTCATTAAACCTAGAGATGAGTGTATTATTGAATTTCTGGTAAATGTGATTGATCGGAAGGATTTGATCTCGGTGTTCGATTTGTTGTAGTGGGAGGAAAATAAGCAGGCTGTGGTAGATTATTTAGGTGAGCTTGTTGGAATATTATTTTGTTACTAAGATTTGAAATATGAGGCTGAATAATCGGTTTTCGTCTGTTTTCAAGTGGAAAGTATCTTAGCGTATCCGCGGCGAACCTGAGGGCACGTGTGAAGAGTATGAATCTAGATAAGGAAGGTTCGACGTCGAAAGTTGAGAAGGTTGTCGGCACTGGTGAGGTTGATCAGCCAAAGCCGAGGAGGAGAAAGGTTGTTCTGATGAAGAGAAAAGGTGACGTGGTGGACTTGTTTGACGTTTCTGATGATGAAAGAGATGAGGTGCTGATTGAAAAAGTTCATAAGTTTTTTGACAATCAAAAGAGGTTACACGGTATCACTGATCAAACTGATTCTTCGTCTTTATGGGGGAGGGATTAACCATACATGGTTGTTGCTGATGAGTGTCGTCAATCATCGACGAATATGAATCTGGTCGATGAGGTTGGTGATGTTGCTATTGACCAGTATGTGCAGGTAATTTTATTTTGTGAGTGTTGCTTTTAATTTACCTCTTTTTGGAATACACATGTGATAGTGTTTATGTTGCAGGTGGCGGGGCTTCGGCCGGAGAGTTTATGGTGTAGCCTGAAAAGATACATCGAAAGGTTGTTGAGAAAAAAAATGATCCGAGTTTGAGGGAGGAGTTGGCTTTAAAGAGTGCTAAAATTTCAGAACTTGAGGTGAAGTTTGCTGATGTTGAAAAGCATTTGAAAAAGGTAAAAGATAACTATGCCAAGGATGTTGAGGATTTAAAAAAGAAAGAATCTGATTTGTCTGCTCTGAGTACTCGTATGATTGAGGTCATTGCTCAATTGAAGGAGGCAGAGAAAAACAAGCAAGGAGAAATTCTTGATTCCTTCATTGAAGGATTTGAGAGGGCTTCCCTTCAGGCAAAATTCTTAGCTCCCGAGGTGGATTTTTCACAAATGGATCCAGGGAAGATAGTGTAGGATGGGATTTTGGTGGAAGATGACGGTGATGCTGAGCAAGGTGATGATAATCTGGGATAGATTATTTTTGATAAAAAAAAAATTTGTTAATGTTTTATGGACTGTTTTTGCTCTTCTTTGGGCATTTGATCTTGTTGGCTTTTTGATTGGCATATGCCTTCTGAATCTTAGTTGACTAGTTTGAATTGTTTAATGATTTGCATTCTGTTTTGCAAAATAGAAACATGTTTGCGTATAATGTTGGTTAATTATATATGAAAAAGATAAAGATGAGCAGATTGTTCTGATGTGGTTGACTATATTGGATAAATTCGTGTTATCCGATGTGATGTGCGGGGCAAGTGTTTAGGCCCCTTCTGAGTAGTCGGAATAGGTGTCAACTTTCTATTTGACCAGTAGGATCGGAGTAAAGATTGGCTATTGGTTTGATCGGCAAAGTCCGGGTAATCGGATTCGGTTATCTATTTTTGGTAAAGTCCGAGTAATTGGATTCGGATTATTGATTGGCTGTTCGGTAAATTCCGAGTAATCGGATTCGGAATACTGATTGGCTATTTGTTTTTCGTTAAGTTTGAGTAATGGCATCGGGATTGTAGATTGGCTATTTGTTTGACTGGTAGATTCCGAATAATGGGATCGTAAGAAAGATTGGTATAATGATAAAGGCCGAATGGTCGGCTTTGAAAAAAGATCGGCAGGAAAACATTATGAATTCGTAGACAAGAAAGATTCTTTGATGTAAAAATATAAGCTGATGAGTTAAAAAACTTATATACATTGGAAAACCTTTGATCTTAAAGGTGCAAGTAGGCAAGCCTCGTTAAAACCTTTCCAAGCAAAACCCTTTTTGGGAAAAATCTTGGTAGTAGGAAAAAGGGTACTCGCCTGTCCCTGACTTTTAATTGTAATATAACTTTAAAAATGATACATTCCAAGTATTAGGTAAAGTGTTACCATGTAGGGTTTGTAATCGGTATGCTCTGTTGCCGATAACTTCTATTATCCGAAAAGAACCTTCCCAATTAGCTGCTAGCTTGCAATGGTTTCCTAGCTTTCTAGCTTGTTCTGTTCTTCTTAGCACCAAGTCGTTCACTTGAAAGGACCTTGGGTGTAGTTTTTTATTATAGCGCCTAGCTATATGTTGTTGCATAGCTCGGTGTATGATTACTGCTGAGAATCTGATTTCTTCGACGAGGTCTAGGTCGGATTGCCGAGCTGTGTGTGCTGTTGTATGGTCAGCCAATTGAGTTTGCAATGAGGCTTGGGAGATCTCCACTTGTATCATAGCGCCGAAGCCATATACTAGGCGAAATGGTGTTTCTTCTGTCGTTGAATGAACCGTGGTATTATACTCCGATATGATTTCTGGTATAAGCTCGGCCCAAAGGCCTTTTGCATCGTCCAGTTTCTTTCTTAGAGCATGGAGTATTAATTTATTTGCAGCCTCTGCTAACCCGTTTGTCTGCGGGTGCTCTACTGATGAAAAATATTGTTTGATTTTCAAATCCTGCAAAAAGGATGTGAACTTATGATCGGCAAACTGGCGACCATTATCTGTGATAATGTACCGAGGTATGCCAAATCGAAAAATAATATATTTCCATACAAAAAAAAACATGTGTTGTGAGGTAATCTTGGCTAGAGGCTGGGCCTCTATCCATTCTGAAAAATAATCAATTCCTACAACCAGGAATTTTACCTGCCTTGCTGCTGTCGGAAAAAGGCCGAGGATATCTAGACCCCATTGGTTGAAGGGCCAAGTTACCTCGGAGTTATGCAATAATTTGGCTAGCAAGTGTGTTATCGGGCTGTGTCTTTGGCATTTATCACAGTTTCTGACCTTTGTTTTGCAGTCTTTTTGTAATGTTGGCCAATAGAAGCCAACACGTAGGATCTTTGAACAGAGGCTTCGGGCACCGAGGTGTGTACCACAGATTCCTTCGTGTGCTTTAGATAATGCAATATTGGCTTCAGACATGTTAAGGCATTTGAGTAGAGGACGAGCGAAGCCTCGTTTGTAAAGGCAGTTGTCATATATTGTAAAAAATGAAGCTTGTCGGCAAAAATGCCAGAGATTTTCAATATTGTCTGGCAATGCTCCAGTTCTGAGATAAGTTATGTAAGGTGTTCTCCAATCAATATCCTGTGTAACACTTAAAATTTCTGTGAGTTTAATGCTTGGTTTAAGTAATGTTGATTGATAAAGAGATGTCCCGTTTGGTTGAATACTGGTGAGTTTAAACAGGATATCAGCTTGGCCATTACTCTCCCAAGGTATATGTTGTATGTCGTATTTAGAAAATTTTGAAAGTAAATTTTGGACAATTTCAAGGTATTTAGATAGCAAAGGGTCTTTCACCTGGTATAGGTTGTTTACCTGCTGCACGATGAGTAAGAAATCGCGGTATACCTTGAGTTCGGTGATGTTTAGGTCGGCAGCGAGTCTAAGGCCGGCAATAAGGGCTTTGTACTCACTTTGATTGTTACTTGCTTTAAAATAAAAGTGGAGAGAATGTTCGATGACATTACTGTAGCTATCGTCAAGTATGATTCCTTCTCCACATCCTTGTGGGTTGGAAGACCCGTCGACGTATAAAGACCATTTGACGTAATCTTCGGCTGTTTCTAGTACTGTTAATTCGGTGATGAAGTTAGCCAAGAACTGGGACTTGATAGATGATCGGCCATGGTATCTGATATCAAATTCCGAAAGTTCTACCGACTATTTTACTAGTTGGCCAGCCAGTTCTGGTTTCTGGAGGACTTGCCGCAAAGGTTGATCTGTCCGAACATGGATGACATGACTCTGGAAATATGGCCGTAGTCTTCTGGCTAAGAAGACGAGAGCTAAAGCCAGCTTCTCAATGCTCGGATAGTGAATTTTAGCATTTTGTAGTGTTTTGCTAATGAAAAAGATCGGCAACTACTGCTTTTGCCTTTCTGCAATAAGAGTGGAGCTTACAGCCCAGTTAGTCATAGATAAATATAAGAATAATGGTTCCCCTTGAAAGGGGTTCGTAAAATTGGTGGTTTTGAAGGGGGTTTTGTAAAATTGGTGGTTTTGAAAGAGTTTCTTTGATGGTTGTGTGATGAGCGGATAATTTATACGCTTTTTGGCATTGTTTTTAGTATGTTTTTAGTATGATTTAGTTAGTTTTTAGTATATTTTCATTAGTTTTTAGTTAAAATTCACTTTTCTGGACTTTACTATGAGTTTGTGTGTTTTTCTGTGATTTCAGGTATTTTCTGACTGAAATTGAGGGTCCTGAGCAAAAATCTGATTCAGAGACTGAAAAGGACTGCAGATGCTGTTGGATTCTGACCTCCCTGCACTCGAAGTGGATTTTCTGGAGCTACAGAAGCCCAATTGGCGCGCTCTCAACGGCATTGGAAAGTAGACATCCTGGGATTTCCAGCAATGTATAATAGTCCATACTTTGCCCAAGATTTGATGGCCCAAACCGGCGTGGCAATTCAGCCTCAGAATTTCTAGCGTTTAACGCTGGAACTGGCATAAAACTTGGAGTTAAACGCCCAAACTGGCATGAAAGCTGGCGTTTAACTCCAGAAAAGGTCTCTACACATGAAAGCTTCAATGCTCAGCCCAAGCACACACCAAGTGGGCCCGGAAGTGGATTTTTCTGTCATTTACTCATTTCTGTAAACCTTAGGTTACTAGTTCACTATTAATAGGATCTTTTGACATTGTATCTGTACCTCATGACACTTTACACGTTTCTTTGTGTACTTCTTACGGCATGAGTCTCTAAACCCCATGGTTGGGGGTGAGGAGCTCTGCTGTGTCTTGATGGATTAATGCAATTACTACTGTTTCTTATTCAATCATGCTTGCTTCCAATCTAAGATATCACTTGTTCTTAACCCGGATGAATGTGATGATCCGTGACACTCATCATATTCTCAACTATGAACGTGTGCCTGACAACCACCTCCATTCTACCTTAGATTGAGTAGATATCTCTTGGATTCCTTAATCAGAATCTTCGTGGTATAAGCTAGAACTGATGGCGGCATTCAAGAGAATCCGGAAGGTCTAAACCTTGTCTGTGGTATTCTGAGTAGGATTCAATGATTGAATGACTGTGACGTGCTTCAAACTCCTAGCAGGCGGGGCGTTAGTGACAGACGCAAAAGAATCAATGGATTCTATTCCGGCCTGACCGAGAACCGACAGATGATTAGCCATGCTGTGACAGAGCATAGGAACGTTTTCACTGAGAGGATGGGAGGTAGCCACTGACAACGGTGAAACCCTACATACAGCTTGCCATGGAAGGAGCTTCGCGTGTTTGATGAAGAAAGACAGTAGGAAAGCAGAGATTCAGAAGATGGAGCATCTCCAAAACCTCAACCTATTCTCCATTACTGCAAAACAAGTAACCATTTCATGCTCTTTTGCTTTTTACAATCAATCCTGATAATTTCTGATATCCTGACTAAGATTTACAAGATAACCATAGCTTGCTTCAAGCCGACAATCTCCGTGGGATCGACCCTTGCTCACGCAAGGTATTACTTGGACGACCCAGTGCACTTGCTGGTTAGTTGTGCGGGATTGCAAAAGTGTGATTGCAATTTCGTGCACCAAGTTTTTGGCGCCGTTGCCGGGGATTGTTCGAGTTTGGACAACTGACGGCTTATCTTGTTGCTTAGATTAGGACTGTTTTATTTTTGTTGGTTTAGAGTCTTTTAGTTGAGTCTAGTTTCATATTTTAAGTTTGGTGTCAATTGCATGCTTTTGTTTTTCTTTTAATTTTTCGAATTCGCATGTCTTTAGTCTCTTTTTGATCAGTAAAAATTCTAAGTTTGGTGTCCTCTTTGTGTTTTTCCCTTAAAATTTTCGAAAATTAGTATTTGATTTTCTGAAAAGTTTAAGTTTGGTGTCATTTTGTTGTTTTTCTCTTTCCTCTTTTCAAAAATAAAATCTTTTTCATAAAAAAATTTTTCAATCATATCTTTTTAATTGCTATTTTCAAAATCTTTTTAATTAACTAATTGATTCAGTTCTCAATTTGCTTTGATCTTATTTTCTTTTTGATTTTCGAATTTTTATTTTAATTTTCTTTTGTTTTATTTTTTTTTTTCGTTTAACTCAAAAAAAAAAAACAAAATTTATCTGTTTGCAATCATTATCATTTCCCTTTTGTCCATTATGGACCTAAGTGGGATTGATCAGTCCAAAAGGACTCTGGGATCATATGCTAACCCCATTACAGCTGCATATGGCAGTAGCATCTGTACACCTCGCATCAAAGCAAGCAGCTTTGAGCTAAATCCTCAACTCATTATCATAGTGCAGCAAAATTGCCAGTATTCCGGTCTTCCACAGGAAGAACCTACTGAGTTTCTGGCACAGTTCTTACAAATTGCTGACACAGTACATGATAAAGAGGTGGATCAGGATGTCTACAGACTATTACTGTTTCCATTTTCTGTAAAAGATCAGGCTAAAAGGTGGTTGAATAACCAACCTACAGCAAGCATAAAGACATGGAAACAGTTATCAGACAAATTCCTGAATCATTTTTACCCTCCAAAGAGGATGACACAGCTAAGGCTGGACATCCAAGGCTTTAAACAAGAGGATAATGAATCCCTTTATAATGCCTGGGAGAGGTATAGAGGTATGCTAAGAAAATGCCCCTCTGAAATGTTTTCAGAATGGGTACAGTTAGACATCTTCTACTATGGGCTTACAGAAAAAACTCAGATGTCTTTAGACCACTCAGCTGGTGGATCTATACACATGAGGAAGACAATTGAAGAAGCTCAAGAGCTTATAGACACTATTGCTAGAAACCAATATTTGTATTCTAGCAATGAGTTCTCTCCAGATGAGGAAGTCATGACAGTAGTCACTGACCCTAATCCTCAAGAACAGATGATTGAGCTTAATCAACAATTGCTCCTGATGACAGAACAGTTAGCAGAATTTAAAGAGATGCTCTATGAAACTAAAGTTGCTAACAAGAACATAGAACTGCAATTGAATCAAGCAAAACAGCAAATATCTAAACAGATAACAGAGGAGTGTCAAGCAGTTCAACTGAGGAGTGGGAAGACACTGAATACCACTGCTCAAAAGAGCAAAAAGCCAAACAGGGAACAATTGACAGAGGATAACCAAACCACTGTTCAAAATCCCTCTGAGGACAGTAAGAGCCCAGAGAGGAATGTTATTGGCGTTCAAACTCCAGAAAGGGAAGGAAAGTTGGCGTTAAACGCCCATTCCTTGCCCAGTTCTAGCGTTCAAACGCCAGAAAAGGGAGAGAAGTTGGCGTTTAACGCCCAATCTTCACCCATTCCTGGCGTTCAAATGCCAAGGGAAGATCAGACACCTGAGAGTGCTGACAGTAATCCCTCTAAAAAGGCTTCTTCAACCACTTCTGTAAGGAATAAACCTGCAGCATCTAAGGTTGAAGAATATCAAGCCAAGATGCCTTATCCTCAGAAACTCCGCAAAGCGGAACATGATAAGCAATTTGCCCGCTTTGCAGACTATCTAAGGACTCTTGAAATAAAGATTCCGTTTGCAGAGGCACTTGAGCAAATACCTTCTTATGCTAAGTTCATGAAGGAAATCTTAAGTCATAAGAAGGATTGGAGAGAAACTGAAAAAGTGTTTCTCACTGAAGAATGCAGTGCAGTCATTCTGAAAAGCTTACCAGAAAAGCTTCAAGATCCTGGAAGCTTTCTGATACCATGCACATTAGAAGGCGCTTGCACCAAGACAGCCCTATGTGATCTTGGAGCAAGCATCAATCTAATACCTGCATCCACTATCAGAAAGCTTGGGTTGACTGGAGAAGTCAAACCAACCAGGATATGCCTCCAACTTGCTGATGGCTCCATTAAACATCCATCAGGCATAATAGAGGATATGATTGTCAAGGTTGGGCCATTTGCCTTTCCAACTGACTTTGTGGTGCTGGAAATGGAGGAGCACAAGAGTGCAACTCTCATTCTAGGAAGACCATTCCTAGCAATTGGACGGACTCTCATTGATGTACAAAAAGGGGAAGTGACCCTAAGAGTCAATGAGGATGAGTTCAAGTTGAATGCTGTGAAAGCTATGCAGCATCCAGACACACCAAATGACTGCATGGGCGCAGACATTATTGACTCTTTGGTGGAAGAGATCAATATGACTAAAAGCCTAGAATCAGAGCTTGAAGACATCTTCAAGGATGCTCAACCTGATCAAGAAGAACCACAGGAAACAAAGGAATTTTCGAAAATTCCTCAGGAGGAGGATAAGCCTCCCAAACCTGAACTCAAACCACTACCACCTTCCCTGAAATATGCATTTCTGGGAGGGGGTGAAACTTTTCCAGTGATTATAAGCTCTGCTTTGAATCCACAGGAAGAGGAAGCACTGGTTCAAGTGCTAAGAACACACAAGACAGCTCTTGGGTGGTCCATAAGTGATCTTAAGGGCATTAGCCCAGTCAGATGCATGCACAAGATCCTGTTGGAGGATAATGCCAAACCAGTGGTCCAACCACAAAGGAGGCTAAATCCAGCCATGAAGGAGGTGGTGCAGAAAGAGGTCACTAAATTACTATAGGCTGGGATTATTTATCCTATTTCTGATAGCCCCTGGGTGAGCCCTGTCCAAGTTGTCCCCAAAAAGGGAGGCATGACAGTGGTTCATAATGAAAAAAATGAACTGGTTCCTACAAGAACAGTCACAGGGTGGCGTATGTGTATTGACTACAGAAGACTCAATACAGCCACCAGAAAGGATCATTTTCCTTTACCATTCATAGACTAAATGCTAGAAAGACTAGCTGGTCATGATTATTACTGCTTTTTGGATGGCTATTCAGGTTACAACCAAATTGCAGTAGATCCTCAGGACCAAGAGAAAACAGTATTTACTTGCCCTTCTAGCGTGTTTGCCTACAGAAGAATGCCTTTTGGTCTGTGCAATGCACCTGCAACCTTTCAGAGGTGCATGCTCTCTATCTTCTCAGATATGGTAGAGAAATTCCTGGAAGTCTTCATGGATGACTTCTCAGTATATGGAGACTCATTCAGCTCCTGTCTTAATCACCTAGCACTTGTCCTGAAAAGGTGCCAAGAGACTAACCTGGTCTTAAACTGGGAGAAATGTCACTTTATGGTGACTGAAGGAATTGTCCTTGGGCACAAAATTTCAAGCAAGGGAATAGAGGTGGATAAGGCAAAGGTAGAGGTAATTGAAAAATTACCACCACCTGCCAATGTTAAGGCAATCAGAAGCTTTCTGGGGCATGCAGGATTCTACAGAAGGTTCATAAAGGATTTTTTTCGAAAATTGCAAAACCTTTAAGTAACCTGCTAGCTGCTGACACACCATTTGTGTTTGACACACAGTGTCAGCAGGCGTTTGAGACCTTGAAAGCTAAGCTGGTCACAGCACCAGTCATCTCTGCACCAGATTGGACATTACCATTTGAATTAATGTGTGATGCCAGTGATCATGCCATTGGTGCAGTGTTGGGACAGAGGCATAACAAACTTCTGCACGTCATCTATTATGCTAGCCGTGTTCTAAATGATGCACAGAAGAATTACACAACCACAGAAAAAGAATTACTTGCAGTGGTCTATGCCATTGACAAGTTTAGATCTTACCTAGTAGGATCCAAGGTGATTGTGTACACTGACCATGCTGCTCTTAAATACTTACTCACAAAGCAGGATTCAAAACCCAGGCTAATAAGATGGGTGTTGCTTCTGCAAGAGTTTGATATAGAAATAAGAGACAGAAAAGAGACAGAGAACCAAGTAGCTGATCATCTGTCCCGAATAGAACCAGTAGCTGGGGCGTCCCTCCCTTCTACTGAGATCTCTGAGACTTTCCCAGATGAGCAACTCTTTGCCATTCAGGAAGCTCCTTGGTTTGCAGATATTGCAAATTATAAAGCTGTGAGGTTCATACCCCAGGAGTACAGCAAAGTGCAAAGAAAGAAATTAATTTCAGATGCCAAGTACTACCTCTGGGATGAACCATATCTCTTTAAGAGATGTGCAGACGGAGTAATCCGCAGATGTGTACCCAGAGAAGAAGCACAAAAGATCCTTTGGCATTGCCATGGATCACAGTATGGAGGGCATTTTGGAAGTGAGCGAACAGCCACTAAAGTCCTCCAATGTGGCTTCTACTGGCCTACTCTCTATAAAGATTCCCGAGAGTTTGTGCGTAACTGTGACAGTTGCCAAAGAGCTGGTAACTTGCCTCACGGATATGCCATGCCTCAACAAGGGATATTAGAGATATAATTGTTTGATGTATGGGGAATTGACTTCATGAGTCCATTCCCACCATCATACTCAAACACTTACATTCTGGTGGCAGTGGACTACGTATCTAAGTGGGTAGAAGCAATTGCTACACCCACTAATGATACCAAGACCGTGCTAAAATTCCTCCAGAAACACATCTTCAGCAGGTTTGGTGTTCTGATGAGCGGATAATTTGTACGCTTTTTGGCATTGTTTTTAGTATGTTTTTAGTATGTTTTTAGTATAATCTAGTTAGTTTTTAGTATATTTTTATTAGTTTTTAATTAAAATTCACTTTTCTGGACTTTACTATGAGTTTGTGTGTTTTTCTGTGATTTCAGGTATTTTCTGGCTGAAATTGAGGGACCTGAGCAAAAATCTGATCCAGAGACTGAAAAGGACTGCAGATGCTGTTGGATTCTGACCTCCCTGCACTCGAAGTGGATTTTCTGGAGCTACAGAAGCCCAATTGGCGCGCTCTCAATGGCGTTGGAAAGTAGACATCCTGGGCTTTCCAGCAATATATGATAGTTCATACTTTACCCAAGATTTGATGGCCCAAACCGGCGTTCAAAGTCACCCTCTGAAATCCCAGCGTTAAACGCCGGAACTGGCACCAAAATGGGAGTTAAACGCCCAAACTGGCATAAAAGCTGGCGTTTAACTCCAAGAAGAGTCTCTACACGAAAATGCTTCATTGCTCAGCCCAAGCACACACCAAGTGGGCCCGGAAGTGGATTTTTATGTCATTTACTCATCTTTGTAAACCTTAGGCTACTAGTTTTCTATAAGTAGGACCTTTTGCTATTGTATTTTCATCTTTGGACATCTAGTTCTTAGATCATTGGGAGGATGGCCTCACGGCCATGCCTAGACCTTGTTCTTATGTATTTTCAACGGTGGAGTTTCTACACACCATAGATTAAGGTGTGGAGCTCTGCTGTACCTCGAGTGTTAATGCAATTACTATTGTTCTTCCATTCAATTCCGCTTGTTCTTTGTCCAAGATATTCATTCGCACTCAAGAACTTGATGAATGTGATGATTATGTGACGCTCATCATCATTCTCACTCATGAACAAAGTGACTGACAACCACTCTTGTTCTACAAGCAAACGAGGCTCTAGTGTTTATCTCTTGGATTCCTGATACACGATGCATGGTTGATCGCCTGACAACCGAGTGCTCGCCTGACAAACGAGCCAGCCATTCCGTGAGATCAGAGTCTTCGTGGTATAGGCAAGAACTGATGGCGGCATTCAAGAGAATCCGGAAGGTCTAACCTTGTCTGTGGTATTCTGAGTAGGATTCAATGATTGAATGACTGTGACGTGCTTCAAACTCCTAGCAGGCGGGGCGTTAGTGACAGACGCAAAAGAATCACTGGATTCTATTCCGGCCTGACCGAGAACCGATAGATGATTAGCCTATGCTGTGACAGAGCATAGGAACGTTTTCACTGAGAGGATGGGAGGTAGCCACTGACAACGGTGAAACCCTTGCATAAGCTTGCCATGGAAAGGAGTAAGAAGGATTGAATGAAGACAGTAGGAAAGCAGAGAGACGGAAGGGAAGGCATCTTCATACGCTTATCTGAAGTTCCTACCAATGAATTACATAAGTACCTCTATCTTTATCTTTATGCTTTATTCGTATATCACTATACCCATTTGAGTCTGCCTGACTAAGATTACAAGGTGACCATAGCTTGCTTCATACCAACAATCTCCGTGGGATCGACCCTTACTCGCGTAAGGTTTATTACTTGGACGACCCAGTGCACTTGCTGGTTAGTTGTGCAAAGTTTTGTTTATGCCATGGTATTGAGCACCAAGTTCTTGGGGCCATTACTAGGGATTATTTGAGTTGTGAAAAGTAGTGATCACAATTTTGCACACCAAGTTTTTGGCGCCGTTGCCGGGGATTGTTTTGTGTATGGACAACTGACGGTTCATCTTGTTGCTTAGATTAGGTATTTTTTTTTCAGAGTTCTTAAGAATGAATTCTAGTGTTTCATGATAATCTGTTGAAGTCTGGCTGGCTGAGAAGCCATGTCTAATCTTATTGGACCGAGGTTTCAACTGATCATCACAAGAGCTTGTTGATCTCTATCAATCTTGCTATTGGAGCAATGATCTGCTAAGGCTTGGATGGCCATTGGCCATGTCTAGTGTTTTGGACCGAAGCTTTCTCTGAAAGCTTGGCTGGCTGAGAAGCCATGTCTAATTCCTGGACCGGAGTCTTAGACTAGCATTGCAATGATTCCTGGAATTCAAACTAAGAATTCTGAAACTTTTATTTTCTATTTTCATATAATTTTCGAAAAAAGCACAAAAAATTTCAAAATCATAAAAAACCAAAAATATTTTATGTTTCTTGTTTGAGTCTAGTGTCTAATTTTAAGTTTGGTGTCTTGCATGTATTGTTTATTTGATCTTGGTTCTATTTTCAAGTCAATAGTACAGGGAACTGAAGATTCAGAACATGCAGCAGAGGAATTACACAGAAAAAGCTGGGCGTTCAAAACGCCCAGTGAAGAAGGACAGACTGGCGTTTAAACGCCAGCCAGGGTGCCTGGTTGGGCGTTTAACGCCCAAAAAGGTAGTGCATTGGGCGTTAAATGCCAGAATGTGCACCATTCTGGGCGTTTAACGCCAGGATGGCACAAGGGGGAAGATTTTGTTTTCAACTCAATTTTTTTTTTCAAGTTTTCAAAGTTTTACAAAATCAAATCTTTTTCAAATAATATCTTTTCAATCAAATGTTTTCAAAATCAATTTCTTTCCTTTTTCAAAGATACTTACTATCAATTAATGATTTGATTCAACATTTCAAGTATGTTGCCTTTTCTGTTGAGAAAGGTTTAATGTTTGAATCATATCTTTTCTTGATAGCCAAGTTATTAATTTTTAAAATCAAATCTTTTTAAAAATTGTTTTCAAATCATATCTTCTCAATCACATTTTTTTTTAAACCAATCATATCTTCTTAACCTCATCTTTTTCAAAATAGTTTTCAATCAAATCTTTTTGACTTCTAATTTCAAAATCTTTTTCAAAAATCACTTGATTCCTTTTTCACTGTGAGTTTTCAAAAATTATCAATCAATTTTTCAAAATGATTTTAAAAACTTTTTAATTAATTTTCGAAAATTCTCTTCCCCTCTTCCCACATCCTTTTATTTATGGAGTACTACTCCTTCTCAATGCACAATTCGAACTCTCTCTGATTTAGTTCGAATTATTCTACCTCTTTCTTCTATTTTTCTGTTCTTCTGACACCTCAAGGAATCTCTATACTGTGACATAGAGGATTCCACATTTTCTTGTTCTCTTCTCTTTCATATGAGCAGGAGTAGAGACAAAAGCATTCTTGTTGAAGCTGACCCTGAACCTGAAAGGACCTTGAAGCGAAAGCTAAGAGAAGCTAAGGCACAACTCTCTACAGAGGACCTAACAGAAATCTTCAAAGAAGAAGACATGGCAGCCGAAAACAACAACAATGCAAACAATGCAAGGAAGGTGCTGGGTGACTTTACTGCACCTACTCCCGACTTCTATGGGAGAAGCATCTCTATCCCTGCCATTGGAGCAAACAACTTTGAGCTTAAGCCTCAATTAGTTTCTCTAATGCAACAGAATTGCAAGTTCCATGGACTTCCACTGGAAGATCCTCATCAGTTCTTAGCTGAATTCTTGCAAATCTGTGACACTGTCAAGACTAATGGGGTTGACCCTGAGGTCTACAGACTTATGCTATTCCCTTTTGCTGTAAGAGACAGAGCTAGGACATGGTTGGACTCACAACCCAAAGAAAGCTTGGACTCATGGGAAAAGCTAGTCAATGCCTTCTTGGCAAAGTTCTTTCCACCTCAAAAATTGAGTAAGCTTAGAGTGGAAGTCCAAACCTTCAGACAGAAGGATGGTGAATCCCTCTATGAAGCTTGGGAAAGATACAAACAATTGATCAGAAAATGTCCTTCTGACATGCTTTCTAAATGGAGCATCATAGGTATTTTCTGTGATGGTCTCTTTGAACTATCCAAGATGTCTTTGGATAGCTCTGCTGGAGGATCTCTTCATTTGAAGAAGACGCCTACAGAAGCTCAAGAGCTGATTGAAATGGTTGCAAATAACCAATTCATGTACACTTCTGAAAGGAATCCTGTGAACAATGGGACTAATCAGAAGAAAGGAGTTCTTGAGATTGATACTCTGAATGCCATTCTGGCTCAGAACAAGATATTGACTCAACAAGTCAATTTGATTTCTCAAAGTCTGTCTGGAATGCAAAATACACCAAGCAGTACTAAGGATGCTTCATCTGAAGAAGAAGCCTATGATCCTGAGAACCCTTCAATGGAAGAGGTGAATTACCTAGGAGAACCCTATGGAAACACCTATAATTCTTCATGGAGAAATCACCCAAATTTCTCATGGAAGGATCAACAGAGACCTCAACAAGGTTTCAACAACAATAATGGTGGAAGAAACAGGTTTAGCAATGGCAAGCCTTTTCCATCATCTTCTCAGCAACAGACAGAGAATTCTAAGCAGAACCACTCTGACCTAGCAACCATGGTCTCTGATCTAATCAAAACCACTCAAAGTTTCATGACTGAAACAAGGTCCTCCATTAGGAATTTGGAGGCACAAGTGGGACAGCTGAGCAAGAAAGTTACTGAACTCCCTCCTAGTACTCTCCCAAGCAATACAGAAGAAAATCCAAAAGGAGAGTGCAAGGCTATCAACATGGCCGAATTTGGAGAGGAAGGAGAGGAAGTGAACGCCACTGAGGAAGACCTCAATGGGCGTGCACTGACCTCCACTGAGTTCCCCAATGAGGAACCATGGGAATCTGAGGCTCAAAATGAGACCATAGAGATTCCATTGGACTTACTTCTGCCTTTCATGAGCTCTGATGAGTATTCTTCCTCTGAAGAGGATGAGTATGTCACTGAAGAGCAAGTTGCTAAATACCTTGGAGCAATCATGAAGCTAAATGACAAGTTATTTGGAAATGAGACTTGGGAGAATGAACCTCCTTTGCCCACCAAAGAACTGGATGACTTGTCTAGGCAGAAATTACCTCAAAAGAGACAAGATCCTGGGAAGTTTTCAATACCTTGTACCATAGGCACCATGACCTTCAAGAAGGCTCTGTGTGACTTAGGGTCAAGTGTAAACCTCATGCCTCTCTCTATAATGGAGAAGCTAGGGATCTTTGAGGTGCAAGCTGCAAGAATCTCATTAGAGATGGCAGACAACTCAAGAAAACAAGCTCATGGACTTGTAGAGGATGTTTTGGTGAAGATGAAACCATTACATCCCTGCTGATTTCATAGTCCTAGAGACTGGGAAGTGCATGGATGAAACCATCATCCTTGGCAGACCCTTCCTAGCCACAGCAAAGGCTGTGATTGATGTTGATAGAGGCGAATTGATCATTCAAGTGAATGAAGAATCCTTTGTGTTTAAGGCTCAAGGAGATCCCTCTGTCACCATGGAGAGGAAGCATGAAGAGCTTCTCTCAAATCAGAGTCAAACAGAGCCCCCACAGTCAAACTCTAAGTTTGGTGTTGGGAGGCCACAACCAAACTCTAAGTTTGGTGTTGAACCCCCACATTCAAACTCTAAGTTTGGTGTTGGGAGGTTCCAACATCGCTCTGAGAAAATGTAAGGCTCCATGAGAGCCATCTGTCAAGCTACTGACATTAAAGAAGCGCTTGTTGGGAGGCAACCCAATTTTATATTTTACATATTTTCCTTTGTTATTTTATTTTATTTTGTAGGTTGATGATCATGAGAAGTCACAAAATCAATTGAAAAAGCAAAAACAGAATGAAAAACAGGAAGAAAAACAGCACACCCTGGAGGAAGAACTTACTGGCGTTTAAACGCCAGTAAGGCTAGCAGGTGGGCGTTTAACGCCCAGTCTGGCACCATTCTGGGCGTTTAACGCCAGAAAGGGGCACCAGACTGGCATTAAACGCCAGAAAAGGGCAAGAACCTGGCGTTAAACGCCAGAAATGGGCACCAGCCCGGCGTTTAACGCCAGAATTGGCTCAAAACGTAATTTTGCATGCCATTTGGTGCAGGGATGACTTTTCCTTGACACCACAGGATCTGTGGACCCCACAGGATCCCCACCAACCCCACCACCCTCTCTCTTCTTTACCCATTCACCAATCACCTCAACACCTCTTCCCCAAAAACCCTTCACCTATCAATTTCCACTTTCTCTTCACCATTCACATCCATCCTTCATAAAACCCCATCTACCTCACCATTCAAAATTCAAACCACTTTCCCACCCAAACCCACCCATAAAGGCCGAACCACAAAGCTACCTCCATCTCCTCCATTTCTTCTTCGTCTACTCTCTTCTTTCTTCTTTTGCTCGAGGACGAGCAATCCTTTTAAGTTTGGTGTGGTAAAAGCATTGCTTTTTGTTTTTCCATAACCATTTATGGCATCCAAGGCCGGAGAAACCTCTAGAAAGAGGAAAGGGAAGGCAAAGGCCTCCTCCTCCGAGTCATGGGAGATGGAGAGATTCATCTCAAGGGTGCATCAAAGACCACTTCTATGAAGTTGTGGCCATGAAGAAGGGTCAACTTTGATCAAAGGTTGGACCAAGTCCTCATAGACATTTATGAAGAGGGCGTTCAATGAAAGAGAGATTCAAGAGGGAAGCCGGTTCAACTGAGAAGGCATGACCTCAAGCCCATCACTAAGAAAAGGATGGAGCAAACAAGAGATCCCACTCATCATGAAATCCCTGAGATACCTCAAGGGATGCACTTTCCTCCATAAAACTATTGGGAGCAAATCAACACCTCCCTAGGAGAACTGAGTTCCAACATGGGACAACTAAGGGTGGAGCACCAAGAACACTCCATTCTCCTCCATGAAATTAGAGAAGATCAAAGAATCATGAGAGAGGAGCAACAAAGACAAGGAAGAAACATTGAGGAGCTCAAGCACTCCATAAGACCTTCAAGAGGAAGAACACGCCGCCATCACTAAGGTGGACCCGTTCTTTAATCTCCTTGTTCTTTATTCTTCTGTTTTTCGAAAATTTATGCTTATGTTTATCCATGTTTGTGTCTTATGATCATTAGTGTCTTAGTGTCTATGCCTTAAAGTTATGAATGTCCTATGAATCCATCACCTTTCTTAAATGAAAAAACTGTTTTTAATCACAAAAGAACAAGAAGTATAGGATTTCGAATTCATCTTTAAAACTAGCTTAATTAGTTTGATGTGGTGGCAATATTTTTTGTTTTCTGAATGTATGCTTGAACAGTGCATATGTCTTTTGAATTTGTGGTTCATGAATGTTGGCTCTTGAAAGAATGATGAAAAAGGAGACATGTTACTGAGGATCTGAAAAATCATAAAAATGATTCTTGAAGCAAGAAAAAGCAGTGAATACAAAAAAAAAAGAAAGAGAAAGACAAAAAAAAAAAGAGAGAGAGAAAGAAAAAGAAAAGAAAAAGAAAGAAATAAAGTTGTGATCCAAGGCAAAAAGAGTGTGCTTAAGAACCCTGGACACCTCTAATTGGGGACTTTAGCAAAGCTGAGTCACAATCTGAAAAGGTTCACCCAATTATGTGTCTGTGGCATGTATGTATCCGGTGGTAATACTGGAAGACAGAGTGCTTTGGGCCACGGCCAAGACTCATAAAGTAGCTGTGTTCGAGAATCATCATACTTAACTAGGAGAATCAATAACACTATCTGGATTCTGAGTTCCTAAAGAAGCCAATCATTCTGAATTTCAAAGGATAAAGTGAGATGCCAAAACTGTTCGGAGGCAAAAAGCTACTAGTCCCGCTCATCTAATTTGGAGCTAAGTTTCACTGATAATTTGGAGTCTATAGTATATTCTCTTCTTTTTATCTTATTTGATTTTCAGTTGCTTGGGGACAAGCAACAATTTAAGTTGGTGTTGTGATGAGCGGATAATTTGTACGCTTTTTGGCATTGTTTTAGTATGTTTTAGTATAATCTAGTTAGTTTTTAGTATATTTTTATTAGTTTTTAATTAAAATTCACTTTTCTGGACTTTACTATGAGTTTGTGTGTTTTTCTGTGATTTCAGGTATTTTCTGGCTGAAATTGAGGACCTGAGCAAAATCTGATCCAGAGACTGAAAAGGACTGCAGATGCTGTTGGATTCTGACCTCCCTGCAATCGAAGTGGATTTTCGGGAGCTACAGAAGCCCAATTGGCGCGCTCTCAACGGCGTTGGAAAGTAGACATCCTGGGCTTTCCAGCAATATATGATAGTCCATACTTGCCCAAGATTTGATGGCCCATGGCCCAAACCGGGTTCAAAGTCACCCTCTGAAATCCCAGCGTTAAACGCCGGAACTGGCACCAAAATGGGAGTTAAACGCCCAAACTGGCATAAAAGCTGGCGTTTAACTCCAAGAAGAGTCTCTACACGAAAATGCTTCATTGCTCAGCCCAAGCACACACCAAGTGGGCCCGGAAGTGGATTTTTATGTCATTACTCATCTTTGTAAACCTTAGGCTACTAGTTTTCTATAAGTAGGACCTTTGCTTTGTATTTTCATCTTTGGACATCTAGTTCTTAGATCATTGAGGATGCCTCACGGCCATGCCTAGACCTTGTCTTATGTATTTTCAACGGTGGAGTTTCTACACACCATAGATTAAGGTGTGGAGCTCTGCTGTACCTCGAGTGTTAATGCAATTACTATTGTTCTTCCATTCAATTCCGCTTGTTCTTTGTCCAAGATATTCATTCGCACTCAAGAACTTGATGAATGTGATGATTATGTGACGCTCATCATCATTCTCACTCATGAACAAAGTGACTGACAACCACTCTTGTTCTACAAGCAAACGAGGCTCTAGTGTTTATCTCTTGGATTCCTGATACACGATGCATGGTTGATCGCCTGACAACCGAGTGCTCGCCTGACAAACGACCAGCCATTCCGTGAGATCAGAGTCTTCGTGGTATAGGCAAGAACTGATGGCGGCATTCAAGAGAATCCGGAAGGTCTAACCTTGTCGTGGTATTCTGAGTAGGATTCAATGATTGAATGACTGTGACTTGCTTCAAACTCCTAGCAGGCGGGGCGTTAGTGACAGACGCAAAAGAATCACTGGATTCTATTCCGGCCTGACCGAGAACCGATAGATGATTAGCCTATGCTGTGACAGAGCATAGGAACGTTTTTCACTGAGAGGATGGGAGGTAGCCACTGACAACGGTGAAACCCTTGCATAAGCTTGCCATGGAAAGGAGTAAGAAGGATTGAATGAAGACAGTAGGAAAGCAGAGAGACGGAAGGGAAGGCATCTTCATACTTATCTGAAGTCCTACCAATGAATTACATAAGTACCTATCTTTATCTTTATGCTTTATTCGTATATCACTATACCCATTTGAGTCTGCCTGACTAAGATTACAAGGTGACCATAGCTTGCTTATACCAACAATCTCCGTGGGATCGACCCTTACTCGCGTAAGGTTATTACTTGGACGACCAGTGCACTTGCTGGTTAGTTGTGCAAAGTTGTGTTTATGCCATGGTATTGAGCACCAAGTTCTTGGGGCCATTACTAAGGATTATTTGAGTTGCGAAAAGTAGTGATCACAATTTCGCACACCATGTTCCCAGAGTACTAATCAGTGATGGGGGCACTCATTTCTGCAATAGACAGCTATACTCTGCTATGGTTAGATATGGAATCAGCCATAAAGTGGCAACTCCGTATCATCCACAGACAAATGGGCAAGCTGAAGTCTCTAACAGAGAGCTAAAAAGAATCCTAGAACGGACGGTGATAGCCCGAAGAAAGGATTGGGCAAAGAGTTTGGATGATGCTCTATGGGCATACAGAACAGCATTCAAGACTCCTATAGGAACCTCTCCATACCAACTGGTGTATGGGAAGGCATGTCATCTGCCCGTAGAACTGGAGCATAAAGCCTACTGGGCAACCAGATTCCTAAACATGGATGCTCAGTTAGCTGGTGAAAAAAGATTGCTCCAGTTAAATGAGCTAGAGGAGTTCAGACTCAATGCCTTTGAAAATGCAAAAATTTATAAGGAAAAAGCAAAGAAATGGCATGACAAGAAGTTGTCAACCAGAGTCTTTGAGCCAGGACAAAAAGTTCTCTTCAACTCTAGGCTCAAATTGTTTCCAGGAAAACTCAAATCCCGGGGAGGGGTCCGTATGTGATTACAGAAGTGTCACCATATGGATAGTTGAGCTTCAGGATATTGATTCTGACAAAAAATTCATTGTTAATGGACAGAGAATCAAGCATTATCTTGAAAGCAATTTTGAGCAGGAACGCTCAAACTGAGACTTGAGTGATCCTCAGTAAAGGTCCAGCTAAAGACAGTAAAGAAGCGCTTGCTGGGAGGCAACCCAGTCATTAGGAGGTTATATGATTTGTTTTTACAAGGCAAGTATCAAAAATGAAGGAATCACAGAGTTACAGAAGGATTCAGCTCAAAAAGTAGAGAAAAGAGCTTACTGGCGAAAAAACGCCAATAAGGGGCATTTTGGGCGTAAACGCCAGAATGGGCACCATTCTGGGCGTTTAACGCCATAATGGTGCCATTTTGGGTGTTAAACGCCAGAATGGGCACCATTCTGGGCGTTTAACGCCAGGTGTGCAGCATCCTGGGCATTAGAAAAACGCCCAGTGATAAAGGAATTCTGGCGTTTAACGCCAGCCAGGGCACCTGACTGGGCGTTAAACGCCCAAAGGGCAACAAATGGGCGTTAAACGCCAGAATGGGTGCCATTCTGGGCGTTTAACGCCCAGAAAGGTGGGGGGATCACAATTTTGTTTTCAAACCAATTTTTTCAAATTCCTTTTCTACCCATACTTTTCTACAAAATCACACTTCAACCATCTCATTCACTTTCAAATCTTCAAAATCAAAACCATTCTTCAAATCTATTTCAAATCAATTCCAAATATTGTTCAAAAACTCACCTTTCTCTCAAAATTTTTCCATATCTTTTCAAATCTCTTTTCAAACTTTTCTTTTTTTTGAAATCTCTCCTCCCCACCTTATAAATACACGTTTGGACCCCTAATTACCCACACCATTCGAATTTGCTTCTCCTCTCTCTCTTCCTTCCTTTCTTTTGCTTGAGGACAAGCAAACCTCTAAGTTTGGTGTGCTTTTTCGTGATCACTAAGCCAAGATTCATCAAGATCATGGCTTCTAAGGGAAAACAAACCAATTTAAGAGGAAAGAAAGAGAATAATCCAAAGAATCTTTGGAACCAAGAGAAGTTCTTAACCAAAGAACATGGAGACCATTATCACAAGATAATGGGTCTGAGGTCAGTGATCCCGGAAGTGAAATTTGATCTGAAAGAAGATGAATATCCGGGGATCCAAGAGCAAATTCGAAACAGAGGATGGGAAGTTCTAACCAATCCAGAGATAAAGGTTGGAAGGAACATGGTTCAGGAATTCTACTCAAATCTGTGGTTAACAGATAAGTAGAGAATGACTGGAACGGCTTACCATACCTACAGAACTATGGTCAGAGGGAAAGTTATGTACTTCCATCTGGACAAAATAAGAGAAATCTTCAAATTGTCTCAACTGCAAGATGATCCTGACTCCTTTAATAGGAGGATGGTGAGAGCAGATAAAGGGTTGGATCAAGTTCTAGAGGACATATGCCTCCCTGGAACTAAGTGGATAACCAATTCAAAGGGTGTCCCAAACCAACTCAAGAGGGGAGACCTCAAACCAATTGCAAGAGGTTGGCTAGACTTTATTGGGCGTTCCATACTGCCCATTAGCAACCGTTCTGAGGTCACTATCAAGAGAGCAGTGATGATTCATTGCATTATGCTTGGAAAAGAAGTGGAGGTTCATCATGTGATTGCTTGTGAGATCTACACAATTGCAAATAAGAATTCCACTGTAACCAAATTAGCTTACCCAAGCTTGATCTCCTTGCTCTGTAAAGAGGCTAAAGTAAAGATGGGAGCAAATGAATTCATACCCATTGAACATCCAATCACCAAGAAGTCAATGGAGGGAGCAAGAGAAGCAGGGGCGTGAACTCCAAGAGATGAAACGCCAAAAGCTCTCATCTCAAGCTGAGGGAGCATCCACTTCTCAAAATCAAGGTTGTTGAGTCCTAACTCTGTGAAAACCTCTATCATTAGGAGCCTATTTTTGCGTTTTTTTTTTTTTTCTATTTTATTTATTTTTTTTGTCTCATCTTATATCTATTTTGAGTCTTGTTCTTAATTCATAATTAATAAAATTTAAAACAAGAAAAAGCAGTAAAATATATATATATATATATATATATATAAAATAAAATAAAGTTGTGAACCAAGGCAAAAAGAGTGTGCTTAAGAACCCTGGACACCTCTAATTGGGGACTCTAGCAAAGCTGAGTCATAATCTAAAAAGGTTCACCCAATTATGTGTCTGTGCATGTATGTATCCGGTGGTAATACTGGAAGACAGAGTGCTTTGGGCCACAGCCAGACTCATACACTAGCTATGTTCAAGAATCCTATTTTAACTAGGAGAATCAATAACATTATCTGAGTTCTGAGTTCTTATAGATGCCAATCATTCTGAACTTCAAAGTAGAGTGAGATGCCAAACTGTTCGGAAGCAAAAGCTACTGGTCCCGCTCATCTATTGGAACTATGTTTCTTTTATTTGGAGTCTATAGTATATTCTCTTCTTTTATTCTATTTTGATTTTCAGTTGCTTGGGGACAAGCAACAATTTAAGTTTGGTGTTGTGATGACGGATAATTTACGCTTTTTGGCATTGTTTTAGTATGTTTTTAGTATGATTTAGTTAGTTTTTAGTATATTTTCATTAGTTTTTAGTTAAATTCACTTTTCTGGACTTTACTATGAGTTTGTGTGTTTTTCGGTGATTTCAGGTATTTTCTGACTGAAATTGAGGGTCCTGAGCAACAATCTGATTCAGAGACTGAAAAGGACTGCAGATGCTGTTGGATTCTGACCTCCCCTGCACTCGAAGTGGATTTTCTGGAGCTACAGAAGCCCAATTGGCGCGCTCTACGGCATTGGTAGACATCCTGGGCTTTCCAGCAATGTATAATAGTCCACTTTTCCCAAGATTTGATGGCCCAAACCGGCGTGGCAATTCAGCCTCAAATTTCCAGCGTTTAACGCTGGAACTGGCATAAAACTTGGAGTTAAACGCCCAAAACTGGCATGAAAGCTGCGTTTAACTCCAAAAGGTCTCTACACATGAAAGCTTCAATGCTCAGCCCAAGCACACACCAAGTGGGCCCGGAAGTGGATTTTTCTGTATTTACTCATTTCTGTAAACCTTAGTTACTAGTTCACTATTAATAGGATCTTTTGACATTGTATCTGTACCTCATGACACTTTACACGTTTCTTTGTGTACTTCTTACGGCATGAGTCTCTAAACCCCATGGTTGGGGGTGAGGAGCTCTGCTGTGTCTTGATGGATTAATGCAATTACTACTGTTCTTATTCAATCATGCTTGCTTCCATTCTAAGATATCACTTGTTCTTACCCGGATGAATGTGATGATCCGTGACTCATCATATTCTCACTATGACGTGTGCCTGACAACCACCTCCGTTCTGCCTTAGATTGAGTAGATATCTCTTGGATTCCTTAATCAGAATCTTCGGTATAAGCTAGAACTGATGGCGGCATTCAAGAGAATCCGGAAGGTCTAACCTTGTCTGTGGTATTCTGAGTAGGATTCAATGATTGAATGACTGTGACGTGCTTCAAACTCCTAGCAGGCGGGGCGTTAGTGACAGACGCAAAAGAATCAATGGATTCTATTCCGCCTGACCGAGAACCGACAGATGATTAGCCATGCTGTGACAGAGCATAGGACGTTTTCACTGAGAGGATGGGAGGTAGCCACTGACAACGGTGAAACCCTACATACAGCTTTCCATGGAAGGAGCTTCGCGTGTTTGATGAAGAAAGATAGTAGGAAAGCAGAGATTCAGAAGATGGAGCATCTCCAAAACCTCAACCTATTCTCCATTACTGCAAAACAAGTAACCATTTCATGCTCTTTTGCTTTTTACAATCAATCCTGATAATTTCTGATATCCTGACTAAGATTTACAAGATAACCATAGCTTGCTTCAAGCCGACAATCTCCGTGGGATCGACCCTTGCTCACGCAAGGTATTACTTGGACGACCCAGTGCACTTGCTGGTTAGTTGTGCGGGATTGCAAAAGTGTGATTGCAATTTCGTGCACCATTGTGAATGCTTTTTCACATTCATTAGTCCATTGGAAAGCCTTTTTCTTTTTTAAAGTTTGGAAGAAACATAAAGACTTAGAAGCTAGGCAAGGTAAGAATCTAGAAAGTGCAGTAAGTTTCCCTGTCAGCCGTTGGACTTCTTTGATAGTTTGAGGGCTTGTCATATCCAAGACAGCTCGGCACTTTTCTGGATTCGCTTCAATACCTTGACTAGTGACCATAAAGCCGAGGAATTTGCCACTTTGACGCCAAATGCGCACCTTTCGGGGCTTAGCCGCATGTTGTATTTTCTAATTTGGCCGAAGATTTCTACGAGGTCATCTAGGTGGTTGTTGCCGATCTTCATTTTGGCGATCATGTTGTCGACATAGAATTCAATGTTCCTGTCAATCTGTTGGGCAAATACTTTGTCCATTAGGCGTTGATATGTTGCACCTGCATTCTTAAGGCCAAACGGCATGACTTTATAATAGTAATTTCCATATTCAGTAATAAAAGCTGTCTTATTTTGATCGGATGGATACATTTGGATCTGGTTATAGCCAGAGTATGCATCCATAAAGCTAAGTTTTTCATAACCAGGGTCATTATCAACTAAGCAATCAATAGATGGTATGGGATATGAGTCTTTTGGGCATACTTTGTTGAGATCAGTGAAATCAACACACATGCGCCATTTAATGTTATGTTTTTTCACCATGACGACATTCGCTAACCATGTAGTGAACCTGATTTCCTGAATGAAGCCAGCATTGATGAGCTTCTTGGTTTCCTCCAGAGATGCTTGCTTTCGGTCGTGGCCGAGGTTTTGTTTTATCTGTGAAACAGGTCGGATAGACGAATCTAGTGCTAGCTTGTGGGATATGATGGACGGGTCAATGCCTGGCATGTCGACTGGGGTCCAAGCAAACAAGTCAGCGTTTTGTTGTAGAAATGCGCCAGGTGCACGCACATGTGAAGGAGTTTATGCGTAGGGCATAGTGCTGGCTCAGTGCTCACCTAACTCTCTGGAATTTTGTACCAGAGGCTGCATCCGCATATGGGCACGCAGGCGTACGGTGTGCAGGCGCGCCCCTGGCCCCCCACCCCCACCCCCTTTCTTTTGACATGGACATGAAAAATGCACATTTATCACAAATTCTGTAGGTAGCTAGCCAAAGAGGCTAAAAACACCCAAAACTCCATGTAAAACCTAAAAATAGGGTGTTTTCTACCATACCATCAACCTATCCATTTAGAATTAGTGCAAATTCTCATGAACAATTTATCCAAGGTAACTTCAATTAAATCTAACTAAACAATTCAATAGCTAAGCAATCACAAATCAATAGAGAGTTCAAGGATTATGTACAAAAGGGTCAAAAGGATAGATCTCACCATGGTGGGGTGTCTCCCACCTAGCACTTTTGTTTAATGTCCTTAAGTTAGACCTTCACTAGCTCAATTTGCTTTGCCAAGAGGAGGATCTTCCAAGAGGAATACCTCAATCTCCTTGTTGCTCTTCATTTTCTCACCATGATATAACTTGAGACGGTGCCCATTAACCTTGAAGATATCCGAACTTGAGGGATGGTGCAAGTGGTTGACCCCATAGGGTTCCTCTTTCTCTACTTGATATGGCCTTTCCCATCTTGATCTTAGTTTTCCGGACAATAATCTCAATCTTGAGTTGTAAAGGAGGACTAGATCGTCGGCTTTAAACTCTCTCCTTCTAATGTTCTTGTCATGCACGGCTTTCATTTTCTCCTTGTAAAGTCAAGAGTTCTCATAGGCTTCTAGTCTCAAACACTCTAATTCCGCCAATTGAAGCTTTCTCTCAATTCGGGCCCCACCCAAACTTGGATTGCACTCTTTGACGGCCCAATATGCTCTATACTCCACTTCTACCGATAAGTGGCAAGCTTTGCCATATACCAACCGAAAGGAGCTCATACCAATCGGCGTCTTGTATGCCGTTCGGTAGGCCCAAAGTGCATCGGTAAGCTTGGCACTCCAATCCTTTCTATTAGACTTCACAATCCTTTCCAATACACGCTTGATCTTTCGGTTGAAAACTTCGGCTTGGCCATTTGTTTGTGGGTGATAGGTCGTGGCTACTTTATGTATGATGCCGTATTTCTTCATTAGTCCCTCCATTCTTTTGTTTAAAAAATGTGAACCATGGTCACTCATGATTGCTCGTGGTGACCTAAAGTGACAAATTATGTTGTTTCTCACAAAAGAAAGGACAACATTAGCATCGTTTGTACGGGTGGGTATCGCTTCCACCCATTTGGACACATAATCAACGGCAAGTAGAATGTAGAGAAAACCATTAGAATTTGGGAATGGCCCCATGAAATCAATACCCATAGGCTATGACATATGGATTCATACCCTCGCGTTGAGCTAACGCGGCTCCCACTACATAGTTTGAAGCATTACACATTATTTCAAATGGCCGACTCCAATCCAGCCCTCTCACGATGGGAGCTTGGGTCAATGCTACCTTGAACTTGTCAAAAGCCTCCATGCACTCCTTGCTTAGATCAAACTCAATGTCCTTTTGCAACAATCGAGATAGTGGCAATGCTACCTTACTAAAGTCCTTGATAAATCTCCAGTAAAATTCTGCATATCCAAGGAACGAATGGACTTCCCTCTCGGAGGAGGGGTAAGGCAAGCTAGATATAACATTGATCTTTGCGGAATCTATGGAAATACCATCTTTGGAAACAATATGTCCTAAAACAATGCCTTGCCTAACTATAAAATGACACTTTTCCAAATTTAAGACAAGGTTTGATTTAGTACATCTTTCCAAAACTTTTTCAAGGTTATCCAAACAATGATCAAAAGAATCACCATATACACTGAAGTCATCCATGAAAACTTCCATACATTACTCTAGAAAATCTGTAAATATGCTCATCATGCACCTTTGGAAAGTTGCTGGTGCATTGCATAAGCCGAATGCCATACGCTTATAGGCATAAGTTCCAAAGGGGCAAGTAAAAGTTGTTTTTTCTTGGTCCTCTAGAGCAATATTTATTTTGAAGTACCCCGAATAGCCATCTAGAAAACAATAATGAGATTTACCGGATAGTCGATCAAGCATTTAATCGATAAACGATAGTGAAAAATGATCCTTTCTAGTGGCCATGTTCAACCTTTGGTAGTCAATGCACACCCTCCAAGAATTTTGCACTCTTGTTGTTATAAGCTTCCCGCTCTCATTCTTGATCGTGGTCACCCCGGACTTCTTTGGCACAACTTGAACGGGACTCACCCATTCACTATCCGAAATGGAGTAGATGATGTCCGCTTCTAATAACCGGGTGACATCTTTTTTCATAACCTCTAGAATGGTAGGATTTAGTCGCCTTTGAGGTTGTCGAACGGGTCTAGCTCCTTCCTCTAGGAATATTCGGTGCTCGCATACTTGGGGGATTATTCCCACTAGATCCGCCAAGCTCCACCCTATTGCCCTTTTATTCTTTCTCAAAACACATAGCAACTTTTCTTCTTGTGGAGCAGTGAGTTCCCTTACAAAAATTACTGGGAACTTGTGGGCTTCATCAAGGTATGAGTACTTTAGGTGGGGCGGTAGTGGCTTCAAAAATTCTAACTTTTAGTCTTGACTTGACACTTGAACTTCCGGAGGATCTGGATGGGGTAGTGTGTTCACTTCACTTGGGTCTTCACTTATTTCTTCAATCATATGCTTCTCATCTAACTTTGCATAATGCACTTCGGCCACAATGTTGTCAATTAGGTCACACCGAAATATGGAATGGTTCTCTGGTGGGTGCTTCTTGGCTTCTTCTAGGCTAAAACTCACGACTCTCCCATCTATCTCAAATGAGTAGGTTTCCGAATGGGCATCCAACTTGAATCTATAGGTCCTCAAAGGTGGCCTCCCAAGTAGGATAGATGATGTCCTCTCGGATTCACTTGATGGCATCTCAAGGACATAAAAATCAATTGGAAACACCAACCCTTTTATATTTACTAACACATCCTCCGCAACACCCGTCACGGTTATTATGCTCTTATCCGCTAAGACAAACCTAGCCGCCGACCGCCTCAACAGTGGTAGCTTCAATAAATGGTAAACGGAAAGAGGCATAATACTAATGCATGCACCGAGATCACATATACAATCATGGAATTGAACTCCATCTATGGTACAAGTAACCATGCATGGGCGCGGATCATCACACTTCTTGGGCAATGCTCCCATCAAAGCCGAAATAGAACTCGCCAATGGAATAGTTTCTAACTCATGAATTTTATCTTTGTTCATACATAAATCCTTGAAAAACTTTGCATTCTTAGGTACTTGATGGATAGCATCAAAGAGAGGAATAGTTACCTCAACTTTCTTGAACATCTCTACCATTTTGGGGTCAAGTTCTACACGCTTCCTAGCTTTCCTTGCTAATGTTGGAAATGGGATTGTTCAGCAATTTCTTCTTCCAAGGCCTTCTCATCTTTGGAGACTTCATTTGTTGGTTGAGATATTTCATCTTCAACTACCACTTGTGCATCTTCTTCCTCTTCAACTTCTTCTATCTTAATTCCCTCCTCATCTTGAGTGACTATTATAGGACTTGGTTTCTTTTGCTTCTTCTCGTGTAATTGTGTTTAGATCTCAAGGTGATGGCATTGATACCACCATTGGGATTGGGTAGAGGTTGTGAAGAAACAGCACTAGAACTTGAGGCTTGAGGAGTGGAGGTGGAAGGTGGTTCTATGCGTGCAAGAAAAGCTTGTAGTGTAGATGTGAGACTGGTAAGACCGGAGGCAAGTGTAGTTTGAAGTTCTTTTTGGCCTTGGAGAATGGTTTGGAGTGTATCGTCTTGATTGGGAGAAGTGGAAGGGTATATGATTTGAGGGGCTTGTGGTTGATTGGGTTGAGGTGGTTGTCTTTGGTGTGGGGGTTGGTAGGTTTGGTAATTTCTTCCTTGGTTTTGTTGAGGATATGGTTGATTTTGTGAGTATCGGTTTTGTGAGTTGTTGTTGTTCCATCTTTGATTGCCTCCATTGTTCCCTACCTCCTTGTTGATATTTGTCCCTCCATTGGTTGGAATTGTCTTTCCAACCTTGATTATAATTGTTACCCACTTGATTGTAGTTATCTCCTAGTTGGGGATACCCTTGATTGAAATTACCGCCTCGTTGGTAGTATCCTTGATTCAAACAGTTATAAAAGTTGTGGGTGGCTGCCAAGGTGTTATCTTCTTGAAGGCTGGGACATTCGTCCGTATAGTGGGAATAGCAAGAACAAATGCCACACACTTTTTGGGGGACCAATTGTTGACTATGTTGTTGAGGAGGTGGTGGAGGTTGATGTTGTTGTTGAGGTTGTTGTTGACCAAGTTGGAGTTGCTTTAGAATGTTTGTCATCTCACCCAAGGATTTAGCAAGAGCAGCGGTCTCACTACTAGTGGAAACTTCGTTTACGGCCTTTGGGCGATTGATTATCCGTCTAGCATGTTGAGTAGATTCGGCCAAGTCAGTAATGAGTTGCCATGCCTCCTCCGTCGTCCTATACTTTGACAAAGAACCGTTGCTTGAAGCATCCAATAAATTCTTGTCTTGTTCTCTTATTCCTTGGCACACACAGCTAAGCAACACTTGAGTATCAATCATGTGGTTGGGACATGAGTCAAGGAGTTTGTGAAACCGCTCCCAATACTCATATTGAGTCTCCATTTCACCTTGTACATTGTATGAGATCTCTTTTCTTAACTTGTCCGTCATTTCCACGGGTAAGAATTTATCTAGAAATTCTCTTATAAGCAAGTCCCAACTGGTAACAACATCACTAGGCAAAGTGTAAAACCACTCTTTGGCTCTTCTCTCAAGAGAGAATGGGAAGGCAAACAACCATATAGCAACTTCATCCGATCCTTCCCGCCTAGTTGTTGAGCATACACCATGAAAGTCCTTGAGGTGTCTAATAGGATCTTGTGCGGGAAGTCTGTGAAACTTTGGTAGGAGATGAATCAATTCAGTCTTGAGTTCAAAATTCGCATTCAAGTTTGGATGAAGCACATGAAGAGGTTGTAGAACAAAGTCTGGTGCACCCACTTCCTTGAGAGTAACCCTCCTTGGAGCGGCAATAGTGTCGGCACCTATATCAAAAGAGGAACTATTAGTAGTATCAAAGGAAGAATAGCTAGTGCCTTCTTCGAGTGACGGTTCGGAGTCCACTTCAGATATGGTTGGTGAATTGGTAAAAACCTTTTCACCCCCCTCAAAGGCTAACCACCTTTGAGCTTGCCTTATGTGAAGCAAAGTTCTTTCGATTTCCGGATCAAATGGAGCTAAGCTCGGATTCGGTAGTGAACGCGTCATACAATGAATGGAATATACAGCTGGTGCACGAAATTGTGATCATCAATGGCGCCATCAACATGGTACGCTCAATTGCAATCTCAACTCTTTATCACAACTTCGCACAACTAACCAACAAGTGCACTGGGTCGTCCAAGTAATAAACCTTACGCGAGTAAGGGTCGATCCCACGGAGATTGTTGGTATGAAGCAAGCTATGGTCATCTTGTAAATCTCAGTCAGGCAGATTCAAATGGTTATAGAGGATTAATGATTAAAAGATAAATAAAACATAAAATTAAGATAGAGATACTTATGTAATCATTGGTGAGAATTTCAGATAAGCGTATGGAGATGCTTTGTCCCTTCCGTCTCTCTGCTTTCCTACTGTCTTCATCCAATCCTTCTTACTCCTTTCCATGGCAAGCTGTATGTTGGGCATCACCGTTGTCAATGGCTACAGTCCCGTCCTCTCAGTGAAAATGTTCAACGCGCTCTGTCAGAGCACGACTATTCATCTGTCGGTTCTCGATCATGTCGGAATAGAATCCAGTGATTCTTTTGCATCTGTCACTAACGCCCCACAATCGCGAGTTTGAAGCTCATCACAGTCATTCAATCCCTGAATCCTACTCAGAATACCACAGACAAGGTTTAGACCTTCCGGATTCTCTTGAATGGCCGCCAATGGATTCTAGCTTATACCACGAAGATTCTGATTAAGGAATCCAAGAGATATCCACTCAATCTAAGGTAGAACGGAGGTGGTTGTCAGGTACACGTTCATAGGTGAGAATGATGATGAGTGTCACAGATCATCACATTCATCAAGTTGAGGAACAAGTGATATCTTAGAACAAGAATAAGCTGAATTGAATAGAAGAACAATAGTAATTGCATTAATACTCGAGGTACAGCAGAGCTCCACAGCTTAATCTATGGTGTGTAGAAACTCTACCGTTGAAAATACATAAGAACAAGGTCTAGGCATTGCCGTGAGGCCAGCCCCCAAAACGTGATCTAAGATAGTATAAAACTCTCCAAGATGAGAATACAATAGTAAAAGGTACTATATGTAGAGAACTAGTAGCTTAGGGTTTACAAAAATGAGTAAATGACATAAAAATCCACTTCCGGGTCCACTTGGTGTGTGCTTGGGCTGAGCATTGAAGCTTTCATGTGTAGAGACTTTTCTTGGAGTTAAACGCCAGCTTTTGTGCCAGTTTGGGCGTTTAACTCCCATTCTTGTGCCAGTTCCGGCGTTAAACGCCAGAATTCTTGAGCTGAATTAGAATGCCTGTTTGGGCCATCAAATCTCAGGCAAAGTATGGACTATTATACATTGTTGGAAAGCCCACGATGTCTACTTTTCAACGCAATTGAGAGCACGCTAATTAAGCTTCTGTAGCTCCAGAAAATCTACTTCGAGTGCAGGGAGGTCAGAATCCAACAGCATCTGCAGTCCTTTTCAGACTCTGAATAAGATTTTTGCTCAGGTCCCTCAATTTCAGCCAGAAAATACCTGAAATCACAGAAAAACACACAAACTCATAGTAAAGTCCAGAAAAGTGAATTTTAACTAAAAACTAATAAAAATATAATAAAAACTAACTAAAACATACTAAAAACATACTAAAAACAATGCCAAAAAGCGTATAAATTATCCGCTCATCACAACACCAAACTTAAATTGTTGCTTGTCCCCAAGCAACTGACAATCAAATAAGATAAAAAGAAGAGAATATGCAATGAATTCCAAAAACATCTATGAAGATCAGTATTAATTAGATGAGCGGGGCTTTTAGCTTTTTGCCTCTGAACAGTTTTGGCATCTCACTCTATCCTTTGATATTCAGAATGATTGGCTTCTATAGGAACTCAGAATCCAGATAATGTTATTGATTCTCCTAGTTAAGTATGATGATTCTTGAACTCAGCTACTCTATGAGTCTTGGCCGTGGCCCAAAGCACTCTGTCTTCCAGTATTACCACCGGATACATACATGCCACAGACACATAATTGGGTGAACCTTTTCAAATTGTGACTCAGCTTTGCTAGAGTCCCCAATTAGAGGTGTCCAGGGTTCTTAAGCACACTCTTTTTGCCTTGGATCACGACTTTATTATTTTTTTCTTTTTTTTTTATTTTCGTTTTTTTCGTTTTTTTTGTATTCACTGCTTTTTCTTGCTTCAAGAATCATTTTTATGATTTTTCAGATCCTCAGTAACATGTCTCCTTTTTTCATCATTCTTTCAAGAGCCAACATTCATGAACAACAAATTCAAAAGACATATGCACTGTTCAAGCATACATTCAGAAGTCAAAGTATTGCCACCACATTAAAATAATTAATCTGTAATAAAATTCAAAATTTATGCAATTCTTCTCTTTTTCAATTAAGAACATTTTTCATTTAAGAAAGGTGATGGATTCATAGGACATTCATAACTTTAAGGCATAGACACTAAGACACTAATGATCATGTAATAAGACACAAACATAGATAAACATAAGCATAAAAATTCGAAAAACAGGAGAATAAAGAACAAGGAAATTAAAGAACGGGTCCACCTTAGTGATGGCGGCTTGTTCTTCCTCTTGAAGATCTTATGGAGTGCTTGAGCTCCTCAATGTCTCTTCCTTGCCTTTGTTGCTCCTCTCTCATGATTCTTTGATCTTCGCTAATTTCATGGAGGAGGATGGAATGTTCTTGGTGCTCCACCCTTAGTTGTCCTAGGGAGGTGTTGATTTGCTCCCAATAGTTTTGTGGAGGAAAGTGCATCCCTTGAGGCATCTCAGGGATTTCATGATGAGTGGGATCTCTCGTTTGCTCCATCCTTTTCTTAGTGATGGGCTTGTCCTCTGGTGCACGAAATTGTGATCATCAATGGCGCCATCAACATGGTACGCTCAATTGTAATCTCAACTCTTTATCACAACTTCACACAACTAACCAGCAAGTGCACTGGGTCATCCAAGTAATAAACCTTACGCGAGTAAGGGTCGATCCCACAGAGATTGTTGGTATGAAGCAAGCTATGGTCACCTTGTAAATCTTAGTCAGGCAGATTCAAATGGTCATGAATGATTTATGAATAAAACATAAAACAAGGATAGAGATACTTATGTAATTCATTGGTGAGAATTTCAGATAAGCGTATGGAGATGCTTTGTCCCTTCCATCTCTCTGCTTTCCTACTGTCTTCATCCTATCCTTCTTACTCCTTTCCATGGCTAGCTGTATGTTGGGCATCACCGTTGTCAGTGGCTACAGTCCCGTCCTCTCAGTGAAAATGCTCAACACACCCTGTCACGGCACGGCTAATCATCTGTCAGTTCTCAATCAGGTTGGAATAGAATCTAGTGATTCTTTTGCGTCTGTCACTAACGCCCAGCCTTCAGGAGTTTGAAGCTCGTCACAGTCATTCAATCCTTGAATCCTACTCAGAATACCACAGACAAGGTTTAGACCTTCCGGATTCTCTTGAATACCGCCATCAATTCTAGCTTATACCACGAAGATTCCGATTAAGGGATCCAAGAGATATCCACTCAATCTAAGGTAGAACGGAGGTGGTTGTCAGGCACACGTTCATAGGTGAGAATGATGATGAGTGTCACAGATCATCATATTCATCAAGTTGAGGAACAAGTGATATCTTAGAACAAGAACAAGCTGAATTGAATAGAAGAACAATAGTAATTGCATTAATACTCGAGGTGCAGCAGAGCTCCACACCTTAATCTATGGTGTGTAGAAACTCCACCATTAAAAATACATAAGAACAAGGTCTAGGGCATGGCCGTCAGGCCAGCCTCCAATGATCTAAGAACTAAGCGTCCAAAGATGATCCTAAGATCGAAAATGATCAAAAGATTCAAAGATCTAAGGATATCAAATACAATAGCAAAAGGTCCTATTTGTAGAGAACTAGTAGCCTAGGGTTTACAGAAATGAGTAAATGACATAAAAATCCACTTCCGGGCCCACTTGGTGTGTGCTTGGGCTGAGCATTGAAGCTTTCATGTGTAGAGACTTTTCTTGGAGTTAAACGCCAGCTTTTGTGCCAGTTTGGGCGTTTAACTCCCATTCTTGTGCCAGTTCCGGTGTTTAACGCCGGGCAGTTTTGAGCTGATTTGGAACGCCAGTTTGGGCCATCAAATCTCGGGCAAAGTATGGACTATTATACATTGCTGGAAAGCCCAAAATGTCTACTTTCCAACGCCGTTCAGAGCGCGTCAATTGGGCTTCTGTAGCTCCAGAAAATCCACTTCGAGTGCAGGGAGGTCAGAATCCAACAGCATCTGCAGTCCTTTTCAGCCTCTAAATCAGATTTTTGCTCAGGACCCTCAATTTCAGCCAGAAAATACCTGAAATCACAGAAAAACACACAAACTCATAGTAAAGTCCAGAAAAGTGAATTTTAACTAAAAACTAATAAAAATATACTAAAAACTAACTAAAATATACTAAAAACATACTAAAAACAATGCCAAAAAGCGTATAAATTATCCGCTCATCACAACACCAAACTTAAATTGTTGCTTGTCCCCAAGCAACTGAAAATCAAATAAGATAAAGAGAAGAGAATATGCAATGAATTCCAAAAATATCTATGAAGATCAGTATTAATTAGATGAGCAGGGTTTTTAGCTTTTTGCCTCTAAATAGTTTTGGCATCTCACTCTATCCTTTGAAATTCAGAATGATTGGCTTCTATAGGAACTCAGAATCCAGATAGTGTTATTAATTCTCCTAGTTAAGTATGATGATTCTTGAACACAGCTACTTTATGAGTCTTGGCCGTGGCCCAAAGCACTCTGTCTTCCAGTATTACCACCGGTTACATACTGCCACAGACACATAATTGGGTGAACCTTTTCAGATTGTGACTCAGCTTTGCTAGAGTCCCCAATTAGAGGTGTCCAGGGTTCTTAAGCACACTCTTTTTGCCTTGGATCACAACTTTATTATTTTTTTTCTTTTTCTTTTTCTTTTTCTTTTTCTTTTTCTCTTTCTTCTTCTTTTTTTCGTTTGTCTCTTTTTTTTTGAATATTCACTGCTTTTTCTTGCTTCAAGAATCATTTTTATGTTTTTCAGATCCTCAGTAACATGTCTCCTTTTTCATCATTCTTTCAAGAGCCAACCATTCATGAACAACAAATTCAAAAGACATATGCACTGTTCAAGCATACATTCAGAAAACAAAAGTATTGCCACCACATCAAAATAATTAATCTGTTATAAAATTTAAAATTCATGCAATTCTTCTCTTTTTCAATTAAGAACATTTTTTATTTAAGAAAGGTGATGGATTCATAGGACATTCAAAACTTTAAGGCATAGACACTAAGACACTAATGATCATAAGACACAAACATGGATAAACATAAGCATAAAATTCGAAAAACAAGAAAATAAAGAATAAGGAAATTAAAGAACGGGTCCACCTTAGTGATGGCGGCTTGTTCTTCCTCTTGAAGATCTTATGGAGTGCTTGAGCTCCTCAATGTCTCTTCCTTGCCTTTGTTGCTCCTCTCTCATGATTCTTTGATCTTCTCTAATTTCATGGAGGAGGATGGAATGTTCTTGGTGCTCCACCCTTAGTTGTCCCATGTTGGAACTCAATTCTCCTAGGAAGGTGTTGATTTGCTCCCAATAATTTTGTGGAGGAAAGTGCATCCCTTGAGGTATCTCAGGGATTTCATGATGAGTGGGATCTTATGTTTGCTCCATCCTTTTCTTAGTGATGGGCTTGTCCTCATCAATGGGGATGTCTCCCTCTATGTCAATTCCAATTGAATAATAGAGGTGACAAATGAGATGAGGAAAGGCTAACCTTGCCAAGGTAGAGGACTTGTCCGCCACCTTATAAAGTTCTTGCACTATAACCTCATGAACTTCTACTTCCTCTCCAATCATGATGTTATGAATCATGATGGCCCGATCTATAGTAACTTCGGACCGGTTGCTAGTGGGAATGATTGAGCGTTGGATAAACTCCAACCATCCCCTAGCCACGGGCTTGAGGTCATGCCTTCTTAATTGAACCGGCTTCTCTCTTGAATCTCTCTTCCATTGAGCGCCCTTTTCACAAATGTCTATGAGGACTTGGTCCAACCTTTGATCAAAGTTGACCCTTCTAGTGTAAGGGTGTTCATCTCCTTGCATCATGGGCAAGTTGAATGTCAACCTTACATTTTTCGGACTAAAATCTAAGCATTTCCCCCGAACCATTGTAAGCCAATTCTTTGGGTTCGGGTTCACACTTTGATCATGGCTTTTGGTGATCCATGCATTGGCATAGAACTCTTGAACCATTAAAATTTCGACTTGTTGAATGGGGTTGGTAAGAACTTCCCAACCTCTTCTTCGAATCTCATGTCGGATCTCCAGATATTCACTCTTTTTGAGTTTGAAAGGGACCTCGGGGATCACCTTCTTCAAGGCCACAACTTCATAGAAGTGGTCTTGAAGCACCCTTGAGATGAATCTCTCCATCTCCCATGACTCGGAGGTGAAAGCTTTTGCCTTCCCTTTCCTCTTTCTAGAGGTTTCTCCGGCCTTGGATGCCATAAATGGTTATGGAAAAACAAAAAGCAATGCTTTTACCACACCAAACTTAAAATGTTTGCTCGTCCTCGATCAAAAGAAGAAAGAAGGGAGTAGAAGAAGAAGAAATAGTGGAGATGGAGATGGCTTTATGGTTCGGCCAAAGGGGGAGAAGTAGTGTTTAGGGTGTCTGAAATTGAAGGAGTGAAGATGGGTTTATATAGGGGTGGAGAGAGGGGTAGGGTTCGGCTATGGGAGGGTGGGTTTGGAAGGGAAAGTGGTTTGAATTTGAATGGTGAGGTAGGTAGGGTTTTATGAAGGATGGATGTGAGTGGTGAAGAGAAAGATGGGATTTGATAGGTGAAGGGTTTTTGGGGAAGAGGTGTTGAGGTGATTGGTGAATGGGTGAAAAAGAGAGAGAGTGGTGGGGTAGGTGAGGATCCTGTGGGGTCCACAGATCCTGAGGTGTCAAGGAAAAGTCATCCGTACACCAAGTGGCGAGCAAAAATGCTCTCTGTGCCAATTCTGGCGTTAAACGCCGAGCTGGTGCCCATTTCTGGCGTTTAACACTAACTTCTTGCCCTTTCTTGGCGTTTAACGCCAGTCTGGTGCCCCTTTCTAGCGTTAAACGCCCAGAATGGTGCCAGACTAGGCGTTAAACACCCATTTGCTGCCCTTACTGGCGTTTAAACACCAGTAAGATCTTCCTCCAGGGTGTGCTATTTTTCTTCCTGTTTTTCATTCTGTTTTTGCTTTTTCAATTGATTTGTGACTTCCCATGATCATCAACCTACAGAAAACATGAAATAACAAAGGAAAATAGATTAAACATAACATTGGGTTGCCTCCCAACAAGCGCTTCTTTAATGTCAGTAGCTTGACAGTGGGCTCTCATGGAGCCTCACAAATGCTCAGAGCAATGTTGGAACCTCCCAACACCAAACTTAGAGTTTGAATGTGGGGGTTCAACACCAAACTTAGAAGTTGGTTGTGGCCTCCCAACACTAAACTTAGAGTTTGACTGTGGGGGCTCTGTTTGACTCTGTTTTGAGAGAAGCTCTTCATACTTACTGTTCATGGTAACAGAGGGATATCCTTGAGCCTTAAACACAAAGGATTCTTCATTCACTTGAATGATCAATTCACCTCTATCAACATCAATCACAGCCTTTGCTGTGGCTAGGAAGGGTCTGCCAAGGATGATGGATTCATCCATGTACTTCCCAGTATCTAGGACTATGAAATCAGCAGGGATGTAATGGTCTTCAATCTTTACCAGAACATCCTCTACAAGTCCATAAGCTTGTTTTCTTGAATTGTCTGCCATCTCTAGTGAGATTCTTGCAGCTTGCACCTCAAAGATCCCTAGCTTCTCCCTTACAGAGAGAGGCATGAGGTTTATGCTTGACCCTAGGTCACACAGAGCCTTCTTAAAGGTCATGGTGCCTATGGTACAAGGTATTGAAAACTTCCCAGGATCTTGTCTCTTTTGAGGTAATTTCTGCCTAGACAAGTCATCCAGTTCTTTGGTGAGCAAAGGGGGTTCATCCTCCCAAGTCTCATTACCAAATAACTTGTCATTTAGCTTCATGATTGCTCCAAGGTATTTAGCAACTTGCTCTTCAGTGACATACTCATCCTCTTCAGAGGAAGAATACTCATCAGAGCTCATGAAAGGCAGAAGTAAATCCAATGGAATCTCTATGGTCTCAGTGTGAGCCTCAGATTCCCATGGTTCCTCATTAGGGAACTCATTGGAGGCCAATAGATGTCCATTGAGGTCTTCCTCAGTGGCGTTCACTGTCTCTTCCTCCTCTCCAAATTCAGCCATGTTGATGGCCTTGCACTCTCCTTTTGAATTTTCTTCTGTATTGCTTGGAAGAGTACTAGGAGGGAGTTCAGTAACTCTCTTACTCAGCTGTCCCACTTGTGCCTCCAAATTCCTAATGGAGGACCTTGTTTCAGTCATGAAACTTTTAGTGGTTTTGATTAGATCATAGACCATGGTTGCTAAGTCAGAGTGGTTCTGCTTAGAATTCTCTGTCTGTTGCTGAGAAGATGATGGAAAAGGCTTGCCATTGCTAAACCTGTTTCTTCCACCATTATTGTTGTTGAAACCTTATTGAGGTCTTTGTTGATCCTTCAATGAGAGATTTGGATGATTTCTCCATGAAGAATTATAGGTGTTTCCGTAGGGTTCTCCCATGTAATTCACCTCTTCTATTGAAGGGTTCTCAGGATCATAAGCTTCTTCTTCAAATGAAGCATTCTTAGTACTGCCTGGTGCAGCTTGCATTCCAGATAGACTTTGAGAAATCATATTGACTTGCTGAGTCAATATTTTGTTCTGAGCCAATATGGCATTCAGAGTATCAATCTCAAGAACTCCTTTCTTCTGATTCGTCCCATTGTTCACAGGATTCCTTTCAGATGTGTACATGATTTGGTTATTTGCAACCATTTCAATTAGTTCTTGAGCTTCTGCAGGCATCTTCTTCAGATGAAGAGATCCTCCAGCAGAGCTATCCAAAGATATCTTGGACAGTTCAGACAGACCATCATAGAAGATACCTATGATGCTCTATTCAGAAAGCATGTCAGAAGGACACTTTCTGATTAATTGTTTGTATCTTTCCCAAGCTTCATAGAGGGATTCTCCTTCCTTCTGTCTGAAGGTTTGGACTTCCACTCTAAGCTTACTCAATTTTTGAGGTGGAAAGAACTTTGCCAAGAAGGCATTGACTAGCTTTTCCCAAGAGTTCAGGCTTTCTTTAGGTTGTGAGTCCAACCATATCCTAGCTCTGTCTCTTACAGCAAAAGGGAATAGCATAAGTCTGTAGACCTCAGGGTCAACCCCATTAGTCTTGACAGTGTCACAGATTTGCAAGAATTCAGCTAAAAACTGATGAGGATCTTCCAATGGAAGTCCATGGAACTTGCAATTCTGTTGCATTAGAGAAACTAATTGAGGCTTAAGCTCAAAGTTGTTTGCTCCAATAGCAGGGATAGAGATGCTTCTCCCATAGAAGTCGGGAGTAGGTGCAGTAAAGTCACCCAGCACCTTCCTTGCATTGTTGGCATTGTTGTTGTTTTCGGTTGCCATGGGTTCTTCTTCTTTGAAGATTTCTGTTAGGTCCTCTACAGAGAGTTGTGCCTTAGCTTCTCTTAGCTTTCGCTTCAAGGTCCTTTCAGGTTCAGGGTCAGCCTCAACAAGAATGCTTTTGTCTTTGCTCCTGCTCATATGAAAGAGAAGAGAACAAGAAAATATGGAATCCTCTATGTCACAGTATAGAGATTCCTTGAGGTGTCAGAGGAAAAGAAAAATAGAAGGAAGAAGTAGAAAAATTCGAACTTATGAAAAGAGATGGGGTTCGAATTGTTCATTGAGGAATAGTGTTAGTCCATAAATAGAAGGATGTGAGAAGAGGGGAAGAAGTTTTTGAAAATAAATTAAAAAGATTTTAAAAACATTATGAAAAACCATAATTGATTTTCGAAAACTAAGAGTGGAAAAGAAATCAAGTGATTTTTGAAAAAGATTTTGAAATTATAAATCAAAAAGATATGATTGAAAACTATTTTGAAAAAGATATGATTAAGAAGATATGATTGAAAAGTTATGGTTTTAAAAAGATGTGATTGAGAAGATATAATTTGAAAAACAAATTAAAAAGATTTGATTTTAAAAATTAATGACTTGGCTAACAAGAAAATATATGATTCAATCATTAAACCTTTCTCAACAGAAAAGGCAACATACTTGAAATGTTGAATCAAATCATTAATTGATAGCAAGTATTTTTGAAAATGGAAAGAAATTGATTTTGAAAAAGATTTGATTGAAAAGATATGATTTGAAAAAGATTTGATTTTGAAAAAAAATTTGAAAGCTTGAAAAAAATTGAAAAAAAAACAAAATCTTCCCTCTTGTGCCATCCTGGCGTTAAACGCCCAAAACACTACCCTTTTGGGCGTTAAACGCCCAGCCAGGCACCCTGGCTGGCATTTAAACGCCAGTTTTCCTTCTTCATTGGGTATTTTGAACGCCCAGCTTTTTCTATGTAATTCCTCTGCTGTATGTTCTGAATCTTCAATTCTCTGTATTATTGACTTGAAAAGACACAGATAAAAAATTTTTGGATTTTTTAATAATCAAAATGTAACTAAAATCAAATAACAATGCATGCAAGACACCAAACTTAGAAGTTTGTATACTATTGACACTAACAAATGAGAATGCATATGAGAAACAACAAAACACTCAAGTCAAGAGAATTCAAAGATCATCAAGAACATCTTGAAGATCACTTAAGACACATGAATGAATGCAAGAAGAACAGAAACATGCAATTGACACCAAATTTAAAATGAGACACTAGACTCAACAAGAAACATGAGAATATTTTTGGTTTTTATGATTTTGTAATTTTTTGGATTTTTCGAAAATTAAGTGGAAAAGAAAATAAAGGTATCTGTTCATATCCTGGGTCAAGCTGTTCGACCCAGGATGTTTAGCGACAAGCCGACCGACCTCTTCAGGTCAGACTATCCGACCTCTTCTCAAAGAGCTCGGCCAATGCCCGACCTCTTCTCAAAGAGCTCGGCCAAATTACTAAAGGAGCCCAAAGCAGGCCCAAAACGAAGGAACACAGCCCAATCTAAAGGCAGCCAAAGCCCAGAAAGATAAAGGCGGTTTCCCTAAAGATAAAGATGACTTCACTCAAAGATAAGATAAGATAAGATAAGATAACTATCTTATCTCCAGAGAGGTCACTCCTCACCATTATAAATACACTGGAGCACCCAGGTATAACTCATACTCTGATTCTACATAAAACCTGTTTAATACCCATGCTAACTTAAGCATCGGAGTCTTTTGCAGGTACCCCCCATCCTCCGGTGACGAAGGATCAGCAGTTCAGCCAGTCCAACAAGTCGGACACAACAGCTCCGACCAGTACAGAAGATCTCGTCCGAGATCGACCTACAGTTTCAGGTAACCCTCGGAACATTAGCACCGTTGCCGGGGAACATAGAAGTCATCCCATCACCATGGCGGACAACCATGACAACGACCACGATTCTGATCCAGAAAACAAGACGCCACATAAAAACGCGGACGCCACCCCCAAAAGCACACCCCAAAATAGGGGAGATAAGCAACCTCCAAACACAGAAATCATGGAAGCACTACAAGCTCAACAAAACTGCCTCCAACAACTCAAAAAAGAAGCCGAGCATCAACGGGAAGCCAAGAAGGACCTTCGAAGGGAAACTAGGCGACGCCGAGAGTTAAAAGATAAGCCCTTAAAACTCGAAGCTGATCTCAAAACCAAGACGGCTCGATCCAGTCACGAAGATAGCCCCCACAAAGATTAAGACCCATTCACCAAAGAGATCATGAAAGCTAAAGGTCCCAAGGGACTTCAAAGCTCCCAACATGACTCCGTACGACGGCACATCAGATCCAAGCTATCATCTTAGCAATTTCAGAAGCAGGATGTATCTCACGGAGGCCTCAGATGCAATCCGTTATTCTCCATCCAGAAGGACAAAGCCAAACACGCATCAAGCCTATTAAGGATCAAGCAAGAAGATCGAGAGAGCCTTCGCAACTACATGGAAAGATTCAACAAAACATGTCTGGACATACAATGTCTGCCAACAGAAGCAGCTATCAGGGGTCTCATCAATGGTCTATGAGAAGGACCTTTTAGCCACTCAATATCCAAGAAGCACCCAAACATCTCGGAACGAGGTACAGGAATGGGCAGAGAAGTACATCAACATGGAGGAAAACTCTCGACTTGAATAGATCTCAAAAACCGAACATTCCTACTCCTCTCGGGATAAGGATAAAGAGTCCAAGAAAAAAGAAGATCAACATGGAGAGAAGCCTAGAAAATACCACAATTACACCCCCTTCAGGTGTCTGTTGTGGATATCTACTGAGAAATAGGCAACACTGAAAAGATCCCATCAACTCGCCCAATCAAAAACCAAAGAGGTCGGACACGTTGAAGGTCCACCTCACACCAAAGAGGTCGGACAAAGTTGAAGGTCCACCTCACACCAAAGTGGTCGGACGCGTTGAAGGTCCACCTCACACCAAAGAGGTCGGACAAAGTTGAAGGTCCACCTCACACCAAAGAGGTCGGACAAGTTGAAGGTCAACCTCACACCAAAGAGGTCGGACAAGTCGAAGGTCTACCTCACACCAAAGAGGTCGGACAAGTCAAAGGTCAACCTCACACTAAAGAGGTCAGACAAGTCGAACGTCTCACACCAAAGAGGTCGAACGAGTTGAATGTCCACCTCACACCCCTGAGAGACATGTTCATGGAGGATTCGCAGGAGGAAGGATCTCTAAATCATCCCGCAAAGGACACCTCAAAGAGGTATATTAAGGAAGGGAGAGAGGTTTGAATAGGACTACGGGGTGCAAACAAGCCTTCCGGGATTTTGAAAATTCTTGGGGCAACCACCCATTCTTACCCAACCAAGGGAAAGTGAAAAGCTCATATTATACCTCGTAATGGGAAGTCGGGCAATAGCCTCATCACTAGTTAAAGAAGACAAAAGTGGGCAACAATCTGTCTACTTCATCATCAAGGCCCTACAAGGGGCCGAACTAAACTATCAAGAGATAGAGCAGTTCGCCTACGCCCCCATACTCACCTCTCGATGACTCCACCCATACTTTCAAGCTCACACTATCAGAGTTCGGACCAACCAGCCCATCGAAGGCATCCTACAAGAAAACAGACTTAGCAGGAAGAATTCTACAATGGGCAGTCAAAATCGATCTTCGACATAAAGCTCAGACAGCCATCAAATCATAGTATTTGGCTGACTTCATTACAGAGTACACCGACACCCCGGGAACTCCTACAAAATGGAAACTCTACATGGATGACTCTTCAAACAAAACCGGGAGTGGTGCATGTGTAATTATAGAAAAGTGATCAGGGAAGCCAAATCAAGCCAAATGACCAAGCTGAATACGAGGCACTACTGGCTAGTTTAAGGCTAGCTAAGAAGGTAGGAGCTTACCATGTCCAATGATTCACAAGTAGTCACCTCTCAAATAGAAGGGAGCAACCAAGCTGAGGATCCCACCACAAAAAATACCTCGGGTAATTCGGGGGACCCTGGACAAAACCAGAGAACATCTTGGACAATTCGGGGGACCCTGGACAAAAACAGAAAACAGCTCGGGCAAATCGGGGAAAATAAAGTCCGACACATAGAAACATAGAATGCTCGAGCTGATGCATTTTCAAAACCAGCCAGTACCAACAACTCAGACAACTCGGGAACATGAAGTCTGACACATACCTCAGGAGCAGAATGCCCGAGCTAATGCACTTTCAAAACCAGCCAGCACCAACAGCTCGGACAATTCGGGGATATGAGGTACGACACATACCTCGGGAGCAGAACGCTCGAGCTGATGCATTTTCAAAACTAGCTAACACCAAACTAGGGGGCAATAACAGAAGCCTCATCCAGGCTACATCACAAGACCACAACAAGTCAATCTCAGGAATGTACTCAGGGTCAGCCACAGTAACACGCATTAAAAAACTATGGAATCCAGGCAATTAGACATGCCGTCCGGGATCTTAGTATACATCTCAAAGACATAGGTCAACTATGGGGTTACTACCAAACAACTCGGGCAACAACTTGAACAATAACAGCAAAATATCAGTTGTCAGATACAACAGTAAAAGGGAAACCCCAGGACTCACACGAAGGTCCAGGGGCACCCTTTGGAGGCAACAACGGAGCAAAAACCCAAATACAAAGTCAAAGCTTTACATAAAAAAGCATGCCAACTTCCACATTGCCCCACCAGAGGAGCTCATCAGTGTAACATCACCTTGGCCGTTCGCAAAGAGGGGACTCGACCTCCTCGGACTATTTCCCCAAGGATTGGGACAAGTCAAGTTCCTCATTGTAGGGGTGTTCATAAAATGGATTGAGGCAAAGCTCCTAGCTAATGCCACTGCTCAAAAAAGTCAGAAATTCTTGTACAGAAACATTATTACAAGCACCAATTCACATCCGTAGAACACCCACAAGCCAATGGACAAGAAGAAGCTGCCAACAAAGTCATACTAGCTAGGTTAAAATGGAGACTACAGGACGCAAAGGGAGCTTGGGCTGAAGAGCTCCCACAAGTCCTATGGGCATATCAGACAACTCCACACTTCACCACGGGGGAATCACCCTTCCGATTGATTTACGGAATGGAGGCAATGATCCCAGTAGAGATCAAAGAAGGATCCCCCAGAATGATCTTCTACAATGAAGAGGTCAACTCCCAAATCCAAAAGAAAAGAACTCGACCTACTTCCAAGAGTCTGAGAGAGAGCTCCGATCAAGGAAGAGGCGTTAAAACGTCGAATGGCCTCAAGCTACGATCAAAAGGTAGTACATCGAAGCTTTGCCAATAACAACCTCATCCTAATCCGAAATGATATCGGAACAACTCGACCTGGAAAAGGAAAGCTAGCAGCCAACTGGAAAGGACCATACCAAGTTGTTTAGAAGAACAGGGGAAAGGTTGCTACAGACTGTCCGAACTCGAAGGGCAATAGCTACCAAGGTCATGGCATGCCTGCAATCTAAAAAGGGCGCCAGGCCGAGATCTAAAAAGATTGCCCGACCTAGAAAGGTAAGTACTAACATGTACACACTCTTATCTTTATATTATTGTTTAAAAGATTGCAGATTCCCTAAAAAGTTTCCTACCAAGACGCCCGACTACGGCAGGTCGGCAAGGTGAAACACCAAAATCACCGCCCGATCACGACAAAGTCGGCAAGATGAAAACCAAACTCATCGTCCGATTACAAAGCGACAAGTCGGCAAGGTGAAAACCAACTTCACTGCCCGACCACGATGAAAACCGAATTCACCATTTGATTTTGACAAAGTGAAAACAAAATTCACTGCTATACCAAGACGCATTAATCTGAAATGCAAATTTCACTGCCGGATCACGACTCGGCGGGGTGAAAACCAAATTCACCGCCCGATCATGATAAAAGTCGGCAAAGATGAAACCAGAATTCATCGCCCAATTTTGACAAGGTCGGCAAAAAAGTGAAAGCAGAGTTCATCGCCTGATTATAAAGCAACAGATCGGCAGAAAGTGAAAAACAATTTCACTGCACGATCACGATAAAGATAACCGTCCGATAAAGGTGAAAACGCGATTCACCCAAAAGACGATCTAAAGATGCCAACCACTTTCTACAAATCGGCAAAGATGAACACAGAATAATGTAAGAAGTTATCGAAAGCAATCCAAAAAAGAACCTGACGAGGTCTTACGGATAGCTAAAATAATAACTTAAAGACTGGCCGACGTTCAGAAGTCGGACCAAGTCAACCCAAGTTATAACTAAATCCTGGAAAGAGGTCTGGCCAACCCTATTAAAGAGGATTAATTTAACTTAGAAGGGCACGACATAACAAAGTCAGCCCAAAACGAAAAGTTATACAAGTAATCCCTGAAAGAGATCTGACAAAGATCCAAGAAAGAGGATTACGCTATAACTTAAAGGAGACTGACATAACGAATTCGGACTCCTACTACAAAACAAGTTATAAAAATAATCCCTAAAAGAGACCTGACAAAGGTCCAAGAAAGAGGATTACAAAAATAACTTAGAAGAGATCGACCTAACGGAGTCGGTCTCCTACAAGACAAGTTATAAAAGTAATCCCTGAAAGAGACCTGACAAAGGTCCAAGAAAGAGGATTACAAAAATAACTTAGAAGAGATCGACCTAACAAAGTCGGTCTCCTACAAAAGTTACCAAAATAATTCCTGAAAAGAGACCTGAACAAGGTCCAAGAAAGAGGATTACCAAGCAACTCGACAGGGTCTGACATGACGAAGTCGGCCCAAAAAACAAAAGCTACAGCTCGGACCGACAAGAAAAAGTCGGACCAACAAAAGCTACAGCTCGGACCGACAAGAAGAAGTCGGACCAACGAAAGCTACAGATTGGACCGACAAGAAGAAGTCGGACCAACGAAAGCTACTGCTCGGACCGACAAGAAGAAGTCGGACCAACGAAAGCTACAGATTGGACCGACAAGAAGAGGTCGGACCAACAAAAGCTACAGCTTGGACCGACAAGAAGAAGTCGAACCAGCAAAAGCTAAAGAAGGATCGACAAGAGAAATCGGACAAACGAAAAATGTGCGCTAAAAGGACATAGCTCCGCCCAAAAAAAAGCCACGGCTCCACGACAAGGCTATCAAAATCGTTCAGACTGACTAAAAGGAGTTCTACAAGAACACTAAAAAGTCGTCAGAAAAGTTAGCCCCAAGGACCACCTCGACTAAGTAGAAAGTGGACGAAACCAGAAGTGATCAAAAGAGGTCGGACAACAAAAGTACCGACACTCCATGAAGATCCACAAAAAGTGACAAAGACATCTTGCAAACAGCCAGAGGAAGGCCAGGAATGCTTTGCTAAAAGGTACGAAGTCTTGAAAAAAGACATTACTTAAAAGGCAAACGCACAAATCAAAACGGCGCTAAAAAGTCATCCAAACAGACTATAACAAGGTTCCCCATCGGAACACTACCTAAAAAGTTGTTGGATTATGACTAAAAAGCCCGAGCAGTGAAGATAAACAAGTCAGAAGAAGGCTGAAAAGTCCCCTCAACAAAATAAAAGGGGCAATACCAGACTCGCATAAGGAGAAACTACTCAAAGATTGACCAAAGTCAGGATGCTTGAGCATGACTTCCCCGAAGAGATCGAAATTCTGAAAGCACGGTCTCACGGAAAAGTCCGAACTCAAGCAGGGGCAAAGTCATGCAAGTCGACGTTAGCTCAAGAAGAGGCACAAGTACGACTTCGAAAAAGAACAAGCCAAAAGGTTTGGAAACAACTTAAGGCTCAAATGTGCTTAGCCAAAAGGGATACAACTCCACTCAATGAAGGCACAATCTCAAACAGGGCTACGAACATCATCCAAGACTAAAAAAGGGTTCTATATAAAGAACACTAAAAAGTCATTGGACAAATCACTAAAAGTCCGGATATCAAGCCGCAAGGATAACTTCGCCAAAGCAGAGGGTTGTCAATACAAGCTTAAAGCAAGGCGTGATCCAGAAGGAAAGGGTAGAAAACCCACACTACCACTCAAAAGAGGTTGGACTGTGAAGTACCAAACCTATAGAAGATCTACAAAGATTGCAAAGCAATGAAGAAACAAGCCATATAGATGCTTGAGCACGACTTCCAAAGAGATCGAAGCTCTGAAAAGCACGATCTCATGGAAAGATCGAACTCAAGCAGGGGCACTGTTCATACCCTGGGTCAAGCTGTCCGACCCGGGATGTTTAGCGACAAGCCAACCGACCTCTTCAGGTCAGACTATCCGACCTCTTCTCAAAGAGCTCGGCCAATGCCCGACCTTTTCTCAAAGAGCTCGGCCAAATTACCAAAGAAGCCCAAAGTAGACCCAAAACGAAGGAACACAGCCCAATCTAAAGGCAGCCAAAACCCAGAAAGATAAAGGCGGTTCCCCTAAAGATAAAGATGACTTCACTCAAAGATAAGATAAGATAAGATAAGATAACTATCTTATCTCCAGAGAGGTCACTCCTCACCATTATAAATACACTGGAACACCCAGGTATAACTCATACTCTGATTCTACATAAAACCTGTTTAATACTGATGACAAGTCATCTTAGCCTAGTTTCACTAGCCTTTTTCTTTTGTTTTCAATTGAATTATGCACTTTCTTGAGCCATAAGCAAGCCAATTGGGTAGATTTTCATGTCTCCTTTGATTTAATCAACCATAGATGAATTAATGCAATTTCATGAGGTTTTATGCTATAATTGTCACATATTATGAAAGAATGAATATCTCATGATTTTGAGCATAGCTTTGATGTGGTTGGTTGATTAATGATAGGTGAAGAAAGCTTGGAGAAAGGATGAAGCAAGAAGGAATGGCTAGGAGGAAGAGAGGACAAAAAGTTTGAGCAAAAGTTTGCCTCAAACTTTTTGCTCAAACTTTTGGAATAAGTGAAAATGAACGAGAGAGCAAAAAGCTTGACCAAAGGTTTGCCTCAAACTTTTGCGTAAACTTTTGGGAGAAAAGTTTGAGCCAACGTTTGCCTCAAACTTTTTGGCAAACGTTGGCATCACAAATCAACACCCTGGAGAGCAAAAGTTTGCGCCAACGTTTGCCTCAAACTTTTTGGCAAACGTTGGCGCCATGAGTGTGCAAGGGGTAGCCAACGTTTGAGCAAAAGTTTGACCCCAAACTTTGGCCCAAACGTTGGTAGCAGCAAGGATGGGGTGGCTGATATGAAAAGTTTGAGTAAAAGTTTGCCTCAAACTTTTACTCAAACTTTTACTCAAGCTTTCATGATTCCAAACCCGGTTCACTTTGGTTCTCTCCCCAACTCCAAGAGCAATCAACCAAGGCCTCTATCAACCCAATTCCATCACGAGCAAAGGCCCAATTCAAGGCTTGAAGACCATTTGAAGAAAGTGTATAAATAACATAGGATTTAAGTTTTTCGGGGAGCTTTTTCTTTTCAGTTTTGATTGAGTGCACTTAGTAGAGAGCTCACTTTACATTTTTTGGATTGTTGTTTTAATTCAAGGGAATTTGGGAGGAGAATTGATCTCTCTTCTTCCTTGTTCTTGCTTGAATACTCTTTACTTTTCTTGCTTCGGATCTTGGGTGGAGAATTGAAGAACTTCTGTTTCAATCTCACCTTGGGATCTTGTTTAATTCTCTGCTTAATTGAATTCCCGTTTCTGTTAATTGCTCTTCATCTACTTTCTTTACAATTTACATTTCCTTTGCAATTGTTCTTGTTGGATCTAGGAAGGCATTGAGATCTAGACTTGGTTATCTAGTCTCTTGAGTCCTGAGATCTGGATTTCCCATTTACATCCTCTGTTTAATGCTTTTCATGTTCATTTACATTTCTGTTTTAAGATCCGATTCAATCCAAGTCATCTTCTATTTCTCTGTTTGTTGCAATTTACTTTTCCTTGTTTAATTTCTGCAAATCAAATTTCCAATTCCCTTTACAATTCAAGCCATTTACATTTCTTGCACTTTAAGATCCTGCAATTTACATTTCTTGCGTTCTAAGTTTCTGCCATTTAATTTCTTGCATTTTAAGATTCAGCACTTTAAATTTCAGTTCTCTTTAATTTCATGCAATTTACCCATTCCCTTTACTTTCTATGCAATTTAAATTCTGCAAATCACAAATCACTCAACCAAATCTTGATTCGCTTGACTAAATCAACCACTAAACTAAAATTGCTCAATCCTTCAATCCCTGTGGGATCGACCTCACTCCCGTGAGTTATTATTACTTGATGCGACCCGGTGCACTTGCCGGTGAGTTTTGTGTCGGATCGTTTTCCGCACATCAAGTTTTTGGCGCCGTTGCCGGGGATTGATTAGATTGACAATGATTAAGTGAAGTAGAGATCTAGATCAAGCACTTTTTCTTTAATTTTTGACTAACCCACTAACTGTTTGAAGTTTTGTCTCAACTGACTACACTCAATTTTCAAGAGAATCATAGTGTGTTCCTTGTGTTGATTTGTATGTCACAAAAAAAGGAAAAACCAAAAGGAAGGTTATCATTGAAGAAGGAGTCTCTGAGAAAGAAGAACACCACGACATGAAACCGTAACTCATCACATTAATCAAGAAAAATTGTTCCTACAGCGGAAACCCATTGGAAGATCCTGAACAGCATATATCCATTTTTCTGAGGACTTGTGGTTCTGTCAACCCCGATGGTGTAAATCATGACACCTGTAAGCTCTTGTTATTTCCCTTCTCACTAAGGGATGAAGCTGCACAATGGTTCGAAACCTTTCCCCATGGAAGTATTACTAGTTGGGACGATTTGGTTACCAAATTTCTGGCCAAATTCTCCTCATCCCAACAGACCATCAAGTTGAAAGAGGGAGAACATCCATTCACACAAAGAGAATAAGAACCACTCTTCATGGCATGGGAAAGATACAAGAAAGCAACTGATAAAGTGGGTTTCCAAGCATTCTATGAAGGATTAACCTCAGAAACAAGAAGAGCGGTGGATTACTTCTCAGATGACCTGCTCAAAGCAATAGCAACTAGCCAAGGAACTGCAGAGTTCAATGACAAGAGAGCCAATAACCAACACTCAATTGAGACACCACAGAATACAATTTCAGAAAAGGATGTAATGTATCTTGAAGGAATGAAGGCATTCATGAATCAAAACAAACAGCTACACCAGCAAACTCAGCAACATTTGGAGTCAATAGCTAGACAAATTGATTTTCTCCATTCTACTACATTGAATGCACAATTTCCACCATGGAAGCCACATTCTTATGTAAGAATGAGGGGATCTCAACATCAGGAACAAGGGGACTTCAATTACAACAACCCCAATTTCCCAAACCTGCAAAAAAACCACCATACAAACAACAATCACTGCATACCACCACACTACCCACCCTTCCAACCCCCAACACCTAACAACCAACCAATCTCACAAGACTCTCAGAGGATCACTAATCTGAAAATTTTAGTAAAAAGAATAATGAAACATCAAGAGATGATAAGCAAGAACCATGAGGTCTCACTCGGGAGAATTGAGAGGCAAATGGAACAATTAGCTAAGAACCTCACAGAAATGAGTGAGAAGAGGGCTAAAGGAAAAGAATCACTCATCCAGGATGAATATCACAAAGCAAAGCCTCACTTAGGAGGACAATGGGATAAGGAGAAGGAAGCTCAGAATCTGAGCTGAGCAAGCACAGAGGATGTCAAGCTAGTGACAATAAAAGAGCGCTTGTTGGGAGGCAACCCAACCGGAGGTAACCATCTTTTCATATCTATTTCAATAAAAAGGTTAATTAGTTTTATCTAGATTGCAAGAAGCTAAGTTTGGTGTTTCACACCAAAACAATATAAAGGAGAATGAAGGATTCTAAGTTTGGTGTTCCACCAAAATCCCATCATAAAACACATTCCCACTTTCTGCATAATGCTGGCTTCAAGCATATTGGATGAACTAGTTAACTATTTGCTGTTTCCTAGTTTTCAGTTTTATTGCTTTTGAAAAAAAAAAAGAGTTTCACACATGGTTAATTTGATGCATGAGAACCATTGGCAAGGTACTAAGTTTGGTGTTTCCACACCAAAGTAAGTTCAAAAGCCCACAAATAAATCATGCAAGCTAACCATTTCTTCATTCAAGTGCTTGGGGAACAAGCAACTTTCAATATCATTGCAGAGCATCATACAAGCTTTTGGAAAGATTAAGCATCATCAATCAAGGGAATGAAAGAGAAATGTGAAGACCAGCAATGATGATGATGAGGAAGAGGGCAGCAAGCGAACTCCAAAAGGTTGTATTGTTCAGTGATTATTTTGTATCAGATGCTGCTAAATTGAAAGTTACATAATACCCCTGTCTGACTGCATAGTATAGTTTTTCTGCAATTCAATAATCAAGATGTTTGATCATTTACAACACTATACTCTCCAAAACTTGTTTGCACTCAATATGTCAAAAAAATGCATCACATGATAGTCCTTTGTAAAGAAGGATTGAGGAATTAAACAATTTTGAGGCAAGCAAAAGATTAGGAGAAGTGGCGGTTCTAGTTGTGTGATTATGTATTGAGGTTGCATGCTGGTGCACGAAATTACAATCACACTTTTGCAATCCCGCACAACTAACCAGCAAGTGCACTGGGTCGTCCAAGTAATACCTTGCGTGAGCAAGGGTCGATCCCACGGAGATTGTTGGCTTGAAGCAAGCTATGGTTATCTTGTAAATCTTAGTCAGGATATCAGAAATTATCAGGATTGATTGTGAAAAGTAACAGAACATGAAATAAGTACTTGTTATGCAGTAATGGAGAATAGGTTGGGGTTTTGGAGATGCTCCATCCTCTGAATCTCTGCTCTCCTACTGTCTTCTTCATCAAACACGCAAGGCTCCTTCCATGGCAAGCTGTATGCAGGGTTTCACCGTTGTCAGTGGCTACCTCCCATCCTCTCAGTGAAAACGTTCCTATGCTCTGTCACAGCATAGGCTAATCAGCTGTCGGTTCTCGGTCAGGCCGGAATAGAATCCAGTGATTCTTTTGCGTCTGTCACTAACGCCCCGCCTGTTAGGAGTTTGAAGCACGTCACAGTCATTCAATCATTGAATCCTACTCAGAATACCACAGACAAGGTTTAGACCTTCCGGATTCTCTTGAATGCCGCCATCAGTTCTAGCTTATACCACGAAGATTCTGGTTAAGGAATCCAAGAGATATCTACTCAATCTAAGGTAGAACGGAGGTGGTTGTCAGGCACACGTTCATAGTTGAGAATATGATGAGTGTCACGGATCATCACATTCATCCGGGTTAAGAACAAGTGATATCTTAGAATGGAAGCAAGCATGATTGAATAAGAAACAGTAGTAATTGCATTAATCCATCAAGACACAGCAGAGCTCCTCACCCCCAACCATGGGGTTTAGAGACTCATACTGTGGAAAGTACACAAAGAAACGTGTAAAGTGTCATGAGGTACAGATACAATGTCAAAAGATCCTATTAATAGTAAACTAGTAACCTAGGGTATACAGAAATGAGTAAATGACGAAAAAATCCACTTCTGGGTCCACTTGGTGTGTGCTTGGGCTGAGCAATGAAGCATTTTCGTGTAGAGACCTTTTCTGGAGTTAAACGCCAGCTTTTATGCCAGTTTGGGCGTTTAACTCCAAGTTTTATGCCAGTTCCAGCGTTAAACGCTGGAATTTCTGAGGCTGATTTGCAACGCCGGTTTGGGCCATCAAATCTCGGGCAAAGTATGGACTATTATACATTGCTGGAAAGCCCAGGATGTCTACTTTCCAATGCCGTTGAGAGCGCACCAATTGGGTTTCTGTAGCTCCAGAAAATTCACTTCGAGTGCAGGGAGGTCAGAATCCAACAGCATCTGCAGTCCTTTTCAGCCTCTAAATCAGATTTTTGCTCAGGACCCTCAATTTCAGCCAGAAAATACCTGAAATCACAGAAAAATACACAAACTCATAGTAAAGTCCAGAAAAGTGAATTTTAACTAAAAACTAATAAAAATATACTAAAAACTAACTAGATCATACTAAAAACATACTAAAAACAATGCCAAAAAGCGTATAAATTATCCGCTCATCACAACACCAAACTTAAATTGTTGCTTGTCCCCAAGCAACTGAAAATCAAATAAGATAAAAAGAAGAGAATATACTATAGACTCCAAATTATCAATGAAACTTAGCTCCAAATTAGATGAGCGGGACTAGTAGCTTCTTGCCTCCGAACAGTTTTGGCATTTCACTCTATCCTTTGAAGTTCAGAATGATTGGCATCTATAGGAACTCAGAACTCAGATAGTGTTATTGATTCTCCTAGTTAAGTATAATGATTCTTGAACACAGCTACTTATTGAGTCTTGGCCGTGGCCCAAAGCACTCTGTCTTCCAGTATTACCACCGGATACATGCATGCCACAGACACATAATTGGGTGAACCTTTTCAGATTGTGACTCAGCTTTGCTAAAGTCCCCAATTAGAGGTGTCCAGGGTTCTTAAGCACACTCTTCTTGCCTTGGATCACAACTTTATTTCTTTCTTTTTCTTTCTTTTTCTTTTTCTCCCTTCTCCTTTTTTTTCGTTTCTTTTCCCTTTTTTTTTTGTATTCACTGCTTTTTCTTGCTTCAAGAATCATTTTTATGATTTTTCAGATCCTCAGTAACATGTCTCCTTTTTCATCATTCTTTCAAGAGCCAACAATTTTAACATTCATGAACAACAAATTCAAAAGACATATGCACTGTTTAAGCATACATTCAGAAAACAAAAAGTATTGTCACCACATCAAACTAATTAAGCTAGTTTTAAAGATGAATTCGAAATCCTGTACTTCTTGTTCTTTTGTGATAAGAACAGTTTTCATTTAAGAAAGGTGATGGATTCATAGGACATTCATAACTTTTAAGGCATAGACACTAAGACACTAATGATCATATGACACAAACATGGACAAACATAAGCATAAATTTTCGAAAAAAAAAGGAAAATAAAGAACAAGGAGATTAAAGAACGGGTCCACCTTAGTGATGGCGGCTTGTTCTTCCTCTTGAAGGTCTTATGGAGTGCTTGAGCTCCTCAATGTCGCTTCCTTGTCTTTGTTGCTCCTCTCTCATGATTCTTTGATCTTCTCTAATTTCATGGAGGAGGATGGAATGTTCTTGGTGCTCCACCCTTAGTTGTCCCATGTTGGAACTCAATTCTCCTGGGGAGGTGTTCAGTTGCTCCCAATAGTCTTGTGGAGGAAAGTGCATCCCTTGAGGTGAATCTCTCCATCTCCCATGACTCGAAGGTGGAAGCTTTTACCTTCCCTTTCCTCTTTCTAGAGGTTTCTCCGGCCTTGGATGCCATAAATGGTTATGGAAAAACAAAAAGCAATGCTTTTACCACACCAAACTTAAAAGGTTTGCTCGTCCTCGAGCAAAAGAAGAAAGAAGGGAGTAGAAGAAGAAGAAATAGAGGAGAGGGAGGTGGCTTTTGTGGTTCGGCCATTATGGGTGGGTTTGGGAGGGAAAGTGGTTTGAATTTGAATGGTGAGGTAGGTGGGGTTTTATGAAGGATGGATGTGAGTGGTGAATGGGTGAAGAAGAGAGGGGGTGGTGGGGTTGGTGGGGATCCTGTGGGGTCCACAGATCCTGAGGTGTCAAGGAAAAGTCATCCCTGCACCAAGTGGCAAGAAAATTTGCGTTCTGTGCCAAATCTGGCGTTAAACGCCGGGCTGGTGCCCATTTCTGGCGTTTAACGCCAGGTTCTTGCCCTTTCCTGGCATTTAACGCCAGTCTGCTGCCCCTTTCTGGCGTTAAACGCCCAGAATGGTGCCAGACTGGGCGTTAAACGCCCATCTGCTAGCCTCACTGGCGTTTAAACGCCAGTGGTTTCTTCCTCCAGGGTGTGCTGTTTTTCTTCCTGTTTTTCTTTCTGTTTTTGCTTTTTCAATTGATTTTGTGACTTCTCATGATCATCAACCTATAGAAAACATAAAATAACAAAGGAAATTAGATAAAATATAACATTGGGTTGCCTCCCAACAAGCGCTTCTTTAATGTCAGTAGCTTGACATTGGGCCCTCATGGAGCCTCACGGAGGCTCATAGCAATGTTGGAACCTCCCAACACCAAACTTAGAGTTTGGTTGTGACCTCCCAACACCAAACTTAGAGTTTGATTGTGGGGGCTCTGTTTGACTCTGTTTTAAGAGAAGCTCTTCATGCTTCCTCTCCATGGTTACAGAAGGAGAACCTTGAATCTTATAGTTTGCACTGTCTGCAAGCCACGGAACTTCCTGAATAGCAAACAATTGCTCATCCGGAAAGGTTTCAGAGATCTCAGTAGGAGGGAGGGATGCTCCTGCTACTGGTTCTATCCGGGACAGGTGATCAGCTACTTGATTCTCTGTCCCTTTTCTGTCTCTTATTTCTATATCAAACTCTTGCAGAAGCAACACCCATCTTATGAGCCTGGGCTTTGAATCCTGCTTTGTGAGTAGATATTTAAGAGCAGCATGGTCAGTGTACACAATCACTTTCGATCCTACTAAATAAGATCTGAACTTGTCAATGGCATAAACCACTGCAAGTAACTCCTTTTCTGTGGTTGTGTAGTTCTTCTGTGCGTCATTTAGGATACGGCTGCCATAATAAATGACGTGCAGAAGCTTACCATGCCTTTGTCCCAATACTGCACCAATGGCATGGTCACTGGCATCACACATTAGTTCAAATGGTAATGTCCAGTCTGGTGTAGAGATGACTGGTGCTGTGACCAGCTTAGCTTTCAGGGTCTCAAACGCCTGCAGACACTCCTTATCAAAGATAAATGGCGTGTTAGCAGCTAGCAAATTACTCAGAGGTTTGGCAATTTTTGAAAAATCCTTTATAAACCTTCTGTAGAATCCTGCATGCCCCAGAAAGCTTCTGATTGCCTTAACATTGGCAGGTGGTGGTAATTTTTCAATTACCTCCACCTTAGCTTGATCCACCTCTATTCCTTTGTTCGAAATTTTATGCCCAAGGACAATTCCTTCAGTCACCATGAAGTGACATTTTTCCCAGTTTAAAACTAGGTTGGTCTCTTGGCATCTTTTCAGAACAAGTGCTAGATGGTTAAGGCAGGAGCTGAATGAGTCTCCAAATACTGAAAAGTCATCCATGAAGACTTCCAGAAATTTCTCTACCATATCTGAGAAGATAGAGAGCATGCACCTCTGAAAGATTGCAGGTGCATTGCACAGACCAAAAGGCATCCTTCTGTAGGCAAATACTCCAGAAGGACATGTAAATGCTGTTTTCTCTTGGTCCTGAGGATCTACTGCAATTTGGTTGTAACCTGAGTAGCCATCCAAAAAGCAGTAGTATTCATGACCTGCTAGTCTCTCTAGCATCTGGTCTATGAATGGTAAAGGAAAATGATCCTTTCTGGTGACTGTATTGAGCCTTCTGTAGTCAATACACATGCGCCACCCTGTAACTATTCTTGTAGGAACTAGTTCATTCTTTTCATTGTGAACCACTGTCATGCCTCCCTTCTTAGGGACAACATGGACAGGGCTCACCCAGGGGCTATCAGAAATAGGATAAATAATCACAGCCTCTAGTAACTTAGTGACCTCTTTCTGCACCACCTCCTTCATGGCCGGATTTAGCCGCCTTTGTGGTTGAACCACTGGCTTAGCATCATCCTCCAATAGGATCTTGTGCATGCATCTTGCTGGGCTAATGCCCTTAAGATCACTTATGGACCACCCAAGAGCTGTCTTGTGTGTCCTTAGCACTTGAATTAGTGCATCCTCTTCCTGTGGATTAAGAGCAGAGCTTATGATTACTGGAAAAGTTTTACCTTCTCCCAGAAATGCATATTTCAGGGATGGTGGTAGTGGTTTGAGCTCTGGTTTAGGAGGCTTATCTTCTTCTAGAGGAATTTTCAGAATTTCTTTTATTTCCTTTAGTTCCTCCAGATCAGGCTGAACATCTTTAAAGATGTCATCTAGCTCTGATTCAAGACTTTCAGTCATATTGACCTCCTCCACCAAAGAGTCAATAACATCAGTGCTCATGCAGTCATTTGATGTGTCTGGATGCTGCATAGCTTTGACAACATTCAACTTGAACTCATCCTCATTGACTCTCAGGGTTAATTCCCCTTTTTGTACATCAATGAGAGTTCGTCCAGTTGCTAGGAAAGGTCTTCCTAGAATGAGAGTTGCACTCTTGTGCTCCTCCATTTCCAGCACCACAAAGTCAGTTGGAAAGGCAAATGGCCCAACCTTGACAATCATGTCCTCAATTATGCCTGATGGATATTTAATGGAGCCATCAGCAAGTTGGAGGCATATCCGGGTTGGTTTGACTTCTTCAGTCAACCCAAGCTTTCTGATAGTGGATGCAGGTATTAGATTGATGCTTGCTCCAAGGTCACACAGGGCTGCCTTGGTGCAAGCACCTTCTAATGTGCATGGTATCATAAAGCTTCCTGGATCTTGAAGCTTTTCTGGTAAGCTTTTCAGGATGACTGCACTGCATTCTTCAGTGAGAAATACTTTTTCAGTTTCTCTCCAATCCTTCTTATGACTTAAGATCTCTTTCATGAACTTAGCATAAGAAGGTATTTGCTCAAGTGCCTCTGCAAACGGAATCTTTATTTCAAGAGTCCTTAGGTAGTCTGCAAAGCGGGCAAATTGCTTATCCTGCTCCGTTTGGCGGAGTCTCTGAGGATAAGGCATCTTGGCTTTATATTCTTCAACCTTAGTTGCTGCAGGTTTATTCCTTACAGAAGTGGTTGGAGAAGCCTTTTTAGAGGGATTACTGTCAGCACTCTCAGGTGTCTGATCTTCCTTGGCGTTTGAACGCCAGGAATGGGTGAAGTTTGGGCGTTAAACGCCAACTTCTCTCCCTTTTCTGGCGTTTGAACGCCAGAACTGGGCAAGGAATGGGCGTTTAACGCCAACTTTCCTTCCCTTTCTGGCGTTTGAACGCCAATAACATTCCTCTCTGGGCTCTTACTGTCCTCAGAGGGATTTTGAACAGTGGTTTGGTTATCCTCTGTCAATTGTTCCCTGTTTGACTTTTTGCTCTTTTGAGCAGTGGTATTCAGTGTCTTCCCACTCCTCAGTTGAACTGCTTGACACTCCTCTGTTATCTGTTTAGATATTTGCTATTTTGCTTGATTCAATTGCAGTTCTATGTTCTTGTTAGCAACTTTAGTTTCATAAAGCATCTCTTTAAATTCTGCTAACTGTTCTGTCATCAGGAGCAATTGTTGACTAAGCTCAATCATCTGTTCTTGAGGATTAGGGTCAGTGACTACTGTCATGACTTCCTCATCTGGAGAGAACTCATTGCTAGAATACAAATATTGGTTTCTAGCAACAGTGTCTATAAGCTCTTGAGCTTCTTCAATTGTCTTCCTCATGTGTATAGATCCACCGGCTGAGTGGTCTAAAGACATCTGAGCTTTTTCTGTAAGCCCATAGTAGAAGATGTCTAACTGTACCCACTCTGAAAACATTTCAGAGGGGCATTTTCTTAGCATACCTCTATACATCTCCCAGGCATTATAAAGGGATTCATTATCCTCTTGTTTAAAGCCTTGGATGTCCAGCCTTAGCTGTGTCATCCTCTTTGGAGGGTAAAAATGATTCAGGAATTTGTTTGACAACTGTTTCCATGTCTTTATGCTTGCTGTAGGTTGGTTATTCAACCACCTTTTAGCTTGATCTTTTACAGCAAATGGAAACAGTAATAGTCTGTAGACATCCTGATCCACCTCTTTATCATGTACTGTGTCAGCAATTTGTAAGAACTGTGCCAGAAACTCAGTAGGTTCTTCATGTGGAAGACCGGAATACTGGCAATTTTGCTGCACTATGATAATGAGTTGAGGATTTAGCTCAAAGCTGCTTGCTTTGATGGGAGGTGTACAGATGCTACTCCCATATGCAGCTGTAATGGGGTTAGCATATGACACCAGAGTCCTTTTGGACTGATCAATCCCACTTATGTCCATAATGGACAAAAGGGAAATGATAATGATTGCAAACAGATAAATTTTTTTTTTTGAGTTAAACGAAAAAAATAAAATAAAACAAAAGAAAATTAAAATAAAAATTCGAAAATCAAAAAGAAAATAAGATCAAAGCAAATTGAGAACTGAATCAATTAAGTAATTAAAAAGATTTTGAAAGTGGCAATTAAAAAGATATGATTGAAAAAATTTTATGAAAAAGATTTTATTTTTGAAAAGAGGAAAGAGAAAAACACAAAAAGACACCAAAGTTAAAATTTTTAGAAAATCAAACACTAATTTTCGAAAATTTTAAGAGAAAAACACAAAGAGGACACCAAACTTAGAATTTTTACGGATCAAAAAGGGACTAAGGACATGCAAAATCGAAAATTAAAAGAAAAGTAAAAGCATGCAATTGACACCAAACTTAGAATATGAAACTGGACTCAACTAAAAGACTCTAAACCAATTAAAAAAAACAAAAACAGTCCTAATCTAAGCAACAAGATAAGCCGTCAGTTGTCCAAACTCGAACAATCCCCGGCAACGGCGCCAAAAACTTGGTGCACGAAATTGCAATCACACTTTTGCAATCCCGCACAACTAACCAGCAAGTGCACTGGGTCGTCCAAGTAATACCTTGCGTGAGCAAGGGTCGATCCCACGGAGATTGTCGGCTTGAAGCAAGCTATGGTTATCTTGTAAATCTTAGTCAGGATATCAGAAATTATCAGGATTGATTGTGAAAAGTAACAGAACATGAAATAAGTACTTGTTATGCAGTAATGGAGAATAGGTTGGGGTTTTGGAGATGCTCCATCCCCTGAATCTCTGCTCTCCTACTGTCTTCTTCATCAAACACGCAAGGCTCCTTCCATGGCAAGCTGTATGCAGGGTTTCACCGTTGTCAGTGGCTACCTCCCATCCTCTCAGTGAAAACGTTCCTATGCTCTGTCACAGCATAGGCTAATCAGCTGTCGGTTCTCGGTCAGGCCGGAATAGAATCCAGTGATTCTTTTGCGTCTGTCACTAACGCCCCGCCTGCTAGGAGTTTGAAGCACGTCACAGTCATTCAATCATTGAATCCTACTCAGAATACCACAGACAAGGTTTAGACCTTCCGGATTCTCTTGAATGCCGCCATCAGTTCTAGCTTATACCACGAAGATTCTGGTTAAGGAATCCAAGAGATATCTACTCAATCTAAGGTAGAACGGAGGTGGTTGTCAGGCACACGTTCATAGTTGAGAATATGATGAGTGTCACGGATCATCACATTCATCCGGGTTAAGAACAAGTGATATCTTAGAATGGAAGCAAGCATGATTGAATAAGAACAGTAGTAATTGCATTAATCCATCAAGACACAGCAGAGCTCCTCACCCCAACCATGGGGTTTAGAGACTCATACTGTGGAAAGTACACAAAGAAACGTGTAAAGTGTCATGAGGTACAGATACAATGTCAAAAGATCCTATTAATAGTAAACTAGTAACCTAGGGTATACAGAAATGAGTAAATGACGAAAAAATCCACTTCTGGGTCCACTTGGTGTGTGCTTGGGCTGAGCAATGAAGCATTTTCGTGTAGAGACCTTTTCTGGAGTTAAACGCCAGCTTTTATGCCAGTTTGGGCGTTTAACTCCAAGTTTTATGCCAGTTCCAGCGTTAAACGCTGGAATTTCTGAGGCTGATTTGCAACGCCGGTTTGGGCCATCAAATCTCGGGCAAAGTATGGACTATTATGCATTGCTGGAAAGCCCAGGATGTCTACTTTCCAATGCCGTTGAGAGCGCGCCAGTTGGGCTTCTGTAGCTCCAGAAAATCCACTTCGAGTGCAGGGAGGTCAGAATCCAACAGCATCTGCAGTCCTTTTCAGCCTCTAAATCAGATTTTTGCTCAGGACCCTCAATTTCAGCCAGAAAATACCTGAAATCACAGAAAAACACACAAACTCATAGTAAAGTCCAGAAAAGTGAATTTTAACTAAAAACTAATAAAAATATACTAAAAACTAACTAGATCATACTAAAAACATACTAAAAACAATGCCAAAAAGCGTATAAATTATCCGCTCATCACATGCTTATGAAAACTTGCATGGGAGCTCATAGGCAGGACATGAAGTTCAAAGAAGTATTGTGGAGATTCTCAAAAATTTATTGATCCAAGAAGCAGCAAACAAAACAAAAGAAAATAAAGAAAATACAAAAGCAAAAAGAACATGGCCCAAGGCTCTGAGCATCAATTACTAGGCAGAAGAAAGAAGAAACAATAACTCAAAGAGTTGTTAGCCTAGTAAATGCTTGTGGTCGAATTGTGTCAAAGAAAGAGGCTTGAGCATGTAAATCCTTAGGGGTGCTTTAACACCTAATACCTTAAAACCAACTGGTTTAGGAGTATTGATTGCAAGCTTATCTAAAGAGCCGCTTTGAGACATGACACTTAGAGTCAAGGCCAAAGCAAAGAAACTATAAGCTGCTTCAAGGTGATTACATATAAAGAGATCTCCATGATACCATTTGGATGGAAATCCTAAGACCTAAGACTCCCAAGATGTAGGGACTAGTGAGCACTGAAGCCCTTTCATGAGCATATGATTTAGAGTTCACCCCACTGTCACTTAATCACTTCACTCACAGGACTTTACAAGTTGTTCTTCAATCCGTCTTAATTGAAAGAACCTTTGAGCATAATTCATTTCTTGCTTGAGGACAAGCAAGTTTTAAGTTTGGTGTTGTGATGACAAGTCATCTTAGCCTAGTTTCACTAGCCTTTTTCTTTTGTTTTCAATTGAATTATGCACTTTCTTGAGCCATAAGCAAGCCAATTGGGTAGATTTTCATGTCTCCTTTGATTTAATCAACCATAGATGAATTAATGCAATTTCATGAGGTTTTATGCTATAATTGTCACATATTATGAAAGAATGAATATCTCATGATTTTGAGCATAACTTTGATGTGGTTGGTTGATTAATGATAGGTGAAGAAAGCTTGGAGAAAGGATGAAGCAAGAAGGAATGGCTAGGAGGAAGAGAGGACAAAAAGTTTGAGCAAAAGTTTACCTCAAACTTTTTGCTCAAACTTTTGGAATAAGTGAAAATGAACCAGAGAGCAAAAAGCTTGACCAAAAGTTTGCCTCAAACTTTTGCGTAAACTTTTGGGAGAAAAGTTTGAGCCAACGTTTGCCTCAAACTTTTTGGCAAACATTGGCATCACAAATCAACACCCTGGAGAGCAAAAGTTTGCGCCAACGTTTGCCTCAAACTTTTTGGCAAACGTTGGCGCCATGAGTGTGCAAGGGGTAGCCAACGTTTGAGCAAAAGTTTGACCCCAAACTTTGGCCCAAACGTTGGTAGCAGCAAGGATGGGGTGGCTGATATGAAAAGTTTGAGTAAAAGTTTGCCTCAAACTTTTACTCAAACTTTTACTCAAGCTTTCATGATTCCAAACCCGGTTCACTTTGGTTCTCTCCCCAACTCCAAGAGCAATCAACCAAGGCCTCTATCAACCCAATTCCATCACGAGCAAAGGCCCAATTCAAGGCTTGAAGACCATTTGAAGAAAGTGTATAAATAACATAGGATTTAAGTTTTTCGGGGAGCTTTTTCTTTTCAGTTTTGATTGAGTGCACTTAGTAGAGAGCTCACTTTACATTTTTTGGATTGTTGTTTTAATTCAAGGGAATTTGGGAGGAGAATTGATCTCTCTTCTTCCTTGTTCTTGCTTGGATACTCTTTACTTTTCTTGCTTCGGATCTTGGGTGGAGAATTGAAGAACTTCTGTTTCAATCTCACCTTGGGATCTTGTTTAATTCTCTGCTTAATTGAATTCCCGTTTTTGTTAATTGCTCTTCATCTACTTTCTTTACAATTTACATTTCCTTTGCAATTGTTCTTGTTGGATCTAGGAAGGCATTGAGATCTAGACTTGGTTATCTAGTCTCTTGAGTCCTGAGATCTGGATTTCCCATTTACATCCTCTGTTTAATGCTTTTCATGTTCATTTACATTTCTGTTTTAAGATCCGATTCAATCCAAGTCATCTTCTATTTCTCTGTTTGTTGCAATTTACTTTTTCTTGTTTAATTTCTGCAAATCAAATTCCCAATTCCCTTTACAATTCAAGCCATTTACATTTCTTGCACTTTAAGATCCTGAAATTTACATTTCTTGCGTTCTAAGTTTCTGCCATTTAATTTCTTGCATTTTAAGATTCAGCACTTTAAATTTCAGTTCTCTTTAATTTCATGCAATTTACCCATTCCCTTTACTTTCTATGCAATTTAAATTCTGCAAATCACAAATCACTCAACCAAATCTTGATTCGCTTGACTAAATCAACCACTAAACTAAAATTGCTCAATCCTTCAATCCCTGTGGGATCGACCTCACTCCCGTGAGTTATTATTACTTGATGCGACCCGGTGCACTTGCCGGTGAGTTTTGTGTCGGATTGTTTTCCGCACATCAAATACCCATGCTAACTTAAGCATCGGAGTCTCTTGCAGGTACCCCCCACCCTCCGGTGGCGAAGGATCAGCAGTTCAACCAGTCCAACAAGTCAGACACAACAGCTCCGACCAGTACAGAAGATCTCGTCCGAGATCGACCTACAGTTTTAGGTAACCATCGGAACAGTATCAAAATTCTTAATGAGAATTTCAGGAATCATGCAATGTTAGTCTAAAGCTTTAGTCTAAAGGAATTAGACATGGCTAGCCAAGCTTCAGTAGGACATTGCATTCAAGAGCTAAATTGATGAGAATCAATCAGCTTTGGTGATGATAAGAACATCACCTTGAAGCACTAGAATTCATTGTTAAGAACTCTGAAGATAAATACCTAATTTAAGTAACAAGATGAACCGTCAGTTGTCCATACTCAAAACAATCCCCGGCAACGGCGCCAAAAACTTGGTGCACAAAATTGTGATCATCAATGGCGCCATCAACATGGTACGCTCAATTGTAATCTCAACTCTTTATCAAAATTTCGCACAACTAACCAGCAAGTGCACTGGGTCGTCCAAGTAATAAACCTTACGCGAGTAAGGGTCGATCCCACGGAGATTGTTGGTATGAAGCAAGCTATGGTCACCTTGTAAATCTTAGTCAAGCAGATTCAAATGGTCATGAATGATTTATGAATAAAACATAAAACAAGGATAGAGATACTTATGTAATTCATTGGTGAGAATTTCAGATAAGCGTATGGAGATGCTTTGTCCCTTCCGTCTCTCTGCTTTCCTACTGTCTTCATCCAATCCTTCTTACTCATTTCCATGGCAAGCTGTATGTTGGGCATCACCGTTGTCAGTGGCTACAGTCCCGTCCTCTCAGTGAAAATGTTCAACGCACCCTGTCACGGCACGGCTAATCATCTGTCGGTTATCAATCAGGTTGGAATAGAATCCAATGATTCTTTTGCGTCTGTCACTAACGCCCAGCCTTCAAGAGTTTGAAGCTCGTCACAGTCATTCAATCCTTGAATCCTACTCAGAATACCACAGACAAGGTTTAGACCTTCCGGATTCTCTTGAATACCGCCATCAATTCTAGCTTATACCACGAAGATTCCGATTAAGGGATCCAAGAGATATCCACTCAATCTAAGGTAGAACGGAGGTGGTTGTCAGGCACACGTTCATAGGTGAGAATGATGATGAGTGTCACAGATCATCACATTCATCAAGTTGAGGAACAAGTGATATCTTAGAACAAGAACAAGATGAATTGAATAGAAGAACAATAGTAATTGCATTAATACTCGAGGTACAGCAGAGCTCCACACCTTAATCTATGGTGTGTAGAAACTCCACCATTAAAAATACATAAGAACAAGGTCTAGGCATGGCCGTGAGGCCAGCCTCCAATGATCTAAGAACTAAGCGTCCAAAGATGATCCTAAGATCGAAAATGATCAAAAGATTCAAAGATCTAAGGATATCAAATACAATAGCAAAAGGTCCTATTTGTAGAGAACTAGTAGCCTAGGGTTTATAGAAATGAGTAAATGACATAAAAATCCACTTCCGGGCCCACTTGGTGTGTGCTTGGGCTGAGCATTGAAGCTTTCATGTGTAGAGACTTTTCTTGGAGTTAAACGCCAGCTTTTGTGCCAGTTTGGGCGTTTAACTCCCATTCTTGTGCCAGTTCCGGTGTTTAACGCCGGGCAGTTTTGAGCTGATTTGGAACGCCGGTTTGGGCCATCAAATCTCGGGCAAAGTATGGACTATTATACATTGCTGGAAAGCCCAAAATGTCTACTTTCCAACGCCGTTCAGAGCTCGCCAATTGGGCTTCTGTAGCTCCAGAAAATCTACTTCGAGTGCAGGGAGGTCAGAATCCAACAGCATCTGCAGTCCTTTTCAGCCTCTGAATCAGATTTTTGCTCAGGTCCCTCAATTTCAGCCAGAAAATACCTGAAATCACAGAAAAACACACAAACTCATAGTAAAGTCCAGAAAAGTGAATTTTAACTAAAAACTAATAAAAATATACTAAAAACTAACTAAAACATACTAAAAACATTGCCAAAAAGCGTATAAATTATCCGCTCATCATCCTCATCAATGAGGATGTCTCCCTCTATGTTAATTCCAACTGAATAACAGAGGTGACAAATGAGATGAGGGAAGGCTAACCTTGTCAAGGTAGAGGACTTGTCCGCCACCTTATAAAGTTCTTGGGCTATAACCTCATGAACTTCTACTTCTTCTCTAATCATGATGCTATGAATCATGATAGCCCGGTCTATAGAAACTTTGGACCGGTTGCTAGTGGGAATGATTGAGCGTTGAATAAACTCCAACCATCCCCTAGCCACGGGCTTGAGGTCATGCCTTCTCAGTTGAACCGGCTTCCCTCTTAAATCTCTCTTCCATTGAGTGCCCTCTTCATAAATGTCTATGAGGACTTGGTCCAACCTTTGATCAAAGTTGACCCTTCTAGTGTAAGGGTGTTCATCTCCTTGCATCATGGGCAAGTTGAATGCTAACCTTACATTTTCCGGACTAAAATCTAAGCATTTTCCCCGAACCATTGTAAGCCAATTCTTTGGATCCGGGTTCACACTTTGATCATGGTTCTTGGTGATCCATGGATTGGCATAGAACTCTTGAACCATTAAGATTCCGACTTGTTGAATGGGGTTGGTAAGAACTTCCCAACCTCTTCTTCGGATCTCATGTCGGATCTCCGGATATTCACTCTTTTTGAGTTTGAAAGGGACCTCGGGGATCACCTTCTTCATGGCCACAACTTCATAGAAGTGGTCTTGATGCACCCTTGAGATGAATCTCTCCATCTCTCATGACTCGAAGGTGGAAGCTTTTGCCTTCCCTTTCCTCTTTCTAGAGGTTTTTCCGGCCTTAGATGCCATAAATGGTTATGGAAAAACAAAAAGCAATGCTTTTACCACACCAAACTTAGAAGGTTTGCTCGAGGAGAAAGAAGAGAGTAGAAGAAGAAGAAATAGAGGAGATGGAGGGGGGCTTTGTGTTTCGGCCAAGGGGGAGAAGTAGTGTGTAGGTTGTGTGAAAATGAAGGAGTGAAGATGGGTTTATATAGGGGTGGAGAGAGGGGTAAGGTTCGGCCATTATGGGTGGGCTTGGGAGGGAAAGTGGTTTGAATTTGAATGGTAAGGTAGGTGGGGTTTTATGAAGGATGGATGTGAGTGGTGAAGAGAATGGTAGGATTTGATAGGTGAGGGGTTTTTGGGGAAGAGGTGTTGAGGTGATTGGTGAATGGGTGAAGAAGGGAGAGAGTGGTAGGTTAGGTGGGGATCCTGTGGGGTTCACAGATCCTGAGGTGTCAAGGATAATTCATCCCTGCACCAAGTGGCGAGCAAAAATGCTCCTTCTGCCAATCCTGGCATTAATCGCCGGGCTGGTGCCCATTTCTGGCATTTAACGCCAGCTTCTTGCCCATTCCTGGCGTTAAGCGCCAGTCTGGTGCCCCTTTCTGGCGTTATACGCACCGAATGGTGCCAAACTGGGCGTTAAACGCCCATTTGCTACCCTTACTGGCGTTTAAACGCCAGCAAGTTTTTCCTCCAGGGTGTGCTATTTTTCTTTCTACTTTTTATTCTATTTTTGCTTTTTCAATTGATTTTGTGACTTTCCATGATCATCAACCTATAGAAACATAAAATAACAAAGGAAAATAGATAAATATAACATTGGATTGCCTCCCAACAAGCGCTTCTTTAATGTCAGTAGCTTGACAGTGGGCTCTCAATGAGCCTCACAGATGTTCAGAGCAATGTTGGAACCTCCCAACACCAAACTTAGAGTTTGAATGTGGGGGTTCAACACCAAACTTAGAAGTTGGTTGTGGCCTCCCAACACCATACTTAGAGTTTGACTGTGGGGGCTCTGTTTGACTCTGTTTTGAGAGAAGCTCTTCATGCTTCCTCTCCATGGTTACAGAGGGATATCCTTGAGCCTTAAACACAAGGGATTCTTCATTCACTTGAATGATCAATTCTCCTCTGTCAACATCAATCACAGCCTTTGCTGTGGCTAGGAAGGGTCTGCCAAGGATGATGGATTCATCTATGCACTTTCCAGTCTCTAGGACTATGAAATCAGCAGGGATGTAATGGTCTTCAACCTTTACCAGAACATCCTCTACAAGTCCATAAGCTTGTTTTCTTGAATTGTCTGCCATCTCTAGCGAGATTCTTGTAGCTTGTACCTCAAAGATCCCTAGCTTCTCTATTACAGAGAGAGCCATGACGTTTATGCTTGACCCTAGGTCACATAGAGCCTTCTCGAAGGTCACGGTGCCTAATGTACAAGGTATTGAGAACTTCCTAGGGTCTTGTCTCTTTTGAGGTAATCTCTACCTAGTCAAGTCATCCAGTTCTTTGGTGAGCAAAGGGGGTTCGTCCTCCCAAGTCTCATTACCAAATAACTTGTCATTTAGCTTTATGATTGCTCCAAGGTACTTAGCAACTTGCTCTTCAGTGACATCTTCGTCCTCTTCAGAGGAAGAATACTCATCAGAGCTCATGAATGGCAGAAGTAAATCCAATGGAATCTCTATGGTCTTAGTGTGAGCCTCAGATTCCCATGGTTCCTCATTAGGGAACTAATTGGAAGCCAGTGGACGTCCATTGAGGTCTTCCTCAGTGGCAATCACTGCCTCTTTCTCCTCTCCAAATTTGGCCATGTTGATGGCGTTACACTCTCCTTTTGAATTCTCTTCTGTATTGCTTGGAAGAGTACTAGGAGGGAGTTCAGTAACTTTCTTACTCAGCTGACCCACTTGTGCCTCCAAGTTTCTAATGGAGGACCTTGTTTCAGTCATGAAACTTTGAGTGGTTTTGATTAGATCAGAGACCATGGTTGCTAAGTTAGAGTGGCTCTGCTTAGAATTCTCTGTCTGTTGTTGAGAAGATGATGGAAAAGGCTTGCCATTGCTAAACCTGTTTCTTCCACCATTATTGTTGTTGAAACCTTGTTGAGGTCTCTGTTGATCCTTCCATGAGAGATTTGGATGATTTCTCCATGAAGGATTATAGGTGTTTCCATAGGGTTCTCCCATGTAATTCACCTCTTCCATTGATGGGTTCTCAGGATCATAAGCTTCTTCTTCAGATGAAGCGTCCTTAGTACTTCCTGGTGCAGCTTGCATTCCAGACAGACTTTGAGAAATCGTATTGACTTGCTGAGTCAATATTTTATTCTGAGCCAATATGGCATTCAGAGTATCAATCTCGAGAACTCCTTTCTTCTGATTCGTCCCATTGTTCACATGATTCCTTTCAGAAGTGTACATGAATTGGTTATTTGCAACCATTTCAATGAGTTATTGAGCTTCTGCAGGTGTCTTCTTCAGATGAAGAGATCTTCCAGCAGAGTTGTCCAATGACATCTTGGACAGTTCAGACAGACCATCATAGAAGATACCTATGATGCTCCATTTAGAAAGCATGTCAGAAGGACACTTTCTGATCAATTGTTTGTATCTTTCCCGAGCTTCATAGAGGGATTCACCTTCCTTCTATCTGAAGGTTTCGACTTCCACTCTAAGCTTACTCAATTTTTGAGGTGGAAAGAACTTTGCCAAGAAGGCATTGATTAGCTTTTCCCAAGAGTTCAGGCTTTCTTTAGGTTGTGAGTCCAACCATATCCTAGATCTGTCTCTTACAGCAAAAGGGAATAGCATAAGTCTGTAGACCTCAGGGTCAACCCCATTAGTCTTGACAGTGTCACAGATTTGCAAGAATTCAGCTAAAAACTGATGAGGATCTTCCAATGGAAGTCCATGGAACTTGCAATTTTGTTGCATTAGAGAAACTAATTGAGGCTTAAGCTCAAAGTTGATTGCTCCAATGGCAGGGATAGAGATGCTTCTCCCATAGAAGTCGGGAGTAGGTGCAGTAAAGTCACCCAGCACCTTCCTTGCATTGTTGTTGTTTTCGGCTGCCATGTCTTCTTCTTGTTTGAAGATTTCTGTTAGGTCCTCTACATAGAGTAGTGCTTTAGCTTCTCTTAGCTTTCGCTTCAAGGTCCTTTCAGGTTCAGGGTCAGCCTCAACAAGAATGCTTTTGTCTTTGCTCCTGCTCATATGAAAGAGAAGAGAACAAGAAAATATGGAATCCTCTATGTCACAGTATAGAGATTCCTTGAGATGTCAGAGGAAAAGAAGAATAGAAGGAGGAGGTAGAAGAAGAAGAATTTGAACTTATCGAATATAGTGGAATAGTGGAGGAATAGTGGATGTGAGAAGAGCGGAAGAATTTTCGAAAATAAATTAAAAGATTTTGAAGAAATTTTGAAAAATTGAAGAATGATTCTCGAAAATTAAAGTTGGGAAAGAAATAAAGTGATTTTTGAAAAAGATTTTGAAATTAGAAATCAAAAAGATTGAAAATTATTTGGAAAAAGATGTGATTAAGAAGATATGATTGAAGAGTTATGGTTTTAAAAAGATATGATTGAAAAGATATGATTGAGAAACAATTTAAAAAGATTTGATTTTTAAAATTAATGACTTGGCTAACAAGAAATTTAAAGGATATGATTCAAACATTAAACCTTTCTTAACAGAAAAGGCAACATACTTGAAATGTTGAATCAAATCATTAATTGTAGGCAAGTATTTTTGAGAATGGAAAGAAATTGATTTTGAAAATATATGATTGAAAAGATATGGTTTGAAAAAGATTTGATTTTGAAAAATTATGAAAACTTGAAAAAAAATTTGAATTAAAAACAAAATCTTCCCTCTTGTATCATCCTGGCGTTAAACGCCCAGAATGGTATCCATTATGGCATTTAACGCCCAAAATGCTACCCTTTTGGGCGTTAAACGCCCAGCCAGGTACCCTGGCTGGCGTTTAAATGCCAGTTTTCCTTCTTCACTGGGCGTTTTGAACGCCCAGCTTTTTCTGTGTAATTCCTCTGCTGCATGTTCTAAATCTTCAATTCTCTGTATTATTGACTTGAAAAGACACAAATTAAAAATTTTTTTTTGAATTTTTAATGATGAGGAATAATCAAAATGCAACTAAAATCAAATAAACAATGCATGCAAGACACCAAACTTAGAAGTTTGTATACTATTGACACTAACAAATTGAGAATGCATATGAGAAACAACAAAACACTCAAGACAAGAGAATTTAAAGATCAGAGTAAGGAAATCATCAAGAAAAACTTGAAGATCAATGAAGAACATAATGCATGTAATTTTCAAAAATTAGAATAATAAAGACATGCAATTGACACCAAACTTAAAATTAGACACTAGACTCAAACAAGAAACATAAAAATATTTTTGATTTTAAGATTTTATAAATTGTGATCATCAATGGCGCCATCAACATGGTACGCTCAATTGCAATCTCAACTCTTTATCACAACTTCGCACAATTAACCAGCAAGTGCACTGGGTCGTCCAAGTAATAAACCTTACGCGAGTAAGGGTCGATCCCACGGAGATTGTTGGTATGAAGCAAGCTATGGTCATCTTGTAAATCTCAGTCAGGCGGATTCAAATGGTTATGGAGGATTAATGATTGAAAGATAAATAAAACATAAAATAAAGATAGAGATACTTATGTAATTCATTGGTGAGAATTTCAGATAAGCGTATGGAGATGCTCTGTCCCTTCCGTCTCTCTGCTTTCCTACTGTCTTCATCCAATCCTTCTTACTCCTTTTCATGGCAAGCTGTATGTTGGGCATCACAGTTGTCAATGGCTACAGTCCCATCCTCTCAGTGAAAATGTTCAACGCGCTCTGTCATAGCACGGCTATTCATCTGTCGGTTCTCGATCATGTCGGAATAGAATCCAGTGATTCTTTTGCGTCTGTCACTAACGCCCCACAATCGCAAGTTTGAAGCTTGTCACAGTCATTTAATCCCTGAATCCTACTCAGAATGACACAGACAAGGTTTAGACCTTCCGGATTCTCAAGAATGGCCGCCAATGGATTCTAGCTTATATCACGAAGATTCTGATTAAGGAATCCAAGAGATATCCACTCAATCTAAGGTAGAACGGAGGTGGTTGTCAGGCACACGTTCATAGGTGAGAATGATGATGAGTGTCACGGATCATCACATTCATCTAGTTGAGGAACAAGTGATATCTTAGAACAAGAATAAGCTGAATTGAATAGAAGAACAATAGTAATTGCATTAATACTCGAGGTACAGCAGAGCTCCACACCTTAATTTATGGTGTGTAGAAACTCTACCGTTGAAAATACATAAGAACAAGGTCTAGGCATGGCCGAATAGCCAGCCTCCCAAAGAGGGTTCAATCATAAAAACATGATCAAAAGATGATCCGAAGATTGAAAGATTCCTCTAAATACAATAGCAAAAGGTCCTATTTATAGAGAACTAGTAGCCTAGGGTTTACAGAAATGAGTAAATGACGTAAAAATCCACTTCGGGGCCCACTTGGTGTGTGCTTGGGCTGAGCATTGAAGCTTCCATGTGTAGAGACTTTTCTTGGAGTTAAACGCCAGCTTTTGTGCCAGTTTGGGCGTTTAACTCCCACTTTTATGCCAGTTCCGGCGTTTAACACCGGGAATTCTGAAGCTGACTTAGAACGCCTGTTTGGGCCATCAAATCTCGGACAAAGTATGGACTATTATATATTGCTGGAAAGCCCTGGATGTTTACTTTCCAACGCAATTGAGAGCGCGCCAATTGGGCTTCTGTAACTCCAGAAAATTCACTTCGAGTGCAGGGAGGTCAGAATCCAACAGCATCTGCAGCCCTTTTCAGCCTCTGAATCAGATTTTTGCTCAGGTCCCTCAATTTCAGCCAGAAAATACCTGAAATCACAGAAAAACACACAAACTCATAGTAAAGTCCAAAAAAGTGAATTTTAAATAAAAACTAATAAAAATATAATAAAAACTAACTAAAACATACTAAAAGCATACTAAAAACAATGCCAAAAAGTATATAAATGATCCGCTCATCAACAGCTCTTGACAACAAATGGAATTAAGGAAATATGAATCCTAACTAGCAATCAAACAAACAAACAATCGAGAGAAATTGCAAGTATGTACATATACACATATTCACACTAAACAATAACATGGCACACATAAGCAACTCCCTGGCAACGGCGCCATTTTGATGAACGTTATTTTTATGTTGATATATGACGAGCGGATAATTTATACGCTTTTTGGCATTGTTTTTAGGTAGTTTTTAGTAAGTTCAAGCTACTTTTAGGGATGTTTTTATTAGTTTTTATGTTAAATTCACATTTCTGGACTTTACTATGAGTTTGTGTGTTTTTCTGTGATTTCAGGTAATTTCTGGCTGAAATTGAGGGACTTGAGCAAAACTCTGAAAAAGGCTGACAAAAGGACTGCTGATGCTGTTAGAATCTGACCTCTCTGCACTCGAAATGGATTTTCTGGAGCTACAGAACTCCAATTGGCGCGCTCTTAACGGCGTTGGAAAGTAGACATCCAGAGCTTTCCAGCAATATATAATAGTCCATACTTTATTCGGAAATTGACGACGTAACTTGGCGTTGAACGCCAAGTACATGCTGCTGTCTGGAGTTAAACGCCAGAAAAACGTCATGATCCGGAGTTGAACGCCCAAAACACGTCATAACTCGGAGTTCAACTCCAAGAGAAGCCTCAGCTCGTGGATTGATCAAGCTCAGCCCAAGCATACACCAAGTGGGCCCCGGAAGTGGATTTATGCATCAATTACTTACTCATGTAAACCCTAGGAGCTAGTTTATTATAAATAGAACATTTAACTATTGTATTAGACATCATGGGGACAATTAGTTCTCAGATCATGGGGGCTGGCCATTCGGCCATGCCTGAACCTTTTACTTATGTATTTTCAACGGTGGAGTTTTTGCACACCATAGATTAAGGGTGTTGAGCTCTGCTGTACCTCAAGTTTCAATACAATTACTGTTACTTTTTATTCAATTCTATCTTATTCTTATTCCAAGATATTCATTCGCACCCAAGAACATGATGAATATGATGATTGTGACACGCATCATCATTCTCAATTATGAACGCGCATGATTGACAACCACTTCCGTTCTACCTTAGGCCGGGCGCATATCTCTTAGATTCCCCAACAGAATCTTTGTGGTATAAGCTAGATAGATGGCGGCATTCATGAGGATCCGGAAAGTCTAACCTTGTCTGTGGTATTCCGAGTAGGATTCCGGTAATGAATGACTGTGACGTGCTTTAGACTTGCAAGTGCTGGGCGTTAGTGACAAACGCAAAAGAATCAAGGGATTCTATTCCAGCAGGAGCGGGAGCCAACCAGTGATTAGCCGTGCTGTGACAGAGCGCGTGAGCGTAGTTTTCACTGCGAGGATGGGATGTAGCCTTCGGCCAGTGTGATGCCTCCAGACGATTAGCCATGCGAGTGACAGCGCAGAGGACCATTTTCCTGAGAGGATACAAAGTAGCCATCGTCGAATGGTGAACCCCTATATACAGCTTGCCATGGAAAGGAGTAAGAAGGATTGGAAGAGAGAGTAGTGAAGCAGAGTTTCAAGAGGAGCACAGCATCTCCATACGCTTATCTGAAATTCCCACTCTTGATTTACATAAGTATTTCTATCCTCTTTATTTTCTATTTTAGTATTAATTTTCGAAACCATAAACCAATTTAATCTGCCTAACTGAGATTTACAAGGTGACCATAGCTTGCTTCATACCAACAATCTCTGTGGGATCGACCCTTACTCACGTAAGGTTTATTACTTGGACGACCCAGTACACTTGCTGGATAGTTGAACGGAGTTGTGAATTCAACTGGTGCCATAATAATGATTTCATACAAGTACAAAAGAATATGGATCACAATTTCGTCCACCAATATAGAAATGGTAGTAAGTCCAATCGTCAGTATAGTCTAACCAACACACAAATTCTACATCAAACAATTCTACAATCTATAATCGAGAGTATTAGTCCCGAGTCGTCCTCCCTAGGAATTTCCTTAGAATGCACATTATTGATTAGGAAGTCTTTTGTGATTTTTGAGAGTTGGTATGAGAATGTATGCTAACAAAAAGTAAACAACAATCAATCAAGATAAAAGCTTGGCCACGGGTGAGCATTGGAAATTCCATCATTATAGTTTCCTTCAATTGTGATAACAATTGAGTGTTGCGTCACTTAGTTAACCCCTAATTATGGAGAAAAGGTAAGTGAAAGTAACTAACTTGAGTCACAAGTCCTAGCCTAACCTTTGGGAAGTCTAGCTTTAGTGCACTCCAAGCCAATTAGCAATTCTCAATTCTCAATCAATAATTGATATCCCCTACTCAAGTGTCTCCAATAACTCAACTCCTAAGCCAAGTAAGGGAATTCTACTCCATAGCTAGGGTTATCATTTAATCAAACATTTGGTGAGCATTCATAAGAGACATTATGAATTTGAGGAAAAGAAATTGAATTTAAACTATCTATCTTAAACAATCATCAACAATTAACAATTGGAATCAATGAACGTGAAAATACCTCAATTCACTAATCCAAATCAAGTAACAACGTATTTATAGATCTAGAGTAAATGAATCAAAAGAACACAAATTGAGAGTGGGAGAAGAGTAGATCTATAACTTGTAACTAAGAAAAAGTGAATTAGCAAATGATCTCACCAAGAAATCAAAGGAGAATTGCAATGGAGAATGAAATTCTAGAGAAAAGTGGGAGTTTCTCTCTCTACCCAATGTAACCAACTAATGAAAATATCTAGAAAAATGTAAGAATGAGTGAATGGATCCCAAGCCCTTCAATCCTTGGTCTTCTTATGCTTCTCCCGCCAGAACTCTGCCCCAAAACAGGGTTAGTAACTGCCTAAAATCGCTGGTCACGTTTTCTTCTTAAAAATCATGTGCGTACACGCCAGGTGCGCGTGAACGTCCTTGCTCATAATTCCAAAGATCCAATTTTCATAATCCTTCCCTTTATGCATGCTTCCATCCTCTCCTCTAAGCCACCCTAGCCCTATAATCTCTGAAATCACTCAACGCACGGATCACGATATCGAATGGTAATAGAGGAGGATTAAAATATATCTAATGCAATGCAAAAGAAGCATGTTTTCATTCATGAGGCAAAATTGGGAGAGGAACACAAAATCATACATTTTTATATGAATAAGTGTGAAAGATCATTGATAAAACCCTCAAAATTTATACAAGAGAAACCCTAAAAATGGGGTTTATCAGTCTCCTAGAATTTTCCTGGTCGGAGTCCGCTTTTTATTACGTGCAGTTCCACCTCGGGATGGAGATCGGGTATACTCATGGCTATCTTTGCGAAGCGCATCATGTAGTCTCTAAGGCTTTCATGCTGGCCCTATTTGATTGTGTTTAGGTAATCGGAGTCATGTAGATAGATGGCCGATCCAGCAAAATTCTCCTCGAAGGGCTTTGATATGTCTTGAAATAGAGAAATAGAACCTACAGGCAAAGAGCAAAACCAATCAAGTGCAGGACCATCTAGAAAATGACATAAAACTTTATTAGATGCACCATTTACTATCATTATGGAGGTGAACTTTTTGATGTATTTCTTCGGATCACCTAACCTATCATAGGGGGTTAGTGTGGTCAGCAGAGTGAACCTCCTGGGCAACACGAAATTCATCACCTCGGCCGTGAATGGCCCAGGGGAGCTTACTTGGTTGTCATCCTCGTCTACTGGCCGAGCTTCCTCATTGTGCTCGGGTTGCTTTTCTTCGTGCCGAGTAGTTTCGGAGACATACGTCGGCCCTGACTGATGCTCGGCTTCTTCTGTTCGTTCTTGTCGATCATTGTTATTTTTTATCTGGGTATTATTCAAATTAGCAATCTGATTTCCATTCTTTAGTTATTCGGCCATGCACTGGTTGGCTTGCCGTAACTCGGTCACCATCTGAAGAAGTTCAGATGGTGTGGGTGGAAGTTGCTCAGCCATGGCTCCAGGTGATAATCTCGAGGCCAACGATATAGAGAAAAAAATTATATTTTTGGCCCCACGGTGGGTGCCAATTGTTCCTGTGTAGATGCCTGAAGGGGGCTCGGCTTCTGGGAGTTGGCGCCGAGTTGTTATCTTCAGTGTCGATCTATGAGCCTTGAGAAAGTTCGAGCTTCACTCCTGGAGAGATGTCCAATCGTGCAGAGCGCGAGCAAAAAATAAGGGGGGAGTGTACCTGCAAAGGCACTCCGAAGCTTAAGTTAGTATTGAGAAATCAATGTGTCCCTTTAGAATAGAACGTCGTACCTTTATATATGAAGTGGAGAAGATCGGTTACGTTTCTGTATTATCGTCGGTTGTTAAAGAGCAATAAACAGGTCTTAATGAGTTTGGTTGTTTTGATTCTAGTACATGGTCCGTTAAGTCTGTGCATAACGCCGAGCTTATAGCGTGTTTTGCCGAGTTATGACACATAATACCGAGTTATGATGATAGTTTTATAACGGTCGGATCAAATAATAATAATAAACCTACCAATTTTAATATGCTTAACATGCCATTTTGTTATATTATATGCATGAAGATGTCATAAATGTTTGATTACATATAACTCAGTTGTGTTATTTTTAATGGGTTAATATTTAAATTGGTCTTTAAAGTCATAGTCACTCTTCAACTGAGTCTCTAAAATTTTAATTTACTCAATTTGGTCTCGTCAATTTAGCATTCATAACTCAGTTAGTTCTTGATTTTGTTTTTGTCACAGAATTCATTAATGGTGTGCTGAGAGGGACTGACAGCTACTTTGTTAGACTTTTTAACGACTATCTGAAGTAGGAACTGAATATTTTTTTTACTTCAATTTACTCCCTACAAAATACTAAAAATATAATTCTAATTTCACATAAGGGTTTTATCAGTTTCTTAGAAAGGAGAGAAAATTAAAGTAAAAAATTTTAATTGGCGACTATAATGGTGGTCAATCTATCTCAGTACATCATTAACAATTCTGTGATGAAAATAAGATCAGAAATTAACTAACAGGAGTCATAGATACAAATTTAAAAATTTAAATTAAATAAATTAAAACTTTAAAGATCATATTGAAGTGCAAGTGTTACTTCACGAACCAATTTTAGTATTAATTCTGTTTCTAACACATCAAACGTTTGTCGATTCAATGTACGAAACAAAACTAAGTTCAAAAAACATTTCCTCAATATAACTTTAAGGCTTGTTTGTTAATATAACACTAGATGCACGTTATAGTCGTCAGATTTGAACGAAAGAATAAACTATCAATTAAACCTCACTGATAGCATTAATTTTAGCATGAGCTATGAGATTAGTGTTCCTTAAAATGGTGTTATCACAGCTCACAACTACTACGTCATTTCTAACAACAGCACCAAATGGATGTCCATCGCCACATTCAACAGCTATATATGGTTCTTCAACTGCTTTTGTTTGGAACTTGTTATCTCTATCCTGTAAAGCTGATGTAAAACAGAGAAAATAACACCAATGTATGGTAATCAGTATGCAACTATTCTTGCTTCCATTGTAAATTAGAGATACTGTTACAATCCAAGACACAGAAAAAATACAAGTCATTTTTAAATCCTCTCTGGTATCTCTTGACAGAAAAAGTCATGAACTGTTCTGAGTTTGACTCTCTAATCCAACTAAGAGATAGTGTTACAATCCAACACAGCACACTTGACTTGAAGTTGACAAATAACTGAAGAGGATTAATGTTTGCAATGATGTCGTCATTTACCATTAGAAAAAAAAAAGAAAAAAAATAAAGAGAAGCAAAAGGCATGCCAAGATTTGCTATTTGAACATGGTAATCAATGAACACATAGTGTTCCGAGGGTTACCTGAAACAGTGAGGTCGATCTTGGATGAGATCTTTTGGTGTGGTCGGAGCTGCCATGTCCGACATGTTGGAGCTTGAGATGCTGCTAATCTTTGATTTTCGGAAGGGGGTGGTACCTGCAAGAGACTTCGAACTTTAAATTAGCACGGACTTTAAGCAAATTTTTTGTAGAATTAGAATATGAGTTATACCTGGGTGCTCCAGTGTATTTATAGTAGTATGGAGTGACCTTCCTTGAGATAAGTTTAGTTATCCTATCTTATCTTTTGTGGGTGAAATTACTTATCTTTTGGCCAGCCGCCTTCAGGTGGACTGTGACCCTTTGCTTTGGGCCTTCTTGGGCCTCTGTAGTGATTTGGCCAAGCTCTTTAAGAAGAGGTCGGTAACGAGCCAACCTTACAAGAGGTCGGCCGTTTTTGTCTTTGTCCAACCCGGACCATATAGCTCAGTCCAGGGTAAAAATAGTGCCCCTGCTTGAGCTTCGATCTTTCTGTGAGGTTGTGCTCGTTTCTGAGCTTCGACCTCTTTTGGGGAAGTCGTGCTCAAGCATCTTCTTAGTTGTATTTGGTACATCTCTTTCTCGAGCAAGTTTCGCATCTTTAATGATTTTTAAAACGGGAAGCGCTTTAAATGTAACGTCATTTTCCAAGTGCATCAGTTTGGGTTAAAATGAGCGCTTTTAAAGCCTCTTAATAGGGCTTTTAATTCCCGTTGCCGTTTCATTCCCCGCTTAATTTGAAATTGAAAGAAAAAGGGTTAGACTTTGTCTTCAGTTTCTTGTTTCATTTGCTCAATGAGAGAAACTTCCTTTCATTCATCTTCTGCTTGCCCCAGCACTCCAAGATTGTTCCTTTCATGGATTTTTGAAGTTTCCATCTCTTGGTGAAGATTGTTCGTGGCTTACTGCTAGCATATTCGTCTTCTTTTGCAGGTTGGTGCTTTGCTTCGTATCCTTTCTCATTTTTACATGCTTTAATTGTCGTCATTCTTTGCGCTTTAATCTTACATGCTTTCCTTTTGTAAAAAGTTTTGATCTTTACTGAGTCTGAAGGTTAAAAGGATGAAGCTTTCTTGGCAATTTTGTATGCCTTTGTTTCTTCAAAGTTGCAACCTTTTTACTTCTCCGTTGTTGATATCTGGGTTTCTATTTTCTTTCTTGTGTTTTTCTTTTGTTTGAGAGGGTTAAGGATTTGGCTTTGCGTTATTTTTTCTGCATTATTTTTTATACTGTTGCCTCCAAAGGGTGCTTCTGGGCTTCTGGTGTTGATCTCTTTTGCTTTGTGTGAATTTTGGGGTGCCCTTTTGCTGCCCTAGTTGTTGCTTGTTGGTTGTTTCTTCCTTTGCTGCTTCTATCAGAGTTGTTTCAATAGTGAACCCTTTGCTTTATTTCTTCTCGTAAGAACATTGTCGAGATGTCCACAAAGGTCCCTGCTGGTATGGCCAATTGGTTAGACTCTATAATGTTGATGTGTGTCACTGTGGCCGACCCTGAGTATTGTGAGAAACTTAGGCAGTTTCATAGAATCTGTGAGCATAGGGAGGATGAGAAGAATTATGAACTGGTATTGCCCGACCCTAAGGAGAGAGTTAGTTTTCCTCCTTTAGTTCGGACAGAGCGTCCCTTATTTTATGCCTATGACTATTTCTTTAGCCAGCTAGGTATTATCCTTCCTTTTACCGCCTTTGAAACCGAACTCTTATGGAACTGTAATGTGGCCCCTTCACAGCTTCATCCGAACTCTTAGGCCTTTATAAAGATTTTCCAGCTGTTATGTCAAGAACTAGGTGTCCGTCCTTCTCAGTCCCTTTTTCTCTACTTGTTTGTGCTGACCAAGCCTGGAGTGGGCAAGAAGAAGACTTCTTGGATCTCCTTTAGGGCTACCCAAGGGAGGAAGGTTTTCTCAATGTTTGATGAATCTTTTCGTGACTTTGAAAACTACTATTTTAAAGTCCGAGCTATTGAGGGTGTTCACCCTTTCTTTTTGGATGAAAATAATGAGTCAACTTTCCTTTATGGTGGCAAAAAGACCATGTAGCCCTAAAATACCATTGTGAGAGTTTAGACGAAGTAGAACAGGCCTTTGTGGGTGTTTTGGAGGAGCACTGGGGGGAACCTCCTCACCTGGATACTAAGAAGTTTTTGGGGGATCCCACTCTCCTCCGTTCCAAGTTAGGTAGTGCCCGAGCTCTTCTTTTGCATGGCTTCCCTTCAGAGATGGTTGCATCCTCAAATTCGATGAAGGCTTTCCGAAAAGCCAAGAAGGTCGTGGCTGCCCAAAATTTGTCACAAAATACTTCGGGGGAGGGTTCTTCAGCATAGTTGCCTCCGAAAAAGCCGGCAGCTGACTCTCCGGGTCTGAGGAAGATCATTCCGACCTGGCGAGTTCAGGTGGCTTCTTCTGATCCGCCTCAAACAACCTCTTGTGTGACCTCCTCTCCTACTGCGGCTGGTCCTCCTCCCAAGAAGCAAAAAACTATTGGGTCTTATGATCTGAATGGCCAAGAGTTTGATGGTGTGGCCTTTGCCACAGCGTTGATTGCTCCTTATGGGAGAGTTCCTCTGGACGATTGATAAACCACTATTTTATGGTTTATCTTATGCTCAATTGAGTGGTTTTTATCAACTCTTTACTCACTTATTCATACAATTCGCATGTTTTATATTTTCCTTCCTGATTTCGTGCTATGATTGAAAACATGCTTCTTTGATCTTATATTTCCTTATTATTAATCCTCTCTTATTACCATTAGATGCCTTGATATGTGTGTTAAGTGTTTTCAGATATTATAGGGCAGGAATGGCTTGGAGGATGGAAAGGAAGCATGCAAAAGTGGAAGGAATACAAGAAGTTGAAGAAGTTGTTAAGCTGTCCAGCCTGACCTCTTCGCACTCAAACGGCTATAACTTTAGCTACAGATATCCAAATGACGCGTTTCCACTTGCGTTGGAAACCTAATGTCCGGGGCTTCAATTTGATATATAATTTGTCAAAGTGGAAGTACAGATAAGTGACGCAAATGCGTCATCCACGTGGACGCGTCGCATCTGCGAAAATCAGCGTGGCAGATTTTGCAAACAGTGAATCCTGGGCTATTTTCGACCCAGTTTCAAGCCCAGAAAACACAGATTAAAGGCTGCAAAGTGGAAAAATGAAGGAGACTTCAAATAATTTTTAGTTTTAGATGTAGTTTTTAGAGAGAGAGGTTCTCTCCTCTCTCTTAGGATTAGGATTAGGATTTCTTATGACTTCAGGATTATTTCATCTTCAATTACAGGTTCAATGTTCCTTTTATTTATTTTCTCAATTTAATTTATGAATTTCTATGTTCAACTCAACTTCTTTATTTGGCTATAACTGCCCATGTTACATTTTATTGAGTTATTAATTTATGATTTTGAGGTATTTCAGATTGATGATTGCTGTTTTTTATTTATATAAATAATTTGGATTTTCCTGTTACCCTTTTGGCTTTGGTTGCGTAATTGGTGATGCTTGAGCTGTCAAATAAAGCAGTGGTTGAAATTGGGAGTTGCTAATTAATTTGAGTTCCAATAACTCTAGCCTTTCCATAGGAAAGACTAGGACTTTAGGTATCAAATTAATTAGTCCACTTGACCTTCCTTTGTTTAGTAAAGGTTAACTAAGTGGGATTAAAATCCAATTCTCATCACAATTGATAAGGATAAGACTTCCAGTTCTTATACCTTGCCAAGAGTTTATTTTACAGTTATTTATTTATTTTTATTGCTTTGAAAATATACCTGTGCCCATTGCTCAAATTCCAAAAACCCCAATTTTACCTTTTTCATAGGCAATAATAAGAACATACCTCCCTGCAATTCCTTGAGAAGATGACCCGAGGTTTAAATACTCGGTTATCAATTTTAAAGGGGTTTGTTACTTGTGACAACCAAAACGTTTGCATGAAGGAATTTCTGTTGGTCTAGAATCTATATCTACAACGCGACTATTTTTATAAAATTCTTTACTAGCAAAAATCCTAATGTCAACGATGTGTCGAACCTCCACCATCTTGATTTTATATGGAGCAGTAGTATTCAGATGGCCAATATTAGCGCGGCCTTATCTCGGGTTGTCCGGGAGTCTACGGTCTGTGCTACGAAGGCCTTTCTAGAGGATGCCAAGTCTGAATATAATAGGGTCAAGGCTTTGAAGGATGAGCTGGATATGCCAAGGTTGCTAAGTTGGAAATTGATGTTGAGAGGGAGAAGTCTTGAGCTACTACAGCGGAGGCGGCTGCTAACCTGGCCGAGGACATGGCCAAGAAAGCTAAGGAGAGCTATACCCGGACCTATGCCGAGCTGTTGGAAATGAGGGAGAGGCTTCAATCAGCTCAAGACAATTACACCGAGCTTCAAGGTCATATGGTGAGCAGTATGACCGATATGTATGAGAATCTAAAGCCCTAGGTCCAGGTTCTTGCTCCCAACATCGACTCTCTTTTTTTAGCATGGACAACGTGGTGGAGGATGGCAAGATTGTCCCTGCCCCAGATGATGACGATGGGGGTCCTCCTCTCGTGCCACCACCTAAGGCCTCTGCCACTGCAGCTCCTTCTGCCGAGGTGGTCCCTCCTGATCCCGATCCTGACCTGGAGATTCTGAATAGGCCAGATGGAGTCGTCAATGCTACCGCGATCTCGACCAGGCCTTTTTCTCCTAAAGATGTGGCTTCTGAAGCGAACTGTGGATAACTCTTTCACATTTGATTGCTCCCCAGCAACCTTTATTTTGAAAAATAAACACTTTAAACTCTTGGGCTGTCATTTAGGCAGCCTTTGAGTCTTTAATGCTTTAATTTGTGTTGGACGATGCATTTACTTTACTTGTGTCGATATGCTTGTATTTGGAGGTTATTTTTCAACCTTTGTTTGGAGGAGGGTTGCTCTTCAACCCTTATTTGGAGGGGATTGCTCTTCAACCTTTATGTTGGTGTTTTAGATTTCCTTGGTTCGACACCCTTTGAGGTGGCGTTTGCCTCACAGGTTTTCCTTTTTGGCCTTTAAAACTATGCCTTTTCTTTGGCTACCTTGACACCCTTTCTTTAGCTGGCTATATCGTCTTTGCGACTTGCTGTCTGGGCTTCTTAGTCGAATTCCAAACAACGTTTTGGGTAGCCTTCTCGTGTGGAACCTTTTTAGTTTGTTTAGATGACTTTTTAACCTTGTTTTGGGATTATGCTTTTGCCTTTTTGAGTAGTATCTCCTTTCAAGAGTTTTGTACCTGTCTTAGCTAGGCACTTCGGTCTTAGGCTTTTCAATCTTTTGGATCTTTTTGGAGGTCTGATGCCAGGGTGATGAGCGGATAATTTGTACGCTTTTTGGCATTGTTTTTAGTATGTTTTAGTTAGTTTTTAGTATATTTTTATTAGTTTTTAATTATAAATTCACTTTTCTGGACTTTACTATGAGTTTGTATTTTTTTCTGTGATTTCAGGTATTTTCTGGCTGAAATTGAGGGACCTGAGCAAAAATCTGATTCAGAGACTGAAAAGGACTGCAGATGCTGTTGGATTCTGACCTCCCTGCACTCGAAGTGGATTTTCTGGAGCTACAGAAGCCCAATTGGCGCGCTCTCAACGGCGTTGGAAAGTAGACATCCTGGGCTTTCCAGCAATGTATAATAGTTCATACTTTGCCAGATATTTGATGGTCCAAACCGGCGTTGCAAATCAGCTCAAAACTGCCCCGGCATTTAACGCTGGAACTGGCACAAGAATGGGAGTTAAACGCCCAAACTGGCACAGAAGCTGGCGTTTAACTCCAAGAAAAGTCTCTACACGAAAATGCTTCAATGCTCAGCCCAAGCACACATCAAGTGGGCCCAGAAGTGGATTTTTATGTCATTTACTCATTTCTGTAAACCCTAGGCTACTAGTTCTTTATAAATAGGACCTTTTACTTTTGTATTCTCATCTTGGTTCTTCTGGTTCCCTCTCTGGGGCCGAAGCCAATGATCACTCTTGTTCTTATGTATTTTCAACGGTGGAGTTTTTACACACCATAGATTAAGGTGTGGAGCTCTGCTGTACCTCGAGTATTAATGCAATTACTATTGTTCTTCTATTCAATTCAGCTTGTTCTTATTCCAAGATAGTCATTCGTACCCAAGAACATGATGAATGTGATAATTATGTGACGCTCATCATCATTCTCACTTATGAACGTGTGACTGACAGCCACATCCGTTCTACAAGCAAACATGGCTCTAATGTTTATCTCTTGGATTTCCTTAACCGGAATCTTCGTGGTATAAGCTAGAATTGATGGCGGCATTCAAGAGAATCCGGAAGGTCTAAACCTTGTCTGTGGTATTCTGAGTAGGATACAATGATTGAATGACTGTGACGAGCTTCAAACTCGCGATTGTGGGGCGTTAGTGATAGATGCAAAAGAATCACTGGATTCTATTCCGACATGATCGAGAACCGACAGCTGGATAGCCGTGCCGTGACAGGGTGCGTTGAACATTTCCACTGAGAGGACGGGACTGTAGCCACTGACAATGGTGATGCCCAACATACAGCTTGCCATGGAAAGGAGTAAGAAGGGTTAGATGAAGACAGTAGGAAAGCAGAGAGACGGAAGGGACAAAGCATCTCCATTCGCTTATCTGAAGTTCTCACTAATGAATTACATAAGTATCTCTATCTTTATCTTTTATTCATATATCATTCATAACCATTTGAGTCTGCCTGACTGAGATTTACAAGGTGACCATAGCTTGCTTCATACCAACAATCTCCGTGGGATCGACCCTTACTCGCGTAAGGTTTATTACTTGGACGACCCAGTGCACTTGCTGGTTAGTTGTGCGAAGTTGTGTTTATGCCATGGTATTGAACACCAAGTTTTTGGATTCATTACCGGGGATTATTTGAGTTATGAAAAGTAGTGATCAAAATTTCGTGCACCAAGTTTTTGGCGCCGTTGCCGGGGATTGTTTCGAGTATGGACAACTGACGGTTCATCTTGTTGCTTAGATTAGGTATTTTTCAGAGTTCTTAAGAATGAATTCTAGTGTTTCAAGGTGATGATCTTATCATCACCAAAGCTGATTGATTCTCATCAATTTAGCTCTTGAATGCAATGTCCTGCTGAAGCTTGGCTACCCATGTCTAATTCCTTTAGACTAAAGCTTTAGACTAATATTGCATGATTCCTAGAATTCTCATTAAGAATTTTGATACCTTTATTTTCTTCTTCCACTTAATTTTCAAAAAATCCAAAAAAAATTACAAAATCAAAAAAACAAAAAATATGTTATGTTTCTTATTGAGACACTAGTCTCATTTTAAGTTTGGTGTCTTGCATGCATTATTTATTTGATCTTGGTTCTATTTTCAAGTCAATAATACAGGGAACTGAAGATTCAGTACATGCAGCAGAGGAATTATACAGAAAAAGCTGGGCGTTCAAAACGCCCAGTGAAGAAGGAAAAACTGGCGTTTAAACGCCAGCCAGGATACCTGGCTGGGCGTTTAACGCCCAAAAGGGTAGAACTTTGGGCGTTAAACGCCAGAATGTGCACCATTCTGGGCGTTTAACGCCAGGATGGCACAAGAGGGAAGATTTTGTTTTTAATGCAAATTTTTTTCAAGTTTTCAAAGTTTTTCAAAATCAAATCTTTTTCAAATCATATCTTTTCAATCAAATCTTTTTCAAATCAATTTCTTTCCTTTTTCAAAGATACTTGCTATCAATTAATGATTTGATTCAACATTTCAAGTATGTTGCCTTTTCTGTTGAGAAAGGTTTAATGTTTGAATCATATCTTTTCTTGTTAGCCAATTCATTAATTTTAAAATTAAATCTTTTTAGATTGTTTTTCAAATCATATCTTTTCAATCATATCTTTTTAATCACATCTTTTTCAAAAAAGTTTTCAATCATATCCTCTTCAAAATCTTTTTCAAAATGATTTTAAAATCTTTTTAATTAATTTTCGAAAAAATCCCTTCCCCTCTTCTCACATCCTTCTATTTATGGAGTACCACTCCTCCTCAATGCACAATTCGAACTCTATCTCACTAAGTTCGAATTCTTCTACCTCTTCCTTCTATTTTTCTGTTCCTTTCACACCTCAAGGAATCTCTATACTGTGACATAGAGGATTCCACATTTTCTTGTTCTCTTCTCTTTCATATGAGCAGGAGCAAAGACAAAGGCATTCTTGTTGAGGCTGACCCTAAACCTGAAAGGACCTTGAAGCGAAAGCTAAGAGAAGCTAAAGCACAACTCTCTGTAGAGGACCTAACAGAAATCTTCAAAGAAGAAGAACCCATGGCAGCCGAAAACAACAACAATGCCAACAATGCAAGGAAGGTGCTGGGTGACTTTACTGCACCTACTCCCGACTTCTATGGGAGAAGCATCTCTATCCCTGCCATTGGAGCAAACAACTTTGAGCTTAAGCCTCAATTAGTTTCTCTAATGCAACAGAATTGCAAGTTCCATGGACTTCCATTGGAAGATCCTCATCAGTTTTTAGCTGAATTCTTGCAAATCTGTGACACTGTCAAGACTAATGGGGTTGACCCTGAAGTCTATAGACTTATGCTATTCCCTTTTGCTGTAAGAGACAGAGCTAGGATATGGTTGGACTCACAACCTAAAGAAAGCCTGAACTCTTGGGAAAAGCTAGTCAATGCCTTCTTGGCAAAGTTCTTTCCACCTCAAAAATTGAGTATGTTTAGAGTGGAAGTCCAAACCTTCAGACAAAAGAAAGGTGAATCCCTCTATGAAGCTTGGGAAAGATACAAACAATTGATCAGAAAGTGTCCCTCTGATATGCTTTCTGAATGGAGCATCATAGGTATTTTCTATGATGGTCTGTCTGAACTGTCCAAGATGTCTTTGGATAGCTCTGCTGGAGGATCTCTCATCTGAAGAAGACGCCTACAGAAGCTCAAGAACTAATTGAAATGGTTGCAAATAACCAATTCATGTACACTTCTGAAAAGAATCCTGTGAACAATGGGACAAATCAGAAGAAAGGAGTTCTTGAGATTGATACTCTGAATGCCATATTGGCTCAGAACAAAATATTGACTCAGCAAGTCAATTTGATTTCTCAAAGTCTGGCTAGAATGCAAAATGCACCAGGCAGTACTAAGGATGCTTCATCTGAAGAAGAAGCTTATGATCCTGAGAACCCTTCAATGGAAGAGGTGAATTACATGGGAGAACCCTATGAAAACACCTATAACTCTTCATAGAGAAATCATCCAAATCTCTCATGGAAGGATCAACAGAGACCTCAACAAGGTTTCAACAATAATAATGGTGGAAGAAATAGGTTTAGCAATGGCAAGCCTTTTCCATCTTCTTCTCAGCAACAGACAGAGAATTCTAAACAGAGCCACTCTGACTTAGCAACCATGGTCTCTGATCTAATCAAAACCACTCAAAGTTTCATGACTGAAACAAGGTCCTCCATTAGGAATTTGGAGGCACAAGTGGGACAGCTGAGCAAGAAAATTACTGAACTCCCTCCTAGTATTCTTCCAAGCAATACAGAAGAAAATCCAAAAGGAGAGTGCAAGGCCATCAACATGGCCGAACTAGGAGAGGAGGAAGAGGCAGTGAACGCCACTGAGGAAGACCTCAATGGACGTCCACTGGCCTCCACTGAGTTCCCTAATGAGGAACTGTGGGAATCTGAGGCTCACATTGAGACCATAGAGATTCATTGGACTTACTTCTGCCATTCATGAGCTCTGATGAATATTCTTCCTCTGAAGAGGATGAGTATGTCACTGAAGAGCAAGTTGCTAAATACCTTGGAGCAATCATGAAGCTAAATGACAAGTTATTTGGTAATGAGACTTGGGAGAACGAACCTCCTTTGCTTACCAAAGAACTGGATGACTTGACTAGGCAGAAATTACCTCAAAAGAGACAGGATCCTGGAAAGTTTTCAATACCTTGTACCATAGGCACCATGACCTTTCAAAAGGCTCTGTGTGACCTAGGGTCAAGTGTAAACCTCATGCCTCTCTCTGGAATGGAGAAGCTAGGGATCTTTGAGGTGCAAGCTGCTAGAATCTCACTAGAGATGGCAGACAACTCAAGAAAACAAGCTTATGGACTTGTAGAGGATGTTTTGGTGAAGATTGAAGACCATTACATCCCTGCTAATTTCATAGTCCTAGAGACTGGGAAGTGCATGGATGAATTCATCATCCTTGGCAGACCCTTCCTAGCCACAGCAAAGGCTGTGATTGATGTGGACAGAGGTGAATTGATCATTCAAGTGAATAAAGAATCCTTTGTGTTTAAGGCTCAAGGATATCCCTCTGTCACCATGGAGAGGAAGCATGAAGAGCTTCTCTCAAAACAGAGCCAAACAGAGCCCCCACAGTCAAACTCTAAGTTTGGTGTTGGGAGGCCACAACCAAATTCTAAGTTTGGTGTTGAACCCCCACATTCAAACTCTAAGTTTGGTGTTGGGAGGTTCCAACATTGCTCTGAGTATCTTTGAGGCTCCATGAGAGCCCTCTGTCAAGCTACTGACATTAAAGAAGCGCTTGTTGGGAGGCAACCCAATGTTATATTTTATCTATTTTCCTTTGTTATTTTATGTTTTCTGTAGGTTGATGATCATGAGAAGTCACAAAATCAATTGAAAAAGCAAAAACGGAATGAAAAAATAGAAAGAAAAACAGCACACCCTGGAGGAAGATCCTGCTGGCGTTTAAACGCCAGTAAGGGTAGCAAATGGGCGTTTAACGCCCAGTCTGGCACCATTCTGAGCGTTTAACGCTAGAAAGGGGCACCAGACTGGCGTTAAACGCCAGAAAAGGGCAAGCACCTGGCGTTAAACGCCAGAAATGGGCACCAGCCCGGCGTTTAATGCCAGAATTGGCAAAGGGTGCATTTTTGCACAACACTTGGTGCAGGGTTGAATTTTCCTTGACACCTCAGGATCTGTGGACACCAAAGGATCCCCACCTACCCCACCACCCTCTCTCTTCTTCACCCATTCACCAATCACCTCAACACCTCTTCCCCAAAAACCCTTCACCTATCAAATCCCATCTTTCTCTTCACCACTCACATCCATCCTTCATAAAACCTCACCTACCTCACCATTCAAATTCAAACCACTTTCCCTCCCAAACTCACCCTCCGATAGCCGAAACCTACCCCTCTCTCCACCCCTATATAAACTCATCTTCACTCCTTCATTTTCACACAACCTAAACACTACTTCTCCCCTTTTGGCCGAACCATAAGCCATCTCCATCTCCTCTATTTCTTCCTCTTCTACTCTCTTCTCTCTTTTTTTGCTCGAGGACAAGCAAACCTTTTAAGTTTGGTGTGGTAAAAGCATTGCTTTTTGTTTTTCCATAACCATTTATGGCATCCAAGGCCAGAGAAACCTCTAGAAAGAGGCAAGGGAAGGCAAAAGCTTCCACCTCCGAGTCATGGGAGATGGAGAGATTCATCTCAAGGGTGCATCAAGACCACTTCTATGAAGTTGTGGCCTTGAAGAAGGTGATCCTCGAGGTCCCTTTCAAACTCAAAAAGAGTGAATATCCGGAGATCCGACATGAGATTCGAAGAAAAGGTTGGGAAGTTCTTACCAACCCCATTCAACAAGTCGGAATCTTAATGGTTCAAGAGTTCTATGCCAATGCATGGATCACCAAGAACCATGATCAAAGTGTGAACCCGGACCCAAAGAATTGGCTTACAATGGTTCAGAGAAATACTTAGATTTCAGTCCGGAAAATGTAAGGTTGGCATTCAACTTGCCCATGATGCAAGGAGATGAACACCCTTACACTAGAAGGGTCAACTTTGATCAAAGGTTGGACCAAGTCCTCACAGTCATTTGTGAAGAGGGCGCCCAATGAAAGAGAGATTCAAGACGGAAGCCGGTTCAACTGAGAAGGCATGACCTCAAGTCCTCATTTGTCACCTCTGTTATTCAGTTGGAGTTGACATAGAGGGAGACATCCCCATTATTGAGGACAAGCCCATCACTAAGAAAAGGATGGAGCAAACAAGAGACCCCTCTCATCATGAAATCCCTGAGATACCTCAAGGGATGCACTTTCCTCCACAAAACTACTGGCAGCAAATCAACACCTCCCTAGGAGAATTGAGTTCCAACATGGGACAACTAAGGGTGGAGCACCAAGAACATTCCATCCTCCTCCATGAAATTAAAGAAGATCAAAGAATCATGAGAGAGGAGCAACAAAGGCAAGGAAGAGACATTGAGGAGCTCGAGCACTCCATAAGATCTTCAAGAGGAAGAACAAGCCGCCATCACTAAGGTGGACCCGTTCTTTAATTTCCTTGTTCTTTATTTTCCTGTTTTTCGAAAATTATGCTTATGTTATCTATGTTTGTGTCTTGTGATCATTAGTGTCTATTCCTTAAAGTTATGAATGTCCTATGAATCCATCACCTTTCTTAAATGAAAAATGTTCTTAATTGAAAAAGAGAAGAATTGCATGAATTTTGAATTTTATAACAGATTAATTATTTTGATGTGGTGGCAATACTTTTGTTTTCTGAATGTATGCTTGAACGGTGCATATGTCTTTTGAATTTTTTGTTCATGAATGTTGGCTCATGAAAGAATGATGGAAAAGGAGAAATGTTACTGAGGATCTGAAAAATCATAAAAATGATTCTTGAAGCAAGAAAAAGCAGTGAATACAAAAAAAAAAGAAAAAGAACGAAAAAAAGGAAAAAGAAAAAAAAAGAAAAAAGAAAGAAATAAAGTTGTGATCCAAGGCAAAAAGAGTGTGCTTAAGAACCCTGGACACCTCTAATTGGGGACTCTAGCAAAGCTGAGTCACAATCTGAAAAAGTTCACCCAATTATGTGTCTGTGGCATGTGTGTATCCGGTGGTAATACTGGAAGACAGAGTGCTTTGGGCCACGGCCAAGACTCATAAAGTAGCTGTGTTCAAGAATCATCATACTTAACTAGGAGAATCAATAACACTATCTGGATTCTGAGTTCCTATAGAAGCCAATCATTCTGAATTTCAAAGGATAGAGTGAGATGCCAAAACTGTTCAGAGGCAAAAAGCTAAAGCCCCGCTCATCTAATTAATACTGATCTTCATAGATGTTTTTGGAGTTCATTGCATATTCTCTTCTTTTTATCTTATTTGATTTTCAGTTGCTTGGGGACAAGCAACAATTTAAGTTTGGTGTTGTGATGAGTGGATAATTTGTACGCTTTTTGGCATTGTTTTTAGTATGTTTTTAGTATGTTTTAGTTAGTTTTTAGTATATTATTATTAGTTTTTAATTATAAATTCACTTTTCTGGACTTTACTATGAGTTTGTGTGTTTTTCTGTGATTTCAGGTATTTTCTGGCTGAAATTGAGGGACCTGAGCAAAAATCTGATTCAGAGACTGAAAAGGACTGCAGATGCTGTTGAATTCTGACCTCCCTACACTCAAAGTGAATTTTCTGGAGCTACAGAAGCCCAATTGGCGCACTCTCAACGGCGTTGGAAAGTAGACATCCTGGGCTTTCCAGCAATGTATAATAGTCTATACTTTGCCCGAGATTTGATGGCCCAAACCGGCGTTGCAAATCAGCTCAAAACTGCCCCGGCGTTTAACGCCGGAACTGGCACAAGAATGGGAGTTAAACGCCCAAACTGGCACAGAAGCTGGCGTTTAACTCCAAGAAAAGTCTCTACACGAAAATGCTTCAATGCTCAGCCCAAGCACACACCAAGTGGGCCCAGAAGTGGATTTTTATGTCATTTACTCATTTCTGTAAACCCTAGGCTACTAGTTCTTTATAAATAGGACCTTTTACTATTGTATTCTCATCTTGGTTCTTCTGGTTCCCTCTCTGGGGCCGAAGCCAATGATCCCTGGTCTTCTTGAGCTCTTCCCGCCAAGGCACTTCCCCAAGATGGGATCTCCAACTGTCTCCACGCCCAGGTCACGTGACTCTTTTAAAAAAAATCATATTCGAGCATCGGTGCGCACGCGCAAAGCACCCGTGCGCGCCACTGGGGCATCTTGCAATGCGAGCGGAGGCGCAACGTACGCGTGCACACCCATGGAGATTATGGCTTAGTCGCTACACATGCCAGCTCGTAGCTTGGCTTCTAACTTTGACTTCTAGCTGCGCAATCTACGTGGGCGCGCCAAGTACGTGCACGCGCCCTTGCTGAAGTTCCCAAGGCTCAATTTCTCATGCTCCCTTCCTTTGCACCCATTCTCCTTCTCTCTTCCGGTCCATCCCTGCCCTATATTCTGAAACCACTTAACACACAGGTCACGGCATCGAATGGCACCAAAGGAATATTAGAAATGTATCTAGTTTAGTACAAAATAAGCATGTTTTCATCCATGAGGCAAAAATTAGGAAAGGAACACAAAGTCTTGTATTTTCATATGAAAAGCGTGTGGAATCATTGATAAAACCCCTGAAATCAATACAAGATAAACCCTCAAAATGGGGTTTATCAACCTCCCCACACTTAGATTCTAGCATGTCCTCATGCTTAGAGAAATGCAAAAGAAATGCAAAAGACCGAAGGATCATAAAGGTATAAGACTCATGAGGTGCAACCTACTTACATGAATGCAACTATGACTAGTGCCACCATCTACTTGGTTAGGAACAAATCAACCTTCCTAAGATACATGCAAGCATATAGGGTACGATAGTGGCCAATTTATGGGACTTACCAATTTTCAAGTATCAAGTGCAATATACGCAACTTTGCATGAAGAATGCTCGTGAGAGCTGGGAATCATGGAATTGAGCATCGAACCCCCACCGGAAGTGTTTGCACTCTATTCGCTCAAGTGTCTAGGGTTGATTCTCTCAATTTTCTCCTAATCATGCTTTCCAAGATTTGTTCTCCATCTAACAATCAACATTTATTCCATGCATGTGTACAAATATCATGAGGTCTTGTCTTTAGGTTGTAATGGGGCTAGGGTCAAGGTAGGATGCATTTTTGGCTAAGTGAGCTTGAAATTTTTTTGAATCCTTGATAAACTTGAGCTCCCCACCTAGCCTATGACGTCCTATACAATTTCAAAGCTAACCTAACTACCCATTCTTCACTTTTCACATACTCATGCATCCCTTTTCCAATTCACAACACTCATGCATTGATTTTATTGAGCTACACTTTGCTTTGGGGCATTTTGTCCCCTTTTTTTTCTCTCTTTTTTTTCTTTTCTATATATAAATTTTTTTTATATACAAGGACGTCAATGCATAAGGTTTATACATTTGATCAATACATGAGCATGTAGCCAATTACCAATATTCTCAACAAAATATGAAACTACCCTTCTATTTACCCAATGTCCCAAGATTCCCACACTTGAATAATACTCACACACACTCGCCTAAGCCAATCAAGGATCCAAAGAGGGATATTTATGGTTTTCCACTTTAGGCTTGTAATGTGCTAATTTAAAGAACAAGTGGGTTAAGCGTAGGCTCAAATTTGGCTAACAAGGGGAGATAAATGGTAAGGCTATTTGGTAAGTGAGCTAATGAAGTGATGGCCTCAATCATATAAATGCATGAAAACAAGGAATAATGGACATATAGACTTAAACAAAGCAAGGATCACACTTATAGAGAGAAAATAATTGCACACAAGAAGGAGAATAAGTGACTATAAGATGTAGCCACAAAACAAGGCTCAAAGCTCACTAGCTTGTGTTCTTAACTCAAAATCCATGTTCCAAAATACAATTCTTCAAGCAAGTTTGGCATCAAAATATTCAAAATTGGCAATGTCAAGGTTGCCCCAAAGTACTAGTTTCCTAAGAGAGAGTTTCATTGTTCCAACCAAGTAAACTTATCATGCAAATGGTGTCAAAGAAAACCTAATCATGCGACCTATCCTAACTACAAAGGAGTTCAAAAGAGAAAATTTTATTCGGGTGTTACCTATGGAGATCGGTCAGCCGACCTCCCCACACTTAAAACTTAGCACGGTCCTCCGTGCTATAGGTGATGCGCAATGGGTGGCCGAGTCCCGAGTGTCCTTCATCTCCGTTGTCATCGCTATTTCCGCTTGAAGTCACAGTGGATGTGGAGATATCTGGTTCCTCCATAGGGGGGTGACAATGCTTAGAAGCTTCTTCACGTGAGCATATCAGCGCTGGTTACGCTTCTCATAACAGTCCAACTTCTTGTGAAGGTCTTCAAGGCGTTGGGTGGCTGATTTTTGTGGTGCGGATGATGTAGTGGTGTTGCGAGTTGGGGTGGTTAGTCCAAGGTCCTTGGTGACTTCCGGAGGCTTGAGGCACCTCTTGGTCGGAATAACATCGCCCTCGACCGGGATTGAGGTCCTCCTATCCTTAGCCTCTCGGCGGACACCGGCTGTCGCTACTAATTCGGTCACCATAGTGGGGAAGGGTAAGTTTCCCTTAACATGAATACGCCCCATGGATTGGCGAATGGCATGCGAAATGTCGACCGGTTTCTCGGTTAGGATGCACCATACCAATAAGGCAAGCTCGGCGGTAATGTATGACCCATGGGTGCTCGGAAGCACGTAGTGAGCTAGGATTTGGGCCCATGCTGCGGCTTCTTGAGTGAGAAAACGTGCATCTAAACCTTTTGGTCACTGCTTTATGGTTCCCCGAATCCAATATGCTTCGGGCAAAGCGATTACGCGGAGGACCGTGCTCCAGTCGAACTCACGTTCGTCGCATGCTGACAAGACCTCTTGATAGGCGTCATATCCATACGCTAATGGCCCAATCTTAAGTACTCCTTGGATGGCTTCCACTGTGACTGACACTTGCTTTCGGCGCACAAAGACTGATGTGAGAAGGGGTGAGTGGTAGTTGGAGTAGAACTCCACCACCCATGATAAATTGACCTCCTTTGGTTGCCTCAAGAGGAACCTCCATTGCCTCCGGTCAATGTGTGGCATCACTATCAGAGTGAGGTGGGCCGGTAGGACTAGAAGGGGCTCCGAGTGATAATTCCGCTCAATCATCCTTGAGTAAATAAGTGCGCAGTAGCAGTTAGGGAACTTGTTTGAGTCCTTTGGAGGGTTGTCCTTCTCTAAAGCATCAACGGGGCCCGTAGCCTTCTTGAGGAGGGGCTTCACTGTTGGTTCTTGGCGCGCTCTGTTGAAGGTTGGCTTCTTCGGGGCTTTCCCTTTGTTCTTTTTGATGATGATCCTGCGATAGTAAAGAAAGGAGATAACATCAAACCCAAAGAAGCGTAATTGAATGTGATTATGCAAATGAGAAATTGTGCCGTAAGAATATGGGTATCCTTATTACATGACAGCTGCAACATGTAACTAAGATAACATTTGACAAGCAAGGCAAATCATTGGCATGTGGTATATGGGGAGTGTAAGCATGCAAGGAAAAGGCATGAGAAGCATACACCCTCAAATACCAAAAGTGGAAAGCAATTTATGAAAAGGTGAGTGGGTGGATTGTAGAATGTGAGGGTGCACCCAAAAGTGACTAGTTAAGAAGCAATGAGTCACAATGAGCTAAAAAAAATCATGTGTGCTTTTCCTCAAACACTTGGCGTGCATCCCTTTTGTAGTATGCAAATAGATGAGGGGGAAGCAATGTAACATTCCACAAACCAATATTAATCACTACAATACACAGTGGTTGTAAGAAAATCATGCAACACATCTCATCTACCAATGCAAGAGAAGTTATGACCCAAGTGCCTATGAAGAGTTAATTGGAAAAGGAGCAAAAACACCCCAAAGAAGTGAGGGGCTCAAAAGAGGGAGGAAAAAAAGAAAAAGACTACCTAAAAGAGAATGAAATTAACTGACTAAGAAGCAAAAGAGAGAAGTAGAGCAAGAGGGAAGCATAGTATAGTACCTTGAGAGAGATGGAAAAGGGGTATGAGAGAGGAAGTTGTAGAGTGGAATGATGGAGAATGGGAGGAGCAATGTATGGACCACCGGAGGTGGGTGTCGCCGGAGGTGATGGTAGGAGGTGGGTGTTTGGAAGGAAAAATGGTAGTGGATAGTAGAGGAGGTAAGAAGAAAAAGGGAAGAGAAGAATGAAGGGAGCAAGTGTGCTCCCATGTTATATTTACATCGGTCAACCACGCGTGCGCGCACGGTGCGCGCCCGCGCAGGGAAGCGGGATGGGGTAATGGCACGCGCACGCACATTGCACGTAGGTGCCCATGTGCTTGTGCTGGTAGCACAAGGATGGCTCAGAGGCAGCACAACTTTCTGGAAGAGGTACCAGAAGTTGGCTGCAAAAATGTTGGCGCGCGCGTGGCAAGTGCGTGCACGCGGCAATGCGGTTATGCCCCAGGCATGAGATGGGCCTGAGATTGGCTCAACTCTCTGGAGAGTCGCCTAGTGGTTGCTGCAGGACGAGGGACGCGGGCGCGTCCCTTGCGTTGCGAGCTTATTGACGCGTCGGCGCCTAGTATGCGCACGTGGCAGAGGTGGTGGGCTGGGGGCTCAGTGCAGGCGCGAGAGTGGCCCAACTCTCTGGAAAATGTACCAGGAGTGCACAGGGGCGATCAGCGCGCGCGCTCAAGGTGCGCTAGCGCGTCGATCTGCGGACTTGTCAAAGAGTGCGTATGCGCCATGTGCGCGCACGCGTGATTGGCCTGTGCCTCAGGCATGGTGCTGGCGTAGTGTGGGCGCAACTTTCTGGAAAATGTATAGAGGGATACTTTTTTGCAATCCACGCATCTACGCATGTGGCGCGCCCGCGCGGATGGTGGAGAATGCTTCATGGGCGCGTACGCGCCAGGTGCGCGCATGCACGGAAGGGTGTTTTTTCAAAGTTTTCATGTTCTTGCACCACTTCAAGCATACCAACCCTCCAAACAGCCACTTAAGCACTATAGAAGGATGATTTAACATGATAAAGTACCGAACGAACTCAACAAATAAAATAAAACTTGAAATCAAACCTAGCTACAACTTCATCAAATACGTAGCTACCAAACATGAAGTCAAGTATTGAGCAAGTATCAATCAAAGAAGAATTCAATGGCTATGTACAAATGGTAGATCTTACCATGGTGGGGTGTCTTCCACCTAGCACTTTTGTTTACCGTCCTTAAGTTGGACTTCCACTAGCTCAAAGTTCTTGTTCAAGAGATGCATCCCTCAAGAGGAACACTTCAAATTCCTTGGAGTTCTTTCTTTTCTCACCATGGTACAATTTGAGACGGTGCCCATTTACCTTGAAAATGTCCGGACTTGATGGGTGGCGCAAGTGGTAGACCCCGTAAGGTTCTACTTTCTCTACTTGGTAAGGTTCATCCCATCTTGATCTAAGCTTTCCGGGTAGTAATCTCAACCTTGAGTTGTAAAGGAGGACTAGCTCACCGGGTCTAAATTCCCTTCTCCTAATGTTCTTGTCATGAATGGCTTTCATCTTTTCCTTGTAGAGTCTAGAATTGTCATAGGCTTCTAATCTCAAGCATTCCAATTCCGCCAATTGAAGCTTTCTCTCTACTCCGGCTCCACCCAAACTCAGATTGCATTCCTTTATGGCCCAATAAGCTTTGTGTTTGATTTCTACCGGTAAATGGCATGCTTTACCATATACAAGCCTAAAAGGGCTCATACCAATGGGTGTTTTGTAAGCCGTTCGATATGCCCAAAGTGCATAGGAGAGCTTAGCGCTCCAATCCTTCCTATTCGGTTTCACAATCCTTTCCAACACATGTTTAATTTCCCGGCTAGAAACCTCAGCTTGGCCGTTTGTCTGAGGGTGGTAGGCCGTGGCAACTTTGTGTGTGATGCCATACTTCCTCATGAGGCCGTCCATTTTTTTGTGCAAAAATGGGATCCTTGGTCACTTATGATTTCTCTTGGGGAGCCAAAACGACAAATAATATTGTTCCTCACAAAAGAATAAACAACATGAGCATCGTCCGTCCGGGTGGGGATTGCCTCCACCTATTTTGACACATAATCGACGGCTAACAAAATGTAGAGAAAGCCATTGGAATTTGGAAATGGTCCCATGAAGTCGATTCCCCACACATCAAAAATTTCACAAAAAAGCATATTTTGTTGGGGGATTTCGTCCTTCTTAGAAATATTTCCAAACCGAATGCATTGGGGACAAGATTTGCAATAGAGGAAAGAATCTTTGAGATGGGTTGGCCACCGAAATCCGCAATCAAGGACCTTTCTTGCCGTTCTTTGGGGGCCGTAGTGGCCACCTCCTTCGGAAGAATGGCAAGCGTCCAAAATTGCTTGAAATTCGGTTTGGGGTATGCACCGTCGCACTATTTGGTCCGCTCCACACCTCTACAAATAGGGATCGTCCCAAACATAGTATTTGGATTCGCTTTTCAGCTTATCCTTTTGATGCTTGTTAAGGTTGGGAGGGAAGGTGCGTGAAACCAAGTAGTTTGCTATTGGGGCATACCAAGGAACTACTTCCGAGATTGCGTGCAAACCATCTAGAGGAAAGGAGTCATTGATAGGAGTGGTGTCGCCTTTTGTGTGTTCGAGGCGACTTAGATGGTCCGCCACTAAGTTTTGGGAACCACTCCTATCCTTGATCTCCAAGTCAAATTCTTGTAACAAAAGCACCCATCGAATTAATCTCGGTTTTGATTCCTTTTTGGCCAACAAATACTTTAATGCCGCGTGATCCGAGTACACTACAACCTTGGAACCAAGAAGATAAGCTCAGAACTTGTCCAAAGCAAAAACAATAGCTAGGAATTCCTTTTCGGTAGTAGTGTAGTTGGATTGGGCCCCATCTAGTGTTTTGGAAGCATAAGCTATAACATAGGGAATCTTACCCTCGCGTTGTGCTAACGCGGCTCCTATCGCATAATTCGAGGCATCGCACATGATTTCAAATGGTTGAGTCCAGTTTGGTCCCCGCACAATAGGAGCTTGTGTCAATGCCACTTTAAGCTTGTCGTACGCTTCCATGCATTCCTTGCTCAGCTCAAATTCAGTGTCCTTTTGTAGTAGTCTAGAGAGAGGTAAAGCCACCTTGCTAAAGTCTTTGATGAATCTCCGGTAGAATCCTGCATGTCCAAGAAAAGAGCGGACTTCCCTCTCGGAGGAGGGGTAAGGTAAACTAGATATAACATTTATTTTTGTCGGATCTACGGAGATGCCTTCTTTTGAAACAATGTGCCCAAAACAATGCCTTGTTTGACCATGAAATGACATTTTTCAAAATTTAAGACAAGGTTTGTTTTGGTGAATCTCTCTAAGACTTTTTCAAGGTGGCCTAAACAATGATCAAATGAATCACCGTATACACTAAATTTGTCCATGAAAACTTCCATACATTGCTCTAGAAAGTCCGCAAATAAGCTCATGATGCATCTTTGAAACGTTGCCGGTGCGTTGCATAGGCCAAATGGCATACGCTTGTAAGCATACGTTCCAAAGGGGCAAGTAAATGTGGTTTTTCCTTGGTCTTCTAGAGCAATGTGTATTTGGAAGTATCCGGAGTAACCATCAAGAAAGCAATAATATGATTTACCGGCTAGTCGATCAAGCATTTGATCAATAAACGGTAGTGGAAAGTGATCGTTTCTTGTGGCCGCATTCAATCTTCAGTAGTCTATGCATTCCCTCCAAGAATTTTGCACCCTTGTTGCTATAAGTTCACCGCTTTCATTTTTGATTGTGGTTATCCCGGATTTCTTTGGCACCACTTGGACCGGGCTTACCCACTCGCTATCCGAGATGGGGTAGATGATGTCCGCTTCAAGTAGCCGAGTGACCTCTTTTTTCATAACCTCAAGAATGGTTGGATTATGTCTCCTTTGAGGTTGTCGGACCGGTTTTGCTCCTTCTTCAAGAAATATGTGGTGCTCGCATACTTGGGGGCTTATTCCCACTAGATCTGTCAAACTCCACCCGATTGCCCTTTTATTTTTCCTCAAGACATCTAACAACTTTCCTTCTTGTGAGGGGTTAGCTCTTTTGCAATTATTACGGGGAGCTTGTGGGCTTTATCAAGATATGAGTACTTTAGGTGGGGTGGTAGTGGCTTCAATTCCATCTTTTTGTCATGATTTGAAGTTTGAATCTCCGGATGGTTTGTATGGTGTGTGGTGTTTAATTTGCTTGGATCTTCATTTGCTTCTTCAATCATGTACTTCTCATCTAATTTTGCAAGGTGCACTTCGGCAACAATGTTGTCAATTGGATCACACGGGAATAGAGAGTGATTCTCCGGTGGGTGCTTCATTGCTTTTTCTAGGCTAAAACTTACGACTCTCCCATCTATCTCAAATGAGTATGTTCCCGAGTAGGCATCTAGCTTGAATCTAGAAGTCCTCAAAAATGGTCTTCCAAGTAGGATGGATAATGCTCTCTCGGGTTCGCTTGATGGCATTTCAAGGACATAGAAGTCAATCGGAAACACCAACCCTTTGATATTCACCAATACATCTTCCGCAACACCCCGTCACGGTTATTATGCTTTTATCCGCTAGGACAAATCTTGCCGTCGACCTTTTGAGTGGTGGTAACTTCAATACCCGGTAGACAGAGAGAAGCATGATGCTAACACATGCTCCGAGGTCACACATACAATCTATGAATTGAACTCCATTGACAGTGTAAGTGACCATACAAGGGCCCGGATCATCACACTTCTCGGGCAATGCTCCCATTAAAGCGGAAATAGAACTCCCCAATGGGATGGTTTCCAATTCAAGAATTCTATCCTTGTTCATGCATAGATCTTTAAGGAATTTTGCATATCTAGGCACTTGATGGATAGCATCAAAGAGGGGGATGGTTACCTCGACTTTCTTGAACATTTCTATCATTTTGGGGTCGAGTTCTACGCGCTTCCTAGCTTTCTTTGCAAGGGTTAGAAATGGGAGTGGTTGAGCAATTTCTTCTTCCAAGGTTCTCTTAGTCTTGGGGGTCTCTTTTGTTAGTTGAGTTTCATCCTCAACTATGACTTGTGGTGTCTCCTCTTCCACTACCTCTTCTATATCTATTCTCTCCTCCTCTTGAGCGATTGTGATGGGATTTGAATCCTTTGCTCCCTTCTCTTTTAATTGTGTTCCGGATCTTAGGGTGATGGCATTGATGCCTCCCTTAGGATTGGGTTGAGGTTGAGAGGGGATGACGCTTTGGGTTGGGGGTTGAGGAGTGGGATTTGATGGTGGGTCCATGCCTGCAAGAAGAGCTTGTAGTGTAGAGGTGAGGCCGGTGAGACCGGAAGCAAGTGTGTTTTGTAGTTCCTTTTGGCCTTGGATGATGGTCCGAAGTGTATCATCTTGGTTAGAGGGGGCGGATGGATATGTGAGTTGAGGAGCTTGTGATTGGTTGGGTGGTGGTCTTTGATGTGGTGGTTGGTATGTTTGGTAGTTCCTTTGTTGATTTTGTTGGTTGTATGGTGGATTTTGTTGGTTGTAGGGTGGCCGGTTTTGTGAGTTGTTGTTCCATCTTTGATCTCCTCCATTGTTGTTGGTGTCCCTATTTCCTTGTTGATGATTGTCTCTCCAATTTTGATTGTGATTTCCACTCCCTTGATTGTAGCTTCCTCCTTGATAAGGGTGCCCTTGGTTAGGATTACCGCCTTGGTAGTACCCTTGATTTGGGCGGTCATAGAAATTATGGGTAGCCGCCAAAGTGTTGTCTTCTTGAAGGCTTGGGCACTCATCTGTGTAGTGGGAATAGCAAGAACAAATGCCACACACTTTTTGAGGGACCAATTATTGATTGTATTGTTGAGGGGGTGGAGAGTTTGTTGATATGGTTAGGTTGTTGTGGTTGTTGTTGGCTCAATTGGAGTTGCCTCAAGATGGATGTCATTTCACTCAAGGATTTGGTTAGAGCGGTGGTTTCGCTACTAGTTGATACCTCATTCACGGTTTTTGGGTGGTTGACTCTTCGTCTCATATGTTGATTAGATTCGGCTAGGTCAATGATAAGTTGCCATGCCTCCTCCGCTGTTTTATATTTAGACAAAGAACCATTGCTAGAGGTGTCCAAGAGAGTTCTATCTTGTTCTCGCATCCCTTGACATATGTATCCAAGCAACACTTGAGTGTCAAGCATGTGATTAGGGCATGCATCTAGTAGCTTACGAAACCGTTCCCAATACTCGTATAATGGTTCCGTTTCACCTTGTACAATACAAGACATTTCCTTCCTTAGCCTATTCATCTTCTCCGGGGGCAAGAATTTATCCAAGAATCCTCTTCTAAGCAAGTCCCAATCGGAGGTGACTTCACTAGATAGAGTGTAGAACCATTCTTTAGCCTTGTCCTCAAGAGAGAAAGGGAAAGCAAACAACCATATAGCAACTTCATCGGATCCTTCCCGTCTAGTTGTTGAGCATATACGATGAAAGTCTTTGAGATGTCGAATAGGGTCTTGTGCGGGAAGCCCATGGAACTTAGGTAGGAGGTTGATCAAAGCGGTCTTGAGTTCAAAGTTTGCATTCAAGTTGGGGTGAGTTACATGAAGGGGTTGAAGGACATAATCCGGTGCACCCGCTTCCTTGATAGTAACTCTCCTCGGAGCATCCATGGCGTTGGTACCTAAAACAAAAGAAGAGTTGTTAGTGATATTGATGGAAGAATGGTTATTGCCTTCTTTGAGTGACGGTTCAATGTTCACTTTTAGTAAGGTGGTTGAGGTGGTGAAAACCTTTCCACCTTCCCCAAAACTTAACCGCTTCTGAGCTTGTCTAATATGAAGCAAAGTTCGTTTTATTTCTGGATCAAAGGGGACTAAGCTCGGATTCGGTTGTGAACGCGTCATGCAATGAAGGAGAAGTAAAACTCATGGTAACGATGAGGGGTTAGTCACTTGAACAAAGAATCACAATGAAATGCAACTATGTACATATACACATATTTACTCTAAACAATAACATGGCACACTAAGCAAATTCCCCGGCAACGGCGCCATTTTGATAAACGAAATTTATCATGCCGATATAGAATTCAATAATGGATATAATCGTGAGTATAGTCTAAGCGACATTCAAACTTCGCATCAAACAATCCTACAATCTATAACCGAGAGTACTAGTCTCCCGAGTCGTCCTCCCTTGGAATTGCTAGAGAATGCATCTTATTGATTAGGAAGCCTTGTTATGATTCTTTGAGGGTTTAGCAAAATAGATGACAAACAATCAATTTTAGAAGACTTGGCCTAGAGTCGGCATTAGAAATTATGTCCTTATAGCTTCTTCAAAGATGATAACAATTAGGCCTTGCTTCATTTAGTTAACCCCTAGGTATAGAGGAAAGTCAAATGAGAGTAACTAACTTAAGTCACAAGTCCTAGTTTTACCCTAGGGAAATCTAGCTTTAGTGGACTCCAAGTCAACTAGCATTTCCTAATTCCAAATCAACAATTGACATAAACTATTCAACTCTTTCTAATGGTCCATACCCTATGCCAAGTAAGAAACTTTTACTCCATAACTAGTGTTGCCATTTTATCAAACAATTGATGAGCAAGGATGAAAGACATAGTGAGAATAAGAAGAAATTAGAATTAAAAGTGCTCCAACACAAGAAATTAACAACAATCAACAAAGAACAACAATAGAAATGAACTTCTCAAGAAATTGATAAAATCCAAAACTACAAAGTTGAATCTAGAATCTATAAGAATTGAGCAATTACAAGCACTAATTGAGATTAGAGAAGAAGATCTATAACATGAACAACGTAAATTTAGAATTGCAATGGATCTCACCAAAGAGTGATTGAAAATTCAGAAATGGATGAAGATGAACCCTAATGAGAGCTTGGAATCTCTCTCTCTACCCAAGAGTGTAACTACCAATAGCAAAAATATCTAGAACCATCTAAAAAATGAACCAAAAGTCCCTTAACCCTTCAACCACTGGTCTTCTTAAGCTCTTCCCGCCAAGGTACTTCCCCAAGATGGGATCTCCAACTGTCTCCATGCCCAGGTCACATGACTCTTTTAAAAAAAATCATATTCGAGCATCGGCGCGCACGCGCAAAGCATGCGTGCGCGCCACTGGGGCATCTTGCAATGCGAGCGGAGGCGCAACGTACGCGTGCGCACCCACAGGGATTATGGCTTAGCCGCTACACATGCCGGCTCGTAGCTTGGCTTCTGACTTTGACTTCTAGCTACGCAATCCACGTGGGCGTGCCAAGTACGCGCACGCGCCCTTGCTGAAGTTCCCAAGGCTCAATTTCTCATGCTCCCTTCCTTTGCACCCATTCTCCTTCTCTCTTCCGGTCCATCCCTGCCCTATATTCTGAAACCACTTAACACACAGGTCACGGCATAGAATGGCACCAAAGGAATATTAGAAATGTATCTAGTTTAGTACAAAATAAGCATGTTTTCATCCATGAGGCAAAAATTAGGAAAGGAACACAAAGTCTTGTATTTTCATATGAAAAGTGTGTGGAATCATTGATAAAACCCCTGAAATCAATACAATATAAACCCTCAAAATGGGGTTTATCAGTGATCTCCACTAATTTTTGCGAAGCAAAAAGACCCACGTTAACTACATTAACGTGGTAGTTAACATGGGCAAAAGTCTCACTTGGCAGCTTGACCATGCCTTGTTCAAACAAGAATAACTTGAGCCACAAAGCTCCAAATGAGGTGATTCTAAAAGCATTGGAAAGTAGGATTCCAGAGCTTTCCAGGAATATATAGCACTACATGGTGGACACTAAATTTGAGGGAGAAAACCTACCCGAAAAGTGCAAAGATGAACATGGTATCAACCTGTAGTAAGGCCAACTGACCTCTTCACCTTCCAAGAAGTGTAACTCGAGCTGTAAAGCTCCAAATGATGCGCTTCCAAAAGCGTTGGAAAGTAGACATCCAAGACTTTCGAACAATATATAATAGTATGGGGTGGACATTAAGTTTGTGCTCCAGAACCTGGCAATATTAAAGCCCCTAATCGCTAGCGTTATTGTGACTCACGTTTTCTAGTAACGCTAGCGACTATGCCAGCGTCTATGTCCACTTCAAAGAAGCATAACCTGAGTTACAGAGATCCAATTGAGGTGATTCTAGTTGCGTTAGAAAGATGACATTCAGAGCTTTCCAAAAATATATAATACTCAATAGTGAGCATGAAATTGGAGCACAAACAAGAGGCATCTTTTAAGCCCCAAAAACACCAATTGGTAACAAGTGCAACGTTAGCCATAATAACTTTGGCACTAACGCCACACTTGTAGCGTTAGTGTGGCTAACGGTAGCATTAACTTTAGCACCTGGACCTCAACTTGTTTCACTTCTCTTTCAAGGACCACCCAACCTCAAGGAAGCAAGCCCACAAGTGTCAACCAATCAAGGCCACAAGAAGCATCTAGAATAGAAATTTTCATTTAATTGTAATTTGCTTTTAATTTCATTTTGTAATTTAGGAGAGCCTATATAAAGGCCTTAGTTTGTAGATTCAAAGAGGCTGGGAGATTGGAGATTGAAGAGGGGTCTTCGGACTCCCTCCCCTCACACACTTTTCCTTCTCTTTCTTTTCTTTGTACTTTTCATTTATGAATTTGGAAGTTTCAATGTTAGTTTTAATCTTCATCTTTACTTTTCTGCACTTTCTTTCTTTTTTATTTTGGTAGAGCAATGATCAACTAACTCTTTTCATTGGGTTAGAGAGCTCTATTGTGATTCAATGGATCAATTGTAGTTCTTATTCTTCTTCTTCTTTCTTTTCTCTTGATTTTACTAGAGAGCTTTCGATCTTCATCCAATTGGGTAATTGTCTTGGAAGAGAAATTGCTCATACTTGGATTTCCTCGGAACCTTGGAAGAGGAATGAGAAAATCATGCTAGAAATGCTCTCTCACATTGGATTAGGTTGGGGGTTGGATAGATATTGTGACATTTAATCCTACCAATACTTTGATCTATGAATGTGTGTGACATAATCAGTGACCAAACTTCATCTCTTTCCATGAGCAATTAAATCAAGGAATTGGGAAATTGTTCAAGCTTAGAGAGATTGGATTGCCAAGGAATTGGGATCCAATCACTTAAGATTGCCAAGGAGATCAATGAATGCATTGATTGAGGAAGAGAAGAGAATGAACTTGATCCAGAGGATTGCAATATCTCTTGATCCCAATGTTCATTTTATTTTTAGTTCTTACATTTACTTTTCTTGCCATTTTACTTTTCTGCACTTTATTGCTTTCTTTACTTTTATGCCATTTACATTTTCTTGTTACTTATCACTCCAATATGATTCGTCTAACTAGGATAATTAATTAACCATTGATTGCTAAATCCGTTAATCTCTATGGGATTCGACCTCACTCTTTTGTGAGTTATTACTTGACGACCATTCGGTATACTTGCCGAAGGGAAATTTATTGAGAGACAAGATTTCATGCATCAAGTTTATGGCGCCGTTGCCGGGGATTAATTGTGATTAACAAACTGCCGGTTGATTGATTTACTAGATTAGACACTTTTCTTTTGTCATTGTTTTCTTTTGTTTCTTTATTTTCTTTTGCTAACTAACTGTTTGTGATATTGCCTCACTGGGAATTTTCTCATCCCAAATCTCTTTTATCTTGGTGATTATTGTTTGATACAGAGTAATTTGAAGAAAAATGGAGTATAGATCATCTTTTGGTCAATCAAGTTACTTGGGATACTTCTCCACACCGCAAAATAATTCATGCTATTATGATAATGGTGGCTGGGAATATCAAGAACATGAAACGGGGTGCTTCCCAGGGTCACAAAATGGTCCATATTTTGATGACTTTGATCATTACTCAAAATGTGTCTGGGAAGTCAAAACCAAAGAGATTTCACTTATTCACACCCCAATCATCAAGAGCCATCATCCTTTAATTATTCAACCTCACCTCCTAGCTTTCCACATCAAAACCCTTCATCATTTGGACATGCCTCAACACAAAATTCCTTCCCATGTCCATATAATTCATCTCACCACTCACACAATGCATTCTATTACACACAAAATTCTTCTCACAGTCCACAAAACCCATATTATTACCCACAAAAGTCATACCACTCTCAGAACATACAACCACAAAACAACCGATTTCATTCACAAAGTAGCCACCCTCAAACTCCAAATTTCACCCAGCTGCACACCCTCCCCTCAAGGATAAGCTATCAAGGATAGAGAACCTACTGGCAATGCTCTTGGAAGAATCTAAGGACACGAGGACTTTCCAAGAGGAAGTAAAATCCATTATGCAGAACTGGGGGCTTGCCATTAAGAAGCTTGAGGCACAAGTTGGATATCTATCAAAGCAATTCCATACCTATAATTCCCTTAGTGACACCATGGCAAACCCAAGGGAGGAATCAGAAGAAAAAGAAAAAGAGGCACCCATACCAAGTGAGATTTTTATGAAGAAGGAGGAGGTTGTGAGAATATATAAGCCTAAGGCTCCAAACCCATAGAGGTTACTAGTGGTGACAAAGGAACATGAAAACTCACTCCCAAAAGACTTAATGCAATATCATGTAGAAGAAAAGGAGGAAGTCAATCAAGGGAGCCCACACTCCAATGAAACAGAGAGTTGCATTGAGGGTGAGTTCATTGAACCACCAATTCAAGAAGCACTTGATGAAGAGGATGCTCCAACCATCATACAACACCCAAGTCCTGAAATCAAGGTGGTGAAGGCAATCAACATGAGCACTAAAAAGAGGATGGTGACCAAGAAAAGAAGGACAATATCCATGAAGAAGAAAAGGTCAACCAAAAGCCATCCCACCCCTACCCCAACAAGTAAGTTTACTCAAGCTAACAACAAAAGAAAGCTTGCTGGGAAGAGGCACTCTAAACAAGGGGCATTAACTGGCTCCTCTTTCCTCTTGAGGTTATTCCTCTTAACAAACTGGAAGAAGAGGAAGAAAGTCATGAACAACATGTCAAGCTAATGATATTAAAAGAGCGCTTGCTGGGAGGCAACCCAACCGTAGTTAACATTTTCTTTCCTTGCTTAGTTTACTTTCAATAATTTGGCATATGATTGCATTCTAAGTTTGGTGTTGCCATGCAACAATTTCATTTTCAATCTTCACTAGGTACTTGCAACATTCTAAATTAAGAGTGTCACACTAAGTTTGGTGTTCCCACTTATTTTTCATGCAAGGTACCAAGCACACCACTTATTAATGCAATCAAAATGTCTCTGTTTGTATCTCTTGTGCCTTTATTGTATCCTTAATCTGGCTTGCTGAAACACATGCATACTCACACTTCATTCAAAGACATTCATGATCCATCATAGACTCCATCACCACTTTTTTAATTGTTGCTTGAGTATAAGCAAGCATTCTAAGTTTGGTGTGGAAAGGGAAAGAATATGAGGAAAAGGGCAACAACAATGAAGATAAACTACAAGGTGGTAAAGTTCCTTTCTCTTTTTACTTATTTCTACCACTTTAAATTGCATGATTGTCTTCTATTTTCTTTGTATGCATGTGTGATTACTCCTTGTGAATAAGAATAATTTGATACATGTTGCTATGATATCATGATTGTCATCTTGAATTTTACTTGCACCCAATATCTTTAAGAATGCAACAAAGAAATCATTCTTTTGAAAGGAAAATGTTGAAGAATTTTATAAATCATGGGGCAAGAAAAAGATTAAGAGGAGTGGAGGTTCTGATTATATGATTGTGTATTGAGGTTGCATGTTTGTGAAAACTTGCATGGGAGCTCATAGACAGGAAATGAAGTTTAGAGAAGTATTATGGAATTTCTCAAACATCTATTGATCCAAGAAGCAGTAACAAAAGAAAACAAAAGAAAAAGAAAAACAAAGAACAAGCACAAGGCTCTGAGCATCAATTACTAGGAAGAAAAAGAAAGAAACAAGAACTCAAAGATTTATTGTCCTAGTTAAATGCTTGTGGTAGATTTGTATCAAAGAAAGAGGCTTGAGCAAGTAAATCCTAAGGGGTGCTTCAAGACCTAATACCTTAGACCAACTAGTTTGGGAGTATTGATTGAAAGCTTATCTTAAAAAGCCGCTTTGATACATGACACCTAGAGTCGAGGCCAAATCCCAAAAAGAAAAGAAAAATGTTAGAAAATAAGTGCTGCTTCAAGGTGACAATCTATAAAGAGGATTCCATAATATCATTTGAATGAAAGTCCTAAGATCTAAGACTTCCAAAATGTAAGGACTAATGAGTACTGGAATCCTTGCATAAGCATACAAATTAGAGTTCACCCCACTGCCACTTATTCACTTCACCCACTAAGGCATCATAAGCAATTCTTCAATACATTCCAATTAAGAGAATTCTTTGTGCATAGTTCTTTTCTTGCTTGGGGACAAGCAAGATTTAAGTTTGGTGTTGTGATGCCAGGGCATCTTGGCTAGTTTTACTAGCCATTTTTTGTATGCTTTAGGTTGGTTTCATGTATTTTCTTAGGAAATAAGCAAGTATTTGGTTGAAAATGCAATCATACCATGATTCAAGCAAACATTGTGAATTTTGAATGATTTCATGAGAATTATTCATGAATTGAATGATAAATTGGATGATACATGATCCCATGATTAAGAGCAAGACTTTGATGCACTTTGTTTGATTGATTTCAGGTAACAAGAAGCAGAGAAGAGCCACGTTAGTGCCACTAACGTGGCCATTAACATGGAAGAAATAGAGAAGCCCCAACGTTAGAGAGAAAGTTAGTGGCATTAACTTTGAAAAAGGAGAGCATGGAACGTTAGTCGTAAAAGTGAACGCCACTAACGTTTGCGAAGCAAAGAAGGCCTACGTTAGCTTCCACGTTAACTACATTAACGTGGTAGTTAACGTGGAAGGAAAGGGAAACGCCAACGTTAGTGGAAAAAGTGAGTGCCACTAACGTTTGCGAAGCAAAAAGACCCACGTTAATGGCCACGTTAACTACATTAACGTGGTAGTTAACGTGGAAGAAAAGGGAGATGCCAACGTAGTGGAAAAGGTGATCTCCACAAACGTTTGCGAAGCAAAAAGACCCACGTTAACGGCCACGTTAACTACATTAACGTGGTAGTTAACGTGGGCAAAAGTCTTACCTGGCAGCCTGACCATGCCTTCTTCAAACAAGAATAACTTGAGCCACAAAGCTCTAAATGAGGTGATTCTAAAGGCATTGGAAAGTACGATTCCAGAGCTTTCCAAGCATATATGGCACTACATAGGGGACACTAAATTTGAGGGAGAAAACCTACCCCGAAAGTGCAAAGATGAACATGGTATCAACCTGTAGTAAGGCCAACTGACCTCTTCACTTTCCAAGAAGCGTAACTCGAGCTGTAGAGCTCCAAATGATGCGCTTCTAAAAGCGTTGGAAAGTAGACATCCAGGGTTTTCCAACAATATATAATAGTATGGGGTAGACATTAAGTTTGTGCTCCAGAACTTGGCAATATTAAAGCCCCTGATAGCCAGCGTTATTGTGACTCACATTTTCCAGTAACGCTAGTGACTATGCCAGCGACTATGTCCACTTCAAAAGAGCATAACTTGAGTTACAGAGGTCCAATTGAGGTGATTTCAGTTGCGTTAGAAAGCTGACATTTAGAGCTTTCCAAAGATATATAATACTCCATAGTGGGCATGAAATTGGAGCACAAACAAGAGGCATCTTTTAAGCCCCAAAAACACCAATTGGTAACAAGTGCAACGTTAGCCACAATAACTTTGGCACTAGCGCCACACTTGTAGCATTAGTGTGGCTAACGGTAGCACTAACTTTAGCACCTAGACCTCAACTTGATTCACTTCTCTTTCAAGGACCACCCAACCTCAAGGAAGCAAGCCCACAAGTGTCAACCAATCAAGGCCACAAGAAGCATCTAGAATAGGAATTTTTATTTAATTGTAATTTGCTTTTAATTTCATTTTGTAATTTAGGAGAGCCTATATAAAGGCCTTAGTTTGTACATTCAAAGAGGCTCGGAGATTGAGGATTGAAGAGGGGTCTTCGGACTCCCTCCCCTCACACACTTTTCCTTCTCTTTCTTTTCTTTGTAATTTTCATTTATGAATTTGGAAGTTTCAATATTAGTTTTAATCTTCATCTTTACTTTTCTGCACTTTCTTTCTTTTCTATTTTGGTAGAGCAATGATCAACTAACTCTTTTCATTGGGTTCGAGAGCTCTATTGTGATTCAATGGATCAATTGTAGTTCTTATTCTTCTTCTTCTTTCTTTTCTCTTGATTTTACTAGAGAGCTTTCGATCTTCATCTAATTGGGTAATTGTCTTAGAAGAGAAATTGCTCATACTTGGATTTCCTCAGAACCTTGGAAGAGGAATGAGGAAATCATGCTAGAAATGCTCGCTCTCATTGGATTAGGTTGGGGGTTGGATGGATATTGTGATATTTAATCCTACCAATACTTTGATCTATGAATGTGTGTGGTATAATCAGTGACCAAACTTCATCTCTTCCCATGAGCAATTAAATCAAGGAATTGGGAAATTGTTCAAGCTTAGAGAAATTGGATTGCCAAGGAATTGGGATCCAATCACTTAAGATTTCCAAGGAGATCAATGAATGCATTGATTGAGGAAGAGATGAGAATGAACTTGATCCGGAGGATTGCAATATCTCTTGATCCCAATGTTCATTTTATTTTTAGTTCTTACATTTACTTTTCTTGCCATTTTACTTTTTTGCACTTTATTGCTTTCTTTATTTTTATGCCATTTACATTTTCTTGTTACTTATCACTCCAATATGATTCGTCTAACTAGGATAATCAATTAACCATTGATTGCTTAATCCGTTAATCTCTGTGGGATTCGACCTCACTCTTTTGTGAGTTATTACTTGACGACAATTCGGTATACTTGCCGAAGAAAAATTTGTTGAGAGACAAGTTTTCATGCATCAAGATCTTACCCCTTCTTTAGCTGACGTCGACCTATATGACTACATTATCCGGGTTTTTTAGTCGTATTCCAACAACTTTTTAGGTAGTGTTCCGATGGGGAACCTTTTCTATATAGTTTGTTTGGATGTCTTTTTAGCTCCATTTTGAGATTGTGCTCTTGCTTTAAGTAAAATTCTTTTCAGGGCTTGTACCTTTTTAGCTGAGCACTTTTGGCCTTCGCGAGATATTTTTGTCCCTTTTTAGTGATCCTTTCATTGGTCCGACTTCTCTGTTGGGCCTTCTTAAGTTATTTTTAGTAATCCCATTTTTAGTTAGACCTCGTCAGGTTACTTTTCTGGGTTAATTTTTATAACTTCTTGCATTAACTTGCTTTTATCGCTTCACCTTGCCGACCTCTTTTAATCGGGCGATGAATTTTGCGTTTTATGAGCGTAGATTAATACGTCTTGGTAGAAAACTTTTTAGGAAATCGATAACTTTCATTTAAGTAATAATAAAATAATAAAATGAATAAAAAGTGTGTACATGTGAGTACTTACCCTTCTAGGTTAGGCAGTTCTTTAGATCTCGGCTTGGTGTCTCATTAAAAAATCTTTCTAGGAAAAAAAGTGTGCCTTGACCTAAGATCTTTACTATTTCTAGCTATAGTACCTTCTTAGGTTACAAGCATGCCATGACCTTGGTAGCTCTCACCCTTCGAGGTCGGCCACCCTATAGTAACCTTTCCCTAGTACTTCTGTAACTCGATATGGCCCTTTCCAGTTGGCTGCTAGCTTCCTTACTCCTGACCGACCTGCTCCGATATCATTTCGGATTAAGATGAGATCGTTGGTGGCGAAGCTTCGCTGGATTACCTTCTGATTATACCTTAAAGCCATTCGACGCTTTAGTGCTTCCTCTCTAATCCGAACTCTTTCTCGGACTTTTGGAAGTAGGTCGAGCTCTTCCCTTTGAGCTTGGGGATTTGTATCTTTGTTATAGAGGATCACTCTGGGAGATCCTTCTTCTACTTCTACGGGAATCATATCTTCCATTCCGTAAGCAAGTCAGAAGGGTGATTCGCCGGTGGTGGAGTGTGGTGTTGTCCGGTATGCCCATAGGACTTGTGGGAGCTCTTCGGCCCAAGCTCCCTTAGCATTATGTAGTCTCCATTTTAACCCGGCCAGTATGACTTTGTTGGTGGCTTCCACCTGTCCGTTGGCTTGTGGGTGTTCTACAGAGGTGAACTGGTACTTGATTTTTAAATCGGCTACCAGGTTTCTGAAACCCGTATCGGTGAACTGAGTACCATTGTCTGTGGTGATGGAGCATGGGACCCCAAACCTTGTGACAATGCTTCTGTACAGGAACTTCCGACTACTTTGAGCGGTGGTAGTGGCTAAAGGTTTAGCCTCGATCCATTTTGTGAAACTGTCTATTCCTACAATGAGGAACTTAACTTGGCTTCATCCCTGGGGGAATGGTCCGAGGAGGTCAAGCCCCCACTTTGCAAATGGCCAGGGTGAAGTGACGCAGATGAGTTCCTCGGGTGGTGCAATATGAAAGTTGGCGTGCTTCTAGCATGGGGGCATGTTTTGATGAACTCTGTTGCTTTCTTTTGCAAGGTTGGCCAGTAAAAACCAGCTCGAAGTACCTTTTTGGAAAGAGCCCGCACCCCAAGGTGGTTGCCTCACATGCCACTATGGACTTCCTCTAAGACTTCCCTCGTAGTGGAGGTTGGGACTCATTTTAGGAGGGGTGAAGAGATTCCTCTCCTATATAGGACGTCATGCACTATGGTGTAGTACTGTGCTTCTCGTACTAACCTTTTTGCCTTCTTTTTATCTACGGGGAGTGTTTCAGACTTGAGGTAACTAATTATGGGAGTCATCCACCCTTGGTCCTGGAATAATATGCTTAAGACCTTCTTTTCTTCCGAGGTTGACGGACTTTGTAGTGTTTCTTGGATGAGGCTTCTATTATTGCCTCCTAGTTTGGACTGGCTAGTTTCGAAAGTGCATCAGCTCGGGCATTTTATTCTCGAGGTATAAGTCGCATCTCATATCCCATGAATTATCCGAGCTGTTCTTTGGTCGTGTCTAGGTACTACTTCATGGTGGGATCTTTGGCCTAGTAACTCCCTTCTATTTGCGAGGTGACTACTTGTGAGTCGCTGAAGATAGTAAGCTTTTGTGCTCCCACTTCCCTAGCCAGCTTCAAACCAGCCAGTAGGGCTTCGTACTCGGCTTGGTTATTTGAGGCAGGGAACTCGAACTTTAATGAGAATTCGAGTTGCGTTCCCTGATCACTTTCTAGGATCACACCTGCTCCACTCCTAGCTTTGTTTGAGGAGCCGTCAACGTAAAGGTTCCATTCTATAGGGGTGCCCAGGGTGTCGATGTACTCTGTGACGAAATCGGCCATGTATTGAGACTTGATGGCCGTTCGAGCCTCATACTTAAGGTTCATATTCGGACAACTCAATTGCCCACTGTAGGATTCTTCCTGCTAAGTTAGTTTTCTGCAAGATACCTTTTATGAGTTAGTTGGTCCGTATTCTGATGATATGCACCTAAAAGTATGGCCGGAATCGTCGAGAAGTAAGTATAAGGGCGTAGGCGAACCTTTCTATCTTTTGATAGTTTAGTTCAGTGCCTTGCAGGGCCTTACTGATGAAGTAGATAGGTTGTTGCCCGTTTTTGTCTTCTCTGATTAATGTTGAGGCTAATCGCCTGACCTCCTACAGCGAGGATTAGGATTAGTTCTTCACCTTCCCTGGGTCGGGTTAAGATAAGTGGTCGCACGAAGAATGTCTTGAAGTATTGGAAAGCTTATTCACATTCTAGGGTCCATTCAAATCTTTTTCTTTTCTTAATGTTGTGTAGAAAGGGAGGGATCTTAAGGCCAATCCAGCTAAGAATCTAGACAAAGCTGCGAGTCTTCTGTTGATCTGTTGGACCTCTTCTGTTGATCTGCTGGACCTCTTTGACACAGGTCGGACTTTTCATGCTAATTATGGCCTGGCATTTATCCGGGTTTGCTTCGATCCCCCTTTGGGTGAGCATGAAGCCCAAGAAGGATTGGATGAAGACAGTAGGAAAGCAGAGAGACGGAAGGGACAAAGCATCTCCATACGCTTATCTGAAATTCTCACCAATGAATTACATAAGTATCTCTATCTTTAGTTTATGTTTTATTCATCTCTTAATTATTAATCCTCCATAACCATTTGAATCCGCCTGACTGAGATTTACAAGATGACCATAGCTTGCTTCATACCAACAATCTCCGTGGGATCGACCCTTACTCGCGTAAGATTTATTACTTGGACGACCCAGTGCACTTGCTGGTTAGTTGTGTGAAGTTGTGATAAAGAGTTGAGATTGTAATTGAGCGTACCATGTTGATGGCGCCATTGATGATCACAAATTCGTGTACCAAGTTTTTGGCACCGTTGCCGGGGATTGTTCGAGTTTGGACAACTGACGGTTCATCTTGTTGCTTAGATTAGGTATTTTTCTTCAGAATTTTTAAAAATGAATTCTAGAGTTTCAAGGTGATGTTCTTATCATCACAAAAGCTGATTGATTCTCAACAATTTAGCTCTTGAATGTAATGTCCTGCTGAAGCTTGGCTAGCCATGTCTAATCTTTTTAGACTAAAGCTTTAGACTAACATTGCATGATTCCGGGAAATTCTTATTAAGAATTTTGATATCCTTATTTTCTTTTCCACTCAATTTTCGAAAAATCCAAAAAAAATTATAAAATCTTAAAACCAAAAATAATTTTATGTTTCTTGTTTGAGTCTCGTGTCTAATTTTAAGTTTGGTGTCAATTGCATGTCTTTATTCTTCTAATTTTTGAAAATTACATGCATTATGTTCTTCATTGATCTTCAAGTTGTTCTTGATGATTTCCTTGCTTTGATCTCTAAATTCTCTTGTCTTGAGTGTTTTGTTGCTTCTCATATGCATTCTCAATTTGTTAGTGTCAATAGTGTACAAACTTCTAAGTTTGGTGTCTTGCATGCATTGTTTATTTGATCTTAGTTTCATTTTGATTATTCCTCATCATTAAAAATTCAAAAAAAAATTTTAATTTGTGTCTTTTCAAGTCAATAATACAGAGAATTGAAGATTCAGAACATACAGCAGAGGAATTACACAAAAAAGCTGGGCGTTCAAAACGCCCAGTGAGGAAGGAAAACTGGCGTTTAAATGCCAGCCAGGGTACCTGGCTGGGCGTTTAACGCCCAAAAGGGTAGCATTTTGGGCGTTAAACGCCAGAATGGATACCATTCTGGGCGTTTAACGCCAGGATGGCACAAGAGGGAAGATCTTGTTTTTAATTCAAATTTTTTTCAAGTTTTCATAATTTTTCAAAATCAAATCTTTTTCAAATCATATATTTTCAATCATATATTTTCAAAATCAATTTCTTTCCATTTTTCAAAAATACTTGCTAACAATTAATGATTTGATTCAACATTTCAAGTATGTTACCTTTTCTGTTGAGAAAGGTTTAATGTCTGAATCATATCTTTTAAATTTCTTGTTAGCCAGGTCATTAATTTTAAAAATCAAATCTTTTTAAATTGTTTTTTCAATCATATCTTTTTAATCGCATCTTTTTCAAAATAGTTTTCAATCATATCTTTTTTATTTCTAATTTCAAAATCTTTTTCAAAAATCACTTTATTTCTTTTCCAACTTTAATTTTTGAAAATCATTCTTCAATTTTTCAAAATTTCTTCAAAATCTTTTAATTTATTTTCGAAAATTCTTCCCATCTTCTCACATCCTTCTACTTATGGACTAACACTCCTCCTCAATGCACAATTCGAACTCTATCCCTCTTGATAAGTTCGAATTCCTCTACCTCCTCCTTCTATTCTTCTTTTCCTCTGACATCTCAAGGAATCTCTATACTGTGACATAGAGGATTCCATATTTTCTTGTTCTCTTCTCTTTCATATGAGCATGAACAAGGACAAAAGCATTCTTGTTGAAGCTGATCCTGAACCTAAAAAGACCTTAAAGCGGAAGCTAAGAGAAACTAAAGCACTACTCTCCGGAGAGGAACTAACAGAAATCTTCAAACAAGAAGAAGACATGGCAGCCGAAAATAACAACAATGCCAACAATGCAAGGAAAGTGCTTGGTGACTTTACTGCACCTACTCCTGACTTCTATGGGAGAAGCATCTCTATCTCTGCCATTGGAGCAAACAACTTTGAGCTTAAGCCCCAATTAGTTTCTCTAATGCAACAGAACTGCAAGTTCCATGGACTTCCACTGGAAGATCCTCATCAGTTTTTAGCTGAATTCTTGCAAATCTGTGACACTGTCAAGACCAATGGGGTTGACCCTGAGGTCTACAGACTTATGCTATTTCCTTTTGCTGTAAGAGACAGAGCTAGGATATGGTTGGACTCACAACCTAAAGAAAGCCTAAACTCTTGGGAAAAGCTAGTCAATGCCTTCTTGGCAAAGTTCTTTCCACCTCAAAAATTGAGTAAGCTTAGAGTGGAAGTCCAAACCTTCAGACAGAAAGAAGGTGAATCCCTCTATGAAGCTTGGGAAAGATACAAACAATTGATCAGAAAGTGTCCTTCTGACATGCTTTCTGAATGGAGCATCATAGGTATCTTCTATGATGGTCTGTCTGAACTGTCCAAGATGTCATTAGACAACTCTGCTGTAGGATCTCTTCATCTGAAGAAGACGCCTGCAGAAGCTCAAGAACTCATTGAAATGGTTGCAAATAACCAATTCATGTACACTTTTGAAAGGAATCCTGTGAACAATGGGACGAATCAGAAGAAAGGAGTTCTTGAGATTGATACTCTGAATGCCATATTAGCTCAGAACAAAATATTGACTCAGCAAGTCAATATGATTTCTCAAAGTCTGTTTGGAATGCAAGCTGCACCAGGCAGTACTAAGGATGCTTCATCTGAAGAAGAAGCTTATGATCCTGAGAACCCATCAATGGAAAAGGTGAATTACATAGGAGAACCCTATGGAAACACCTATAATCTTTCATGGAGAAATCATCCAAATCTCTCATGGAAGGATCAACAGAGACCTCAACAAGGTTTCAACAACAATAATGGTGGAAGAAATAGGTTTAGCAATGGCAAACCTTTTCCATCATCTTCTCAGCAACAGACAGAGAATTCTAAGCAGAGCCACTCTGACTTAGCAACCATGGTCTCTGATCTAATCAAAACCACTCAAAGTTTCATGACTGAAACAAGGTCCTCCATTAAAAACTTGGAGGCACAAGTGGGTCAGCTGAGTAAGAAAGTTACTGAACTCCCTCCTAGTACTCTTCCAAGCAATACTGAAGAGAATCCAAAAGGAGAGTGTAAGGCCATCAACATGGCCAAATTTGGAGAGGAGAAAGAGGCAGTGATCGCCACTGAGGAAGACCTCAATGGATGTCCACGGGCCTCCAATGAGTTCCCTAATAAGGAACCATAGGAATCTGAGGCTCACACTGAGACCATAGAGATTCCATTGGATTTACTTCTGCCATTCATGAGCTCTGATGAGTATTCTTCCTCTGAAGAGGACGAATATGTCACTGAAGAGAAAGTTGCTAAGTACCTTGGAGCAATCATGAAGCTAAATGACAAGTTATTTGGTAATGAGATATGGGAGGACGAACCCCCTTTGCTCACCAAAGAACTGGATAACTTGACTAGGCAGAGATTACCTCAAAAGAGACAGGACCCTGGAAAGTTCTCAATACCTTGCACATTAGGCACCATGACCTTCGAGAAGGCTCTGTGTGACCTAGGGTCAAGCATAAACCTCATGCCTCTCTCTGTAATGGAGAAGCTAGGGATCTTTGAGGAACAAGCTGCAAGAATCTCACTAGAGATGACAGACAATTCAAGAAAACAAGCTTATGGACTTGTAGAGGATGTTCTGGTAAAGATTGAAGACCATTACATCCCTGTTGATTTCATAGTCCTAGAGACTGGGAAGTGCATGGATGAATCCATCATCCTTGGCAGACCCTTCCTAGCCACAGCAAAGGCTGTGATTGATGTTGACAGAGGAGAATTGATCATTCAAGTGAATGAAGAATCCCTTATGTTTAAGGCTCAAGGATATCCCTCTGTAACCATGGAGAGGAAGCATGAAGAGCTTCTCTCAAAACAGAGTCAAACAGAACCCCCACAGTCAAACTCTAAGTTTGTGTTGGGAGGCCACAGCCAAATTCTAAGTTTGGTGTTGAACCCCCATATTCAAACTCTAAGTTTGGTGTTGGGAGATTCCAACATTACTTTGAACATCTGTGAGGCTCCATGAGGGCCCACTGTCAAGCTACTGACATTAAAGAAGCGCTTGTTGGGAGGTGACCCAATGTTATATTTATCTATTTTCCTTTGTTATTTTATGTTATCTGTAGGTTGATAATCATATGAAGTCACAAAATCAATTGAAAAAGCAAAAATAGAATGAAAAATAGAAAGAAAAATAGAACACCCTGGAGGAAAACTTGCTGGCATTTAAACGCCAGTGAAGACAGCATAATGGGCGTTTAACGCCTAATCTGGCACCATTCTGGGCGTTTAACGCAAAAAAGGGGCACCAGACTGGCGTTTAACGCCAGGAATGGGCAAGCAGCCGGCGTTAAACGCCAGAAAAGGGCAGTAGCCCAGCGTTTAACGCCAGGATTGGCAGAAAGGGCATTTTGCACGCCACTTGGTGCAGGGATGAGCTATCCTTGACACCTCAGGATCTGTGGACCCCACAGGATCCCCACCTACCCCACCACTCTCTCTCTTCTTCACCCATTCACCAATCACCTCAATACCTCTTCCCAAAAAAAAAAAACCTCACCTATCAAATCCCACCACTCTCTTCACCACTCACATCCATCCTTTATAAAACCCCACCTACCCCACCATCCAAATTCAAACCACTTTCCCTCCTAAATCCACCCATAATGGCCGAACCACAAAGGCCCCTCCGTCTCCTCTATTTCTTCTTCTTCGACTCTCTTCTTTCTTCTTTTGCTCGAGGACGAGCAAACTTCTAAGTTTGGTGTGGTAAAAGTGTTGCTTTTTGTTTTTCCATAACCATTTATGGCACCTAAGGCCGGAGAAACCTCTAGAAAGAGGAAAGGGAAGACAAAAGCCTCCACCTCCGAGTCATGGGAGATGGAGAGATTCATCTCAAGGGTGCATCAAGACCACTTCTATGAAGTTATGGCCATGAAGAAGGTGATCCCTGAGGTCCCTTTCAAACTCAAAAAGAGTGAATATCCGGAGATCCAACATGAGATCCGAAGAAGAGGTTGGGAAGTTCTTACCAACCCCATTCAACAAGTCGGAATCTTAATGGTTCAAGAGTTCTATGCCAATGCATGGATCACCAAGAACCATGATCAAAGTGTGAACCCGGACCCAAAAAATTGGCTTACAATGGTTCGGTTAGATTTTAGTCCGGAAAATGTAAGGTTGGCATTCAACTTGCCCATGATGCAAGGAGATGAACACCCCTACACTAGAAGGGTCAACTTTGATCAAAGGTTGGACCAAGTCCTCATAGACATTTGTGAAGAGGGCGCTCAATGGAAGAGAGATTCAAGAGGAAAGCCGGTTCAACTGAGAAGGCATGACCTCAAGCCTGTGGCTAGGGGATGGTTGGAGTTTATCTATCGCTCAATCATTCCCACTAGTAACCGGTCCGAAGCTACTATAGACCGGGCTATCATGATTCATAGCATCATGATTGGAGAGGAAGTAGAAGTTCATGAGGTTATATCCTAAGAAGTTTATAAAGTGGTGGACAAGTCCTCTACCTTGGCAAGGTTAGCCTTCCCTCATCTCATTTGTCACCTCTGTAATTCAGTTGGAATTAACATAGAGGGAGACATCTTCATTGATGAGGACAAGCCCATCGCTAAGAAGAGGATGGAGCAAACAAGAGATCCCACTCATGGACATGAGGAAATTCCTCATCATGAAATCCCTGAGATGCCTCAAGGGATGCGCTTTTCTCCACAAAACTATTGGGAGCAAATCAACACCTCCCTAGGAGAATTGAGTTCCAACATGGGACAACTAAGGGTGGAGCACCAAGAACATTCCATCCTCCTCCATGAAATTAGAGAAGATCAAAGAATCATGAGAGAGGAGCAACAAAGGCAAGGAAGAGACATTGAGGAGCTCAAGCACTCCATAAGATCTTCAAGAGGAAGAACAAGCCGCCATCACTAAGGTGGACCCGTTCTTTAATCTTCTTGTTCTTTATTTTTCTGTTTTTCAAAAATTATGCTTTATATTTTATTTATGTTTGTGTCTTATGATCATTAGTGTCTTAGTGTCTATGCCTTAAAGTTATGAATGTCCTATGAATCTAACCTTTCTCAAATGAAAAATGTTCTTAATTGAAAAAGAGAAGAATTGCATGAATTTCGAATTTTATAACAGATTAATTATTTTGATGTGGTGGCAATACTTTTGACTTCTGAATGTATGCTTGAACAGTGCATATGTCTTTTAAATTTGTTGTTCATGAATGCTAAAATTGTTGGCTCTTGAAAGAATGATGAAAAAGGAGACATGTTACTGAGGATCTGAAAAATCATAAAAATGATTCTTGAAGCAAGAAAAAGCAGTGAATTCAAAAAAAAAGTAAAAAGAGCAAGCAGAAAAAGCCAATAGCCTTTTAAACCAAAAGGCAAGGATAATAAAAAGGATCCAAGGCTTTGAGCATCAGCGGATAGGAGGGCCTACAGGAATAAAATCCTGGCCTAAGCGGCTAAACCAAGCTGTCCCTAACCATGTGCTTGTGGCGTGAAGGTGTCAAGTGAAAACTTGAGACTGAGCGGTTAAAGTCGTGATCCAAAGCAAAAAGAGTGTGTTTAAGAACCCTGGACACCTCTAATTGGGGACTCTAGCAAAGCTGAGTCACAATCTGAAAAGGTTCACCCAGTTATGTGCATGTGGCATGGATGTATCCGGTGGTAATACTGGAAAACAGAATGCTTTGGGCCACGGCCAAGACTCATAAAGTAGCTGTGTTCAAGAATCATCATACTTAATTAGGAGAATCAATAACACTATCCGGATTCTGAGTTCCTATAGAAGCCAATCATTCTGAACTTCAAAGGATAAAGTGAGATGCCAAAACTGTTCAGAGGCAAAAAGCTAAAAGCCCCGCTCATCTAATTAATACTGATCTTCATAGATGTTTTTAGAATTCATTGTATATTCTCTTCTTTTTATCCTATTTGATTTTCAGTTGCTTAGGGACAAGCAACAATTTAAGTTTCGTGTTGTGATGAGCGGATAATTTATACGCTTTTTAGCATTATTTTTAGTATGTTTTTAGTATGTTTTAGCTAGTTTTTATTATATTTTTATTAGTTTTTATTTAAAATTCACTTTTCTGGACTTTACTATGAGTTTGTGTGTTTTTCTGTGATTTCAGGTATTTTCTGGCTGAAATTGAGGGACCTGAGCAAAAATCTGATTCAGAGGCTGAAAAGGACTACAGATGCTGTTGGATTCTGACCTCCCTGTACTCGAAGTGAATTTTCTGGAGCTACAGATGCCCAATTGGCGCGCTCTTAATTACGTTGGAAAGTAGACATCCAGGGCTTTCCAGAAATATATAATAGTCTATACTTTGTCCGAGATTTGATAGCCCAAACCGGCGTTCCAAATCAGCTCAAGAATTTCTGGCGTTTAACGCCGGAACTAGCACAAAAGCTGGAGTTAAACGCCCAAACTGGCACAAAAGCCGGCGTTTAACTCCAAGAAAAGTCTCTACACATGAAAGCTTCAATGCTCAGCCCAAGCACACACCAAGTGGGCCCGGAAGTGGATTTTTACGTCATTTACTCATTTTTGTAAACCCTAAGCTACTAGTTCTCTATAAATAGGACCTTTTGCTATTGTATTTTTCATCTTTGATCAGTCCTATGCTATCTTAGATCATATCTTTGGACGTCTAGTTCTTAGATCATGGGGGCTGGCCTCTCGGCCATGCCTAGACCTTGTTCTTATGTATTTTCAACGGTGGAGTTTCTACACACCATAGATTAAGGTGTGGAGCTCTGCTGTACTTCGAGTATCAATGTAATTACTACTATTTTCCATTCAGTTCAGCTTATTCTTGTTCTAAGATATTCATTCGCACCCAAGAACTTGATAAATGTGATGATTATGTGACGCTCATCATCATTCTCACTTATGAACACGTGCCTGACAACCACTTCTGTTCTACATGCAAACAAGGCTTGAATGTGTATCTCTTGGATTCCCTAATCAGAATCTTCGTGGTATAAGCTAGAATCCATTGGCGGCCATTCTTGAGAATCTGGAAGGTCTAAACCTTGTCTGTGGTATTCTGAGTAGGATTCAGGGATTGAATGACTGTGACGAGCTTCAAACTCACGATTGTGGGGCGTTAGTGACAGACGCAAAAGAATCATTGGATTCTATTCCGACATGATCGAGAACCGACAGATGAATAGCCGTGCTGTGATAGAGCGCGTTGAACATTTTTACTGAGAGGATGGGACTGTAGCCATTGACAACGGTGATGCCCAACATACAGCTTGCCATGGAAAGGAGTAAGAAGGATTGGATGAAGACAGTAGGAAAGCAGAGAGACGGAAGGGACAAAGCATCTCCATACGCTTATCTGAAATTCTCGCCAATGAATTACATAAGTATCTCTATCTTTATTTTATGTTTTATTCATCTTTTAATTATCAATCCTCTATAACTATTTGAATCCGCCTGACTGAGATTTCCAAGATGACCATAGCTTGCTTCATACCAACGATCTCCGTGGGATCGACCCTTACTCGTGTAAGGTTTATTACTTGGACGACCAATGTTCGGTGGAGATAGGCATTGGCGAGTATGATGATAATGACTACGGGGTCATCATGCCTCGGGATGATGCCTGCGGCGTCCTCTTGAGTGAAGGTAATAGTGGGGAGGTCGGTTGACCTGTCCCCTTCTCCTACATGGTACACCTCTTTCAGGTGTCTTTTGAGGAATGACTTAGAGATCCCTCCTCCGGCGAATCCTCCGTTTATTATGTGAATATGTCTCTTAGGGGTGTGAGGGAGACGTTCAACTCATCCGACCTCTTCATCCCTTCTTCTCTTCTTTGATTCATCCACTCTATTGGCTAAGAACCAATCTATTCTCCCTTCTCGAGCTAATTTTTCTATGACATTCTTTAGGTCGTAGCACTCGTTGGTAGAATGCCCGTAGATTCGGTGGTACTCACAATACTCTATCCGACTTCCTCCTTTCTTGTGTTTAATTGGGCGAAGCGGTGGGATCTTCTCAGTGTTGCATATCTCTCGGTAAACATCCACAAGAGACACCCAAAGAGGGGTGTAGTTTTGGTACTTTCTGGGTTTCTCTGTAGGTTGGACTTCTTTTTTCCTAGACTCTTTATCCTTATCCCGAGGTAGGTAGAAGAATCCAGCCTTTGAGGTTTCTCCTAATCGGGAGTTCTCCTCCATGTTGATGTACTTTTCCACCCGTTCTTATACTTCATTCAAAAATGTTGGATGTTTTTTAGATATGGAGTGGCTAAAGGGTCCTTCCTTTAGACCGTTGATGAGTCCCATAATCGCTTCTTCTGTAGAAAGGTTTCTTATGTCAAGGCATGCTTTATTGAATCTTTTCATGTAACTGTAGAGGCTTTCCTGATCTTCTTGTTTAATCCCTAGCAAGCTTGGGGCGTGCTTGGTTTTGTCCGTCTAGATGGAGAACCTGGCTAGAAACTTCTTGGCGAGGTCATCGAAGCTTGTGATTGACCTTGGCGGCAGGCTGTCGAACCACTTTATTGCCGTTTTTGTCAAGGTGGTCGGGATGGCTTTGCAACGGGTCACGTTTGAAGCATTTGTGAGGTACATCCGGCTCCTAAAGTTATTGAGGTGATGACTTGGGTCGGACGTACCATCGTATGGGGTCATGTCTGGGGTTTTAAAGTCCTTTGGGACTTTAGCCTTCATGATTTCTTTCGTGAATGGGTCTTGATTCTTGTGGGGGCTATCTTCACGGTTGGACCGAGTAGTTTTTGCTTTGATATCAGCTTCGGGCTTTGAGAGTTTGTCCTCCAGCTCTCGAGCCGTCTTGTTTCTCTCCGGAGATCTCACTCGGTTTCGCGTTGACGTTCGGCTTCTTGTTCGAGCTGTTTGAGGCGATCCTGCTGTTCACGAATGGCCTCTAAAATTTAAGTGTTAGGAGTTTGCTTGTCTCCCTTGGACTAGTGTGTGTCCTTTGGGGAGTTTGGTGTGGCATTCGTGTTCTTGAACGGCATTTCGTCTTCCAATCCCGAGTTATGGTTGTTGACAGGGTTGCTTTCCATGTCGATGGAATGACTTCCAGGTTCTCCGGCAACGGCGCCAATGTTCCGAAGGTTACCTGAAACGGTGAGGTTAATCTCGGATGAGATCTTCTGGTGTGGTCGGAGCTGCCGTGTCCGACGTGTTGGAGCTTGAGATGCTGCTAATCTTTGATCACCAGAGGGGTTGGTACCTGCAAGAGACTTCGAAGCTTAAATTAGCACGACCTTTAAGCAGGTTTTTTGTAGAATTGCAATATGAGTTATACCTGGGTGCTCCAGTGTATTTATAGTAGTATGGAGTGACCTTCCTTGAGATAAGTTTAGTTATCTTATCTTATCTTTTGTGGGTGAGGTCACTTATCTTTTGGCCAGCCGCCTTCAGGTGGGCTGTGACCCTTTGCTTTGGGCCTTCTTGGGCCTCTATAGCGATTTGGCCGAGCTCTTTAAGAAGAGGTCAGTGACGAGCCAACCTTACAAGAAGTCAGTCATTTTTTTCTTTGTCCAACCCGGACCGTATAGAGCGGTCCAGGGTATGAACACATAGGCTGCGTTTGGTATGGAGTACTGGGTCTGAAATTGGGAGACTCGAACTTAGTGTTTGGTGGCTAGAAACTAAAATTAAAATTTTAGTCTCAAAACACAAAATTTAAATTCCTTTAAAAGAGTGGAAACACAGGGACGTTAATAACTTTTTCTTCCTCAAATGCCTTTCTTAGTTTTTAAATTTTTCAAGTTTACCGTAAAGACTCATATTAGAGCATCCTCGCCACCTAAACATCTTCTCATTGTGGCCAGCAGCCGCACCTCTTTCTCCCACATCCTTGCTAACGCGGCCTTGCCTCCCTCTATCCCAAGCGGGATTCGATGTTGGAGCAATTGGAGGAGAGGCAGAGCGATTGGACGTACTCGAAGTCGGTGGTAATCTTCGATATGGTTTGGAATTTTGCGTTCGTCAGGGGTGATAATGAAAGTGATGATTAGGAAAGAAGCGCTACATATGCCTCGGAGACTTTTGATTATAAGGTTACTGTGCAGTGCATGTTTCACATGGTTTGAGTTTGCGTTGATTATAGAAAAAGAAGGATCTAGCACTTGCAGTTTCTGAATAGTGATGGAGAAGAAACAGTTGGAAGTGGTGGGAATTTGAGTTCATCTTTGAGGGAAGATTCTTCACACTATGTTACATGTTGTTTATTTATTTTTGGTATTGAATATGGAAGTATTTTATGGTTAAGTCTAGAACTTTGGATCTACATGATATATAGTTAAATTTTATTAACATGTTTTATGTTCAGGTTTTGTGTTTAGTTGCTTTATGTGGATCTTTTGGCTGAAAAAGGGGAGTTTATGTGTTACCTGACAAAGGAAGAGGTTTATAAAGTTGATTCTCATGAGGATGATGATAAGAAGGAGAGCGATTATGAATTATTTTATTTTTATTTTTTTAATTGTTAGACAGGTAAAATAGAACTATAAAAAAAGATTTGTGTGTATTCAACTTGTTTTAGATGATACAACATCGAAGGATATTTATACGTATTAAAAAAATCGAAATAATAAAGACGTAATATCTTATAATAAATATTCATATATGCTAAATAATTCCAATGAAAGCTAATTGATTCTAATTCAATCTAATATCTCCCTTAAATTCAAGTGACAACTTGAGTTTGAAATTATTTAAAATAACAAATTAAAGAAAAAAATGCATAAATTGATGGAACGGTTGTAAATAGAACTGACAGAAAAAAGTGCAGATAAAACTGTCGGAAGGAAGCACATATGAAACGGCCATAAGGGGAAGCGCAAATGAAACTGCTGCAAGAAAAGTGTAGACAAAAATGCCGCAAGGAAGCGCAGACAAAACTGCCGCAACGAAAATACAAATGAAACTACCTAAAAAAAGCATAAACGAAATTGCCAATAAGATGGCGAATTGCCCGAGAACTCCCGAAAAGGTGACAAACTGTGAAGAGATGGTAAAATTTTGAAGGATGACGAACTGCCAGAAAGTGATGAAAAATATATGGTTTCTTTATGATAATAGGTAAGCAGCAAATGACAGTGATATTTGATTCATTAGACTCAAAAGATACAAGACGGAGAGAATAGGTTAATCGGTGAGATGAAAAATCATAAAAAAAAGTGATAAAAGACAAAGAAAAATGGTATAGAAAAAGTGTGAAAAATATGATGATTTAACCAGAAGAAAAACAACTTATATATTATCTTCAAGGAGGATACCATAGTTCTGATATCATGTTAGAAAGGTAAGAGAGAGCAATAAAAAAAAAATTTATGTCTATTCAAATTGTGTAGATAAGAATGATACAATATAAAAAACAAAGTATTTATAACTGTTAAGAAAATAGAAATAATAAAAACATAATATCCTATTTTCAGATATGATAAATAATTATAATGAAAGCTAATTGATTTTAATATATTCTAACTTTAATTAATATGAGTATTTAAATAATTATATCTGTTTCAGTCTTTATATTTATTTTAAGTCAAACAAGATCTAAAATATAATTCTGTCATTTATATTTTACGTCAAACATATATAAATATTTAATTTAATTCCTGTCTCTTAATTTCTGTATCTCGATTTCTGTCTCTCAATCTCAATATTCCTTCCATATACAGTTATACGATGTCCTCAAATCTATAATATGGCGAAAAGCCATGAATTATGATGGACTATACCATTCGTAGAAAGAGGAATGGCGGCAGTAATTACATCGTTCTCCTCCATGATGAGATGAAATGAAAAGCAACAATAAGAAAATTTAAAAAACAGTAGTTGAAAGCAAGTAGGGTGACAATGGGGGATAAGGGCGAGTTTTTATCCTATTGGACTCCGTCCTACCCTACAATAATTTGTATAGAATGTGCCCTATTTCTACTCACAGGTAGAAAAAAATTAAATTCTAACCCGCTCTCGCTCCTACGCTCTCCTCTCCTACCTGCCCTCTATAAGTATTAAAATATAATAAATAAAATTAAATTTTAAAATTTATATAACCATTATCATAACATATATTAAGATAAAAATTTAAATATAATATAATATTATTAATCATTTTACTAATTATTTTATATATAAGCTGGAGCAGATATTACCTAAATTCGACTTCATCCGGTCTCGTCCAAAATTTTATCCCGCAAAAGACTCATCCCACATCAAGATTGATAATTACTCACCCCGAACGAATAAGATAGAATAGGCCGCAAATTCGATTAGTATTGTCACCCTCTAAAAGCAATTTGGGAAAAGGATTAGAACATCTCCAACCTTTCATTTCAATTTAATTATTTTACGAGAATACATGTGATAAATAGATCAAACTCCTCTGACCTTACCTGGCCTGAGAAATATTAATGATCCTTGAATTAAGCCGACGAAACTATGGCAATTGACAAAGTATATTTTTTATTTTCTAATATTTTTAAAAAAAATTTAAAATATTTTTAATATTTTAATTGTTGGTGATTGTATCAATAAGGGTATTTTTAAAATTTTCAAAAAAATATTAAAAATAAAATATATTTTTTTATATTAGATTTTAAAAATTTTATAATTTTTTAATTTAAAATATTTTTCATTAATAAACAGTGATTTAAAATTACGTTCAATTTAAATTTTATATTATTTTTAATTATTTCATAAATAATCCTTATAAGATGATAAATTTTTATTGGTTTCTTATTTAAATAATACCACAGTTAAATTCGTGTAATACACGAACTTACATTTTAATTTGACATGATAAATCGAAAATAATATTTTATAATCATAAATTTCTTAAGTTAGATATAATATTTTCATCGTCATTATATAATAAACGTACTGAATATATTGTTTTATCTTTATTCAAAGTAAAATACAAATAAAATAGTTTAAAGTTTACAATATTCTTGAACCATAAGAAAAAAGACCTGAAAAAATAAGAACATATATAACTGTAATAGTAGTATGTCAATTTTATACTAAACTTTATATCATAATACTAATGAAAATTTATCGACAATCTAGTATTTTATTAACCTCATTAGAAAAGCAATTGGCATATGATGTTATGCTCCATGTTACACATTTTATTTCAAGTCTGAAAGTATAGTTAATAAATTAGTTATATCTACGATAAATATTTGTATAAAAGTATAAATCATAACATATTAGTAAAATGAAAATACTATTTTTTTTTTACCTAAATATTATTAAAAACTTCTTTGATCACGACATTTGTTGTTGATGACTTTGGATTACTGTCTTCATCTAGAATTAGAATATTCAGGCCATTACAACTCTTAACTCTTGACAAAGCAACGTAAAGTTGTCCATGGGTGAACACTAATTTTGGCAAGTAAAGTCCTACATGTGATAATAATTTACCACATAGTAAAATACCTTGATTTTTTAATGTTTTTCTCCTCATATATAGTATCTCGTCAGCCAACAATATCCAAGTTGCATTCTAAATACGATTTAGTTTGCTAACACTATTAGATATCATCGACAACATCACAAACAGTTTTCTCAATTGATGACCAGACCTCATTAATAGCTGCAATGAATTTTCTATCGTCACACAACAGTACCATAAAATAGAAAGTATCTTGGAAGTTAGGATACATAATCCCATTAACTGTTTTAATAGACTCATATATTGTGCAACCTTTTTGAACAGTTAACAAAATTCTCATATAGTAGATAATATAGCAGATATCATCTGTACCCGGTAGAACATAGTTTAACCTCCTCATAGAATACTCGATCTCTCTTGCATGGATGTCATTCCCTTTCTTCTCTATCATAAACAAATTGATTTGGAAACTCAGCATACGTTAAAGTTTGACTTACTTCAAATTCTTTATTGGCCTCCATCCATACTAAGAATATCGTATCTTATCCTTACTCTTAATCTATGATTTTCTTAAGATTGTCAACGGCTTTAAAGATGATATTTTACTTTCAAGGAAACTAAAAGATTAATCTCATCACTGAAGGCCATCTCCGATGAATATCATAAGCCAAAGTTCTCCATATAGCTTCCTGTGTAGATAAATATCTGCAATTATAAAATTGTTTGATCTCATAATACGTTTTTTTTTAAGTAAGCTTATTTTTTATATTCTTAATATTAACATACCTATAATAACATTTTAAATAAAAAATAGAAAAATATATATTCACCAGAAACAATTTTTTTTCAACAAATTAAAATTCTTCAGGCACAAAAAAAGTTTAATATTACAAAAATATTTATAATAAAATAAAGTTAAAATAACAATCTAAATAAAAATTAAAATACTAAAACAAATAAATTTGAATTTATAGAATAAAATCTTGAAACAAACCCAAATAAATAAATTTACATTGAAGTCAATATTAAAATTCGTAGATTTCGTTTTACTCATCTAATATTTCTAAGTGTTTATATTAAAATTTAAAAAATAATAACAAAAAAATTGTACCAAACTTTACACATATATATTTTATTTTTTAAGATTTAAAAATTAACAAATTCATAAATTTTTAATTAAACACAATTTATAAATTATTTTTCATTAAAAAATAGTTACAATTTAAAAATTAAGAATTAATTAATTAATTTTATAAAGATCAATTTTTAAAGTATGCTTATTTTTATATTTTTAATATTAACATACCAATAATAACATTTTAAATAAAGAAATAAAAAAGTATTTATTCACCGAAAATATACAAACTTTTTTAACAAATTGAAATCCTTCTACCACAAAAAAGGTTTAATATTATAAAAATATTTATAATAAAATAAGGTTGAAATAACAATTTAAATATAAAATAATAAATAAAACAAATAAATTCGAATATATAGAATAAAATTTTGAAACAAATTCAAATAAATAAATTTACATTGAAGTTAATATTAAACTTTTTAGATTTAGATTTATTCATCTATATTATGTGTAAGTGTTTATATTCAAAAAATAATAATTAATTATCTATCATTAACTTCTAATTAAATAACATTATACGTGATAGACTTGCCATTTTTTTAAGAGTACTCTCACTTTCAATTCTAGCAAGATATCCAATAACATTTAAAATACATTAAAATAAAGAATATTTATTGTCAATAAATTTGTTAAAAAAAATGGTATATAGAAATTATCAATGAATTAAATAAATTTATCATTGAATATTTTTTTAAAACAACAAACTTACCAACTAAATAGGTGTAATCAAACTCAAGAGTATTGAAAGTGTCAAAACTCACAAAACTATTCATTCTCTTAGCAAATTGATAAATCGAGACACAAGAGCCTTCTTAACTGATGCATATATTTTTCTTCCCTAGAATTGACACACAAAAATCAAAGAACAAATAAAAATAATAAATAAACACGTTTGAAATATCAATAATACAAATTCAACATTAATTAGAAAAATGACAAAAAATTCATATCTTCCCCGAAGCAAACTATCTCAATTGAGCATGGCATGCAGTAGAGAATTTTTTTAGACCGATAGTGTCCAACTGTCCATAAACTTATTACTCGTATATGTACACCCAAATTTTTAACCGTAGAATTGATTTCAACAATTTTGTAAATACCAACTGCCATTAAAAAATGTAAAAAAATTTTAAATAAGACAAATATGGAAAAAAAGTAATTGATTATACTAAACAATTGAGATACAAGATGGCAATGGAGAATTTTCGTAACTCGATAGGATCTATAATCTTATCACTTATATTTGCACACACAAATTATCTAAGAAAGTGTATTTAAAAATTCAAAAGGTAACAACCTAAGAAAATAATAAGTTATAATTTATAAATAAAATTTTAAAAATTTCTAGTAATAACACTTAAGCAAATAAATTTCTAAACTTAATGTACGAGCACTACGTTAGCATAAGAGTTCCCTATTTATATTATTATAAACATAAAGATAAAAATTTAAAGGATTATAATGTATTCGAAATGCGCAGCAAAAATAATAAAATAATCCTATTAATTTATTTTGTACTTAATATTTTATTCAAATAACATAAGATTAGATAGAAATACTTCAGTATATTTTAGTATTTTTTTTCAATTATTTGAAAATTCTATGCGCATTCATACCGAAATTAATTTTTATTATCAACTAATTGATTAATAGACTTTGATTTAAATTGTGAAACTTTTTTCAATTCTTTGCATACTACAAATTTTTTTTCTAAGAATCAAACTCGGAAATATTTGTGTATATAAAAGTAAAGGAATAAGATCGTGTCATTCCTTTACTATTGACATACATATATAACATATAAAATTGTGACTGATTTTAAATTTAAATCTTATTTTAAATTTAAATTTTATCTTATTTTAAAATTAAATCTTATCTTATTTTAAATTAAAATCTTATAAATTATATCATAACTCAATTTAAAATATAATCAATTAGGATTTTAATCAAACTTAAAAATTTAAATTTAAAAATAAAATAACTAATTATTTTTAATTTTTATTTAATATTCTTAATTATTATATTATTATATTCTTAGCTTGCTCCTAGCAAATAATATAATAGTAGGCTAGATTCATGTCAATACTACACAAAATTTAATTAAATCTACCAACATGAAAGGAATTAATTTTCGAGTAAGTTTAGCAATCTATGATAAAATAATTATAGATCTAATAATAGATAAAAAAAATAGGAATTGTCCATAAAACCTGAAAAATATAACTGTTAAATTTAATGTCCACGTAGACTATGCTATACCCTTTTTATCAAAAAAAAAATTGTAGAAAAATCAATAAACCTAGCTTATAAATTTCATAAATGATGCTTTAACTAATAGCCATCATAAAAATTTTTAAAAATAAAGAAAGAATCTATTTAGATGAATTGTTTTAAAAAATTGTCAAAACAGAAATATCAAAATTTATAGCAATTAAAACCGATCCCTCTATTAATTAAAAATTCAATTGAAATAAAACTAAGAAATTTTTCTAAGCAAATTTATATCCTTAAATTAGAGAATCTAAAATTATAAGTCCTCTAAATCTATCTAAAATAGATTAACATAATAATGAAGATTCTGAAATAAAATAAATAACATGAAAAGGTGAGAATTTAACTGAAATTCTTAATTAAAAAAAATATCAGAAATAGTAGGATAATGTATATAATGGTAAAAAAACTAAGGGATATTCATAACTATACCTATAATAACTTGGAAAAAACTTTATTCAAGATAAATAATTATAACGACAATAAGTAACACATAAGATATTTATATATTTTATTAAGATAAGAAAAAGACCCATTTGAAAGAACAAACCTCCTAAATTCTCTGGGATTATAAGAAATAAGTAAAGAAGCCTTTAAATATTACTATTTTTTGTAAATTTTATAATAACCTTTTTTTATTTCTATTTTATTATCATTTTAATACTTTTCTCATGACTAATTAAATTCTATAGATTATTTAAAATTGGTAGACTGTTAGAATTTTATATTTTTAATTATCTTTTTTTTTATTTTGAAAATTGTCTAAAATAAATGGATTTTTAACATTTCTTATTTCTTCTGTATAGAGAATTTTTTATTTTGTATTTTCAAGTGTTTGATTTAACATTTGATATAGTTCTTCTATTAATTTAGGATATAAAAGCATTTTCTCTTTCTACATTCTAAAATAAAATTTTTGGACACAAAAATTTAAATTTTAAACAAAATGACAAAAATTGGTATAAAAAATAAAGGGACAATTTTGAGAAAATAGCAACACTTTTAAATAAGGATAATATTTTTATATTATGTCACGTATTAAAATCTAATATATTACAACTTTAGTTAAACGATAAGATTAAATGTTTTTATTTAAAAATATTTTTGACATTTTTACTGAAATATCTACCTTGTTTTTAACATATTTAGATATATAATGTAGTTAATTAATTGACCCTAAATAAATATTATAGGTTATTTATCAGAGAAATATAAAGAAAACAGACGAGACAACTCTATAGTCTGAATATATAAAATATTTTCTTAGAGAAAATAAAATAGTTAAAAACAATCCCTATATAGGAAGTCCTTTGTATAATAAACTACTATGAGAATAAAAGAAGATTTCGTCTAGAAAATATTTCTAAAACTTACTCCTCGTTACTTTTTTGCAAATTATATATATGATATTGAACTATATATCTAGAAAACCTTGAAATAAGGGAAGATTTTAATTTTTATAAAACAACAACGTTAATTGATAATGAAAATAAATTGTCTTTAAATCTGATTTGGATCTAAAAGGATAACAAAATTTTGCTAAGAAAAATACTTTAAAAGAACTATTTAGTAGAGAAAACATAATATATTATAAAAAATCCAGTTAGAAGCACTTATAAAAATAAAATTCGCTAATAAAGAATTAGAAATAGCACTAATAAGCTAAGTGATGAAGAAATTAATTAATAAATAAAAAAATTAAAATCATAAAAAAATCTAAAATAGGCTGATTCACATCATTACTATAAAAGTTTTAATTAAATCTATCTACATGAAAGGTATTAATTATTCAGTAAATTTAATAATCTGTGATCAAAAAATTATATCTGATGACACGGTCTGTAAGACTCTATTATTGTTAAAAAATTTTATTATGAGGTAATTTTAAATTATTTATTTATTAACAGTTTTAATTTTAGAAATTATTTTATTAAAAATAATTAAAATAAATTTTGATAAATTAAATTTAAAATGAATTAAAATTTTTACTCAATTTTATAATTATTGAATATTTTTTTATTTACAATTTAAAATTTTAGAAAGATAAAAATAATGAGGTTCAACTATTTAAAATTTAAATTTTTATCTAATTTTATAATTAGCGAATTATTTTCTATATTTAAATTATAGAGTTTAATAGTTATAAAAGAATAAGAATTTAATACTTTAATTTTTATCAAGAAAAAAATTAATTATATTATTCCTAATTTCAAATTAAAATACTTAATTAAAAGTCAATTAGCAATTGGCAATTAAATAACATTTTAAAAGTAATTTTGAGAGATTAAATTATATTTTAAAATTAATATAATATAACATAATTTGATCTAAAACTCATCAAGTCCCGATTTACCCAAAAATTCCTAATTTCATATTTGTTCCAAATTTCATGCATACCTTAACCCTAATTTACACACACTACCACTAACCCTAAACATACACGATTCCTCTTACCTAAAGAAACCCTAGCCACCCCCTTAAGAAAGAAAGAAAAAAAAAGGGAAAAAGAAAAAAAGGAAAAGCTGCAGCAAGAGTGAAGAGAAGAGAGGGAGGACGCACCGGCGGGTATCACTGCCGCCGCGCAGTCGAGAGACCAGAGGAGATGGAAATAGAACGCGGTTTTGAGAGAGAGGAGGAGCGGTCATCATCGCTGAAGAGAAGCCGCGCTGCCACCGTCGCGTTGTCGTCAGACCTTGGAGGGAGACCACGCCACCAAGGCGTCGCCGTTCTGTGGAGCCCGCATCGTCGTCGCCGTCAAGGTCTTCATCGTCACCGTCCAAAGAGGTTCACGAACACAGGGAAGGTGCGCGAGAGGAGGCGAAGCCGTTGTGCCATCGTTGCCGAGTCTCGTCGCTATCATCGTCGCGTATGGAGTCGTCGTCGCACGCTCCGTTGCCGCTGCTGGTGATGGGTTGCCGAGCCTCTGCCGCCGAAAAATGGCGCTACTGTAGCTGAGATCCATTGTAGGTAAGGGTTTTGAGTTTGTTTTTATTCTTTTGAATTTTCGAGAACGTTATCGTCACTGTATGTTTGTTACAATCACCATCACTGGAGTTCTGGTCACCACTGTCGCTTGAGGTGGCTGTTGGGGCAGCCGCCAAATCAGTTTGGAGATCGCTGCTGCTTCATTCTCTTATTACAGTAAGTATCTCTTTTTCGAAAATCTCGTGTTAGTGTTCTGCTATGTGTTATTAAGGTTTTTGCAATATTAATATTTTAGGATTGAGTACCGAGGTTGCATATTATAATTAAAGCTATTTCTGTTGTTGCGGAAGTAAGCGGAGCTGTGGATGCAACCGCCACTGATTGCGGGCCGAGAGGAAAAAGGTTTCTTGATGCATTTGGTTTATAGTTTCAACTTTTCGAGGTAGGAGTTTTTCTAAAGACTTATCTTATATTTTATAATTGTTATAAATGGATATTGATGTGAGAAAATATATTTTTGGTGATTATGTAAGTTTTATGTATTGTCTAGTCTGTCTTGGGTGAATGTGACTGTTTATTTGATTGAATTAGTGATTGATTTCGTTAAACTTGCAATTGTTGAATTGGTTTTCTGGAGTTTTGAAAATGGGTTTGATTTATTAGAGTTGGTTTGAGTTGGAAAAGGTTTAGATGGGACCCGAGAAGGATGGCAAAGTTTGAGTTTTAGAGGAGATACTGGCGAAATTTCGTTATAAAATTTAGGACTTTGTTTAAAATGTTATTTAGAGAAAATTTAGAATTTTAAGAAATTGTGTTATCTAATTTTTGATTTAATAAGAAAAAATGAATTATGCTATGATTTTGAGTTATGGAGAAAAGCATGTTTTTGTTGGGTTTTATTTATTAAGAAAAGTAATATATTTTACGTTTGATTTATTAAGAAAAGCATTTTTTTGTTGGGTTTTATTTATTAAAAAAAGAATTACCTTTTGACTTTAATGTATTTAAGAAAAGTATTTTGTTTTGAGGTCAATTTAAATATGAGGAGACTTAGGTTTTGAATTTGATCAAAGAACTATATTCGAAGGACTTTTTAGTGAACTTAAAAGTAATTAAATTTTGATTGATTGATTTCGTTTTTGTGACATCTTGGAAAGAGCTAAAGTATTTTTTAAATTCTGATTTAGCAAAACGGAACAATTTCTGAGCCTTTGAGAATGTTTTAGATTTAAGAATAAAACTGAAATTAGTTTTGGTTTAAATGAATTGGTTTTGTTTTAAATGATTTGGTTTTGGTTTATGTTCATTTTGATTGATTCAAATTCAGAAGCTATGATTTTATGAATCTTTAATGAATTTAAGAAAATAAAATTGGTTGTTCCCCACTAAAGCCTTGAGACCTTACTGTGGATTTTAATTGATGACTCTTGATTTTAAAGAACTTAAGTGAATGATTCAAGAATGAATGATTGTTGAGTTTTCAAAGAGATTTACAATTGATATGATTTTGAAGTTGCTTGACATTTTCAAAGAATGTTACCAAAAGCGGTTTGGTTTTAAAGAAAATTGATTTGAGAAAAAGTGACTCTTGGCGAGATGTGAACTGAATACGTTTTATTTTTGAAAGTAAGTGAGCCAAGAATGATTTTTAAATCGTGATAAAGATGAGTTTGTTTTTTATTGAGATGAGATTTGTTATGTTACAAAAGTGTGTAGGGCACTATATCCCTAGACAGTGAGCCGGGCACTATATCCCGGGGGTAATGTGAGGACGCTCGCATCCTTTCAAGTCACAAGAGTGAGCCGGACACTATATCCCTGGGGGTACCCATTTTTATTCGTGACAAAAAGGCAACATCCTAATGGGATGTGTCGAGTTGGAAGTTGAACCGACAACGTGATATCACAACAAATAGGACAAACATACATCATATGCATCTATGTGACATTGTTTGGGTGTGCATATTATAATTAGTTTGCCTACGTGAATAATTATGTTTAACTGCTAATTGCTATACTTGATGTAATTACTCTTGTTTGTATTTGAACCTTATTACTTGTGTTTGTGACTATAATTGGTTGGATTTGGTGAATTGGATATTGATTGAGTTGCTTAGGATTGAGGCTGTGATTCATTATGTGATGGGCCAGAGGCTGTGGTTGGTTTGTGTTTGAAGTTTAGTAAAGTATGAAAAATAAAATAGTTTAACATAGGCTTAATGAACATAAGTTTGGAACAGGTTGGTCATTCATACTATTTATAAAAACTTTTAAGATTTTTTTATAATAAAGGAAAAGGTTCTTTGTAAGCTTTCGATAATTAACTGATTTCTCTTTTAAAAAGGATTTGGATTTTGAGTGTTAAACCAGTGGTTTTTGAAAAGGTACATGAGACGAGCAATGATCAGTGTATTTGAAAACAATTTTCCCTTTACATATATTGTTATAGCAATTTTTTTAACCCTCTACTAAGAACCCTGTGAAGGATGATATTCTCACTCCCCTACAGATTTCTCTTTTCAGGATATGGACGAAGAGGATTATGAAGAGTTTATTTAGTTTTGATTATACGATGTTTTATATCATATTAGTTATTATTTTTTTTCTCGCCTTTATTCTTATAATTTTTGTAAAAGGGATAGGAGTTGTGGTATGTAATACTTGTAAGTTATTATTATATATATATATATATATATATATATATATATATACTTTAAGTGTTGTATCTAGTATGTATGTATGTATGTATGTTTTTTTTTTAATTTAAAAAGTATTTTGGGTTTCTTATTCGAAAAGAAAAAGTTTATACGATTTCAAGTGTTAAAAAGGCACCTATCTTAGTATTAAATATTTTTTTTATGAAAGTCATCTTAATATCTACGCTATTAGAGTGGCGCAACCGGAAGTGTGACATTTTGGTAGCAAGGGTGTTACACATCATCTTAAGCAATTTTTCTATTTGATTTCCATTTATTTTCTTAGGTTTTAATCAAATTTTTTATATTTTCTAATTGAATTTAATAAATAACTAAATATTTAGAGTTGTGTTAGTGTTTTTATGATTTTAGAAGATTTTGGCGCAAAATATAACAAAGAATTTAAGGAAAAATTCAAAACAGAAAAAGCGAGGTCTAAGAAAGAGAAAGTGTGCCCTAAGAAACCATGACACCACGCATGCCTAGCAGGAAGACCCTACGCATGGCGGACAGAAGGCACACTCAGCACCAATGATGTTAGTGCTGAAATTGGCGCCGCTTAGGAACATTGACGCCGTTGCTGGAGACCTGAGATTTGACCCCTAATAATGGCAGATCACTAGTATAAAGACGGGCATACAACATCCGAATTTGAACCTGAGCCTCAACCATAGGGCCATACCATTATACTTCCTCCACCACCACAAACTCATGTTCCCCACAGAGAAGGGACATCGAGAAATCCCTAACCCAGGCGGATCCAATCAAAGGTTCACCCACCTGCAGAGGAAGACCCTCTACAAGCAACAGAGCTGCTAGGGTTGTTTCATGGTCAACGGGAATGACTAAAACAACTTGAGCATGAAGCCGAGCATCAATGGGAAGCGGAATGGCAGCTACGGCGAGATGTGCAACGATGATCATGAAGAGAGTTAGAGGAAAAGCTCTTACAATTAGAGGCCGATCTCCAAAGACGAAATGCCAGAATAGATTAGGAAGAATGCCCCCTTGGGAGAGAAGATCCGTTCATAGAAGAGATCATACAAGCTAAAGTTCCCAAAAGAGATCATACAAGCCTGAGGTACCATCTTAGCAACTTTAAAAGATAGATGTATTTATCTGACGCCTCTGACTCGACCCTCTGTAAAGCCTTCTTGACCACTTTGATCAAAGCGAAATGAAATGGTTTGACAATTTACACCCCAGGTCGGCGGTAACCTGTTTCGACAACCTAGCAAAAAAGTTTCTTACCAGATTTTCCATTTAGAAATATAAGGTAAAGCATGCCCCGAGCTTGTTGGCAGTCAAGTAAAAGGTCGAAGAAACACTCCGAGACTACATGGAAAGATTCAACAAGGCGTTCTTGAAGATCCAAAACTTACTTACTAAGGCATCAATAATGGGGTTGGTTAATGGCCTTAGAGAAGGGCCATTTTCTCGGTCCATATCCAAGTGACACCTAGCTTCCTTGTACGAAGTGCAAGAACGGACAGAGAAGTACATCAACATGGAGGAAAACTCTCAGTTACGGGAGCCACTGCCAAGGCCTAACCTTCCCTACCCACCTCGGAAAAAAGAAAAAGAAGCTAAAAGGAAAGAAGACTACAATCTGGAGAAGCCTCGTAGATATCATAACTACACTCCCCTCCAGGTCTCTTTGGTAGATGTCTACAGAGAAATATGTCATACTGAAAAACTTCCACTTTCCAGACCAATAAAACACAAAAAGTGCAGAAGTCGGACCGAATATTGTGAGTACCATAAACTCCATGGACATTCTACCCATGACTGCCACGACTTAAAAAATGTCATAGAAAAGTTGCCTAAGAAGGTCGACTAGACAGGTACCTGGTGGACAGGGTATGCGAGTGATGAATCCAAATTTGATGATAATTTTTTGTTAGAATTGAATGGATTTCACCATATAAACTTGCACTTATTCCCTTGAATAGCATGCTTTTGAACTTTCCTCCCAATTTGTGCATAATTATGAAAATATGCTCTTTTGTGCCTAATTTAGTCTATTTTATTCCATTTGCCTTTCATTCGATGCCTTAATATTGTTTGTGAGTGATTTCAGGGTTATAAAGTAGGAATGACTTGGAGAAAATGGAAGAAGAGCATGCAAAGTGGAGGAAGCATGAAGAATCAAAGGAGATGAGCCCAGAGACGTGTGCGTATGCACAGACCTGCATGCGTACGCACAACCGCCCAATCAGAGCGCGTGAATTGCTTCGAGCACGTCACGCGGTCAGTCAGAGAATCGCCTAGTGTGCGTGCGCACAGCTACTTGTGTGTACGCACAAGTGTTCGCACATGCCTTCATTAAAATGGCAAGTGACTTGCGATTTTGGGGGCTTTGAGGCCCATTTCTGAAGCCATTTATCTCATATTGAAAGGGAAAGGAAGACCATAACATATCATATCATTAGTATAGTTTAGGAGTAGTAGTAGGAAGCTTTTAGTTTAGTTTTTCTCTATGTTTTTCATCTTCTCTACTAGAGTTTATATTAGGGTTTTACATTCAAGTGCCATTTCCATTTTTGATCTTGAATTTTGCTAGCCTCCATTGTAAGTATCTCTTTGTTATTACTCTTTATAGTCACATTGTTCTTACTCTTTCTTATAATTCAAGTTATAGTTCGAGTTTACCTCTTTTGCAATTTCAATTTCTTGTTGATGAATTTGATGTTTGATGTTTGTTTCATGCTTTCTTATGTTATTCTTGTTGATTGAGATCAATTGTTGCTTCTAGTTTCAAGCCTTTTCTCATTTTTCCCATGTTTAAGGTTTTTGCCCACCAAGTGTTTGACAAAATGTCAACCATGGTTTTAGGCTAATTTTTTGCCCTTGGCTTGGGGAAAGTGAGCAATTGGGTCCCTAGAGTTGGAATGTCCAACATTTAGTGTCAATTCTTGGATTATTAATTGTTCTTGTTCCCACTAATGCTAATTTGTTGCTAAGGCAATTAGCAAGCAATTTAGGATTTGTGGGTTAGGAACACTTATGCTCATTTAACTTACTTTCCGATGTGAGGGTTGATCAAGTGAGACTAATCCATTATAATTGTCATAGTTGTGGTTCTAACAAAGAAAGGACCCCTAGCTCACTCCAAGCCAAGACTCTTTTCATGCTTTCAATCTTTTATACACACTTATGTTAATCTCTTTTATACTTTACTTGTTTATAGTGCATAGTCAGTTCTTTAATTTTTTCATTAGTTCAATCATTACAATTTTACATATTCTTTTATTACTTTATATGTTCATTTCTTTATTGAAAACCCCTTGATCACTACAACCGGAATTGTACACTCAGTGATCTCAAGTGTCATTGGGAGACGACCCAGGAATTAACACTCCCGATTTTGAATTAGTTTTGAATTGTGACATCCTTTGAATTTAACAATTTGATTGCGAGAGTTGTGGTTGGTTTGGACTATGCTACCAACAAATTGATGCTTATTTTTATTGATTCCAAACCGGCAATAGTTCTTGCTCACATCAAATTTTGGCGCCGTTGTCGGGAATTCACTTTAAGTGCAATGAGTGCTATAATTTTGGTTGTTGTAAATATGTGAATAGTGTGAATACTTGATTTTGGTTTGCTACTTGGCACTAATTGGTAGGAGGCGCCTCTATCTTAGTAGTGATAGCAACTAACATCCTAGTTTGTCTAGTCCTAGGTAAGTAGATATACGTAGATTATATATATATATATATATATATATATATATATTCATTTGTCTATTGCTTTTATTGATATCATTGCGTTTTATCTTTCCATATTCATTATGAGTTATCACCCTTTTGGATTGGAGTCTAGTTGTTGTCATGTTGTAGGGGGTAGCAATTCCAACGTTGGTTCACCTCAAGGTATAGGAGGTCAATTCGAGAAAGGGTCGCAAGCAATCAATTCTTGGCAACAAGGACGTTTGCAAGGACCCTATTATCTTAATGTCTATCAACCTCTCACACCCAGTGGAACACGTTCTCATTACAATTTTGTCCATCCACATGTTCATGCTCCATACTTTCTACATGAGACACAACCATCATACCCCCAAGCTTCTTTACCTTTCCCACCACCACATTTGGGACAACCTGGCTTTCACCACCATTCTTTTTCCACCAACTTCTCTTATGAGGAGCATAGCTTCCAAGCTCTCCTCATCCAAGAGCAGAGAAAATTTCAAAGGAAGCAAGAGAATTGCATGGCAACTCTTGCCAAGACTTTGTCACGTCTAGCACCCTCTTACTCTACTCCTAACAACCTTGCTCCTACGCAATTCGGGATGCTTTGTGATCCTTCCTCCTTGCCGCACCCAGCAACCTTGAAGTCTAGCATTGATGCTATAACTCTAAAAGGAAGCGATCCGCTTAATGAGATAAACTCTCAATCCACTCTTCCGAAAGAGGAATCTATTGATGGGGGCAAGAATTTCATTGAGGATGGGAGAGAGGATGAGCTTAAGGTAGGTAGCCACCATGATCCCCAAAAAGATCTAAGTGATGATGAAAGTTCACAAGTGGGAGACTTTGAGGATGAAGAAGATAAAAGTGCCTCACCAAGTCTCCGTGACCAAGAAGATAAGTTAACCCACCAAGAAGCAAGGGAAGACTTGAAACCACTACTACCCCATGTCAAATATGCATTCCTTTATGAGGAACATAAATTTCCGGTGATAGTGGCAACCGATCTTTCCGATCAAGAGGAGCAACAACTCCTTGAGGTTATTCGGAAGTGTAAGAAGGCGATTGGATGGAGGCTAAGTGACATTGTGGGAATAAGCCCTCAAGTGAGTGGGAGAGACAACCGCAAAGACGGCTAAATCCCACAATCCTTGACGTGGTCAAGAAAGAAGTAACTCGCCTCTTGGAAGCGGACATAATTTTCCTATTTCAGATAGTGAGTGTGTGAGTCCGGTCCAAGTAGTGCTGAAGAAGTCCGAAGTGACAATGGTTAAAACAGAAAGTGGAGAGCTTGTGGCCACCCGAATTCAGAATACTTGGCGAGTGTGCATTGATTACCGCAGGCTGAATCAAGCAACATGGAAGGACCATTACCCGTTGCCGTTCATTGACCAAATGTTAGATCGCTTGGCAGGTAAATTCCATTACTGTTTTCTAGATGGATACACAGGGTACTACCAAATTCACATAGCTCCTGAAAATAAGGAGAAAACTACTTTTACTTGCCCCTTTGGAACATTTCCATATAAGAGAATGCCGTTTGGCTTATGCAATGCACCGGCAATGTTTCAAATGTGCATGACAAGTGTTTTCTCAAATCTTTTGGAGGATTGCATGGAAGTCTTCATGGATGATTTCAGTGTGTATGGTAGCTCCTTTGATGCTTGTTTAGGGAACTTAGCTACGGTGCTAGACCGATGTACCAATACTAACCTTGTTTTGAATTTTGAAAAGTGCCACTTTATGGTGAAGCAAGGTATAGTATTGGGTCATATTGTATCTAAAGACAGAATCTCCGTCGACCCGGCAAAGATCGATGTCATTTCGCGTTTACCTTACCCCTCCTCGGTGAGAAAGATCTATTCCTTCTTTGGTCATACTGGCTTTTATCGTCGGTTCATCAAGGATTTTAGCAACGTTGCCTTACCTCTCTCCTACCTACTGCAAAAGGATGTGGAATTTCACTTTGATGAAGATTGCAAAAAGGCTTTTGACAATTTGAAGGAAGCACTAACCACGACCCCTATTATGCGAGGCCCAAATTAGAATCAACCTTTTGAGATCATGTGTGACGCCTCAAATCACGTTGTAGGTGCCGCGCTAGCACAGCGCGATGGTAATGCTCCTTACACTATAGCATATACTTCAAAAACATTAGATTCGGCTCAGTCAAATTACACCACCAACGAAAAAGAGCTTTTAGCCATTGTTTTTGCACTAGACAAATTTCGACCTTATTTGCTAGGCTCTAAGGTAGTGGTGTATTTGGACCATGCCGCTTTGAAATATTTTCTAAAAAAGAAAGAGTCAAAGCCTAGGCTTATTAGGTGGATATTACTTTTGCAAGAATTTGACTTGGAGATCAAAGATAGAAGTGGGTCCCAAAATCTAGTAGCAGACCATTTGAGTCGGCTTGAACATTTAACTCCGGATCCCACTCCTATCAATGACTCATTCCCCTTAGATACCTTGCAAGCAATATCCCAAATCACCCATTGGTTTGTCCCGATAGCTAATTACTTGGTCGCTCGCGTTTTTCCCCCACAATTTTCAAAGCATCAAAAAGATAAATTGAGAAGCGATGCTAAGTATTATCTTTGGGATGATCCACATCTGTGGAGGCATAGGGCAGATCAAGTAATTAGAAAGTGTGTGCCGGAATCTGAGTTCCAGTCTATCCTTCAGTTTTGCCACTCATCTGAGAGTGGGGATCACTTTGGCCTGCAACGAATAGCGAGGAAGGTTTTAGACTGTGGATTCTGGTGGCCCACTTTATTTAGGGATGCCAACCAATTTTGCAAATTTTGTCATCAATGCCAGAAATCTAAAAATACCTCACAAAGGGATGAGATCCCCAATAACCGATGATTTTTTGCAAGATTTTTTATATTTTAGACATAGATTTCATGGGACCATTTCCAAATTCCAATGGGTTTGTGTACATATTGTTAGCTGTGGATTACGTCTCTAAATGGTGGAAGCAATTCCTACGCGTTGCGATGATGCTAATGCCGTTGCTTCGTTTTAATAACATTATTTGTAGATTTGGGTCACCACGAGCAATCGTGAGCAACCAAGGAACCCTTTTTTGTAATAGAAAAATTGAGGCGTTGATGAAAAAGTATGGGGTCATTCACAAAATTTCTACAGCCTATCACCCCCAAACTAATGGGCAAGCGGAAGTATCCAACAGGGAGATCAAGAGAATCATAGAGAAGGTGGTCAATCCACAAAAGAAGGATTGGAGTTTTAGATTGGGAGATGCTTTATGGGCTTATAGGACCGCTTACAAGACCCCAATCAGAATGAGCCCCTTCTGTATTGTTTTTGGGAAGCCTTGTCATCTTCCAGTTGAAATCCAACATAGAGCCTATTGGGCGGTGAAGAATTGCAATCCAGACCTAAAGGGGGCGGGAATGGAACGGAAGCTCTAATTGGAGGAATTAGAATGCCTTAGGTTGGAAGCATATGAGAATGCTAAGTTTTACAAAGAAAAAGCTAAGGCATTCCATGACCAGAATATTAGAAGGAAGAGCTTTAAGATAGGTGACGAAGTACTTGTGTACAATTCAAGGTTGCGATTGATGCCCGAAAAACTAAGATCTAGGTGGGACGGTCCATTTAAAGTGGTAGATGTCATGCCTTATGGAGTCGTGGAAGTGATTCACCCTATCAATGGAGTTAAGTTCAAAGTCAATGGTCATAGGGTGAAACTTTATCACACTCAACCCAAGAATGCCAAGGAGTTGGAGATTTTCCTCCTTGGAGAAGTTCTAAGTGACCAATGAAGCCATGCAAGTCTAACTTAGGACTCTAAACCAAAGTGCTTGGTGGGAGACACCCCACCATGGTAACATTGTTCCAACTTTATCTTTTGTTATAGCTTTTTGAAGTATTTACTTTCTTGTGATATGATGATTAGCTTAGGTTTGGTTTGGTGATTTTGAGTTGAATAAGTTGAATTGCTTGTGGATTATGAACTTGTGCTTGTTTGAATGGGGTTGGTATGTTGATATGCTAAGGGTAGGAACCTTAGTTTTGAAAAGAAAATTTTTTTCTGAAACAGGGCATCTGTACGTGCGCACAAATTTGTATTTTTCACCACCTGTGCGGCTGCACAAGCTTGTGCATCTGCACACTCCAAAGCATGTCCTCTGGTCGCAGCACCAGTGCAGCCTGTGTGTGCGCGCTGCTCTGTTTTCTGTGACTTATGCATGCGTGCGCACAACTATGTGCGTACGCACACATTCCCCTTGATTAAGTTATCTGTGCGGTCACACAGACGTGTGCGTCTGCACACCAATTGTCACCCCTTCTGGTGGGAGCGAGGGAACGGCCTGTGCGCATGAACAACCTCCCCCATTCTTGCCTCTGTGCGTGTGCACGAACCTGTGTGCGCACGCACACATCATTCTATCCTCAAGCTATGCTTATAAAAAAAATTATTCTGTGCGTAGGAACGCTTTTGTGTGCCTGCACACCTCAATACAACCATTCTGGTGGGAGTGAGGGAGCGCTCTGTGCGCTCGCATCCCTCTCCTTCTCATTTCTTGTGCGTACGTACCAACTTATACGTACGCACACACCCTTCTGATTTGCGACCTCTGTGCGTGTGCACGACTTTGTGCATCCGCACACATTAATGCAACCTTTCTGGTCGCAGCGATCGCACGTTGTGTGCGTTCACACACTTCAAAGTTTTGCTTTCTTTTCTTCTTTCCTTCTTCTCTTTATCGCTGCTCTCTCTTTCTTCTCTCTCTGCCCAGCTCGGCAACCCTGCCGCTGGCCACCACCGCCGTCAGCCACCGTCGGCGACCTCTCTTTCTCTCTCTTTCTCTTACTTCTCTTTTCCTTTTTTCTTTCTTCCCCTTCTCTTTTCTTTCTTCACCCCCGGTGAGTTCTCTCCTCCGGTGCTTTTTCTGGCGAACCCAACTGCCGTGAGTTCACAGCGGCTATAAGAAGTGCCACTGTCCCTTCCTAGTTTTTATTCTCTGTAACCTCTATACCTCAGGTTCTTGTTTTTTCTTTTCTTTTTATGTTAATATTTTTGCAATTGTTCTCATTCTCTTTCCTGGTTGCTTAGATTAAATTTATTACTTTCTTTGTTCTTTCTTTGTATTGTAAAGTGTTGATGCTTGATTTTTGGGTTGATTATGATCAAAGTTGAGCTTAATTGTGATGAACTTGCACATTGCATACCACATGTTCGATGAAATGTCTCAATGAACATTTTGTTTGATTTATATGACTTGGCCATCATATGCTTTCAATTTACCTTTTGTTAGGCATATTGTATAAATTGTGCAACTTAAATTGTGAATTTTAATGTCAATCAAATTATTTTACGAATGCATTTCTTTTCTTGTATGTTTTGAGCTCAACCACGCACATTTTCCAAGACTTGTGCACTTTATTAGTGGATGATTTTAGTTCCAAATGCATTGTGTTGGTGGAATCTAAGTTTTATTGTTCATCTTGAAATTTCAATTGGGTAACCACTTTACAAATGTTCAACTTTTTATGATGTCTTGATCAAACATCTTTTGGCTTTAAAATACAAACATTGTATATGTGCTCACTACTTCTTAAGGATGAACAATTGACATTTTCCCTTTGAGTGAATGGTTATTGTTCTTGTGAAACCTTTTGGTCAACGAACTTCTATAGCAACAACTTCAATGACCATTCCGCTCAATGACCTTTTTGGTGCTTGCTTGAAGTTGCTTTCCTTTCTATGTTTTATATTTGCAACTTGAGCACTTAGTTGTGAAGCTTTGAACTTTGAGCTGCCTTAAAAGTGTGATTGCCATGTGTCCGGCCGGTGTGTGTGTTCTAACCGCACGCACCATTGGAATATACACATCGCCTTTCTTGTGAATCACAATATTTTCAAGCTTCCAATTAAGAATTTAGTTTTCTTGAGTTTATTAGTGCTTTCTCATTGCTCTTAATTTGTTGCTGTCCTATAATCTTGAAATCTTAGGTTTTCTTTATAGGATGCGGAAGAAGGGTAAGAAACCGGTCACTTTACCAGTTGTGTAACCTACAACCCGCACATCCAAACCTTATTTCATGGATCACCCGAGTGATAACCAGAATGTCTTGGTCAACCAGAAAGCCAAGTTCCAATATGACAAATTTGAGAAATGGTCAATCCATTGGGAGCAGACGCTTAAGGTTCCGATCAAGTACAAACCGCTCATCCATTAACGAATTGCCTCACTTCATTGGGAATTTCTTAAGTAAGACCCAATTGAAGTTAATGAAACCATGGTGCGGGAATTCTACACCAATTACCAAACTTGGGAAGCGGAGTCAGTATTCTTCCGGGGAAAGAAGTTGGATACTTCCAACCGAGCTCTCGAAACTATTTTGAAGATCCCCCACATTCCGCCCATGAAGGATGATTATTCAAAGATGAAGGTGAATGTTCAAGGGAAGGATGTCTTTGGCTCTTATACTTGAGAGAATTGGCCATCCTAGTGCTTCATGAGAGTTTAGCAAATGGAGAAAATCTGTTCCCGTAATTATAGCTGGTGCACGAAATTGTGATCTCTAATAATGGCATTCAACTTGGTATGCGCATCTACTAACTCAGCACTTTCTTCGCAACTTCGCACAACTAACCAGCAAGTGCACTGGGTCGTCCAAGTAATAAACCTTACGTGAGTAAGGGTCGATCCCACGGAGATTGTTGGTATGAAGCAATCTATGGTCATCTTGCAAATCTCAGTTAGGCGGATTCAAATGGTTATGGTGGTTTTCGAAAATTAATAATAAATAAAGCATAAAATAAAGATAGAAATACTTATGTAAATCATTGGTGTAAATTCAGATAAGTGTATGGAGATGCTTTGTCCCTGTTGAATCTCTGCAACATACTGCTTTCTTACTTTCAATCATTCATACTCCTTTCCATGGCAAGCTGTACGTAAGGCATCACCGTTGTCAATGGCTACTTCCCATCCTCTCAGTGAACAATGTCCAAATGCTCTTGTCACAGCACGGCTAATCATCTGTCGATTCTCGATCATGTCGGAATAGAATCCATTGATTCTTTTGCGTTTGTCATCACGCCCAACAATCGCGAGTTTGAAGCTCGTCATAGTCATTCAATCCCTGAATCCAACTTGGAATACCACAGACAAGGTTTAGACTTTCCGGATTCTCATGAATGCTGCCAATGGATTCTAGCTTATACCACGAAGACTCTGATCTCACGGAATGGAAGGCTCGGTTGTCAGGCGAGGGCAACCATGCGTCGTGCATCATGAATTTAAGAGATACACACTCTAGCTCTTGCTTGTAGAACGGAGGTGGTTGTCAGGCACGCGTTCGTAAGGATGGATGATGATGAGTGTCACGGATCATCATATCCATCAAGTTGAAGTATGAATGGTATCTTAGAACAAGAATAAGCTAAACTGAATAGAAAATAGTAGTGATTGCATTAGAACTCGAGGTATAGCAGAGCTCCACACCCTTAATCTATGGTGTGTAGAAACTCCACCGTTGAAAATACATAAGTAATGAAGGTCCAGGCATGGCCGAGAGGCCAGCCTCCAAAACGTATGACGATTGGATTTTTGATGGTTTAGAATTTCACAAATAAAATCTCGTTGTAAAGTATAGTTTCTAAACCAAACAATAATCATTTCATACAAAAAGTTGTTTGTCACTAGTACAAACCCCTAAAATTTATAAACCGAAGTATTTAGACCTTGGGTCGTTCTCCCTAGGAATTACAATGAAGTGTCTTGTTATTGGTTGTGAGTTATTTTGGGGTTTTGATATGAGGCATGAAAAGTAAATGGCAATGAAAGTAAACTAACTAAAAAGGCTCTTGGCAAGGTATGAAAATTAGAAGTTCTATCCTAGTTATCCTTCTCAATTGTGATGAGAATTGTTCATTGCTACCACTTAGTTAACCCCTGACCATGGAGGAAAGTCAAGTGGATGAATCAATTTGATTTCTCAAGTCCTAATCAACTCCCAAAGGAATGACTAGCTTTAGAGGCACTCAAATCAATTAACAACTTCTAATTATCGATCAACAAAGGAATTAGATAACTCAAGAGTCACTAATTACTCTACCTAGGCCAAGAGAGACAAAACCTACACTAAAATCCAAACAAGCATTTTATCAAACACTTGGTAGGCATAAAAGGAAAACATAGTAAATCAACAACAAGAGTGAAATCTAACAACAATTATTGAAAGAAATTAACAACAACAATCCAAAGAAACACTTTTATTATGAATTACCTTTATTGAATTGGAAGAGAGTAAAAAGGAACAATACTAGATCTATAACAAAATACAAGAACAACATAAGAGAGATTATAGCAAAAGAATGGAAGAAGAATCAATGTAACTACAAGGAGTTGAGATGTGGAAGTAGAAGAAAGCAAAGATTAAAACCTAGATCTAAGAACTAAACCTAATCCTAATTCTAGAGAGAAGAGAGAGCTTCTCTCTCTAAAACTCTAAAAAAACTAAAACTCTCTAACTAATGATCTCTAAATTGGTCTATGGGTGTGAATGTGTGTCAATCCCCTTCAATCCTTGGCTCTTATATGCATTTTTGCGCCAAAGTTGGTTGCTGAAACCTTCCCAAAATCGCCAGGCACGTGTTGCATTAGTGAGGTCATGTGCCATCATCGACGCGTGCGCGGATGGTACGCGTGCGCGTCCTTGGCCTGTCTCGTAATGTGCGCGCGAGCACCTTGTGCGCGTGCGCGTGCATGGCTGGCTTTGCTTCTTTAACTTTTTATGCTTCTCTCCACTTGTATGCCTCCTTCCTTGCTTCCTTTGATCCATGCCTAGCCTATTTCATCCTGAGATTACTAACAAACATATCAAGGCATCTTATGGAATCAAAGAGGAAATAGAATTCATCAAAATAAGGCTTAAAAAGCATGTTTTTACACTTAAGCACAAATACGGGAGAGATAACAAAGTCATGCTAATTCCTAGGCTAAATGTGACAAAAGGCTATTAAGATGATCTAAATTCAATACAAGACAAACCGTCAAATTGGGGTTTGTCAACCTCCCCACACTTAAGCCTTAGCATGTCCTCATGCTAAAATAAGAAGGAACTAAGGGGTATGACATTTATTGAATGCAACTAAACTATATGAGTCCTATCTACATGCAACTACCTAAAGCAATTGGAAATGTTTAGTTCAAACAAATCAATTTTCAAGAGACATGCGTAAGCACAGGAGCTAGGCAAAAGGAACTAAGTCCAAACCACAATTGTATTGAATTATCAAAAAGAGTTTAAACTTGCAAGAATATAGACAATATGGGTGAACACATGTGATTGAACTTTTGAACCCTCACCGGATGTGTATCCGCTCTATTCACTCAAGTGTTTAAGGGTTAATTCACTCAATTCTCTTCTAATCATGTTTTCCAAAATTTGATTTTCTTCTAACAATCAACACTTATTCAATGCATGCGTACATTCATCATGAGGTCTTTCATTTAGGTTGTAATGGGGTTAGGGTCAAGGTAGGATCATTTATGGTTAAGTGGACTAGGATTGAATCTTTGATTAACATAGACTTTCCCACCTAACTATATAATGACCTATACAAGTTCAAACTACTCTAACTACCCATTCTTCACTTTTTCTTACATACTCATGCATTCTTATTTGATTCATAACACCTATGCATTGATTCCTTTTTATTGACTTCACTTTGGGGGCATTTTGTCCCCTCTTTACTATATATATATATATATATATATATATATATATTTTTTTTTTTTCATTTTTTTTCTTTTCTTTATATACTTTTTTTTTCTCTTTCAAAATACATACAAGAACATCAATGCATAAGGTCTTTACATTTAATCAATACATGAATATGTACCCAATTCCTAAACATGAAAGTGTACTACCCCTTTTATCCTATCCAATGTTCCCAAGCCTCACCAACTTGAATAATAAACACTCTCACTAGCCTAGGCTAATCAAAGATCCAAACAAGGACTTTTCATTGGTTTTTCGCCTTGGGCTTGTAATGAGCTGAATTGAGAATAAGTTGGCTAAGCATAGGCTCAAAATTGGCTAATCAAAGGAATATAAAAGGGTTGGCTATTTGGGTGAGTGGCTAATGAAGTGATGGCCTCAATCATATAAATGCGCAAACACAAGAAATAAATGGATATATAGAATCAAGCAAATTAAGGATTATAATCATAGAAAGAGAGCAATTTCACACACGAATGGAAAATAAGTGGTTATAAAATGTAACCACATCAATAGGCTCAAGTCTCACAAGCTTGTGTTCTCAATTCAATACATGCTTCACAAGGTATGAAATTCAAGCAAGTCTCACCAAAAATTTTCTTTCAATCAATTGGGTTAATGCCATATATTTAAACTTCTTGAAAAATCTCAATGTTTGACTAAGCACTGTTGTGATTGAAAAGTTCAAAAATTTTCTTAGTTCACCCTTCCCTTTTTCACTTAAAACCAATATCTTATGCATAAAGGGTGACTAAATATTTGCAATCCAAAGTACGATTTCTAATCACAACTACAAACTAAAAATAAAGATAAACAAAATGTATAAGGAAAAATCCAACTAAAAGTACGGAATCCATCATCAAAAACATCTAAAAATATCCAAACATCAAAATATCTAAAATCCAAAATAAGCAATAAAAGTATCCAAAGCAACTAGAAATGCATCAAAATATATACAAAATGTGCAAAATAAGATAACTAGGCCGAAAAGTTCACCGGTTCCCAAATACTGCTACCGGTGCCCTCCCACACTTAAAACCAAGCATCGTCCTCGATGCTAAACCGGAGGATCAGTGGGAGGTACAACGATAGGCGTTGGCTCTGACTGTGGCTGTGGGACCGGCTCCTCCTGAGTCTGTGGCTGCTCTGTAGTGTCAGGGGCATCCTGCTGAACCAGTGCCTCTGCATCCTCCTCCTGATGATCCTGCTCATCGGAGGCCGGAGAGTCGGGAAGCGGAGGTAGCTCAGCACCCAAAGAGATAAGTGCCTGGTCCATCCGATCCAAACGTCGTCGGACATGGCGTCGCTCTCGCTCTAAGAATCGGAAAAGACGCTGGACCAGGAGATAAGTAGGCTCAGGTGCTGCTGGAGGATCTGTAGATGATGAAGGAGCTGCTGTGGAGGCTGATGGGGCAGCTGTAGGGGCTGATGGTGAAGGTGTCCCAATGACAGCTCTAGCCAGAGAGCGGCGTCTAGCAGGTGGCCTCTCGTGCACCCAACCACCCCAGGGGATAGTGACCTCCCTGTCATCAGCATCAGGGGGTGGTGGTCGCACATCATCGTCCAGCCATGGGACCTCAGCTAGGGCCGCCATACTCGTGACCAAGGTAGGAAATGGGAGTAGGCCACGAATATGCGCCCGCCACATGCACTGTCTAATAAGTCTAGGGAAGGAGACATCCTTCCCCTCCATGACGCAACCAATCAGCAGGAGCATCTCCATGGGGATCTCAGAAAAGTGTGTGGTAGGCAGGACGTAGTGGGCGAAGATCATCTGCCAAGTCCTAGCCTCCCTAGTCAAATGGGTAAACAACATCCCCTTGGGCTTGGTGTTGCCCGCATCCATAACCCATGTAGCGTCCGGTATCCCAATCATGCGCCGAAGCACCTCGTAATCAAAAGTCATGGTATGGATGGCTATCTCAGCCTGCTGATGGGGCAGAATTCCTTCACCCATGATATATTGATATCACCCAACTCTCAGTCAACAAAGTCAATACCTAAGTCAAGGATCCGACCGGTAATGGACCGTCTCACATCATTAGGTAGGGACAACTTCTTCTCAGTATTTAGCTTAATTGTCCGATATCTAGAAAACCGAAGCTCACAGTAGAGATTGGGGAATTTGTCTGGATTGGTAGAAGGCAACTGCTGATTTTCTTTTTCTTCCTCACTTAACGGATTCTTGGCATAATGTTTGTAGAATGGAAGAGAGACTATGTTATGCATCCGACAACAAAGAAGGCATGTTCAGGATACAATGAACAAAGAACAATCATGATGTTGCAATGAATATGCAAAAATGAACAAGTAAACCAAAAAAAATGCAAACTTCATTAAGGTCAACAACTCATCTTCAAAAGGCAATAGTATCATCATATGATTAAAAGAATTGTTAAAAATGGTTAAAGGTGAGTGGACGTTAGATGGTTAAAGAAATTGCTAAGTTAGAAAAGGAGATTAGTGATATGATGATATTGATGTGCAATGAAAAGAAAAGTTGTGGTTCATGTTCACAGTGAATAATGCAAATCTGGGAAGTCAAAGAGAAACGGAATTTTTGCCCAAAATTGAATTAAAGACCAAAATGAACTAATTTCCTTGAAAATCGGGCAGCATTCTGGCTTAAAATAGGACGTTCCGGATAGCAAATTAGCACAATTAGCACAGAAACAACATCAAACAAGCACAGTAGCAGTGGTATAGTATTTATGCAACAGGAAATGCATAGAAATAGTTCAAAATCAGCATACAACTTCCAAATAAACAGACAGCAAGTAAGCACATACGGAGCACTTATCAGGCCTAGAATCCTCTATCCAGCCCTAGCTACCTAACCGCAATTATTTCTATCTAACCTAACATGCAAAGTTCTAAGTCTAACTAACTAACATGCAATTACAGTAATTAAACATAAATCAACAGTAAAAAGGAAAAACTAGAAAAAGACAACAAAAATGGAGCAGGAACCTGGGAGCAGAGAAGAACTAAGAATGGAAAGAAAACTGGGGAGTGGAATAGGGCCAGGAGCCGCGCCGCCGTTGACGGTGGCCGGAAAGATGAGCGGCTGCGGTGGTCGGCGGTTCAGTCAAGAGAGAGAGAAGAGAGGGAGTGGATGATGAGAGAAGACGAGGTAAATGAATGAGAGAGAGTGTGAGGCGGTGAGCAGTGGCGGCTGCGGTGGACGGCGGCGGTGGTGGTCGCGGACAAAGGGAGGTTGAGAGCCGGAATGGAGAGAGAAAGAGAGTGAGTGGAGGAGAGAGAGAGAAGGACGTGAGTGAGCGGTGGTGGTTGAGAGAGTGTGTGCGTTGGCTGGAGGTGGTGGCCGGAAGAATGAGGTGGTGGTTATGGGGGTTAAGAGGAGGAAGAGGAAGGTGAAATGGGGGAAAGTTCGCTGCGGCGCAACGTTCTTCGCGTATTAGGGTTATCCCAATTTTGAATCGGCACGCGCGCGTACCTTGCGCATCCGCGCCCATTGCGGAAACTTGGGCCCTACGCGTGCGCGTACAGCACGCTTAAGCGTGGATGAGCAAAATGGGAAAGGGACGCGTGCGCGTACAGTGCGTGCACGCGTGCATGGAGTTGGGCTAGGGGCTTAGAATGGGCTTGAGGCACGCCTAACTCTCGGGTCCGTGGCTTAGTTTGGTGGCAGCACACAAGGGCGCGCGCGCGGCAAGTGCGCGTCCGCGTAAGTTGATGATTTATGACAAGATGGCGCGCATGCGGCAAGGGCGCGTCCACGAAGCAAGTTGGGCCAGGGGCTTAAGGTTGGCCCAGAACTGGCTCAACTCTCTGTGGATTGGCTCAATCGTTGCAGCAGCGAATCGGCGCGGGCGCGGCAAGTGCACGTCCGCGTGAATGTCATATTCTTAAAGACGGCGCGCACGCGCGTTATGCGCGTCCGCGTGTATTGTGGTGGGCTCAAGGCATAATGTTTGCTCAAGGGAGGCCCAATTCTCGGGTGTGTGGCTCATGGTGTGTCCACACAGGGACGCGTGCGCGTACATGGTGCGCGCGCGTCCACCCCCTTCCTTCTTTTTTTTTTTTTCAGAAAACAATTTGCTGGGTGCTCCCCTTAGTGTTCACAACTCTTATTCACTCAACCATCATACAATTCACAAAAATACAATTTTTGATATTATTCATCTACTACTAAACACAACATGCATGTGACTAAGCTAACAATTAAGTTGTACAAACAAATTTGTATGAAACATCTACCTACAATGGTAACTCAAATCACTTATTAAGTAAATTTAGAAGAGCGGAAAGAGTTTACCATGTTCACTTATTAAGTTGTGACGAATGATTTTTGACGGTTTAGAATTTCACTAATGAATTCTCGTTGCAAGTATAGTTTCTAAACCAAGCAATAATCCTTTCATACAAAAAGTTGTTTGTCACTAAAACAAACCCCTAAAATTTATAAACCGAAGTATTCAAACCTCGGGTCGTTCTCCCTAGGAATTACAATAAAGTGTCTTGTTATTGGTTGTGAGTTATTTTGGGGTTTTTAGATTATAGACAAGAATTATAAATGGCAAAGGAAATAAACTAACAAATAACAAAGCTCTTGGCAAGATATGAGAACTAGAAGTCCTATCCTAGTTATCCTTCTCAATTGTGATGAAATTGTGTATTGCTCCCACTTAGTTAACCTCTAACCATGGAGGAAAGTCAAGTGGATGGATCAATTTGATTCTTCAAGTCCTAATCAACTCCTAAAGGAAAGACTAGCTTTAGAGGTATTCAAATCAATTAGCAACTTCTAATTATCAACAAACAAAAGAATTAGATAACTCAAGAGTCACTAATTACTCTACCTAGGCCAAGAGGAACAAAACCTATACTAAAATCCAACCAAGCATTTCATCAAACACTTGGAAGGCATAAAAGAAAAGCATAGTAAAAATTGCAAGAAAAGTAAATCTACACTACTCAATTGCAAGGAATTAACAACAACAATCAAAAGAAACACATTTATTATGAATTACCTTGATTGAATTGAAAGAGAGTAGAAGAAACAAAAGTAGATCTACAACAAAGTATGAGAACAACATAAAGGAAATTGCAACAAAAGAATGGAAGAGAGATGAATGTACTACAAAGAATTGAGAAGATAGAAGTAGAAGAAGATGAATTAAAATCTAGATCTAAGAACTAATCCTAATCCTAATCCTAATTCTAGAGAGAAGTGAGAGCTTCTCTCTCTAAAAACTACTTCTACTACTAAACTAAACTAATGGTTAAAAGTTCAGTTGATTCCTCTTCAATCCTTGGCTTAAATAGCATCAGAAATGAGTTGGATTGGGCCCACAAGGCTTCAAAAATCGTTGGCCACGTTTTGCTATAAGTGGACTAGGTGGCAGCAACGGCGCGTGCGCGTACTATGCGCGTGCGCGCCACCATACATGTAGCAACTATGGTAAATCTTATATCGTTTCGAAGCCCCGGATGTTAGCTTTCTAACCCAACTGGAACCGCATCATTTGGACCTCTGTAGCTCAAGTTATGACCGTTTAAGTGCAAAGAGGTCGGCTTGACAGCTTTCCGGTTCTTTCATTTCTTCATGAGTTCTCCAACTTTTCATGCTTCTTTCTTCATTTCCTTGATCCAATCTTTGCCTTCTAAATCTGAAATCACTTAGCAAACATATCAAGGCATCTAATGTACTCAAGGAGAATTAAATTTAGCTATTTTAAGACCTAAAAAGCATGTTTTCACTCTTAAGCATAATTAAAGGAGAATATACAAAACCATGCTATTTCATTGAATAAATGTGGGTAAAAGGTGATAAAATCCCTAAATTCAATACAAGATAAACCGTCAAATTGGGGTTTGTCAACGTGATCAAAGGATCCAAATACAATCCAGAGATAATCCAAAGATGTCTAATACAATAGTAAAATATCCTATTTATACTAGACTAGCTACTAGAGTTTACAGAAATAAGTAATTGATGCATAAATCCACTTCTGGGGCCCACTTGGTGTGTGCTTGGGTTGAGCTTGAGCTTTACACGTGCAGAGGCTTCTTTTGAAGTTAAACGCCAAGTTGTAACGTGTTTTTGGCGTTTAACTCTGGTTCGTGACGTGTTTCTGGCGTTTGACTCCAGAATGCAGCGTGAAACTGGCGTTGAGCGCCAGTTTGCGTCATCTAATCTCGAATAAAGTATGGACTATTATATATTGCTGGAAAGCTCTGGATGTCTACTTTTCAACGCCCTTGAGAGTTTGCCATTTGAAATTTGGTAGCTCTAGAAAATCTATTTCGAGTGCTGGGAGGTCAGAATCCAACAGCATCAGCAGTCCTTTGTCAGCCTTTTATCAGAGTTTTGCTCAGGTCCCTCAATTTCAGCCAGAAAATACTTGAAATCACAGAAAATCACAAAAACTCATAATAAAGTCCAAAATGTGAATTTAGAATAAAAACTAATGAAAACATCCCTAAAAGTAGCTTGATCCTACTAAAAACTACCTAAAAATAATGCCAAAAAGCGTATAAATTATCCGCTCATCACAACACCAAACTTAAATTGTTGCTTGTCCCCAAGCAACTGAAAATCAAATAGGATGAAAAGAAGAGAATATACTATGAATCCCAAAATATCAATGAATATTAGTTCTAATTAGATGAGCGGGACTTGTAGCTTTTTGTTTCTGAACAGTTTTGGCATCTCACTTTTTCCTTTGAAGTTTAGAATGATTGGCATCTCTAAGAACTTAGAATTTCAGATAGTGTTATTGATTCTCCTAGTTAGTTTGTTGATTCTTGAACACAACTACTTTTATGAGTCTTGGCCGTGGCCCTAAGCACTTTGTTTTCCAGTATTACCACCGGATACATAAATGCCATAGACACATAACTGGGTGAACCTTTTCAGATTGTGACTCAGCTTTGCTAAAGTCCCCAGTTAGAGGTGTCCAGAGCTCATAAGCACACTCTTTTTGCTTTGGATCACGACTTTAACCACTCAGTCTCAAGCTTTTCACTTGGACCTGCATGCCACAAGCACATGGTTAGGGACAGCTTGATTTAGCCGCTTAGACCTGTATTTGATTTCCTTGTGCCCTCCTATCCATTGATGCTCAAAGCCTTGGATCCTTTTTACCCTTGCCTTTTGGTTTTAAGGGCTATTGGCTTTTTCTGCTTGCTTTTTCTTTTTCTTTCTATTTTTTTTCGCCACTTTTTTTTTCTTCGCAAGTTTCTTCTTTTTCACTGCTTTTTCTTGCTTCAAGAATCAATTTTATGATTTTTCAGATTATCAATAACATTTCTCTTGTTCATCATTCTTTCAAGAGCCAACAATTTTAACATTCATAAACAACAAGATCAAAAATATGCACTGTTCAAGCATTCATTTAGAAAACAAAAAGTATTGTCACCACATCAATATAATTAAACTAATTTCAAGGATAAATTCAAAACTCATGTACTTCTTGTTCTTTTGAATTAGAAACATTTTTCATTTAAGAAAGGTGAAGGATTCATGGAATTATTCATAGCCCTAAGACATAGTTACTAAATACTAATGATCATGTAATAAAGACATAAACATAGATAAACATGAAGTTCATAAATCGAAAAACAGAGAAATAAGAATAAGGAAGTTAAGGATTGAGTCCACCTTAGTGAGATTGGTGTCTTCCTCTTGAAGAATCAATGGTGCTCTTGAGCTCCTCTATGTCTCTTCCTTGCCTCTGTTGCTTGATCCCTAGTGATCTTGGTGCTCCTATCCTTAGCTGCTCCCAATAATTGTGTGGAGGAAAATGTATCCCCTAAGGTATCTCAGGGATTTCTTGATGAGGGAATTCCTCATGCTCTTGTTGAGGTCCATGAGTGGGCTCTCTTGATGTGCAGTCAAATGCTCTACTACTGAGCTATGGACCCTTGAGATGAATCTTTCCATCTTCCATGACTTGGAGGTGGAAGCGTTTGTCTTCCTTTTCCTCTTTCTAGAAGTTTCTCCGGCCTTAGGTGCCATAAATGGTTATGGAAAAATAAAAAGCTATGCTTTTACCACACCAAACTTAGAATGTTGTTCGTCCTCGAGCAAAAGAAGGAAGAATAGATGAAGAAGAAGAAGAAGATATGGTGGAGAGGGAGAGAGATGTGTATTCGGCCAAGGAGGAGAAGAGAGGGTTGTATGGTTCGGTCATATAGGGTGGGTTTGGGTGGGGAAGAATGGATGGATGTGATTGGTGAAAGGGTAATGAGGAAGAGAGATTGAGGTGATTGGTGAAGGATATAGTGTTATGAGAGGGTGTGAGAGAGAGGGAGAAGGTGGGTGGGGATCCTGTGGGGTCCACAGATCCTGAGGTGTCAAGAATTTCTCATCCCTGCACCAAGTAGGCGTGTAAAATGCCCTCTGCATGCAATCCTGGCATTTAACGCCAGATTGATGCTTTTTTCTGGCGTTGAATGCCAACTCTATGCTTGTTTCTAGCGTTAAAAGCCAAGATGTAGCTTGTTTCTGGCGTTTAATGCCAACTTTCCCCAGGGGTGCAATCCTGGCGTTTAAACGCCAGATTGCTACATGTTTCTGGCGTTCAACACTAGATTCATGCTCTGTTCTGGTGTTGAACGCCAGCTAGATGCTCCTTACTGGCGTTTAAACGCCAGTAAGCCCTTCCTCCAGGGTGTGTTGTTTCTTCTGTTGTTTTCGATTCTATTTTTAATTTTAGTATTTGTTTTGTGACTCCACATGATCATGAACCTAATAAAACATAAAAGAACAATAAAAATAAAAATAGAATTAGATAAATAAAAATTGGGTTGCCTCCCAATAAGCGCTCCTTTAATGTCACTAGCTTGATAGTGGGCTCTCATGGAGCCTCACAGGTGATCAGGTCAATGTTGTGGACTCCCAACACCAAACTTAGAGTTTGGTTGTGGCCTCCCAACACCAAATTTAGAGTTTGATTGTCGGGGATTTGTTTGACTCTGTATTAAGAGAAGCTTTTCATGCTTCCTATCCATGGTTACAAAAGAGTATCCTTGAGTTTTAAACACAAGGTAGTCCCCATTCAATTGAAGGACTAGCTCTCCTCTGTCAACATCAATCACAGCTCCTGCTGTGGCTAGGAAGGGTCTTCTAAGGATTATACATTCATCCTTCTCCTTCCTAGTGTCTAAGATTATAAACTCAGCTGGGATGTAAAGGCCTTTAACCTTTACTAACACGTCCTCTACTAATCCATAAGCTGGTCTTTGTGATCCGTCTACCATCTCTAATGAGAATATGGCGGGCTGTACCTCAATGATCCCCAACTTCTGCATTACAGAGAGTGGCATAAGATTTATGCCTGACCCTAGGTCACACAGAGCCTTCTCAAAGGTCATGGTGCCCATGGTATATGGTATTAAGAATTTACCAGGATCTTGTCTCTTTTGAGGTAGAGTTTGCTGAACCCAAGTATCTAGTTCACTAATGAGCAAGGGAGGTTCACCTTCCCAAGTCTCATTACCAAACAACTTGGCATTCAGTTTCATGATGGCTCCTAGATATTGAGCAACTTGCTCTCCAGTTACATCTTCATCCTCTTCAGAGGAAGAATAGTTTTCAGAGCTCATGAATGGCAGAAGGAGGTTTAATGGGATCTCTATGGTCTCTATATAAGCTTCAGATTCCTTTAGGTCCTCAATAGGGAACTCCTTCTTGCTTGAGAGACGTCCCATGAGGTCTTCCTCATTGGGATTCACGTCCTTCCCTTCCTCTCTAGGTTCGGCCATTTTGATTATATCAATGGCCTTGCACTCTCTTTTTGGATTCTCTTCAGTATTGCTTGGGAGAGTACTAGAAGGAGTTTCAGTGACTTTCTTACTCAGCTGGCCCACTTGTGCCTCCAAATTTCTGATGGAGGACCTTGTTTCACTCATGAAACTTAAAGTGGCCTTAGACAGATCAGAGACTATGTTTGCTAAGTTAGAGGTGCTCTGCTCAGAATTCTCTGTCTATTGCTGAGAAGATGATGGAAAAGGCTTGTTATTGCTGAGCCTATTTCTTCCACCATTATTAAAGTCTTGTTGAGGCTTTTGTTGATCCTTCCATGAGAAATTTGGATGATTTTTCCATGAAGAATTATAGGTGTTCCCATAAGGTTCACCCATGTAATTTACCTCTGCTATTGCAGGGTTTTCAGGATCATAAGCTTCTTCTTTAGAAGATGCCTCTTTAGTACTGTTGGATGCATTTTGCCATCCATTCAGACTTTGAGAAATCATGTTGACTTGCTGAGTCAATATTTTGTTCTGAGCCAATATGGCATTCAGAGCATCAATCTCAAGAACTCCCTTCCTCTGAGGTGTTCCATTATTCACAGAATTTCTCTCAGAAGTGTACATGAATTGATTATTTGTAACCATGTCAATAAGTTCTTGAGCTTCTGCATGCGTTTTCTTTAGGTGAATGGATCCACCTGCAGAATGGTCCAATGACATCTTAGAGAATTCAGATAGACCATAATAGAATATATCCAGAATGGTCCACTCTGAAAGCATGTCAGAAGGACACCTTTTGGTCATCTGCTTGTATCTTTCCCAAGCTTCATAGAAGGATTCACCATCTTTTTGTTTGATGGTCTGAACATCCACTCTAAGCTTGCTCAGCTTTTGAGGAGGAAAGAACTTAGCCAAGAAGGCCGTGACCAGCTTATCCCAAGAGTCCAGGCTATCTTTAGGTTGTGAGTCCAACCATGTTCTAGCTCTGTCTCTTACGGCAAAAGGGAAAAGCATGAGCCTGTAGCCTTCAGGATCCACTCCATTAGTCTTAACAGTCTCACAGATCTGCAAGAACTCAATTAAAAACTGATAGGATCTTCTAATGGAAGTCCATGAAACTTGCAGTTCTATTGCATTAGAGCAACTAGTTGAGGTTTCAACTCAAAATTATTTGCTCCAATGGCAGGGATTGAGATGCTTCTTCCATCAAACTTGGAAGTAGGTGTAGTATAATCACCAAGCATTCTCCTTGCATTATTGTTGTTAGGTTCGGCTGCCATATCCTTTTCTTGTTCCAAAATTTCAGTAAGGTTGTCTCTGGATTGTTGTATTTTAGCTTCTCTTAGTTTCCTCTTCAGAGTCCTTTCAGGTTCAGGATCAGCTTCAACAAGAATGCCTTTTTCCTTGTTCCTACTCATATGAAAGTGAAGAGAACAAGAAAAGAAGAGGAATCCTCTATGTCACAGTATAGAGATTCCTTTATGTTAGTAGAAGAATAAAAGAATAGAGGAAGGAAAAGAGTTAAGAATCCAAACACAAGGGGGAGGATAGGTTCGAATTCTTGAGGTGAAAAGAAGTGTTAGTAGATAAATAACTAAATAAAAGAAGATGAGAGGGAGAGAATTTCGAAAATTAATTTTGAAAAAGGGTTAGTGATTTTCGAAAATTAAAAGAAGAAATAATTAAAATTAAAATTTGAAATAATTAGTTAATTAAAAGAATTTTGAAAAAGAGGGAGGTAATTTTCGAAAATTAGAGAGAGGAAAGTAGTTAGGTGGTTTTAAAAAAGATAAGAAATAGTTAAAACAAATAAAAAGTCAACTAGTTAGTTGAAAAAGATTTGAAATTCAATTTTGAAAAGATAAGAAGTTGGAAAAGATATTTGAAATCAAATTTTAAAAAAGATTGATTAAAAATATTTTGAAAAGATATGATTGAAAAAGATATTTTGGAAAAGATTTGATTTTTAAAATTAAAATTGATTACTTGACTAACAAGAAACTAAAAGATATGATTCTAGAATTTAAAGATTGAACCTTTCTTAACAAGAAAGTAACAAACTTCAAATTTTTGAATCAATCTCATTGATTGTTAGTAAAGTTTTTTTTGAAAATTTTGAAATAAAGATAAGAAAAAGATTTTGAAAATTATTTTAAAAATTTTCGAAAATAATAATAAAAAAATGAAAAAGATTTGATTTTTGAAAAAAAATTTGAAAAGATAGGATTTTTAAAATTGAAAAATTGAATTGACTTATAAGAAATAGCTAAGTTGTAAAAATTTTTAACTAAGTCAACTCAATTTTTCGAAATTTATGAGTAAAATAAGGAAAAGATATATTTTTTTTATTTTGAATTTTTAATGATGAGAGAGAAAAACATAAAAATGACCCAAAACATAAGAATTTTGGATCAAAACCAATGATGCATGCAAGAACACTATGAATGTCAAGATGAACACCAAGAACACTTTGAATGTCAAGATGAACATCAAGACTTATTTTTGAAAGAATTTTCTAGAAAAGAAAACATGCAAGACACCAAACTTAGAAATTTTTCATGCTTAGACACTATGAATACAAGAATGCACATGAAAAACAACAAAAAACACAAAACAAGAAAACATGAAGATCAAACAAGAGGACTTATCAAGAACAACTTGAAGATCATGAAGAACACATGCATGAATTTTTGAGAAATACAAGAAAAAGATGAACATGCAATTGACACCAAACTTAAAACATGACACAAGACTCAAACAAGAAACACAAAATATTTTTGGTTTTTATGATTTTATTGATTTTTTTGTATTTTATTTTATTTTTTTTGAAAACATATAGGAAAAATAAAATAAGAAATTCAAAATTTTTAATAGGAATTCTAGGAATCTTTCAATGTTAGCCTAAAGCTCCGATCCAGGAATTGGACATGGCTTAATAGCCAGCCAGCTTTAGGATATAAATCAGACATGCAACAGTTGATACTTCATCCAACTCCATATACATTCCTTTTATGTTGACAAGTGGAAGCCTCAATCCAAAAGAATTTGGATATGGCTTTACAGCCAGCCAGGCTTCAACGTGTTACCATGAAACTCTAGAATTCATTCTTAAAAATTTAGAATAATTTTCGAAAACAAAGGGAAATTTTTTTTTTGAAAGATTTTTGAAAAATTTTTGAAAATAAAACAAAAAGAAAATTACCTAATCTGAGTAACAAGATGAACCGTCAGTTGTCCAAACTCGAACAATCCCCGGCAACGGCGCCAAAAACTTGGTGCACGAAATTGTGATTTCTAATAATGGCATTCAACTTGATATGCGCATCTACTAACTCAGCACTTTCTTCACAACTTCGCACAACTAACCAGCAAGTGCACTGGGTCGTCCACATAATAAACCTTACGTGAGTAAGGGTCGATCCCACGGAGATTGTTGGTATTATGAAGCAATCTATGGCCATCTTGCAAATCTCAGTTAGGCAGATTCAAATGGTTATAGTGGTTTTCGAAAATTAATAATAAATAAAGCATAAAATAAAGATAGAAATACTTATGTAAATCATTGGTGGAAATTCAGATAAGTGTATGGAGATGCTTTGTCCCTGTTGAATCTCTGCAACATTCTGCTTTCTAACTTTCAATCCTTCATACTCTTTTCCATGGCAAGCTGTACGTAGGACATCACCGTTGTCAATGGCTACTTTCCATCCTCTCAGTGAAAAAGGTCTAAATGCTCTTGTCACAGCACGACTAATCATCTGTCGGTTCTCGATCATGTCGGAATAGAATCCATTGATTCTTTTGCATTTTTCATCACGCCCAACTGTCGAGAGTTTGAAGCTCGTCACAGTCATTCAATCCCTGAATCCTACTTGGAATACCACAGACAAGGTTTAGACTTTTCGGATTCTCATGAATACTGCCAATAGATTCTAGCTTATACCACGAAGACTCTGATCTCACGGAATGGAAGGCTCGGTTGTCAGGCGAGGGAAACCATGCGTCGTGCATCATGAATCCAAGAGATACACATTCTAGCTCTCACTTGTACAACGGTGGTGGTTGTCAGGCACGCGTTTGTAAGGATGGATGATGATGAGTGTCACAGATCACCACATCTATCAGGTTGAAGTACGAATGGTATCTTATAACAAAAATAAGCTGAACTGAATAGAAAATAGTAGTGATTGCATTAAAACTCGAGGTACAGCAGAGCTCCACACCCTTAAGCTATGGTGTATAGAAACTCCACCGTTGAAAATACATAAGTGATGAAGGTCCAGGCATGGCCAAGAGGCCAGCATCCAAAACGTGATCAAAGAATCCAAATACAATCCAGAGATAATCCAAAGATGTCTAATACAATAGTAAAATATCCTATTTATACTAGACTAGCTACTAGGGTTTACAGAAATAAGTAATTGATGCATAAATCCACTTCCGGGGCCCACTTGGTGTGTGCTTGGGCTGAGCTTGAGCTTTACACATGCAGAGGCTTCTTTTGGAGTTAAACGCCATGTTGTAACGTGTTTTCGGCGTTTAACTCTGGTTCGTGACGTGTTTCTGGCGTTTGACTCCAAAATGCAGCGTGGAACTGGCGTTGAGCGCCAGTTTGCATCGTCTAATCTCGAATAAAGTATGTACTATTATATATTGCTGGAAAGCTCTGGATGCCTAGTTTCCAACGACGTTGAGAGCGCGCCATTTGGAGTTCTGTAGCTCCAGAAAAACCATTTCGAGTGCAGGGAGGTCAGAATCCAACAGCATCAGCAGTCCTTTGTCAGCCTTTTATCAGAGTTTTGCTCAGGTCCCTCAATTTCAGCCAGAAAATACCTGAAATCACAGAAAAACACACAAACTCATAGTAAAGTCTAGAAATGTGAATTTAGAATAAAAACTAATGAAAACATCCCTAAAAGTAGCTAGATCCTACTAAAAACTACCTAATAACAATGCCAAAAAGCGTATAAATTATCCGCTCATCAATAGCTTACTCTAATTTGAATGCCGAACCTCATATATGGCATCAAATTGTGGCAGACTATATCATTCCCAACACCCATGCTACCCATGTAAGATTCAAGACTGCTTTGCTACTTTGGGCTATCATAGAAGGTAAGAATATAGACATTGTGCCTTTGATACGTACATCGATATAAAAACTAATCGAGAAAAAGAACATCAACATTTCTTTTCCATCGATGGTGATACATTTAGCAACAATAGCAGGGGTAGAGTGACGTCCGAGGGACATAATGTTCAGGATTCTAGAGGCAACAAGTTCATCCCGAGGGGAGATTTGGAAAGATCAACAAACATAACACCCTCCAAGAGGAAGACAACCACACCACCACCAAGTCTACCAACTTCGTCAACTGCTTTACCCTTTCTCCGTCCTCTTCCGGAATTATTCCAAGATATCTTTCACGATATCCACCACATGGAGCATTTGGAGCAAAAGCGTTTCAAGTGGATAGCGGCAAAGCTAGAAGGGGGAGACCCCGGCCCACCTCCTAAAGCTTCATCTGAGATAGCTAGGGTGGAGTATGATACAGTTGACCAATCCACTCCTGAGTCCACTAGCTGAGGGTGGACCCCCAAAGGTCTCATTCTCCCGGATCGTAAGCATGCATGGTCCAAGTGTGGGGGAGGATCGATGATTTCAAGAAGGGTCAAAATTTCTCTTTCAAAAGCACTTTGCAATGTTTCTTTTAAGTCTTTTCCTTCATTTTGAGTAGTTTTATTTCTATTGCATCTCATTTGGCTTATTTTTAAATATTTCTTTAATATTCTTAGTGGTTAATATTTACATGTTGCATGATAGAATGAATAAGTTGGTGAAACACCAAAGAATTTCCATGAGATCTTTTCTAGGGCATACCATTGATTGAATTGAAGAAAATTTTGTATTTTTCAACTTGCTTGGAGTAATTTGTTTGTAGAACATGAAAAAGAGCTAGAACAACATACCTTCCAAGATTTGAGCTTTAATAGATGGTTGCATCTTTCAACCATAATGTTGTTCTTGTGTGATTAAACTCCTTTTTTATTGTGATCATTGATTTGCATGATTCTTTATGTCCTGTATTTGTATTTGGATGCATTTAGCATAATTGAGGCCATCTTTGATGTTAAACTCACAAACCTATATGGCCAACCTTTTCATTCACTTTTGTGAACCCCTTTTGAGCCTATGAATTCCCTTTTGATTTGTAATAAGCACATCACTCCCCTTAAGCGAAAAACCATAGATGTTGGTACACGAAATCGTGATTCACACTTATCACAACTCCGTGCAGCTGACCAGTAAGTACAATGGGTCGTCCAAGTAAGGGTCGATCGTGTAGGAATAGGATTTACTATCCTTTTGCGTCTGTCACCACGCCCTACAGTCGTGAGTTTGAATCTCGTCACAGTCATCCCATCCCAGATCCTACTCGAAATACCACAGATAAGGTTTAGACTTTCCAGATCTCAAGAATGCCGCCAATGGATTTTAGCTTATACCACGAAAATTCTGATCTCACGGAATAGAAGGCTCTGTTGTCAGGAGAGGCAACCATGCATCATGGACCAGGAATCCAAGTGATACACACTCTAGCTTTCGTAGGTAGAACAGAAGTGTTTGTCAGGCACGCGTTCATAAGTGAGAATGGTGATGAGTGTCACGGATCATCACATTCATCAGTTGAAGTGCGAATGAATATCTTAAACAAGAATAAGCATGAATTGAATAGAAAATAGTAGTAATTGCATTAATACTCGAGGAACATTAGAGCTCCACACCTTAATCTTTGGTGTGTAGAAACTCCACCGTTGCAAATACATAAGTGATGAAGGTCCAGGCATAGCCGTGAGGCCAACTCCCAAAACGTGATCAAAGGATCAAAAGATAATCCAAAGATGTTCTAAAAATCCCCCAGATGAAAATATAATAGTAAAAAGTCCTATTTATACTAGACTAGTTACTAGGGGTACAGAAATGAGTAAATGATGCAGAAATCTGCTTCTGCGCCCACTTAGTGTGTGCTTGGGCTGAGCATTGAAGCTTTCATGTGTAGAGGTCTTCCTTGGAGTTGAACGCTAATTTGTAACTTGTTTTTGGCGTTTGACTCTGCTTTGCAACTTGTTTTGGCGTTTAATGACAGAATAGGGCAGAAAGCTGGCGTTAAACCCCAGTTTACATCGTCTAAACTCGGGCAAAGTGTAGACTATTATATATTGCTGGAAAGCCCTGGATGACTAATTTCCAAGGCAATTGAGAGCGCGCCATTTGGATTTTTGTAGCTCCAAAAATTTCATTTTGAGTGCAGGGAGGTCAGAATCCAACAGCATCAGTAGTCCTTTGTCAGCCTCTGAATAAGATTTTTGCTCAAGTCCCTCAATTTTAGCCAAAAAAATACTTGAAATCACATAAAAACACACAAACTCATAGTAAAGTCCAGAAATGTGAATTTTTCTTAAAAACTAATAAAAATATACTAAAAACTAACTAAATCATACTAAAAACTAAATTATCCGCTCATCACAACACCAAACTTAAATTGTTGCTTGTCCCTAAGCAACTGAAGACAAAATAGGATAAAAAGAAGAGAATATACAATGAATCTCATAATATCAATAAAACTTAGTCCCAATTAGATGAGCGGGGCTAGTAGCTTTTTGCTTCTGAACAATTTTGGCATCTCACTTTATCCTTTGAAATTCAGAATGATTGGCATCTATAGGAACTCAGAATTTTAGATAGTGTTATTGATTCTCCTAGTTCAATATGTTGATTCTTGAACATAGCTACTTTATGAGTCTTGGCCGTGGCCCTAAGCACTTTATTTTCCAGTATTACCACCGGATACATAAATGCCACAGACACATAACTGGGTGAACCCTTTCAGATTGTGACTCAGCTTTGCTAAAGTCCCCAATTAGAGGTGTCCAGAGTTCTTAAGCACACTCTTTTTGCTTTGGATCACAACTTTAACCACTCAGTCTCAAGCTTTTCACTTGGACCTTCATGACACAAGCACATGATTAAGGACAACTTGATTTTGCCGCTTAGGCCTGGATTTTATTTTCTTGGGCCCTCCTATCCATTAATGCTCAAAGCCTTGGATCCTTTTTATCCTTGCCTTTTGGTTTTAAGGGCTATTGGCTTTTTCTGCTTGCTTTTTCTTTTTCTTTCTTTTTCTTTTAATTTTTGCCACTTTTTTTTTCGCAAGCTTTCTTATTCACTGCTTTTTCTTGCTTCAAGAATCAATTTCAAGATTTTTCAGATATCAATAACATTTTTCTTTGTTCATCATTCTTTCAAGAGCCAACAATTTTAATATTTATAAATTTCACTATAAAAAATATGCACTGTTCAAGCATTTATTCAGAAAATAAAAATTATTGCCACCGTATCAAAATAATTAAAGTAATTTCAAGATAAAATTTGAAATCCAAGTACTTTTTGTTCTTTTGTAATTAAGCACATTTTTCATTTAAGAGAGGTGAAGGATTCATAGAATTATTCATAGCTTTAAGACATAGACACTTGACACTAATGATCATGTAATAAAGACACAAAACATAGCAAAACATAGAGCTCAGAAAACCGAAAACACAAAAATAAATAGACAAGAAGATTAAGGAATGAGTCCACCTTAGTGTGGGTGGCATCTCCCTCTTGAAGAACCAATGGAATGCCTAAGCTCCTCTATGTCTCTTCCTTACCTTTGTTGCTCCTCCCTAGTGATTTTGGTGCTCCTATCCTTAGTTGCTCCCAATAGTTGTATAGAAGAAATTATATCCCTTGAGGCATCTCAGGGATTTCTTGACTTGTTGAGGTCCATGAGTGGGCTCTTTGTTTACTCCATCCTTTTCTTAGTGACGGACTTGTCCTCTTCAATGAGGATGTCTTCCTCTATGGCAATTCTAGCTGAATTGCATAGGGATCACCTTTTTCTTGGCCACAACTTCATAGAAGTGGTCTTGATGGACCTTTGAGATGAATCTTTCCATCTCCCATGACTCAGAGGTGGAAGCCTTTGCCTTCCCTTTCCTCTTTCTAGAGGTTTCTCCGGCCCTAGGTGCCATAAATGGTTATGGAAAAACAAAAAGCAATGTTTTTACCACACCAAACTTAAAAGGTTTGCTCGTCCTCGAGTAAAAGAAGAAAGAAAGAAGGGGAAAGAGAAGAAAATGGAGGAGATAGAGGGAGAGAGAGAGGGGTGGGGTAGGTGGGGATCCTGTGGGGCCCACAGATTCTGAGGTGTCAAGGATTTATCATCCCTGCTCCTATTAGGCGTGTAAACGCCCTTGCAGTGCAATCCTGGTATTTAATGCCAGATTACTGCTTGTTTCTGGCGTTAAACGCCAATTTTTTTCCTTTCTTGGCGTTAAACGCCAGGATACAACCTGTTTCTGGTGTTTAATGCCAGCTTGTTGCTTCTTTCTGGCGTTTAATGCCAGTCTGGTGCTTATTTCTAGCGTTTAACACCCAGAATGGTGCCAGACTGGGCGTTAAACACCCATTCTGCTATCCTTACTGGCGTTTAAATGGCAGTAAGTCTCTCCTCCAGGGTGTGCTATTTTTAATGCTATTTTTTATTTTTCTTGAATTTTTGCAGTTATTTTTGTGACTCCACATGATCATCAACCTGAAAAAAAGAAATAATATTAAATAACATAGATAAATAAAAATTGGGTTGCCTCCCAATAAACGCTTCTTTAATGTCAATAGTTTGACAGTGGACTCTCATGGAGCCTCACATATATTCAGAGCATTGTTGGGACCTCCCAATACCAAACTTAGTGTTTGAATGTGGGGGTTCAATACCAAACTTAGAGTTTGACTGTGGGGGTTTGGTTGACTCTGCAGTGAGAGAAGCTTTTCTTGCTTCCTCTCCATGGTTACAGAGGGAGATCCTTGATTTTTAATCACAAGGTAGTCCTCATTCAGTTGAAGGACCAACTCTCCTCTGTCCACATCAATCACAGCTTTTGCTGTGGCTAGGAAGGGTCTTCCAAGGATGATGGATTCATCCTCATCCTTTCCAGTGTCTAGGATTATGAAATTAGCAGGGATGTAAAGGCCTTTGACCTTTACTAGCACGTCGTCTACCTGCCCATAAGCCTTTTTTATGGATTGTCTGCCATCTCTAATGAGAATGTGGCAGCCTGTACCTCAAAGATTCCCAATTTCTCCATTACAGAGAGTGGCATTAAGTTTATGCTTGACCCCAGGTCACACAAAGCCTTCTCAAAGGTCAGGGTGCCTATGTTACAAGGAACTAGGAATTTACCAGGATCCTATTTTTTTGAGGTAATGTCTGCCTAACCAAGTCATTCAGTTCATTAGTGAGCAAGGGGGGTTCATTCTCCCAAGTCTCATTACCAAATAACTTGGCATTTAGCTTCATGATTGCTCCAAGGTATTTAGCAACTTGCTCTTTAGTGATATCCTCATCCTCTTCAGAGGAAGAGTACTCATCAGAGCTCATGAATGGCAGAAGGAAATTCAATGGAATCTCTATGGTCTCTGTATGAGCCGCAGATTCCTTTGGTTCCTCAAAGGGGAACTTCTTATTGGTCAGTGAACGTCCCATGAGGTCTTCCTCACTAGGAATCACTGCTTTTTCACTCTCTCCAGGTTCGGCCATGTTACTCACAGTTATGGCCTTGCACTCTCTTTTGGGATTTTCTTCTGTATTGCTTGGGAGAGTACTAGGAGGAGTTTCAGTGACTCTTTTACTCAGCTGACCCACTTGTGCCTCCAAATTTCTAATGGAGGACCTTGTTTCATTCATAAAACATAGAGTGGCCTTAGATAGATCAGAGACTATATTTGCTAAGCTAGATAGGTTCTGCTTAGAATTCTCTGTCTGTTGCTAAGATGATGATGGAAAAGGCTTTTATTGTAAACCTGTTTCTTCCATCATTATTAAAGCCTTGTTGGGGCTTTTGTTGATCCTTCCATGAGAAATTTGGATGATTTCTCCATAAGGGATTATAGGTGTTTCCATAGGCTTTACCCATGTAATTCACCTCTGCCATTGCAGGGTTCTCAGGATCATAGGCTTCTTCTTCAGAAGATGCCTCTTTAGTACTATTGGATGCATTTTGCAAACCATTCAGACTTTGAGAAATCATATTGACTTGCTGAGTCAATATTTTGTTCTGAGCCAATATGGCATTCAGAGCATCAATTTCAAGAACTCCCTTCCTCTAAGGCGTCCCATTATTCACAGGATTCCTTTCAGAAGTCCTTTCAGAAGTGTACATGAACTGGTTATTTGCAACCATGTCAATGAGTTCCTGAGCTTCTGCAGGTGTTTTCTTCAGGTGAATAGATCCACCTGCAGAATGGTCCAATGACATCTTAGACAATTCAGACAGACCATCATAGAATATATCCAAGATGGTCCATTCTGAAAGCATGTCAGAAGGACACTTTTTGGTCGCTTGTATCTCTCCCAACCTTCATAGAGGGATTCAGCTTCTTTCTGTCTAAAGGTTTGAACATCCATGATAAACCATTATTTTATGATTTATATTATGTGTAATTGTGTGGTTTTATCAAGTCTTCACCCAATTATTCATATGATTTGCATGTATTTACAATCCCTTCCTGAAAATGTTCTATGGTTGAAAACTTGCTTCCTAAAGATCTTTTAATTGTATATTTTTAGTCTCCTTTATACCATTCGATACCGTGATCTGTGTGTTAAGTGTTTCAGGTTTCATAGGGCAGGAATGGCTTAGAGAATAGAGAGGAAGCTTGCAAAAATGGAAGGAACACAAGAAATTGAGGAGATGACCAGCGAGAAATGACGCGGGCGCATGGCTCACGTGACCGCGCGAAATAGAGAAATTCACAGCGACGCGAACATGTACCTGATGCGAACACATGGATTGAAAGCTGCACGAGTGACGCAAATGCGTGGACGACGCGCACGCATGGTACGGAAAACGCTAAGTGACGCGAACGCGTGGACACGCGGTCGCGTGACGTACGCGATCTGCAGAATTACAGAAGTCGCTGGCATAGATTCTGGGCCACATTTTAATCCATTTTTTGGCCCAAAAACGTAAATTAGAGCCAGGGAATATGCAGAGAAAAATATAACATTCATTCTAGATAATTCTTAGTTTTTAGATCTGATTTTACTCCTTCTCTAGGTTTTCTCTCTACACATTCATAGTTCTTAGTATTTGGTTTTTATTGCTTTTTGGCTTGGGATATTGAGAAGAGTTACTACCTTCGCAAGACTTCATCACTCTAGTTCGTTCTCTTTACTTGTTGCTTACTCTTTCATATCCTTAATTTATTCAGAGTTACAATTGGATTATTTTTAGAATTTATTAATATAAGAACCATTTTTATTTTTAATTGACCTTTTTTATTATTGTCTATCATGTCTTTCCTTATTCTTTATTTTTAATTTGTGAAATTTATATCCATGATGAGTGAGTAGTTCTCTAACTTGATTGGGAGTTGATTGAAATGAGACCCTTGAGTTGGAATGCTCAAGAGTAAAATTGTAATTGGGTTTATTGTTGGATGGCTCTCTAGTCACTGACACTAATCCTTCCCAAGGGAAAGGATTAGAACTTGTGAATAGAGGTAGACTTCCAACTTACTTGACTCTCCTTTACCTAGTAAAGGATAACTAAGTAGAATAACCTTCAATTATCAATTGATCTTGGGAAAACTCCAACAAGGATAGAACTTCCGATTAATCCACTCCCGGTCAAGATTTTTATTTAAATTACATCAATTCTCTAATTTAATTTTCCATTTATCAAACTCAAAATCATTTTGGAAAACCTCTGATTAATAAGATAGCACATCTTCTTGCAACTCGTTGGGAGACGACCTGAGATTCATACTCCCAGTATTTTAATTCTAATTTTGTGACAACTCTTCTAAATTGGTAAGCAGATTTTTGTTGGTTAAGAACTATACTTGCAACGTATCACTCATATTAATTTCTTAATATGCCAATTTTTGCCACGTCAATCCACTCTAAGCTTACTCAGCTTTTGAGGAGGAAAGAACTTGGCTAAGAAAGCCGTGACCAGCTTATCCCAAGAGTTCAGGCTATCTTTAGGTTGAGAGTCCAACCATACTCTAGCTCTGTCTCTTACAGCAAAAGGGAAAAGCATAAGCCTGTAGACCTCGGGATCAACCCCATTGGTCTTAACAATATCACAGATCTGCAAGAATTCAGTTAAGAACTGAAAAGGATCTTCTGATGGAAGTCTATAAAATTGTTTGCTCCAATGGCAGGGATTGAGATGCTTCTTCCATGGAAGTTGGAATTTAGTGTAGTAAAGTCACCAAGCATCTTCCTTGCACCTCCACCATTATTATTGGGTTCGGCCATCTCTACTTCTTTTTCGAAAATTTCAGTAAAGTCCTCTTCAGAGTATTGTGTTTTAGCTTCTCTTAGCTTCTTCTTCAGAGTCCTTTCAGGTTCAGGATCTGCTTCAACAAGAATATCCTTGTCCTTGCTCATGCTCATATGAAAAAGAAGATAATAGAAAAGAAGTGGAATCCTCTATGTCACAGTATAGAGATTTCTTTATGTGAGTAGAAGAGAAGAAAAATAGAAGGATGAGAAAAGAGAAGAAGAAAAATCCGAACACAAAGAGAAGAGAAGGTTCGAATTTATGAGTAGAAAAGAAGTGTTAGTAGATAAATAAAATAAAAAGAAAGAGATGAGAGGGAGAAAATTTCGAAAATTAATTAAAAAGGAAGAGGAAAATATTTTTGTTTTTATTTTAAATTAAAGTTAAACTTCGAATTTATAAAAAGGAATAAAATTAAAATTTAAAATAATTAGTTAATTAAAAAAATTTTTAGAAAGAGGAAGGTGATTTTCGAAAATTAGAGAGAGAGTTAGTTAGGTGGTTTTGAAAAAGATAAGAAACAAACAAAAAGTCAATTAGTTAGTTGAAAAAGATTTGAAAATCAATTTTGAAAAGATAAGAAGTTAGAAAAGATTTTTGAAATTGATTTTGAAAAAGATATAATTTGAAAAAGATATGATTGAAAAGATATGATTTTAAAAAGATATGATTGAAAAGCAATTTTTGAAATATATTTGATTTTTAAAATTAAAATTGATTTCTTGACTAACAAGAAACTAAAAGATATGGTTCTAGAAATTAAAGATTGAACCTTTCTTAACAAGAAAGTAACAAACTTCAAATTTTTGAATCAATCACATTAATTGTTAGTAAAGTTTTCGAAAATTAAGAAAAAGATTTTGAAAATCAATTTTTTAAATTTTTGAAATATAATAAAAATGAAAAAGATTTGATTTTTGAAAAAGATTTTGAAAAGATAGGATTTTTAAAATTAAAATCTTGACTTGACTAACAAGAAACAACTAATTTTAAAATTTTTGACTAAGTCAACCCAAAGATTTCGAAATTTATGAGAGAAATAAGGAAAGGATATTTTTTATTTTTTTTGAATTTTTAATGATGAGAGAGAAAAACACAAAAATGACTCAAAACATAAAAATTATAAATCGAAACACATGATGTATGCAAGAACACTATGAATGTCAAGATGAACACCAAGAACACTTTGAAGATCATGATGAATATCAAGAACTTATTTTTGAAAATTTTTTAAGAAAAGAAAAATATGCAAGACACCAAACTTAGAGATTTTTCATGCTTAGACACTATGAATGCAAAAATGCATATGAAAAACAAGGTAAGACACAAAACAAGAAAACATGAAGATCAAACAAGAAGACTTGTCAAGAACAACTTGAAGATCATGAAGAATGCAATGCATGAATTTTCGAAAAATTTTTGAAAATTAAAAAGATGCAATTGACACCAAACTTAAAATTTGACTCAAGACTCAAACAAGAAACACAAAATATTTTTGATTTTATGATTTTATTAATTTTTTTGGATTTTCGAAAATTATTTTTAGAAAAACGAAAAAGAAGAAAAATTTTGAAAGATTTTTGAAAACTTTTTGAAAACAACATAAAGGAAAATTACCTAATCTGAGCAACAAGATGAACCGTTAGTTGTCCAAACTCGAAAAATCCCCAGCAACGGCGCCAAAAACTTGGTGCACGAAATTGTGATACACAATGGTGCCAACAACTTGTACGCACAATTGTAATCTTACTCTTTTTCACAACTTCGCACAACTAACCAGCAAGTGCACTGGGTCGTCCATGTAATAAACCTTACGTGAGTAAGGGTCGATCCCACAGAGATTGTCGGCTTGAGGCAAGCTATGGTCACCTTGTAAATCTCAGTCAGGCGGATTCAAATGGTTATGGAGTTTTAATAATTAAAAGATAAATAAAACGTAAACTAAAGATAGAGATACTTACGTAAATCATTGGTGGGAATTTCAAACAAGTGTATGGAAATGTTTTATCCCTCTTGAATCTCTGCCTTCCTACTGCCTTCATCTAATCCTTCATACTCCTTTCCATGGCAAACTGTATGTAGGGCGTCACCGTTGTCAATGGCTACTTCCCATCCTCTCAGTGAAAAAGGTCCTCTACGGTTTCCCGCATGGCTAATCAGCTATTGGTTCTCAATTGTGTAGGAATAGGATTTACTATCCTTTTGCGTCTGTCACCACGCCCTACAGTCGCGAGTTTGAAGCTTGTCACAGTCATCCCATCCCAGATCCTACTCAGAATACCACAGATAAGGTTTAGACTTTCCGGATATCAAGAATGCCGGCAATGGATTCTAGCTTATACCACGAAGACTCTGATCTTACGGAATGGAAGGCTCTGTTGTCAAGAGAGGCAACCATGCGTCGTGGACCAGGAATCCAAGAGATACACACTCTAGCTTTCGTAGGTAGAACAGAAGTGTTTGTTAGGCACGCGTTAATAAGTGAGAATGGTGATGAGTGTCACGGATCATCACATTCATCAGGTTGAAGTGCGAATGAAAATCTTAGAACCAAAATAAGCATGAATTGAATAGAAAATAGTAGTAATTGCATTAATACTCGAGAAACAGCAGAGCTCCACACTCTTAATCTATGGTGTGTAGAAACTCCACCGTTGCAAATACATAAGTGATGAAGGTCCAGGCATGGCCGTGAGGCCAACCCCCAAAACGTGATCAAAGGATCAAAAGATAATCAAAAGATGTTCTAAAAATCCCCCAGATGAAAATACAATAGTAAAAAGTCCTATTTATACTAGACTAGTTACTAGGGGTACAGAAATGAGTAAATGATGCAGAAATTCGCTTCTGGGCCCACTTGGAGTGTGCTTGGGCTGAGCATTGAAGCTTTCATGTGTAGAGGTCTTCCTTGGAGTTGAACACCAATTTGTAACTTGTTTTTGGCATTTGACTCTGCTTTGCAACTTGTTTCTGGCGTTTAACAACAGAATAGGGCAGAAAGCTGGCGTGAAAAGCCAGTTTGCGTCGTATAAACTCGGGCAAAGTGTGGACTATTATATATTGCTGGGGCCAAAACCAATGAACACCATTATCACTTATGTATTTCCAACGGTGGACTTTCTACACCTCATAGATTAAGGTGTGGAGCTCTGCTGTTCCTCGAGTATTAATGCAAAGTACTATTGTTCTTCTATTGAATTCAAGCTTATTCTTATTCTAAGATATTCATTCGCACACAAGAACATGATGAATGTGATGATCAAGTGACACTCATCACCATTCTCACTTATGAACGCGTGCCTGACAAACACTTCCGTTCTACATGAAAACAAGCTTGAATGCATATCTCTTGGATCTCTCTTCAACGATTCACATCATCTCTCTTGACAACTGATGAGCGGATAATTTATATGCTTTTTGGCACTGTTTTTAGTATGTTTTTAGTACATTTTAGTTAGTTTTTAGCATGTTTTTATTAGTTTTTATTTAAAATTCACTTTTCTAGGCTTTACTATGAGTTTGTCTATTTTTCTGTGATTTCAGATATTTTCTGGCTGAAATTGAGGGACCTGAGCAAAAATCTGATTCAAAGGCTGAAAAGGACTGCAGATGCTGTTGGATTCTGACCTCCTTGCACTCGAAGAGGATTTTCTAGAGCTACAGAAACCAATTGGCGTGCTCTTAATTGCGTTGGAAAGTAGACATCCTGGGCTTTCCAGCTGTGTAATAGTCCATACTTTGCCTGAGATTTGATGGCCCAAACCGGCGTTGCAAATCAGCTTCAGAATTTCCGGCGTTTAACGCTGGAACTGGCACAAAAATTGGAGTTAAACGCCCAAACTGGCACAAAAGCTGGCGTTTAACTCCAGAAAAAGTCTCTACACATAAAAGCTTCAATGCTCAGCGCAAGCACACACTAAGTAGACCCCGGAAGTGGATTTTTACGTCATTTACTCATTTCTGTATATCCTAGGTTACTAGTTCACTATTAATAGGACCTTTTGACATTGTATCTCTACCTCATGACACATTACACATTTCTTATTGTATCTTCTACGGCATGAGTCTCTAAAACCCATGGTTGGGGGTGAGGAGCTCTGCTGTGTCATGATGGATTAATGCAATTACTATTATTTTTCATTCAATCACGCTTGCTTCTATTCTAAGATATCACTTGTTCCTAAACTTGATGAATGTGATGATCCGTGACACTCATCATCATTCTCACCTATGAACGTGTGCCTGACAACCACCTCCGTTCTACCTTAGATTGAGTAGATATCTCTTGAATTCCTTAATCAGAATCTTCGTGGTATAAGCTAGAATTGATGGCGGCATTTAAGAGAATCCGGAAGGTCTAAACCTTGTCTGTGGTATTCTGAGTAGGATTCAAGGATTGAATGACTGTGACGAGCTTCAAACTCTTGAAGGCTGGGCGTTAGTGACAGACGCAAAAGAATCACTGGATTCTATTCCAACCTGATTGAGAACCGACAGATGAATAGCCGTGCTGTGACAGAGCGCGTTGAACATTTTCACTGAGAGGATGGGTGGTAGCCATTGACAATGGTGAAACCCTACATACAGCTTGCCATGGAAGGAGCCTTGCGTGCTTGAAGAAGAAGACAGTAGGAAAGCAAAGATTCAGAAGATAGAGCATCTCCAAAATCTCAACCTATTCTCCATTACTGCAAAACAAGTATTTATTTCATGTTATTCTACTTTTCACAATTAAACCTGAGAATTACTGATATCCTGACTAAGAGTTACAAGATAACCATAGCTTGTTTCAAACCGAAAATCTCCGTGGGATCGGCCCTTACTCACGTAAGGTATTACTTGGACGACCCAGTGCACTTGCTGGTTAGTTGTGCGGGATTGCAAAAGTGTGATTGCAATTCCGTGCACCAAGTTTTTGGCGCCGTTGCCGGGGATTGTTTGAGTTTGGACAACTGACGGTTTATCTTGTTGCTTAGATTAGGACTGTTTTATTTTTGTTGGTTTAAAGTCTTTTGTTTGAGTTTAGTTTCATATTTTAAGTTTGGTGTCAATTGCATGCCTTTGTTTTCTTTTAATTTTTCGAATTTGCATGTTCTTAGTCCTTTCTTGATCTTTAAAAATTCTAAGTTTGGTGTCTTCTTTGTGTTTTCCTTTAAAATTTTCGAAAATTTGTGATTGATTTTCTAAAAATTTTAAGTTTGGTGTCATTTTGTTGTTTTTCTCTTTCCTTATTTCAAAAAAATCAAATCTTTTTCAAAATAATTTTCAATCATATCTTTTTAATTGCTAATTCCAAAATCTTTTTGATTAATTAATTAATTTAGTCTTCAATTTGTTTTGATTTTATTCCCTTTTGGTTTTCGAATCTTTATTTTATTTTCTATTTAATTTATTTTACTATTTTCGGTTGCTTAAAAAATATATATTTTTATATATATAATAATAATAAAACAAAATAATATCCACATCATCTCCCTTTCTCCATCATGGACCTAAGTGGAAGTGAGCAGTCCAGAAGGACTCTAGGGTCATATGCTAACCCCATTACAGCTGCATATGGGAGTAGCATCTGTATACCTCCCATTAAAGCAAGCAGCTTTGAGCTAAATCCTCAACTCATTATCATGGTGCAGCAAAATTGCCAGTATTCCGGTCTTCCACAGGAAGAACCTACTGAGTTTTTGGCACAGTTCTTACAAATTACTGACACAGTACGTGATAAAGAGGTGGATCAGGATGTCTACAGATTATTACTGTTTCCATTTGCTGTAAAAGATCAAGCTAAGAGGTGGTTGAATAACCAACCCACAGCAAGTATAAAAACATGGAGACAGTTATCAGACAAATTCCTGAATCAATTTTACCCTCCAAAAAGGATGACACAGCTAAGGCTGGACATCCAAGGCTTTAAACAAGAGGATAATGAATCCCTTTATAATGCCTGGGAGAGGTATAGAGGTATGCTAAGGAAATGCCCCTCTGAAATGTTCTCAGAGTGGGTACAGTTAGACATCTTCTACTATGGGCTTACAAAAAAAGCTCAGATGTCTTTAGATCACTCAGCTGGTGGATCTATACACATGAGGAAAATGATTGAAGAGGCTTAAGAACTCATAGATACTGTTGCTAGAAATCAACATTTGTACTCTAGCAATGAGTCCTCTACAAAAGAAGAAGCTATGGCAGTAGCCACTGATCCTAATCCTCAAGAACAGATTGTTGAGCTTAATCAGCAAGTACACCTGATGACAAAACAGTTAGCAGAATTTAAAGAGATGCTCCAAGAAACTAAAATTGCTAACAAGAACATAGAATCACAGTTGAATCAGACAAAACAGTAGTTATCTAAGTAGATAATAGAAGAATGCCAAGCAGTTCAACTGAGGAGTGGAAAGACATTGAATAACACTACTCAAAGTGGCAAAAAGCCAAGAAAGGAACAACTGACAGAGGATAACCAGACCACTGTCCAAAATCCCTCTGAGGACAGTAAGAGCCCAGAGAGGAATACTCCTGGCGTTCAAACGCCAGAAAGGGGGGAAAAGTTGGCGTTAAACGCCCATTCCTTGCCCAATTCTGGCGTTCAAACGCCAGAAAGGGGGGGAAGTTGGCGATAAACGCCCATTCCTCACCCAATCCTGGCGTTCAAACGCCAATGAAGAATCAGACACCTGAGAGTGCTGATAGTAACTCCTCTAAAAAGGCTTCTCCAACCACCTCTGTAGGGAATAAACTTGCAGCAGCTAAGGTTGAAGAATATAAAGCCAAGATGTCTTATCCTCAGAAACTCCGCCAAGCGGAACAGGATAAACAATTTGCCCGCTTTGCAGACTATCTAAGGACTCTTGAAATAAAGATTCCGTTTGCAGAGGCACTTGAGCAAATACCTTCTTATGCTAAGTTCATGAAAGAGATCTTAAGTCATAAGAAGGATTGGAGAGAAACTGAAAAAGTGTTTCTCACTGAAGAATGCAGTGCAGTCATTCTGAAAAGCTTACCAGAAAAGCTTCAAGATCCAGGAAGCTTTATGATACCATGCACATTAGAAGGTGCTTGTACCAAGACAGCCCTATGTGACCTTGGAGCAAGTATCAATCTAATACCTGCATCCACTATCAGAAAGCTTGGGTTGACTGAAGAAGTCAAACCAACCCGGATATGTCTCCAACTTGCTGATGGCTCCATTAAATATCCATCAGGCATAATTGAGGACATGATTGTCAAGGTTGGGCCATTTGCCTTTCCAACTGACTTTGTAGTGCTGGAAATAGAGGAGCACAAGAGTGCAACTCTCATCCTAGGAAGACCTTTCCTAGCAACTGGACGAACTCTTATTGATGTACAAAAAGGGGAAGTAACCCTGAGAGTCAATGAGGATGAGTTCAAGTTGAATGCTGTCAAAGCTATGCAGCATCCAGACACATCAAATGATTGCATGAGCGCTGATATTATTGACTCTTTGGTGGAAGAGATCAATATGACTAAAAGTTTAGAATCAGAGTTAGAGGACATCTTCAAGGATGTTCAGCCTGATCAGGAGGACCAGAGGAAATAAAAGAATTTTTGAAAATTCCTCAGGAAGAGGATAAGCCTCCCAAACCTGAGCTCAAACCACTACCACCATCCCTGAAGTATGTATTTCTGGGAGAGGGTGACACTTTTCCAGTGATCATAAGCTCTGCTTTAAATTCACAGGAAGAGGAAGCACTAATTCAAGTGCTAAGGACACACAAGACAGCTCTTGGATGGTCCATAAGTGATCTTAAGGGCATTAGCCCAGCAAGATGCATGCATAAGATCCTATTGGAGGATAATGCCAAACCAGTGGTTCAACCACAAAGGCGGCTAAATCCAGCCATGAAGGAGGTGGTGCAGAAAGAGGTCACTAAATTACTAGAGGCTGGGATTATTTATCCTATTTCTGATAGCCCCTGGGTAAGCCCTGTCCAAGTTGTCCCCGAGAAGGGAGGCACGACAGTGGTTCATAATGAAAAGAATGAACTGGTTCCTACAAGAACAGTTACAGGGTGGCGTATGTGCATTGACTACAGAAGGCTCAATACAGCCACCAGGAAGGATCATTTTCCTTTACCATTCATAGACCAGATGCTAGAAAGACTAGCGGGTCACAATTATTACTGCTTTTTGGATGGCTATTCAGGCTATAATAAAATTGCAGTGGATCCTCAAGATCAAGAGAAAACAGCATTCACCTGTCCTTCTGGCGTGTTTGCTTACAGAATAATGTCTTTTGGTAGAGAAGTTCCTGGAAGTCTTCATGGATGACTTCTCAGTATTTGGAGACTCATTCAGCTCCTGTCTTGATCATCTAGCACTTGTCCTGAAAAGATGCCAAGAGACTAACCTGGTCTTAAACTGGGAGAAATGTCACTTTATGGTGACTGAAGGAATTGTCCTTGGGCACAAAATTTCAAGCAAGTGAATAGAGGTGGATCAAGCAAAGGTAGAGGTAATTGAAAAATTACCACCACCTGCTAATGTTAAGGCAATCAGAAGCTTTCTTGGGCATGCAGGATTCTACAGAAGGTTTATAAAGGATTTTTCAAAAATTGCAAAACCTCTAAGCAATCTGCTAGCTGCTGACACACCATTTGTGTTTGACACACAGTGTCTGCAGGCGTTTGAGACCCTGAAAGCCAAGCTGGTCACAGCATCAGTCATCTCTGCACCAGACTAGACATTGCCATTCGAACTAATGTGTGATGCCAGTGACCATGCCATTGGTGCAGTGTTGGGACAGAGGCATAACAAGCATCTGCACGTCATTTATTATGCTAGCCGTGTTCTAAATGACGCACAGAAGAATTACACAACCACAGAAAAAGAGTTACTTGCAGTGGTCTATGCCATTGACAAGTTTAGATCCTATTTAGTAGGGTCAAAAGTGATTGTGTACACTGACCATGCTGCTCTTAAATACTTACTCACAAAGCAGGATTCAAAACCCAGGCTCATAAGGTGGGTGCTGCTTCTGCAAGAGTTTGATATAGAAATAAGAGACAGGAAAGGGACAGAGAACCAAGTAGCTGATCATCTGTCCCGAATAGAACCAGTAGCTGGGGCGTCCCTCCCTTCTACTGAGATCTCTGAGACCTTTTCGGATGAGCAACTCTTTGCCATTCAAGAAGTGGTGGACGAAATTGTGATCACTATTCTTTTCAAGTTGTTTGTCTTTGTATGGATTTACTCTTAGGGCACTGTTTATTTTCACAACTCCGTTCAACTAACCAGCAAGTGTACTGGGTCGTCCAAGTAATAACCTTACGTGAGTAAGGGTCGAATCCACAGAGATTGTTGGTATGAAGCAAGCTATGGTCACCTTGCAAATCTCAGTTAGGCGGATTAAAGAGTAATTGTGATTATCATTAAATAAAAAGGAATAATAAAAGGGATAGAATACTTATGCAGATTCATTGGTAGGAATTTCAGATAAGCGGAATGGAGATGCTGTAGTGCTCTCGGATGCCTGCTCTCCCACTGCTTCTACTCAGTCCTTCTTACTCCTTTCCATGGCAAGCTTTGTATAGGGGTTCACCATCAGCTGTGGCTACTTTCATCCTCACGGGGAAATATCCTGTGCGGCTGTCACTCGCACAGCTAACCAGTCTGGAGGCATCACCCATGGTTGATAGCTACATCCCATCCTCGCAGTGAAAGCTAATGCTCACGCACTCTGTCACAGTACGGCCAATCACCGGTTGGTTCCCTCCCCTACTGGAATAGAATCCATTGATTCTTTTGCGTTGTCACTACGCCCAGCAGGTTACAGGTTTGAAGCACGTCACAGTCATTCATTACCGGAATCCTACTCGGACACCACAGACAAGGTTGGACTTTCCGGATCCTCAAAAATGCCGCCATCCATCTAGCTTATACCACGAAGATTCTGTTGGGGAATCTAAGAGATATACATTCAAGCTTTGTTGCATGTAGAACGGAAGTGGTTGTCAATCACGCGCGTTCATAAGTGAGAATGATAATGAGGGTTATCTAACTCATCACATTCATCATATTCTTGAGTACGAATGAATATCTTGGAATAAGAATAAGAGAGATTTGAATAAAAGAAGATAGAATTTCATTAATACTTGAGGTGCAGCAGAGCTCCACACCCTTAATCTATGGTGTGCAGAAACTCCACCGTTGAAAATACATAAGCATAAGGTTCAGGCATGGCCGAATGGCCAGCCCCCTAAACCGTGATCAATAGTCTCTTAGGATGAAGAATAAAACAAAACTGAGACCAAAGATATCTAATACATTGATAAATCATCCTATTTATAATAAACTAGCTCCTAGGGTTTACATAAGTAAGTAATTGATGCATAAATCCACTTCCGGGGCCCACTTGGTGTATGCTTGGGCTGAGCTTAATCAATCCACGAGCTGAGGCTTCTCTTGAAGTTGAACTTTGAGTTATGACGTGTTTTGGGCGTTCAACTCCGGATCATGACGTTTTTCTGGCGTTTAACTCCAGACAGCAGCATGTACTTGGCGTTCAACGCCAAGTTACGTCATCATTCTTCGAATAAAGTATGGACTATTATATATTGCTGGAAAGCCCTGGATGTCTACTTTCCAAAGCCGTTGAGAGCGCGCCAATTAGAGTTCTGTAGCTCCAGAAAATCCATTTCGAGTGCAGGGAGGTCAGAATCCAACAGCATCAGCAGTCCTTTTGTCAGCCTTTTTCAGAGTTTTGCTCAAATCCCTCAATTTCAGTCAGAATTTACCTGAAATCACAGAAAAACACACAAACTCATAGTAAAGTCCAGAAATGTGAATTTAACATAAAAACTAAGGAAAACATCCCTAAAAGTAGCTCAAACTTACTAAAAACTATATAAAAATAATGCCAAAAAGCGTATAAATTATCCGCTCATCAAGAAGCTCCATGGTTTGCAGACATTGCAAATTATAAAGCTGTGAGGTTCATACCCTAGGAGTACAGCAGGGTGCAAAGAAAGAAATTAATTTCAGATGCCAAGTACTACCTATGGGATGAGCCATATCTCTTTAAGAGATGTGTAGACGGAATGATCCGCAGATGTGTACCTAGAGAGGAAGCACAAAGGATCCTGTGGCATTGCCATGGATCACAGTATGGGGGACATTTCGGAAGTGAGCGAACAGCCACTAAGGTCCTCCAATGTGGCTTCTACTGGCCTACTCTCTATAGAGATACCCGAGAGTTTGTGCGTAACTGTGACCGTTGCCAAAGAGCTGGTAACTTACCTCATGGATACGCCATGCCTCAACAAGGGATCTTAGAGATTGAATTGTTTGATGTATGGGGTATTGACTTCATGGGTCCGTTCCCACCATCATACTCAAACACTTACATTCTGGTGGCGGTGGACTATGTATCTAAATGGGTAGAAGCAATTGCCACACCCAATAATGATACTAAGACCGTGCTGAAATTCTTCCAAAAACACATCTTCAGCAGGTTTGGTGTTCCCAGAGTACTAATCAGTGATGGGGGCACTCATTTCTGCAATAAAAAGCTATACTCTGCTATGGTTCGATATGGAATTAGCCACAAAGTAGCAACTCCGTATCATCCACAGAAAAATGGGTAAGCTGAAGTCTCTAACAGAGAACTAAAAAGAATCCTAGAACGGACTGTAATTGCCCTAGAAAGGATTGGGCAAAGAGCTTGGATGATGCTCTGTGGGCATACAGAACAGCATTCAAGACTCCTATAGGAACCTCTCCATACCAACTTGTGTATGGCAAGGCCTGTCATCTGCCCGTGGAACTGGAACATAAAGCCTACTGGGCAACCAGATTCCTAAACCTGGATGCTAAGTTAGCTGGTGAAAAAAGATTACTCCAGCTAGATGAGCTAGATGAATTTAGACTCAGTGCCTTTGAAAATGCAAAAATTTATAAGAAAAAGGCAAAGAAGTGGCATGACAAGAAGTTGTCATCCAGAGTCTTTGAGCCAGGACAAAAAGTTCTGCTCTTCAACTCTAGGCTCAGACTATTCCCAGGAAAACTTAAATCCCGGTGGAGGGGTCCGTATGTGATTACAGGAGTGTCACCATATGGATATGTTGAGCTTCAGGATATTGATTCTGATAAAAAATTCATTGTTAATGGACAGAGGATCAAACATTATGTTGAAAGCAATTTTGAGCAAGAATGCTCAAAACTGAGGCTTGAATGAATCTCAGTAAAGGTCCAGCTAAAGACAATAAAGAAGCGCTTGCTGGGAGGCAACCCAGTCATTAGCAGGTTATCTATTTTATTTAATAAAAGTTTGATACATATTCTCAAAGGGTGATCATCAAAATTGAAGGAATTCACAGAGTTACAAAAGGATTCAGTGCAAAAAGCAGAGAAAAGGAGCTTGCTGGCAAAAAAACGCCAGTAAGGGGTACTCTGGGCATTAAACGCCAGAATGGATACCATTCTGGGCGTTTAACACCAGTAAAGGTACCATTTTGGGCGTTAAACGCCAGAATGGGCACAATTCTGGGCGTTTAACGCCAGGTGTGCAGCATCCTGGGCGTTTAGCAAAACGTCCAGTGATGAAGGGGTTTCTGGCGTTTAACGCCAGCCAGGGTACCTGGTTGGGCGTTAAACACCCATAATGGCCAACATTTGGGCGTTAAACGCCAGAATGGATACCATTATGGGCGTTTAACGCCAGATAGGTGGGGGACAGAGATTTTGCTTTCCACTTCAAATTTTTTCAAACTTTCTTGTTTTGATCCATAATTTTATGCATTAACACATTTCAAACTTTCATCATTCACCTTCAAATTTCAAAAATTAAAATCATTCTTCAAATCTCTTTCAAATCCTTTCCAAATCTTCTTCAAAAACTCAAATATCTTCTCAAATTCTTTCCATATCTTCTCAAATCTCCATCAAAATTTTTGAAATCTCTCCCCCTCCCTTATAAATATACGTTCGGCCATCCCCCTTTCTCCACAATTCAAATTTGCTCTCCTCCTCTCTCTCCTCTTTCCTTTCTTTTGCTTGAGGACAAGCAAACCTCTAAGTTTGGTGTGTTTTTCCGTGATCACTAAGCTATGGCTCATCGAGATCATGGCACCCAAAGGAAAACAAACCAATTCAAGAGGCAAGAAAGAGAATGCTCCAAAGGATCTTTGGAGTCAAGAGAGGTTCTTAACCAAAGAACATGCAGACCATTACCACAAAATAATGGGTCTAAGGTCAGTGATCCCAGAAGTTAAATTTGATCTGAAAGAAGATGAATATCCGGAGATCCAAGAGAAAATTTGAAACAGAGGATGGGAAGTTTTAACCAACCCTGAGACAAAGGTTAGAAGAAACATGGTTCAGGAATTCTACTCAAATCTGTGGTTGACAGATAAACAGAGAATGATTGGAACTGCTTTTCATACCTACAGAACCATGGTCAGAGGGAGAATTATTTACTTCCATCTAGACAAAATAAGAGAGGTCTTCAAATTGCCTCAACTACAAGATGATCCTGAATCCTTTAATAGGAGAATGGTGAGAGTAGATAAGGGGTTGGATCAAGTTCTAGAGGACATATACCTCCCTGGAACCAAGTGGATGACCAATTCAAAAGGTGTCCCAAACCAACTCAAGAGGGGAGATCTCAAACCAATTGCAAGAGGCTGGTTGGACTTCATAGGGCGTTCTATTTTACCCACTAGTAACCGTTCTGAGGTTACTATCAAGAGAGCAGTGATGATTCATTGCATTATGCTGGGAAAAGAAGTGGAGATTCATCATCTGATTGCTTGTGAGATTTACACAATTGCAAACAAGAACTCCACTGAAGCCAAACTGGCTTACCCAAGCTTAATCTCTTTGCTATGTAAAGATGCTGGGGTGAGGATGGGAGTAGATGAATTCATCCCAATTGAACACCCAATCACCAAGAAGTCAATGGAAGGACAAATGCAAGATAACTCTATCAAAAGGAGGGCACAGGAGTTCCTCCCTGAACTTCCTGAAATTGACTACTGGACCCGCCTAGAAGCATCTGTTGCCAAGCTGCAAGAAGCTATGAAACAAATTAAGGTAGAACAGCAGAATCAAAACTGCATGCTCTGCAAATTGCTGAAGGAACAAGAGAAGCAGGGGCGTGAGCTACAGGAGCTGAAGCGCCAGAAGCTCTCCCTTGAAGGGTCAAATACCCCACAAGTTGAGGGAGCATCCACTTCTCAAGATCAAGGTTGTTGAGTCCTAACTCTGTGATAACCTCTATCATTAGGAGTCTATTTTAGAGTCATTTAAAATTTTGTTTTCTATTACTATTAGTCTTATCTTATATCTATTTTTGAGTCTTGTTCTTAATTCATGATTAATAAAATTTAAGGTTCATGTCTTAAAGCAATAAATGTCCTATGAATCCATCACCTCTCTTAAATGAAAAATGCTTTAATCACAAAAGAACAAGAAGTACAGGATTTCGAATTCATCTCTGAAACTAGTTGAATTAGTTTGATGTGGTGACAATAATTTTTGTTTTCTGAATGAATGCTTGAACAGTGCATATGTCTTTTGAATTTGTTGATTAAAGAATGTTAAACTTGTTGGCTCTTGAAAGAATGATGGAAAAGGAGAAATGTTATTGAGGATCTGAAAAATCATCAAATTGATTATTGAAGCAAGAAAAAGCAAAAAAAAAAAATTTAGTGATCCAAGGCAAAAAGAGTGTGCTTAAGAACCCTGGACACCTCTGATTGGGGACTCTAGCAAAGCTGAGTCACAATCTGAAAAGGTTCACCCAGTTATGTGTCTGTGGCATGTATGTATCCGGTGGTAATATTGGAAGACAGAGTGCTTTGGGCCACAGCCAAGACTCATAAAGTAGCTATGTTCAAGAATCATCATACTTAACTAGGAGAATCAATAACACTATCTGACTTCTGAGTTCCTATAGATGCCAATCATTCTAAACTTCAAAGGATAAAGTGAGATGCCAAAACTGTTCAGAAGCAAAAAGCTACTAGTCCCGCTCATCTAATTGGAGCTAAGTTTCTTTGATATTTTGGAGTTTATAGTATATTCTCTTCTTTCTATTCTATTTGATTTTCAGTTGCTTGGGGACAAGCAACAATTTAAGTTTGGTATTGTGATGAGCGGATAATTTATACGCTTTTTGGCACTGTTTTTAGTATGTTTTTAGTACATTTTAGTTAGTTTTTAGCATGTTTTTATTAGTTTTTATTTAAAATTTACTTTTCTGGGCTTTACTATGAGTTTGTGTATTTTTCTGTGATTTCAGGTATTTTCTGGCTGAAATTGAGGGACCTGAGCAAAAATCTGATTCAGATGCTGAAAAGGACTGCAGATGCTGTTGGATTCTGAACTCCTTGCACTCGAAGAGGATTTTCTGGAGCTACAGAAACCCAATTGGTGCTCTCTCAATTGCGTTGGAAAGTAGACATCCTGGGCTTTCCAGCAATGTATAATAGTCCATATTTTGTCCGAGATTTGATGGCCCAAACCGGCGTTCCAAATTAGCTTTAGAATTCCCGGCGTTTAACGCCGGAACTGGCACAAAAATTGGAGTTAAACGCCCAAACTGGCACAAAAGCTGGCGTTTAACTCCAGAAAAAGTCTCTACACATAAAAGCTTCAATGCTCAGCCCAAGCACACACCAAGTGGACCCCAGAAGTGGATTTTTACGTCATTTACTCATTTCTGTATATCCTAGGTTACTAGTTCACTATTAATAGGACCTTTTGACATTGTTTCTCTACCTCATGACACATTACACATTTCTTATTGTATCTTCTACGGCATGAGTCTCTAAACCCCATGGTTGGGGGTGAGGAGCTCTGCTGTGTCTTGATGGATTAATGCAATTACTATTGTTTTTCATTCAATCACGCTTGCTTCTATTCTAAGATATCACTTGTTCCTAAACTTGATGAATGTAATGATCCGTGACACTCATCATCATTCTCACCTATGAACGTGTGCCTGACAACCACCTTCGTTCTACCTTAGATTGAGTAGATATCTCTTGGATTCCTTAATCAGAATCTTCGTGGTATAAGCTAGAATTGATGGCGGCATTTAAGAGAATCCGGAAGGTCTAAACCTTGTCTGTGGTATTCTGAGTAGGATTCAAGGATTGAATGACTGTGACGAGCTTCAAACTCCTGAAGGCTGGGCGTTAGTGACAGACGCAAAAGAATCACTGGATTCTATTCCAACCTGATTGAGAACCGACAGATGAATAGCCGTGCTGTGACAGAGCGCGTTGAACATTTTCACTGAGAGGATGGGAGGTAGCCATTGACAATGGTGAAACCCTACATACAGCTTGCCATGGAAGGAGCCTTGCGTGCTTGAAGAAGAAGACAGTAGGAAAGCAAAGATTCAGAAGATAGAGCATCTCCAAAACCTCAACCTGTTCTCCATTACTGCAAAACAAGTATTTATTTCATGTTCTTCTACTTTTCATAATTAAACCTGAGAATTACTGATATCCTAACTAAGAGTTACAAGATAACCATAGCTTGCTTCAAACCGACAATCTCTGTGGGATCGACCCTTACTCACGTAAGGTATTACTTGGACGACCCAGTGCACTTGCTGGTTAGTTGTGCAGGATTGCAAAAGTGTGATTGCAATTCCGGGCACCATCAACAGAGCATCTAAATCCGAGATGAGAATCTTCATGGTATAGGCTAGAATCAATTGGTAGCGTTCCTGAGATCCGGACAGTCTAAACCTTGTCTGTGGTATTCCGAGTTGGATCTGGGAAGGGATGACTGTGACGAGCTTCAAACTCGCGACTGTGGGGCGCAATGACAGTGCGGAAAAGGATCATTGGATCTTATTCTGACACGATCGAGAACCGACAGCTGATTAGCCATGCGGTAGCTGTGCCTGGTATTTTTCATCCGAGATGAGAAATCCGACAGTTGATTAGCCGTACAGAAACCGTAGAGGACCATTTTCACTGAGAGGACGGGAGGTAGCCGTTGACAATGTTGATCCCCAACATACAGCTTGCCATGGAAAGGAGTATGAATGATTGAATGAAGACAGTAGAAAAGTAGAGATTCAGAAGGAATAACGCATCTCTAAACGCTTATCTGAAATTTCCACCAATGAATTACATAAGTATCGCTATCTTTATTTTATATTTATTTATCTTTTAATTATCAAAGCTTCATAACCATTTGAATCCGCCTGACTGAGATTTACAAGATGACCATAGCTTGCTTCAAGCCGACAATCTCCGTGGGATTGACCCTTACTCACGTAAGGTATTACTTGGACGATCCAGTGCACTTGCTGGTCAGCTGCACAGAGTTGTGAAAAGTGTGAATCACGATTTCGTGTACCACATACGCACAGCCGTCCAATCAGAGCGCGTGGATTGCTTCAAGCGCGTCGTGCGATCAGTTAGATTATCACCTAGTATGCATGCGCACAGCTACTTATGCGTACACACAGGAAGAGATTTTCACAAAGTGTGCGGACGCACAAGTCTGTGCGTACGCACAGGTGTCCGCACATGCCTTCATTAAAATGGCACGTGACTCGCAATTTTGGGAGCTTGGAGGCCCATTTCTGAAGCCATTTAGCTCATATTGAAGAGGAAAGGAAGACTATAACATATCATATCATTAGTATGGTTTAGGAGTAGTAGTAGGAAACTTTTAGTTTAGTTTTTCTCAAAGTTTTTCATCTTCTCTATTAGGGTTTATATTAGTGTTTTACATTCAAGTGCAATTTCCATTTTTTATCTTTGATTTTGCTAGCCTCCATTGTAAGTATCTCTTTGTTATTACTCTTTATAGTCACATTGTTCTTGCTCT